>NW_017619187.1:532500-1277500 GCF_001879475.1 Ipomoea nil | reverse complement strand
TAGCAGGTTACCTGCTTACATGGCAGCTGAGTTGTCATTTTTAATAAATTTTAAATAATTTTTAATAATTAATTTTAATAATAAATTTTATAAAAAATTGAAAAAAAATTAAATAAAAAATAAAATAAAGTCGTTTTTATTTTTTTTTTAATTTTTTAAAATAAAAATTTATTATTAAAATTTATTAAAAATAATTTAAAATTTATTAAAAATGCCAACTCAGCTGCCACGTAAGCAGATAACCTGCTAAAATTGAGGGTAACCTGCTATCCGGTGAAATTGCACATTTTTGGAGTGTTCAGTGGCCTAATTGCACTTTTTTTCATTCAGTGGCCTAATTGCATTTTCAGGTTACGTTCAGTGGCCAATTTGAACCTTATTCCTTTTTTTTTTATTCCTAATGTTTTTTTAGTACTACTGACTCTATTACAATGTAATATATGTTTATACTTTTTATTTGGAATGGCAACTTCATTCTACTAGACTACAAGGTAATTAAAATGTTTTACTTTTAAATTATAACAAAATTGAAAGTTGACAGATACTGGTCAACAATTTTTGTTGAACTTTATAGAAGGAAATCTTTAATGAAAATTGGGAGGACATTTTGAAAAGAAAAAAAAAATTAAAATAAATTGGTAGGTGGACAAAAATTGGAGCTGCGGTGTGGGCTGGGTGTGGAAATTGGGCCGGCGAACATTTGGAGAATTATTTGGGGCCAATGACATAGTAGGTGGAAGATGAGGGGTAGATTGCAAATAAAGAGGGGAGTAGCCGAGGCTCGAGGGCTGGATAAATTATTGTGTTGATCGCGGTTAAAAATGACGTCGTTTTGACTTTTTAAAAAGTTTCATTTTTCAGTTAACGGGCTAAGATAATGTGCTAAAATAATGAAATTTCTAGGGTAGGGTAAGATTATGTATTTTAGATGTTAGAATAATGAAACTTCTGAAGTATGATCATGCATTTTATAACTTAGAATAATGTACTTTAATTTATGTGTTAGAGCATTTTTTGTAGTTTTTGCAGGGTAGAAAAAATTGAGCATGGATTTTTGGTTGATGGGAGATGAAGATTTTGAGTAAATTTTCTTCTGCAGGGTATAAAGCGCGCTTGAGCGCACAATCACCACAACAGGCACGTGTACCTTAATCTGTGTGTTTTATTCATTTTAATCTCAATTGTGCATCATTTTAATTTGATGGTCTAGAACAACAACAACAACAATAACAACAACAATAACAACAACAATAACAACAACAACAACAACAATAATAATAATAATAATAATAATAACACATGTAAAATTCTCATTTTATCCCTAGGCATCTTCAATGGTAGGAGAAAGGATGAGAATAGGATTGGAGAGGAGAAAAGATACATGCACCGGAGAGACTATACTCTCCAAAGCATCTCTGCTCACGTGCGTGGCATATGGACAGCACGCGTCATATATATATATATATATATATATATATATATATATATATATATATATATATATATAAAATGAGATTGGAGGGGAGAAAAGATACATGCACCGGAGAGACTATACTCTCCGAAGCATCTCTGCTCACGTGAGTGGCGTATGGCGCACACGTCATATATATACGTTGAATTAAGAGAAAACACTTTAGGAGAGATAAAAAAGCATTTTTAAAGAAAAAATTGAACTCTTGGTCCAATAATGAATTGTATAATCAGAACTTGAGAGTTGGAGATAAGAAATTCTAAGGCATCATGCGGGAGACATGGCAGACACCACTAAGCATGTATTCTTTGAATAAACCTTGGAAAATATAATTATTGTACTATTCCACAGCTTACACAGGTTTGAAATGATTCTCCACATTTACATTTGTGGAAAATACTCTCGTGATTGATTGTTTGGTTGTTAAAGTTTCACAAAAGTTTTTTTTTTTTTTTTTTTTTTCCTTTAAAGATCTGTTAGTACAGTATTTTGAGATATTGAAGGTGATCTGATGGCTAGAAACTTTGATATTATATATTCACTATTTTGCTACCATATCTTGTTAAAAAATTATAGAAAGATTTTACATTAGTGCTAGTGATTTAAAATTCAAAAGGAGTTCAATCAAAAAAGACATTCAAGTGAGTGAAGTACGATTCTTATATCAAAATGTCATAAGTTTGATTTTTTTGTTACATTTTCTCAATCAAAATAAATAAATAAAAATTATGAATAATAAAATTAGTTGATGATAAACAGGAGTGAGAAGAGTTTTAAATAAGTGTCAACATGCCCATCCAGTCCACACAACCTCGTAGGAGCCTTATCTCCCATAGGAAAGAATGAGACCAAAACAGACGAATCTGACTCAACATGCAAGATTGTTTGCTGAGCACACCATCTTATAATGCAAGATAAAGGGCCTCCGCCTTTGCTTACAAATTCAATTCTCTTTCACCTTTTATCTTTGGGCAAAAATTTGTAGGAGAACGTAACGGATCCTTAATTTGTTCATAATACAGATCAAGTCAAGATGAAATGTTATACTTATACTAGCAAATGCATTACTAAATCAGAAATAAAATATTTATTACTTATATGAAAAAATGTAATACTTTTACATTTTAAAGTAAAAATATTATTCTTCAAAAAAAAATAGTATTACATTTTTCATTAAAATATTAATTTTTTCTTTATAAGTGCAACATTATTTATAAGAAAAAATATAATACTTTTGATTAAAAAAACAATACTTTTACATCAATATATAAAAGTATTACATTTGTCTTCAAACATATTACGTTTTTCCTTATAAGTAACAAACATTTTATTGCTGATTTTGTATTACATTTGCTAGTATAAGTATTACATTTGTGAGACGGTATCACAAAAGTGTGACCTTTTATCTTTGGCAATTTGATAATTAGCTGATAGGTGATAACTAATTGTTTTAGTTGATAATTAATACTTGATTGTGTTAGTTATTTTAACTCGATGATAGCCCACATTAGTTAATTATAGAAAAGTGCTGGTCATATTGATTTTTGAATTTTTGAATTCTTGACCTTTCTTAATAGGATAAGAGTGCACGGTCACTCACGTTAATTAAGCGTTTTAAATATATTAGTATTTTGATGTTTTATTGTAGTGTTAATGTTTTACACGTTTTCTTATCTTTATTTCTTACCAATGTGAACATACCAAAATTAAAGCCATGACTTTTGCTTTTCTTGTTTTACAAGTGTTTGGCTTTGATGATCCTAGGCGCTGTCCCGAGCATACATGATATTTAACGACAAACTCATGCTTCATCAATCATCAACGTACCACCTAAATTTTAAAGTTGTCTTCATTAAATGCTTTTTGGTAGATATTATAAATTATGATGTTTTCTTAATTTCTTCCCCATTTTAAATATCCGCTAACTTAGTGGATATTAGAATATATTTGTAATTAATTTCCATCATAAGTGACAAGCTCCGCAAATGCATATATGGAATTATTGTAATTTAATATTAAAAATTTGTAGAGACTTTTAGAGTGTCTAACCCACAATGAATTGAACTTTGATTAATAAAATCAAGCACTAGTTAAGAAAAGTTCTTCAAATCAATTTTAAGGCAGTGAAAATAATAAAATCAACTAAAAAGGAAGACATGAAAAATGACAAGAAACAATATGAAAAAGCTCGGATTGAATCTTAATGAGCGATTTATGCAGTAGCTAAATTAAAGATAGAGATTTTTAATATTTAAATTTCTAATTGTGAGAAATTATTATCTGATATAACTGTCGCTCTTGTGCTCAAACATGTAATTAAACTATGCAAATTCTACTCTTATAGTAATCCATAAAATTCAACTAATTAAGCACAAGAAATATATAATCCCCTAAAAAATCACTCACTCTCGTGCAGTGTCTCCTATTATTTTTGTGATGCCTAAGTTAACGCTATTCTCAGCGCAATTAACAAACAGGAATCATATATAAATTGATTAGGGTTCTATGCAATTTATAATCAAACCAAACAAACACGACATTTTAAGGAATAAAAATATTATAAATTCAAGAATTTAAGAACCAGCTACATAAATCAACTTCACAAGAATTCAAACCTTTCAATAAAACTAGTCACTCATGATGACAAAGAAATTGTTGAAAAAATAGCATGAAAATGGCATAATAAGTGAGCATTTTGTGACCAAGACTATGTGGTCTAATGGTACCTAGGTTGGATTTTTATTTAGAAGGTTGTGAGTTCGAGCTTCAATGGAGGTGTGTTTCAGTAGGTTGTGAAAGTGTTGTACGCTCAATATTTTGTTAAATAGAAAGACATTCTGATCTTTAATTTTGTTAAATAGAAAGACATTCTGATCTTTAATTTTTAAGAGCGAAATGCTCTTGTATTTAACGCAATTTCAATGATTTTTTTGATAGAGGACCAAAATTGGTCATGTCACAATAATATTAGGACCAAAAAAGGATACTCCATATTTTTTATAAAAAAAAAAAATTAAAAGTGGATTTTCACATATAAATCTAGGACCAAAATGGAATTAACTCTAATTCTTAAAGTAGACACATTTGAGTTGGAAAAAGAATGTGGAAAAGCTTTAAAGAAGTTTTTGTCCCAGTGGGAAGTGGGTTGACACCACTATTTATACAAGAGTCTTTCTAAAGTTTATTGAATTGTATAGTATATAGGCTCTCTCGTGCTCGCAGGTTGTTTTGTTGCGGCTCGACCCCGGTAACCATAATTGTGGGTGAGCCGTTCCCCGGCTCACACTCAACTAGAGTCGTTCAAATCTCGGGACAATTTGTCAGTTCTGGCCGATCATTGAGTCTTAATTTAGCAATTATTGAATTAATTCTAATTTTAAATTTTCGAATTAACTGACTTTATATCAGTTTTAAATGCCATAAATTAAATGCTATTATTTCTTCAACTCGTATATAAGTTGATTGTAGAGCAACAAATTTTACAACGAATTACACTACAAAAAAAAAAAAAAAAAAAAAAATCATCTTTTCTCTCTTGAAACTCTGCTTCTACTCTTTTCTTAGCATCCTGTGTTCATCCCACGCTATTGTTCGTTGGGTTCATTTGTTTGGTTGCTCAAACATTGAAACATAATACTTTTTATCCTGAGAAACCTAGGCTACAACACTCCTAACACTTTTGAAGAGTAACAAATAAAATTTTAAGAAAATAGAATTTTGCTCAACTCGTGCTAACCACTTGCACCGTATCCATTCGTCCTTCTTATAATTTCTTGTTTTTTCATAAAATAATAATCATTTTCCTAGAATTATTATTGGTTTTCTCAACCTTATTTGCAACAAGACTCATATAAAGACACATGGTACACCAACTACACTAAAATATATAAAGGTCTGGACTAGAACAGAAGATGATCATACAGGTTTACGATCCACACAGCTATGTGGATCACGGTCCAAAACGACATTGCTGAATTTTATGAGTTAAAATAATGTACATTATGAGTTAGAATAATATACATTATGTGTTAAAATAATGAAACTTTTAGGGTAAGATAATTTACATTATATTATGGGTTAGAATAATGTACTTTATGTGTTAGAATAATGTACATTATGAATTAAAATAATGAAATTTCTGAGGTAAGATAATGTATATTATGTGTTAAAATAATGTACATTATAAATTATAAAATTGTATATTGCAGCGGGTCGCGTGAAAAAAAAAAAAAAGAATTTATATTACGCGAAACAACGTCGTTTTTGGACCATGATCCACACAGTTGTGCTATTGGGTTTACCTACACCTATACTCATTTAGCTTTTTATAATCTTTTATCGGCTAGAGTTCACGTGACAAGTTTTATTTAAAACACACGGTAACGATTGAAGACTTTCTTATAGAATGAAAGAAAATCACATTATTATTTGATCCACGCCCTTAGATTGTGACAATAAACTTTAATTTCTATGGTTGAGAGTCATATAAGGACACATGGTACACCAACTAGACTAAAAAATATATAAAGGTGTTGACTAAATCCTCAAACCTAACGATTCCTCCACTGCCGGACTGCCGCCCGGCCTCTCACAAATCACATATATTATATTCTGTGTACCATTTTAAGCGTTTTTCATGTTTTATAATTACAGCCCACTTTCTGTCTTTAGAAGTGCATGAATTCTCACTATGATATGCTTTGACAAAGCCAAATTAATTAATGGTGTGGCGTAGTGGCCGCCATGATTCACACCTTTTATGGGAATATGGATTTTGTGATAAGGTGTAAAATCAAGAAGAAGAATATATATTTAGGTGGCCCCACCACAAATAATTACACAAAGAATATATATAATTAATTGTCATTCTTCCAAATATAATCAATGACAATCATGATTCATGAAGTGACGAGTCACTTTAGGCCAATTCCTGTATCTCTCGAAGTGAACGTAAATTAGTCGGATTAATTTAGACTCTAAGACATGAATGGAGAAAGATTCAGAACACTTCGTAGTTTATATAAAAAAAAAAATTGTCATGATTCATTAGAATTGATGTACACACTGATCAGTTCAATATTTGTCATTTAATTTTCTAGTGTGACATATTAGCAGCCACTACACAAATTTTTTTATGCTTATTGGGATCATTTGATCACTTCTATTACTCAAGTGTTATGTAATTTTATCATAATAAATTATAATTATAAGGATATCCTATTTTAGTTTGCTTAATTTTGGGCAATTAATTTGTCAGCCTCGACACCTGTTACGTGGTTGGCAAATGTTTTTAAGTCAAGATACTTAACTCGATTAGTCAAAATGTTAATATTACAACTTCATCTATCTTGCTAAATGTTAAGTACGTAATTTTGGTGAATTTTTTATTTTATTTTAGTATGAATAAGTAATTTAATATCGTGTATTTAATTGGTATATCATGTACTTTGGGGCATATATATATATATATATATATATATATATATATATATATATATATATATATATATATATATATATATATATATATATATATATATATATATATATATATACTAGTATTTCTTATGCGCGATGTGCAAAAAATAGGTGCCCAATATTAATGTTTTATATTAAAATTTCAAATTTATTTAAATTTTAGATAGTTAAATTATTGTAAATAATAATAATAATAATAATAATAATAATAATAATAATAATAATAACAACAACAACAATAATAATAATAATAATAATAATAATAATAATAATGTAAAACATTTTTATAAATTTAATATTTATATTTTAAGAAATAACTTACATATAACCCCAATATATAATGTGTATATTATTATTATTATTATTGAAAATAAGAAAATATATGGTGGATGCATGTGCATGGTAGCAATAGTGGAAAAGATAACGGAAGTTATAACGGTAGGGGTATGTTTGTCCAAAATATTGTATAGTACAACATTTATAGCATAATGTATCATAAAAAATAACAGAAAAAACGGACATAAATGAAGGGTATAACCTTTATTCACACTTATTATGTTTTTAGGTATTAAAAATAAAAAATAAAAAAGCAATATAATGCTCTCATTTTTTTTTTTCTAGAAAGTGACATTATAGTAAAAGGCATCTATTTTAAAAATCATCACTTATAATATTGTAGTCAATAATTTTGAAAAATAAAATAAAATAAAATTATAGCTGCCAAAGAAAGAAATTGAAAAACCATGCAGCGTAGCGTTTTGTTTACTAATAAAGTAAAATACTTTAATAAATTTGACATTACCCTTTTGAAATATATTGTTATAAGTTTTGAGACTATTATTTGTTCACATAATATATTTTCAATTAAAAACTGAATTAATGTTAAAAATTAAGGTAATGTAAGATTACTCAACCAACTTGGTTAGACTCAGTAACCATAATATTACAAGTTTGACTCCAAGCACTAGTAGTCTGTTGGCCTTCTTGATTTGAGTTGGTTAATGATGTTTTACCAATAGGATCACAAAGTATGGTTTACACAATGCACAAGATCAGGTAGTGGTTACTGTTTTGCCACACACAAACGGGTGAAATATGATTTTTGTACTAAAAATCACAAGTTTGAGTCTGTATACCTTCGAAGAGTGAATGATTTTTTTCTAACGAGAGACATCCGCTGTCATTACCCGATAATGTACTATTGCTCTTGTATAATAGTCTATAAACCACACAAGAGAACTAAACAACACTAAAAATATCTTATGTAATAGAATCAACTAAAAAAGTATTAACAAAAAATTGAATTTATAATCTTTAAGAGTAAAATGACGACTTTAATTTATTGGGAGGCCGGAGAGAGTAATAGTCAACAAGATCAAATCGGTGACGTCCAAATTTTGCTAAGAAATACGACGTCGGCATTGTGGATGGTTTGGTTTATGTTTGGTCATTTTCCTTTTGGAGAGCGTAGCCTAAGCTCTACGCCAAAGAAAATATAATGATAGTGACAGGAGCGTCAGGTGGTTTGATTTACTTGTTGCCCACTTTCCATGCCTAATTAATTATTTTGCCGAAGATGGTGGACGGTCGTGTTTCATGGGTCCATCCTCCAGCCTCAACCAAACCCCTCTTGTAGAAAAACCTTTTATATATATAAACTTATGACTCCATGACAACACATCCCAAAGAAAAGTTTAAGATCCATTCCAATTTTACATTTATAAAAATTAGAAAGATCAAATCAGATTTTAAAAAAATGCGGGATGATATTTTTATAATTATCTTTAATTTCACTTTGTGAACTTTAACACTTAAATATACATTCTTTAACAACTAAATATGTATTACTTAATAATTTTTTAAAAAATCAATGAAAAAACTAATTTTTAAATCTATATCGTGTTGCAGAATATATAAACAACATTTAAATCTATATCGTGTTGCAGAATATATAAACGAGATTATTTTCGAAAGAGCTCATGGGTTGCTCTCTAATTTTAGGTTGTGGAAACGACATGAATAAATTAGACACTTTTTTCTAATTTTTCTAGTAACTAAATTAGTACTTCATATTTGTGAAGTTATACCTCTTATTTTTGTACTGATTTTACACGCGCATTGTGCGAATTGGTTAATGTTTAATGTTTATATTTAAATAAATATTTGAAAGTATATCAATACAAGATTATATATGGGAAGTTCATACATAAGTAATTGAATGTCGAATTTGTTTATTTAAATATGTAACTCAAAGTATATGAATATGAATGCAAGATAATATAGAAAATTTATTATAATTGTCACTAAAATAAATGTTTGCATCTTTGTAAAATTAATAGTCTAAATACTTCGTCTAAAAACGATAGTCTAAATAAATATTAGTTTTGGTTTGAATTTTTCTAAGTATTCTTAATTCTATTTTGAGTTATATTGTCATTGTCTTCATCTTCACTATTTGTCCTCTTCCTTTTTGTTCGTGGTGTATTATTTGTAATTGGGTTACTGGTACCATAGATGACAACATCATGCAATGAGATTAGGATATAAGAACCTGTGAATTTTCCTTGTTGTGTATATGAATGAGATTTTAGTTGTATTATGAACTCTTGATCTTGCAAGTGTATGTTGATATTTTACAGTGGTAGTTTGTTCCCCGACATGATTCATGTGGAAGTATTGAACAAAATATTACGGTGTGTTTTTTTTTTTTTTTTTTTTTAAAACAAATTATTGAATTGATATTAACCTTCGAGTTAAATTGATTTCCACTTTGTGAATAAACTTTTTTTAAATAGTGACTACATCTTATATACCAAGTATTTTTTGTTGTGAATGTTGATGTTGATTTTGCTTGTAACCTAAGCAGGTTGAGTTTAGAAGATGAAATAAATTGTAAATTTAATTATATTAGTTCTAATATATATTTAATGAATGCACAATAAGTATTTTACATATAGGATAAATGAATGAATCAACGGTGACTATTTTGAAATTTCTTTATTTTTCTAGGTTTGCCAAATTGATTGCAGCATTGTTGTAGTCTCAGTATCTTTTCAATGCATCAAGTGTGTTACGATGTTTTGTTATCATACATTGACAGTTTTAATAATGAGTTTTAAATGTATCTACATAAGATAATGATATAATTAACATTTACATATTATTATCAACATAAAAAAAATACCAGTCCTTTAGGTGTACGTTCTGATCGGGGTTCATTTGATTCAACCATTATTGTTGAATGAGTTATTGTGGATAAAGAAATCCCTAGTTTAAGGAATAAGATGAGATAAAGTAGTAGAATTTTGGACATTTTAAATATGATGTATTCCAAAGATATTACGAGGTAGTTTCCCGTTCCAATTTGTTGGGTTATTTGAATACTCTTTTTGAAAATTAAAATCTGAATAATCTGCAGAACCATTCATTTCATTTAATAATGTGGCAGACATCTTTTTTCTACCTAGTATAGGCCTAATTTTATTGGTTCTTATTAGTATAGTAGATAGATAGTAGATAGTAGATAGATAGATTATTAAAAAGGGAAAGAGAAGATTAAATAATTTCAAGCGTATAGTTTTTCTCTTTAGAATATAATAATATAGAAAATTCTTAATTAATATTTTATGATGGGAAAATAATTTCTAATCCAAGGGCTAGTCCACCATATCATATTTGTTAATGTTTTACTTGATCAACAAAACTTTAAAATATAAATAATATATCCTTGCCCGTAGCAAGCTTCAAATGTTGATTATTACTTGGTCGTATTTGTTTAGTAATTACTCCACATCTAGAGGTGCTTTAATTTGTCAATTTTCACAAGAAATGAATCAGCTTTGAAAGGATAAGTATTAGTAGAGGTTATGTTGTTTGTCTATACGACATTTTTTTTTTTTAAATTATATTAACTTTATTATAATGTAATATCTGTTCATAACTACTTTATCTATTTGTTCATAACTATTTTCTCAACCTACTGAAGCACAGAGAGTCAATAACACATCCACTGAGTCTCAAACCCATAACCTTCCAGTGTCTATACATATTGGATGCGGTTTCTTGCCTAGTCTCCTGAAACTAAAATGAAAGTGAACCCATTCGTTTTCACTTTTATACTATATTTAATTTTTGTCAAGATTCAAATTCAAAGTTTAATAATTAATAAATAGTAGACTATTATCTTTTTTTTTTTATTACTACTGACTCTGTTAGTATGTTATAATGTAGTATATGTTTATAACTATGTTCTTAATCTACTGAAGTACAAATAGTCTCGGTGCCACTAGATCACAAGGTCATGAGCTAGTAGACTATTATCCTATTTTTTTGGAAATAATGTTATTCTCTTCTTCTTTTTTTTTAATCCAAATTCTCGATCTCGTGGCTAAAGTACGTGGCGGTAGGTCATAATATATAGATATTATTAGTTCAAAACATTTGAATATTACTTCATATTATTCTTCATTTAGGATTCAGGAAATTGTTGTAACTTTTGATGATATGTATGATGATGTTGGAAGGCGGATTATCTTTCCCGAATCAATTATAAGCCTTCTATTCCATTTAGTCCGAAAAAATAAAAATGACAAAGAAAAGTCTGGTTATTAGTTACTTTGTTGCGAGTTTGTGCTCGTTTCTTTGTGGATTAGATTTATTATTTATGTCTCTTTAATCTTTTTGTTTATTGTAGTGATTGCAATAAATTCCTTTAATGATTTTTTTTTTTTTTGAAAAAAAAAAAAAGTATAACTTGTTTAAATCTAATCACAACCTGCACTATTCAATTTTGGATCGATAAACTAACAAAACTGAAATAATTGCACCAGTCGATCAATGATCAAATTAATTTAGCCGGGTGGTTGATTTCACTGAATTAATCAAAACATTTATGTATTTAATGGAGTTAACCAAAATACACTATTAATTTTATAACCGGACTAAATTAATTGGAAAAAAAAAAAACAATTATCAGGTCGAATTCCAAAATAAATATTTTGCTTTTGTCATCCACTTCACCAAACTAAAAAATCCATTATATTGCTAATTGCTGCAAATCATGATAACTCAATACTGGCTAGATCTTTGTTTATTACGCACAAGGAGCACCCTCACTTTGAAAGATTGCTCTTATACTGTCGCTGGTGAGACTTGGTCCCCAATCATTGTTATTAAACTTCACTCCTATGAGCAATTGAACTGCCAATGTGACAAATGAGGATTTCAATTAACTAAATTAATCAAATGAATACCATTTTTACTCTCCAAACACCATTTGACAATTTACCATTGGAGCAATTTAGGATTTCAATTAATAAAATTTATAATTAGAAGAATAATGAAGTGGTCAAGTAGCTTGTAACTCAATGCCATCTATGTGACTCTTTCAAATGGGGATCACATGTTTAAATTTCAGTGATAATATTAATTCATTATACGTTAATAGATTAAAAAATATATATATAAACAAATACTGCATTATAATTGAGTCAAAAGTACTAAAAAAATGGTGAGAATGATTTCCCATCATTGTCCTTATGATAGGCTAAAGTTTTGAAATGTTGAGATAAGCCCCATATTTAAGTAGTCAGTTAATCATAGCCACCGGAATCGAAAGTAGAAGAGATTTAGTGGATGGTGAGGTCAGCAATTAGCAACGGAAAACCAATCGTTAAAAGCTAAATGAAATCAAACTTATTTATTATCTTACTCCAACACATAATGTCTACATATATTATTACCATTGAAGAATATATAATAAAAGATATTATGTATACACTTTAGGGGTGGAGTCAGAATTTTATTTCAGTAGAAGCGGAACACTACAAAAGAGATAGTTTGAAAAAAATAGAATACAAATATAACAATAAATATTATTGGATATGGGCTAAAAATAAAACATATCAAAACTTTATATGAAATTGTGTTGAAGCAATAGACTCACTATTAATAATAGTAAAAAGCCATAAAAACTATGCTTAGGCCTATAAAGATTTGAACCCCAAACCTCATCCAATGTCAAACACACCTAACCAGCTGAACTAAGTCATCTATTATTAACATTTGTTTTTTTTGAAAGGTCAACCCATGGGTTGTATTTATAGATAAGCTGAAATAGCGTCGGGTGGGATATCATTCCAATACATAGCTGTATCAAAATGGAAAGCCGAAGCTGCTAAACTATGTGCTAAATAATTCTGCGATCTAGAAATAAATTGAACATGACAAAAAGTAAAATTAAGAATATGGTTCCTGCATCCATCAAGGGCATAACCAATATACGATCTTGCCAATTGATATGGTGGTGTCAAATATTTATGTAGCGTCTGGCAATCCGTAAAGACCTCAACAGATTGTACTCCACGGTCACGTAGCCAAGATAGGGCCTCCTTGCATGCATATGCTTCTGCCATTAGTGGGGAATAACAATATGGTAGTGGCGCTGCAAATGCTGCGACAAAATGACCGTCCTCTCCCATAAGTACCGCATCTACCGAAGCTGAATTGGTACCATCGTGATATGTTGCGTCTATGTAACATTTGCTGTGTGGATTTTGTTGTCCCAGTGACTGATTTGGAAGGTGTCGCACGGCAGTATTGGGTGCAACGTTTTGATTGGCAGGTTGAGGTATTGTTGCCACGGCATTTGGATTGCTTAAATAGATTTGGCGCCATGCATTGACAGCAGCTTGGATTGTAGCCAGCATTCTCCTCAGGTGAGTGACACAACCGTCCCATATCGCTCCGTTCCGGCCTCTCCATAGGTAGTATAATATTGCAGCTGCGTAGAGAATTCCATCCGAGTCTAGAATATTCAACAATTCACCAAACCATTCATAAAAAATATTTGTTATAATATTTGGTAATGGTAGGTTTGATTGTGTCCAAATGGCTCTAGCATAATCACACAAAACCAATGCATGCATAATATCTTCATTATCCACCCCACACACGGCACACAATGGACTAACATCCACCCTTTTAATACGCAAGTTAATGGTAGTGGGGAGAATATCACTTATGGCTCTCCATAAAAAAGTTCTCCACTTAGGCGGTATTTTTTGCTTCCACAAAGTGAGCCATTTATTAAATCCCGTGTTCATACTATTCTCATAATTTCCAACAATACGCCTGTACCCATTCTTAACCGTATAGCAACCATTGGGGTCCCCATGCCAATACCATAGGTCCTCATATTCCTGAGACACAGGTACTTTCAAAATTCTTGTCACATCATCAGGCTCAAAAATATCAGTAAGTAAATGATAATCCCATGTTCCTGTCTCCTGGTCAATTAAGTTAATTACTTTAGCATTAGCCAGCTGGGGTGGCATTTCTGTTTGGATCATGGGATCCTCCTTATCTTGTAATCAAGGATGCTTCCACACAGAGGTGGAATTTCCATTCCCAATTCTTCTTCTCACACCACTACAGACAAGGCTTTTTGCCGCCATAATACTTCGCCAACAATGACTGGGATTATTCCCCAGGTCTGCTTCCATAAACGAAGTTCTAGGATAGTATCTTGCTTTATAAATTTTTGAGACCAATGATTCCGTGTTGGTTAGCAATCTCCATGCCTGTTTTCCCAATAATGCCACATTAAAAGCTTTAAGATCTTTAAAGCCCAGTCCACCATACTTCTTAGGGAGACATAACTTATCCCAAGCTTTCCAATGTATTTTCTGATCAGTTCCAGAACCCCACCAATACCGATTCATAAGACGCTCAATGGCAGCACAGACAGATATTTGTAATAAAAAAAAAAAAAAAAACACTCATTGAGAAGGTAGGCATAGCTTGAGCCACACTTTTCAATAAGATCTCTTTACCTGCCTGTGATAATAATTTCTTATTCCAAGATCCTATTCTCTGCCGGATCTTATCCTCAATATAAGCAAAGGCTGCTTTCTTGTTTCTCCCAATAAATGCTGGCAAACCAAGATATTTTCCAAAGTTAGGAGCCTGCATTACTTCCAACACCTGTGCCACATTATCCCTTTCCTCATTAACCGTATTCCTGCTAAAACAAATACTAGATTTCTGAAAATTGACAACTTGCCCCGACAATTTTTCATATAATGATAGACAGTTCTTTATCTCAATAGCCTCTTGAATGGTCGCTTTAAAAAATAGTAAACTATCGTCAGCAAAGAAAAGATGTGAAACAGCGGGCACCTCGTGCTACCCTGCATCCATGTATAAGGCCCCTATCTTGTGCTTTCTGCAATAATAATGAGAGACCTTCTGCACAAATGATAAACAGAAAGGGAGACAGTGGATCACCTTGCCGTAATCCTCTAGTTGGTATAATTGCCTCACTCCTCGTTCCATTCACTAAAAAGCTATATGAAACAGTAAAGACACACATCATAATAAGTTCAATCCACTTCTCATGGAAACCCAGCGCCACAAGCATACCTCTCAAGAAAGGCCATTCCATACGATCATAGGCTTTTGCCATATCCAATTTCAGAGCACTCCAACCCACTACTCCACACTGTTTCCTGTTTAAATAGTGCCCTATTTCCGAGGCAACCAAGATATTATCCGTAATCAATCTACCATATATGAATGCACTTTGTGACTCAGATATAATACCATCCATCAGGGGTTTCATTCTCTGCGTCATCATCTTGGCCATAACTCTATATATTACATTACTGAGCGCAATCGGTCTAAGATCAGAGACCAACTCTGGGGCATCTTTTTTTGGTATTAACACCACATTAGTGTCATTAAGTCCATGGGGAAATGAGCATGTATTCAAACAATTAACAACAAAATTCGAGACATCCCCACCTACAATATCTCAAAAATTCTGATAAAAACCTGGATTCATTCCATCCGGGCCGGGTGCCTTATCAGGAAACATTGAAAAAAGGGAGACTTTACTTCTTCAACTTCGAATGGCCGAATTAGCCATTCATTATGTGATTGAGTGATCCGTGGCGTAACATTACCAAAAATAAGGTTTCCATTCGTAGGATTATTTGTCGCAAAGATTTGCTTGAAATAGTCCAACACTACACCTATCATATCATCACCCTCCACCCACTCCCCATCACCATTCATAAGTCTATGCAAAGTATTTTTCCTTTTTCGATGAGAGGCGTACCTGTGATAGAATTTGGTGTTCGCATCTGCATTCTTGAGCCAGTGTTGCTTGGTCCTTTGCCTCCAGTATACGTCCTCCTGAATCTCTAGTCTAGACAAGGACTCCTCCAGCCGATTGTATTCAGCTAGGGAAATTGGATCAGTACATCCCCGCAATTGCTCCTGCCCCTTATTAACATTTGTTTGTTTTCTTATACTTGTACTATATATACATATATATACATACAAGGGTTATATATGGGGCGAGGGTGGGGGAGGGAGGGCAGCTGCCCCTATGCTGCCTCCGCCCATGTATACATGTGCATGGTAATAATAATTAAAAAAAAAAAACAAAAGTTATAACGATAGAAATATTTTTGTCTAAAACAACTTATAGTACAACTTTTATAGCATAATGTATAAAAAATAAACAGAAAAAAAAAAAGAACATAAATCAAGGGTATAACTTGAGTTTGAGACTTATTATGTTTTTAGATAATTTGACTTTTATGAGGCATTTGGTTGCAAGAAGGAAATTAGAGGAAAAAAATTGCAATGTCATGGAAGATGAATGGTGTGGGAATAGAATTACTAGGAATTTTAATTCAACTGTTTGGTATCCAAGTGAATTGAAACTTGAAAGGGAATATAATTATTTGGCGTGGGATAAATCCTACTATTTGATTTGTAGGAATAAAATTACTAGGAATTTTAATTCAAAGTGTTCGGTATCCATGTGAATTGACAGGGAATCTACATCTATCTACAAATCTAATAATCTACATCTACAAATCTAATAAGAGCCAATAAAGTTAGGCCTTTGAAGGGAACAAAAAAAAAAATGTTGGTGTAATTGTTAGTTAAATTGAATGGTTCATATTATTTTGATTATAGTATCTTTTTATGATTTTTCTTATTTACCTTCTATTATATTATTTTATTCCCTTAAATAATAATGCATTCTGTTAGAATAAACTTTAGTAATGGAATATTTCGTTAACTATTTATTGTTCTTAACTTACTCATTAACTTATATATAAAAAAAATATCTTAGGTTCGAATCGCATCCCAATCAGAGTTGGCATAATTGTTAAACATATACTACGAATATGTTTTAAAAATACAATATAAACTTTGGTCAAATAATTAGTCCGACTAAATACATTGCATTCAAAGTTGAGCAAGATTATAAATTAGGAACCTTGAAAATCATTTTCTTACATTAAAAAAATAAACAAATTTAGGTTAAGTTTTTTATTCTTTTTTTCGCTTAATTAATCTTCTTTTGATTATTTAGAACAAGACTCAATATCTCAATTATGTTTTGCATTATTAAATGATTTAGGTCATTATGGTATTAATATTTTTTTGTATGTATTTCTATAATGGTGCAATTGTATATTACTTTACAAAAATTTTACTATTATTTTTTTATCAGATAAAATTGTTCTTACATCATTGTCAGACTTGCGCGACCTAACTACAAAGTTGTTGATCAGAAGTACAACTACACCTAGACTCTAAAACGGTAGGACCATTTTACAAAGAATTGACATTGTTGACATCTCATTGGCTCCAATTGAACAAGTTTACACATATATCATTCTTAGCATTTTATCAATGCATGAAAATTTCTGAAGAAATTTTTAAGTTAATTTTTACTATATCATTATAACAATATTTATTGTAACAATATATTTCGAATTATTTATTATCATCCTCTATTGACAGCAATTGTAGCAATTATCGTTGACAAACTCCCAAAATAATTTGTCTCAACAACGAATAGAAATAAAAAAAAAAAAAAAAAAAAAAAAACAATCAACGGCTTGATTGTTGCGGATGAAATGTAAGTACCCCACTTTATTAAAATTTATTCATTATAAAAAAATATATTATTTCATTAGTTATATTATCTTTATTTTCTACAATTCTAAGATTCCTTACCAATTCATTAATTAATTATTAATTATAGGATGAAATGTAAGTACCCCACTTTATTAAAATTTATTCATGATAAAAAAATATATTATTTCATTAGTTATATTATCTTTATTTTCTACAATTCTAAGATTCCTTACCAATTCATTAATTAATTATTAATTATATTCACTACATTGTTCATGAGTTATACCAACTATATTAATAACACACACCTAGTGGGACTCGAACCCACAATCGCTTGATTAGAAGTCAAGCGCCTTATCCATTACGCCATAGGTGCTAATTCATAAATTAAAGTATGACAAAGTAAAATGTTTAGTAGTGTAATAACTCATTGAACCAAAATTAATATTTATTTAGACTATCGTTTTTAGACTAAGTATTTAGACTAGCGTTATTACAAAGTTGTAAACATTTATTTTAGTGACCAATTATAATCAATCTCTCATATATTATCTTGCATTTATACACTTTGAATTACTGATTTAAATAAATAAATTCATCATTCAACTACATATGCATGAACATCTCCTGTATAATATTGCATTGTTATACTTTGAATTACTTATTTATAAATAATCATTGAGTATTATCTCATTCACGCAATTCGCGTAAAGAATTAATAAGTAGTATAAATACCAAAATATCCATACTTATTATAACACTAGTTTTACACGCGCGTTACATGATTAATTTAATGCCTAATATTTATATTTAAATAAGTAATTCAAAGTATATCAATGCAATAAGCTTATTACATATAAAATAATTTTTTTCAAAAGCTGATAAAAAAACTGCTTTGAGCAGCTTTTTAAATTTTAACATTTTAAAGCAATAAGCTTTTACAAAAAAACTAATTAATCAGACACGTATATTGATTGTTTAACCAAATCAAACTGCTAATAATGATTAAGTAAGTCAAAATTAATTGATAAATTAATTATATTACTAAACATGTTGATTAAGTACATTGTGATTTTTTTGAAAGCAAGTAAATTGTGATTAAAACAATTAAAATGGTTTACTATTTAATAAAAAATTAAAAATAACATTAAAAAAGTAGTATGATTTTAATTGTAGGACCTTGTCAAATTAAATAGAGGCTAATGAATGGGTGAGGGCAAAATCGTGCAGGCAAGGAATTGGAGGACAGAAAAGAAAGGGACACGTCACACTATGGAGTATGGACTGTACAAAATCTGGAGAGGTGGTGGACCAACTATTTGGTGCGGTACGGTCAAATTAGATTTGGTATTTTCTATTTAAAAAAAAAAAAAGATTTGGTATTTTCTATTTTTTTTTAAAGATGATTTAGATGGTAAGATTTGCAAAAATTGTAAGCATTACAAATTTGACAAATGCAGTAGTGGATAGAGAAAGTGCAAGCTTTATGGCTTTAATCTAACTTTTTTTAATTAATTAAAATATTATTATATTATATTATATTTTGAATGTGAGGTGAAATGATATAAAATTCTTATTATAGATCAAGATCCACCTTACATTGTGTGTTATGGTCTAAAAATTATATGTCTACAGTTAATATATTATGTGTCTTTAGTTAATAAATTATGTTTAATAAATTATGTATACGTAAATAAATTAGAGACGCACAATTTGTTAACTACATATATATAATATGTTAACTGTAGACAGATAATATGCAATTAACATATTATGTGTCAATAGTTAACAAATTATGTGCCTTGAATTTATTTACAGTCCCATAATGTGTTAATTGCAAACATATAATATATTAACTATAGACACATGATCTGAATGTCATTTTAGACTAGGATCCACAATGTAAGTTAGACTCTGGTCATGGTATAATTTGCCGGAATAGTAGGGTTGTAAAGAATATTGTGGTGTATATGAAGATTTTGTTACAAATGAAGAGAATCAGTATATTTTTTGAAGGTCAATCTTGCGATTGTATTAATGAATCAAAGCCGAAATAGCGTCAGGTGGGATAGCATCCCAGTACATAGCTTGATCCTGTGTAAATGCTAACGAAGCTAAAGTATGCGCATGTAAATTAACCTGTCTAGAGATGTAATCCAAAGTAATACGATTAAATAAAGACATAAGCGTTGTGCATTGGTCAATTGTGACCCCAACGTAGGAATGGATCTGCGTGTGATGGTGCCGGACAATCGTAGTCAATTCCATGCAATCCGTGAGTAAACTTACTGATGTGTTGTTCCGTTCAAGTAACCAGGACAGTGCTTCCTTGTATGCCTGGGCCTCCGCCATAAGTGGTGAAAAGTAAATCGGTAATTTGCCATTTCTTGCTGCTACAAAAGAGCCATCTGGCGCTATTATTAACATGTCGTACGTAGCCTCGCCTGTGTCGTGTCGGAAACCCGTGTCCACATAGCATCGTAGACCACCCTCCCCTGGTTCGGTTAAATGCTCCGATGCCGCTGCCGGCTCGGTACAGCTGGCCTGGGCAGCGCCGTACGCCTGTAGTGCTACGGTTGCTGCTCTGGCTAATTGAGAATCAGTATATAAGAAGGTTTTGTTGAGGGAATTTGAGAAAATTTAAAGCGTAATGTTAATGTTTAGATACACTCCAATGGCCAAAATGCGTGTCAAACTCAATTATTATAAATAAAAATGACTATGACGTCCCTAAATAATTTGAAATTTTAAAATGCATTATTAATATTAACATAAATTATTAGTGGTGAACTAAAATTGCTACTTTACATATTATTAAATGAAAATTTGTGTACAATAATAATTCATGAACTGAGTCTATATTATATGTATAATTAATAGACTAAAACTGTTATTTCTCTTTAATATAATATAGATATAGATTATGTGGTTTGTGTTATTTATTTATTTTTATTTTTACAAGTATAATATAATATAATTACAATTTTAACATTAAATATCAATATTTGGCACAGAATTCTTCACATCGCGCCTATATATATATATATATATATATATATATATATATATATATATATATATATATATATATAATTTATTTATAGTGTGTAAATACTAAATACTCCGTATAAAGTAACAAGACGTCCGTGATGACGATGAATCTGATCCCCAGAATCGTCTCAAGCCACGCGCCTCAGTCGCCATCACTTTCTCTCTCTCTCTCTGTTTTTCTCTCTCTAACTTGTCTCCCTATATAAGCCTTCCAATCTTTCTATGCTCTCTCCTCATCTCAACGGTAACCAACGTTTCTCTTATACGACGTCGTTCGTAAAAAGGAAAATCAGTCTTACTTTAGTTTTGGTTCTGTAATAATGGAAGCTATGAGTTTCAAAAAGAGAGTTCGCGATGACTCGGACGAGTTGGCTTTTAACTCGCCCGAGGTGAAGCGGCTCAGGGAGAACCTCTTGGACGACCTCGACGATTCGGAGTTTAGCGCCGCGAGTCAGGATCTGTATTCGTTCATGAAGAGCTTCGAAGATGAGATTACGGCTTCGCCGTTGCCGGCGGCGGAGTCAGTTTCCTTGGCGGATGATCTGACGGCGGGACCCGGCTTGTCCCGGCCGGATCTCGGCTTCCTGTTGGAGGCTTCCGATAACGAGCTTGGCCTGCCGCCTCCGACGGCGTCGCCGAGTCGGGTGGAGAACGAGTTGAAGACTCAGTTGGTCGGAGTTCCATTGGAATCTATAGAATTCGGTGGCGGTGGTTCGTGGGGACTGGAAGAGCAGATACCGAGTTGTGACTCGTTCGAGTTGGGAATCCTCGACTCGGAGAATTTTGATTTCAGCGGCGGTGAATATGTAGCGCTAGACGGTTTGTTTGATCATTCGGATCTTGCTTTCGGGTCATCGGATTTTCTAAGATGACCCGGTAGCTTACCAACCCAATAGAGCAGCTGCTACTAGAAATTTGTAAAATATTAATTATTTTACTTCAAAAAATGTAGTGTATACTATAAGATAAATATACAGGGCCGGATTTTAGGCTGTGCAAGCTGGGCGACCGAACAGGGCCGCCAATTTTAGAGGGGCCCGAAATTTTAGAGGCCAAATATTTAATATTTACCTAGCTAGTTTAGAAATAAAAATTAAAAGTTTTTAATTAAACTAAAAAGGTATTTTAAAGAGATGATAGTAATGTGTATTTATTATATTTTAATTTGGAGGTCAAAAGTTCAAAACTCGCATATGTTAGTTTTAAAAATTATGATTTTAGAGGGCCCCAATTATTTACCAGAACAGGGCCACAAAAACCTAAAATCCGGTCATGTAAATATACTAAACAAATACTCCGTATTTGATAAAAAAAGAAGACTTTAAATTTGAACATAAATCAATATCTATGGATATATTATTCAATTCTTAAATCATGAATGACGATTGACGTTTAAACAACTTACAATTAACACATAACACAAAGACACATATACATGCTTTACCATTAAAAAACATGTAACGTGAACTGAATAATAAACGGTCATCATTAAAATTAAAATTCAAAAACAATGTCCTATACTCGTATATGACCAAGCTCCACGATATAAGGATTCAATCATTTCGCTGTGAGCACGTGCTCACCTTGCATGGTGCACATGAATCTATATCCATAATTTCTATACCGTAGATTCATAATTTTTAAACTCTCGGTTTAAAATTTATACTTTAAGATTCATAATTTTTAAAATCGTAAGATCCATAATTTAAATAAGTAGATTCATAATTTCTATACTGCACTGATTTGTGAAAATATGGTTCAACAATTAGAATCTAAAGTATAAATTTTAACTCAGCAAAATTCTAGAAATTATGAATCTACACCATAAAAATTATATGAATCTATAATATAAAAATTATGGATATAAATTCGTGCCCACGTGCTCACAGCATAATTTGTCATAATCAATCGTTATGCTGTGCATCCGTATGCACCATGCATGGTGCATACGGATGCCTCGTTTTATTAAAAAACGCGCGTCTCCCCTTTAAAAAAAATTCAGGTTCGATTCCCAGCAACAACATTATATTGTTCATTCATTCTGGAATTTTAGTTCATACATTATGGAATTATAGTTCATTGATTATGGAATTATAGTTCATCGATTATGGAATTGTAGTTCATTGATTCTGAAATTTTAGTTTATAGATTATGGAATTTTAGTTCATTCATTCTGAAATTTTTAGTTCATAGATTAGATTATGGAATTATAGCTCATCGATTATGGAATTATAGTTCATCGATTATGGAATTATAGTTCATCGATTATGGAATTTTAGTTCATATGTTGTTGTTGGGAATCGAACCTGATTTTTTTTTTTAAGGGGAGACGCGCGTTTTATTAAAACGACGTCGTTTTTGCATCCGTATGCACCATGCATGGTGCATACGGATGCACAACATAATTTGCCCTTCTTTGACAATGAGTGGTTAGCAAATAACGGATTAACGATATCGAATTGCTTTAACGATTTTAATCAATAGATTGTATCATCAGTTTGTAAAAAGATATTTGATAAAATTAATTGTTTAAGATTAATAATTAACATATAAAATGACTTATAAAGACATACTAATTATTATTATTATTATTATTATTATTGTTATTATTATTATTATTATTATTATTAAAATACTTTTAAAAAATAAAACATAAGGAGAGTTGCGTTGACTCCGTGGGAGAAATAGTAAGGGAGCCTTGAGACTCCTCTAAAAGTAGGGTTGTTAACGAACCGAACATAAACGAACGAAGGTTGTTCGTATTCGTTTATTAAGAATTTTGGAGTGTTCCTGTTCGTGTTCGTTTGTTAAGACTTTTGAAAATCCTGTTTGTGTTCATTTGTCAAGCATTCATTAGTGTTTGTTAACGTTCGCGAACGTGTTTGTCAACGTTAACAAACACGTTCACGAACATGTTGGTTTACGTTCATTAGCACGTTCGTGAACCTTTAATAACCAAACACTTGTACATGTTTATGATCACAATTCGTTCGTGATCAAGAAATAATCTACGTTCATGTTCGTGAACATTATTAAACGAAAACTAAACGAGTTTGTTCACGAACATTATTAAATGAATACAAACGAGCTTGTTCACGAACATTATTAAACGAACACAAACGAGCTTGTTCACGAACATTATTAAACGAACACAAACGAACTTGTTCACGAATATTATTAAACGAACACAAACGAGCTTGTTCACGATCTCTTAGCAAACGAGCATACAACTGTTCAAGCTATGTTCGTTTATTAACCGAGCTCTAATTTTTGTTTGTTAATGGTTCGTTTACCTTAACAAACGAATATAAACAAACGCTAAACGAACACGAACACGAGTATTTAGTCGAAAGCTCGATTCTCTAACACCCCTATATAAAAGGAACCTCAAGGCTCCGAAATTTAATTGCTTCAATTGCTTGCCCATCTTTTGATGGGCAAGCATTGAGGAGCTTAATGGCTCCTCATTAAAAGAGCCTTGATGGCTCCTCCACTTAACAATTTCACACTTGCCAATCTCTCTATGTAACATCAACTTAACTACAACACACTATATATGGGCTTGTTTGGTTATCAGCGGTTAGCGGTTAGCGGTAGCGAATTGTATTAGCGGGTTTGACCATCGAATTATATTAGCGATTTGTAAAAAACGTTTGATAAAATTAACTGTTTAGATTAGCGGTTAACATTAAAATGACCAAAAGAGTAATAATAATAATAATAATAATAATAATAATAATAATAATAATAATAATAATAATAATAATAATAATAATAATAATAATAATAATAATAAAATTAAAAATTTAAAAAAAAAAACTAAAACTAAACATCGAAATGTAAAGTAAATGGCGGCGTTGAGTAATAAAAGGGGAGCTCAACGCCCCTTATTCATTTCAGACCATCTGATGTCCCACATCATATCGGATGGGCAGGAAAAAAGTAGCCTGAGGCTTCTTTATTTAGAAGCATGAGGCTTCTGTTAAAATTATTAAAGAGTAAATACTCAAAATGGTCCCTCGACTATAGCTAAATTCACAAATTGGTCCTCGACTTTCAATTTCAACCAATTAAGTCCTTAACTTTGCAATTTTGACATGATTTGGTCCTCCATCTATTTGACTGTTTGTTGACAGTGATTGATGATCTCCAGAAGAACCTTCAGCTCTCGTCGGAGCACGTGGAGGCCTCCAGGTTAATGTTGCACTGGTTCGGAAACACGCCGTCTTCTTCGCTCTGGTACGAACTCAACTACATTGAATCCAAAGGGAGGATGAAGAAAGGCGACCGGATTTGGTAGATTGCTTTTGGCAGTGGATTCAAATGTAACAGTGCAGTCTGGAAATTCAACCGGAACCTTAAAAAACCGACGATGGACCATGAAATTAGATATATATCCTCAAAAATCACAGTCAACAAACGGTCAAATAGATGGAGGACCAAATCGTGTCAAAATTACAAAGTTAAGGACTTAATTGGTTGAAATTGAAAGTCGAGGACCAATTTGTGAATTTAGCTATAGTCGAGGGACCATTTTGGGTATTTACTCATTATTAAACAAAAAGTTAAAAAGAAAATATAGAATTAAGGGTGTTTTGGGCAAATTCGCTGCTACAAACTGCCATTTACCAAACATAGTTTTTAGCGTGTCAAAACGCTGAAAACAACGGATCCGCCAATAACCAAACAAGGCCTATATATCTATTGTCTGTTAAGTTTTATTTTTGTAAAAGGTTTTCATACGCTTCCATATATTCTGATTCACTTTTTTTTTTTTTTAAGGAAGGGGATACCCTACATATACATACTATATGCCTCAAATGAGATTCGAACCTATCACCTTCCATATATTCTGATTCACTTTACTTATATGCAGGGCCGGATTTTAGCCTGTGCAAGCTGGGCTACCGCACAGGGCCCCCAATTTTAGAGGGGCCCCAAATTTTAGAAATCCAATATTTAATTTTTACCTAGCTAGTTTAGAAATAAATATTAAAAGTTTTCAATTGAATTTAAAAGGTTTAATGAAGAGATGGTAAGAATGTGTATTTATTGTATTTTAACTTAGAGGTCAAAGGTTCGAAACTTGCATACATTAATTTTAAAATTTGTGATTTTGGTAGGGCCACATTTATTTAATAGAACAGGACCACATAAATTTAAAATACGGCCCTGCTTATATGTATGTATTGAATTATTGATTAACAAAAATCATACAAGTTATATATATATATGTGATGGGCCTGAGTCAATGCCCAAGGTGATTAGGGCTTAGGGCTTTGTTAATGTTTTATCACAATTTCTCTGTAATACCAATTCATGATGATGAGCTTGGTCTGCTAAAAATCATCATTGGCATTACTAGTGGGAAACACTACGAAAAATGCATACTCCTAAACCAACTCGACCTAAAAGGAAAAAAAAAAAAAAAAAAAAAAACTTTTTTTTACAGCTCAACAATTATTGTACCCATATGGTGAGATCAAAGAGCCATTGATCCCAAGATTTGCAAGAGCCGCTTACCAACATGGAAGAGGGTTTTCCTACTCTTAGGATCAGGCCACAATAGTGTTGGGATTATTATTACATCCGACTTACATCACTTGACTTGGTAGGCGAAGGAAAACAAGATTGTTAGTATTGAAGAGAATCGTTCCTTCAATCCTTAGCCTCTGCCAAAGTCAACATTAATCTGTGATTCAAGTATTTCATTCTCAATTGACTTACTATACAATAACAATTATCATAAAACTCGGTATAATAGCAAATGAAAAACAAAATTATGAATCTACGTTTTCAAAAAAAAAAAATTATGAATTTACAGTATGTATAGAAATTATGGATCTACCTCTGTGTTCACCATGCGCATGGTGAACACGTTTCCACAACATAACTATCCATTGAACCACTAGCCAAGCATCTTATGCTTAGATGGCACCTCCTCTGTAGCTCCCCTTGAGGGAAGGTCACAGGATCGAACCCCGATGATGAAGTATTGACTCTTTAGGCTGTAGTAGTTAGAAAAAATATAGAACAGATACTATCTTGTAATAGAGTCAATAGTACTCAAAAGAATAAAAATAAAAATCCAACCACTTAACAACCTATTGATTTATGTTGGGGTCAATGTTAGCAAACACCAACAAATTGGTAAACTTATTTTTAATCATTAAATTTAAGGGCTTAATTACACTTTCAAGTAAAATTCAAGGGCATATTTAACCATTTTTTTTTTTAATTTTTTTTTTTTATTTCCACCTAATTGCAATGCTTGTAGGCCCAGTTTGGTAAATGACTGTTAGTTAATAGTTGTTAGCTGTTAACTGATTGGGTTAATTAGAGGGTATAACTAGTTAATAATATTATCTGATTGTAGAAAGGTGTTTGGTACATTAGCTGTTAGCTGATAGCTGTTTGGTATAATTTCCTTTCTCAAAAGGCTAATTGAAAAAGTTGCTTTAAGCAGCTTTTTGAATTTTAACATTTTGAAGTTACAAAAAGCTAATTAGCCGTTTCTCATCCCTCTCCACCGCTACCGGTCGTTACTCCCTTATTTTTGTACTGTTGTTTCCTTTTGCTTTGTTTTATTGGTTTAATTTTGTTTGCAGTTTCTGTGTTTTTCCTCTCGTTGTTTTGACGAGTTTCTTCATCTCGTTTACTTGGTGAGTTCTTTTTCATAAAGCGTGAAACGATAAAACTGGCATGGTCATTGCGTATGGGAATCTCATCCTGGGTAACAAACATGATAATGAAAAAGACTCTTCTGAACTATGATATGCAGTTAATTAAGCCCGATGGAGATATAGTCAATGGATAGAAGAATGGAAATAGATACTCAGGTGGTGTGCAAGACTATTTAACCAATATTAGTCTTGGGTACGTCTGACAAAATCTTTAAAGAAGCTTTAAGTTCCTCCAAAGAATTCAGCTTCAAATTTGTGAAACTGTCTGCGAATTAAGTTTTCTGTAGCATTGCTAGGGAAATTGTTTCTATGTCTGACGGTAATAATGTTCCATAGATTGTTATTGTAATCGTTTCAGCCTATGATTAATGAATTAGCTTCTTTGTTTAAAAAAAAAAATAAAAAATAATTAACTAAACACTTATATTAATTTTTTAACCAAATCAAAAAGATAATAGTGATCAAATAAGTCAAAATTGACCTATAGACTAACTATTTTACCAAACAGGGCCAAAATTAGCCAAAATAGGTTTTTTTTTTTTTTAGTAATAAATTTAATGTTGTTGTTGTTATTATTATTACTAGTAATTGTCCCATGCGATGCATGAAAAATAATAAGATCATAATCTTTTTAAAAAGGTTAATTAAAATAGTTATATAAATAAAACACAAATGTATAAGTGTTTTATTATTGAGAGGTAAATGTATAACTGTTAATATATACAATAGCAATATTAGCCATGGAATTATTATTATTATTATTATTATTATTATTATTATTATTATTATTTTGGAAAATAAAGAGCTAGTTCATTAATCATAAGTTGAAACAGTTACAATAAAGATGATAGAATGATAAGACTTTCTTTACAGTCAGACATAGAAACAACTTTTCTAGCCATGCTAAAAGAAACTTGAATCGCAAACTGTGTTACAAGATTGAAGCTGAATTCATTGGAGGAACCTGAAGCTTCTTTGATGTTAATGAGCTGGCTATCCAAGACTGACTCTGTTTGAGAAGTCTTGCATACCACCTGAGTAACTATTGCAGCTATTCTGTCCATAGACGATATCTTCATTAACCTGAACTGCATATCATGGTTCTAATCTTCTTTGTTGCTTAGGATGATATAAACATAAGCCATGATCAATATAATTAAAACGTTTCACCTTACTGAAAAAAAGAACTCGCCAAAGAAAACGAGAGAGAATAACTTGCCAAAGAAGCGGGGGGGAAATAACTTGTCAAAATAACTGATGGAAAAGTGAAAAATACAGATCTTTAGATAAAAAACATAACGACACGCCTTCTTATGTCAAGAAAACACCACAGCTTCTTGTCCTTGATCAAAACACAAAACTTCTTGTCCTTTTTCAGAACTCAAAGCCTTCCTTACCTAGATTCAAGAAAGAAACACGGACACAAAGCCATCTTTTCCCTTTTTTGTTGAAAAATAAGTGTTGACAATGGTACGGGGCTTCTTGATTAGATCTGGTGGTGGAAGTTGAGAAACTAAAAAACAAAATACAAAGGAACTACGGAAATATGAAACCGCTGGCCAAGAATAGAGTCGGCCAGAGGCCGACGGTCACACTACGAAGGAACGGTGAGTTTTGGGAGGGCAGAGAGGCAGAGAGGTTTTTTTTTTTTTTTTTTTTTTTTTTTTTTACAGTTGACGGTGGTTTGGAGAGTTAGTAGCATTAAATATGGAAATATTAATTACTCACTTACTACTCAATTTAATGGAGTTAGTAGCATTAAAAAAAATTACTCAATTTAATATATAAATTGTTGAAACTATATAATATTTGGTATACTGAAAAAAAAAAAAAAAAGAGGCTTTAAAGCCCAGATAAAGACAACCCAAACTTACAGCCCAAATACAACCAGCCCATCCGACCTAGATACAAATATCAACCCTAAACCTTAAGGCTAACATTATCCCTGCAAATCCCTCCCACTCTAAAAAATAGGTCCCATTTTCACATCGTCTAATTTACAAATCATCTACTATTCACACTACATCCCTACAAATCTAATCAACTTTCAAAAGTGGGTCCATCATATTAATATAATATTATTAATTATAATAAAATATTAAAAAGTAAAGAAAACAAAATAAATAAAAAGTACAAAAGCTGCCAAAAGCAAAATACTTAGTGTACTCCTATTTTATACACTCCCAACATATACTCTCTCTCACATGTTTTTGATGTAGGCACATTTCTGTGAACCCACATAATAAAAATTAACCAATCCTTGTTTGCCACCTCAGAAAGTACAAGCAAGGGAGTAGAATTTGGGAGTTTGTAGAGTAGAACTCTTTGCAAAACTTGCAAATTTGAAAACCCCTTTCAATTATAAAAAAAAAAAAAAAGAGAAAGATAACATCATCTTGCCAATCTAAAATTGGCTAGGATAATCCCAGCCTAATCTTCTAATTCCTAACATTTCATCTTCTACATCCGATATTCTGTCGTCTCTCGTCCATGGTCTGCTTCTCTGACCTCCGACGCCAACAATCTCTTTCCTCTCCATACCTCACTCACAATCTATGGAGGATGCCCTCACTCCTGTCACCTAACATCAACCTCGCCAGATGCCCGGCCACGCCCTCAACCTGTCAGGAAAAAGGTAATACGTTATTTTTATTTTTTTTTAAAAATTTTTTATACTTGTAATTATATACTATTAATAATTCAATAATATGTTATTTAATTTTTGTATAAATACTACGAAATTTGATTTTCTTACAAAATTAGGATGGAGGCTTCATTCTGAAGAAGATTCTCTCTGGATACAAATAATGAAGGCAAAGTACATGCATCACAATAAAGATCCCCATACATGACAGCTGAAACCTGGGTGTTCAAATGCTTGGAAAGGAATTGTTCGTACATCTCCAACATTGATCAAAGGTTTGCGAAAACATGTTAGGAATGGGACCAGTTAACTGACAAGATCCCAATGGAAACTTTAATTTAGCTGCAGTATTAGCTGCGAAGATAGCTGGCTGCGGAGCACTCGCTAGGGACGATGCAGGCAGATGGATTAAAGGTATTACGTAGAAGTTCTGTAGAAACAGAGAGATTGCTAACCATAACAATATTTGTACATGGTAACTCAGTACAGAGAAGGTAAAAAAACAGAAGTTATCACACTTTCTGTTATAATGCCTATGATTGTTCTCATGGTGCGGAGACTGGAGATGGCTAACCTGAGAGGCTAGGAGATATTGAGGTATTGAGAGGGCAATTTTACAGCTGTTTTCGGATGGTTATTTTTGAAGCCTTTCGTTGTTTGTGGAGTACAATGTCTGACTATACCACCATTTATACTATATTTTATAATTGTTCATTATTAATTCCATTGGAGATTGAAGAGGCATAAATTGTGACTGTGGATATTCTCCACTAAATGTACAAATATTTTTATTTTTTTGAAAATTGATCTAAGATATGATAAATAAATGTTATGACTGTGTGGATTCCCAAATTATTAATTACTCCATATTAATTAGTAATAATAATCAGTTGTTTGCTTGTGAATGAACACTCACGTGCTGGCTGCAATTAGCGCCAAATTTGTGATTCTGCTTTATTATAATAGAAGATTATTATTATTATTATTATTATTATTATTATTATTATTATTATTATATACATTTTAAAAGTGAATTAAAATATATATAATATATAGAAAAATAGTGATAAATTAAAAACGTAGTAATACACCACTTTTGTTAGGAGTAGACATGATCGCGGTTCGGTTCTGATTCTGAACGACCCCGTTCACGATTTTAAAAAATGATAGACCAGTATTAGGGGTTTAAACTAAAATATATATATATATATATATATATATATATATATATATATATATATATATTTTTTTTTTCTATTTTTAAATAGTCAAAATTTAACAAATATTTTTATTTTTATTTTATATTTTTTATGATTTGTAATCTGAATTGACTGATTTCGAGCCAGAATCGGAGGTTCCAATTCTCAATTCTAATAAATCAGAACCAGAATCGTCTTCTAGTTTGGTTGTTACAGTATTTGATTCGGTTCAAATCGTACCGTAATCACTGTTAGTTAAGAGTTAAACTTGTAACAACGTAACTAAAAACTTAATTAACTTGGATGAGATTCTGACTATATAATTAAGGAATAAGGTTCAAATTGGCCACTGAACGTAACATGAAATTGCAATTAGGTCACTGAACGAAAAAACAGTGCAATTAGGTCACTAAACACTCCAAAAATGTGCAATTATGCCATTGAACACTCTAAATGTATACAATTTCACCGAATAACAGGTTACCTGCTTACGTGGCAGTTGAGTTGGCATTTTTAATAATTTTAAATAAATTATTATAATAATTAATTTTTTTTTTAAAAAAAAAGTAAAACGACGGTGGCCACCCCGTTGTTGTTGTTGTTTTTTTTTTTTTTTAATTATTATTAAAATTTATTAAAAATTATCTAAAAATTATTTAAAATGTCAATTCATCTGCTACGTAAGCATGTAATCTGTTAAAATTGATGGTAACCTGCTATCAAGTGAAATTACATATGTTTGAAGTGTTCAGTGACCTAATTTGACCAATTTGATGCTTATTTCTATAATTAATTTTGAATGTGAGAAAATATTGCATACTTGCGGATAACTTTAGGCATTATATCTATCTTGCTCGGCAGACTACAATCCTTTCCTTCTTATACCATCCCAACCTACCTCCCAACTACTCTCTTTCTCTGTTTTTACTTCACGCGCTCCTCATACTACACTTTTACTTTCCCTACTCGTCACGCACCCTGCATGCGCGTGGCACTTCTTTTCAACACAACTGCGAATTGCCCGATCAAATAGACTTTAGGTTCACAGTTGTAATCCTTGCTTGTACTCTCGGGTTTCTTCGTCTCCCTTCGATCGAAACGGTGATCCAAGTTTTCGGAAATAAAGAAAAATATAGAGAGAAAATATGAAAATTTTCGTGAAGACTCTAAAGGGTACTCACTTTGAAATCGAAGTGAAACCTGAAGATACGGTAATCTAATTTTGTCACATTTTATTTTATTTTATTTTTTAAAATTTTCTGATGATATATATGTGTGTGTATGTGCAGTTGTGTTTATGTGGTTGATAGGTTCTGGAGTTGAATTCTTTTGGTTTTTGATTGTTCTTAGTTGAATTGCTTGAGAGTTAGGGTTTTTGTGGATGATTAGACTGAAGTAAATAAGTAATGGGTGTGTTGGTATAGGAATTCGGATCAGTTTCGTTGAATTATAGCGTTTTTAGGATATTTGGATTCTTTATGGATTTAATGTATGGCTAATTCATGGAATTAGCTTGTTTAATGTTGGTTTTTTAGTGGGACAAGTGAATTTGAAGTTCATGGACTGAGATTGGGGCTTTTATAGTTTTTTGATTGTTTTGTGAAGTTTTTCCTTTTTTCTTAATTTTTGTGTTCCACTGCTTCTAAACTGAGAGAAAGCTGTGGTTTATCAATTTTTGATTTAGGATATTAAAGATATTTACACTTAAGTTTGGCATTCATGTTGGCATTGGAATCTGTACATTGCATATGGTTTATGGATCAGGATCTCTCCTGAAGTTTGACTTTTAACTTTTATCATGTCATACTTATCTTTCTTTCACAGTTTTTGCTTGCTCAGTGTCTAATTAACCTAACCACGCTTATATAAGGCCTTCATTAAACTCATCTTATCAGACTCGTTATGCATGACTTATTAACACTTTACATGATACGGTTGATAATTTGTGTTCTTCACTGATACTACCACTAGCTAGGGAAACTAAAGCTATTTAGGTAGGTGTCAAAGGTAGTGACTAGTATGTGGAATCTGTATAATCATAGTTAAATAAGGAAATGCACAGGTATAAAAGCTATTGATAGACAGTTGATGTTAAAGGATTTTGACTTGTGAGAGGAAAACTTGAGTAAATGTAGTTGCGGTCTAAATGAGGGAAAGGTATGAAGAGTCAGTAATTATGATGATGTGATTTAGGCATTATGGCTAGATTATTCACAATGACAGTGGTGGACTGGTGGTTGAGGCACACTTGCCCAAAACAATTGCTTCATCGCTAAAGCGATGAAGTGATTGCCAGCGACAAGTCTTCGCTTCGGCAGATATGCACTAAAGTGGACCAAAGCTAGTGAAGCAAAATAGTTGGTAAAGGTAACGCCTTTCTATAAAAAGGCGAAGTCAACGGATCATCACTGAAAAATTAGAGCTAACATAAGATTACCTTGTACACTATCTTCTTTTTTCTTCATCCATCTTCTGCCACTTTTCTTCTTCTGCAATGCAGTTCACTGTTCATGTCTTTTTCATCTAGTTTTTTTTTTTTTTTTGACATTTTCTTCTCACTTCATCTCAGTCTCTGCGGGTTTTCTCTGATGAATGCACTGGGAACTCTCTGTAGGCAGAGGGTTATACCCCTTTGTGGAATCTCTCAAGTGGGGGGATATTTCATACTGCTGGTCTTGCCTGAATCATGATGTTAAATGTTATTTCTAAGCAAAATTTGGCTTTTTAGGTTGCTGATGTCAAGAAGAGCATAGAAACTGTTCAGGGATCGAATGTTTATCCTGCTTCACAGCTGATGCTTATCCACCAGGGAAAAGTTCTTAAAGATGGCACCACATTGGAAGAGAATAAAGTTGCTGAAAATAACTTTGTTGTGGTGATGATGGCAAAGGTAATTTTGAGTTCTGTTATTAATGTTAAACTGTAAACCCATTCTTTTCTTATTCTTTTATGTGCTTATTTATTTATTTTGTCTGTGGTATTTTAAGACTAAGAGCTCATCTGGAGAAGGCTCAGCATCGAGTACAGCTACCACTAAGGTTTGGAACACTATGTTCTCTTTTTTTTACATCTCCATTTTCTCTGTGCTAGCTGTGAGTAGTAACAGTATTTTGCTACTTGCTTCGACTGAAGTCTAATTCTTTTACAATAAAGCGCTTAAGGGGCATTGTGATTTTATCGGTGGTTAATTTTCTCCCCCTTAGGGCACAGTAGCTTCTACTTTTCTTTTCTTCTTTTGTTGTTTTATCCTATTTTATTTTGTTGTGATCAATAAGATAAAAGATCTTATTATGACTTGCTAACAAGTAACAATGCTTCTACTTAGTGTGACAACTTTATCACCTTTGTTGACACTGCAGACAATTGCACCTGCTAGCTCAACTTCTGCATCAACAGCTCCAGCTCCAGTTCCTGCCTCAGCTCCAGCTCCAGTTCCCGCCTCAGCTCCAGTTCCGGTTGCTGCCCCAGCTCCCACTCCGGCACCAACTGCTGGGTAAATCTCAATCTTCATGTGCTGGATATCGGTTTTTATTTCATCTATATGTATATATCATGGTTGCAGTATGCGCTAGGCGCTAGTCGGGCAGCTCGACCGCGCCTAGCACCTAGGCGGAATCTAGGCGGGTGTCAAAAAAACAGTGGCAGACTTGCAGTTTGACAATTTTAATGAGGCTGTTTTCGCATTCAAAAAAAAAAAAAAAATGAGGCTGTTTTCAACATTAAATCAAATAACACATCCAAATAAATGAAATAATGATAATTCATAAGTCATAACATCAAAACAATATTAAAAATTAAAAATACTCAAATACTTCAATCATCCAAAGATTCAAAGTATCAAACTAGTCTACGGGTGTATATATGTCATATTATATATATCTATATATATATATATATATATATATATATATATATATATATATATATATATATATAATAATAATAATAATAATAATAATAATAATAATAAAATTAGCAAGGCCAAGCTGATCGAGTTAACTCGACCGAAATGGACAAGTTAACTCGGCTAAGTTAGACGCTTGGCGGCCAAGTCGACCGAGTTAGGCGCTAGGCAGATGCCTAGGCGGCCGGTCACCTAGACGGGCGCCTAGGGGGGAAATCGCCACGGTCTAGGGCCCCTAGCGCCTAGGCGGGGCCTAGGCGCCGCCTAGACTGATTTTTGCAACAGTGGTATATATATCAAACTTGTGAATGAATTGTCTGATGCATTCAATATGCAGGTCAGGAGATGTGTATGGTCAGGCAGCTTCCAACTTGGTTGCTGGGAACAACCTTGAGGGAGCAATCCAGCAGATTCTTGACATGGGTGGGGGAACCTGGGATAGGGAAACTGTTGTTCGAGCCCTTCGTGCTGCTTATAACAATCCAGAGAGAGCTGTTGAATACCTGTATTCTGTAAGTCTCCTCACCCTGTTTTGATTTTTGCATGTGAATATTTCTGCCCTCTTGTTTCTATATGCACATATTAGAGCCTACAACATTACAGTTTAATTGGATTACTGCAATATTCTTTTCAGGGCATCCCTGAGTCGGCTGAAGTTCCTCCGGCCGAAGGAAACCCCCCTCCTGTTCTGCAGCCTCCTAACCAGGCAGCTCAGCCTCAGCAAGCTGCACAACCGGCACCTGTTCCGTCTAGTGCACCGAATGCAAATCCTTTAGATTTATTCCCCCAGGTATATTGAAGATGCTTTTATGTCTATCCTCTGTATAGTGGCTTCTAACCTTTTCTTTTTGCAGGGTCTTCCCAACATTCCTTCCTCCAACGCTGGTGGAGCCAACACCTTAGAATTTTTACGCAATAGTCAGCAAGTATAATCTGTTACTCTTATTCTACTTTTCCTATTTCTCATGCTCTCCGTGCTTGTCACCTATCATTCCTTCCTCATGCTAGGAATAAAGGAAAACATTAGCTAGCTAATGCTTTTTTACTACTATTTTGTTCTCAGTTCCAGGCCTTACGAGCAATGGTTCAGGCCAATCCACAAATCTTGCAGGCATGGCTTTCTCTTACAGAATTCATCTATTAACTAGTTTATTCATGAGGCTAAATATATATACGTGTAATTTGTGTTATGTTTGGCAGCCCATGCTTCAGGAGCTGGGGAAGCAAAATCCTCATTTGATGAGGCTCATACAGGAGCACCAAGCTGATTTTCTTCGTCTTATCAATGAGCCAGTTGAAGGAGGAGAAGGGTACTTTTGACTATTATATTAGCTTTTATATTTGATGAACTCACTCTCTGTCTACAGACTAATTGTTCTTCTCTTGATTTTAGCAACATATTGGGGCAGCTTGCTGCGTCAATGCCTCAAGCTGTACAAGTAACTCCCGAGGAGCGTGAAGCAATAGAACGTGTAAGTGGTTGCGCTTAGCCTTGATTATGCTTTCTTTGATTTCCTCTGGAGATTCTTTTGATGGTTTTCGTTTTCCTTTCGTCGGGGGTGTATGGATGGTACTTCACACCTAGCTGTGTTAAACCTTCATTTGGATTGTTATTTTATGCTGCTGATAGTTTTTAGCAGTGTTGCAAAAATCGCATCGGCGCCTAGGGGCTAGGCGGTCGGCCTCCTAGGCGCCCTAGGTGGTCCCCAGGCGCGTTGAGGGCGCCTAGCGATTTTTTCAACATTGGTTTTTAGAGCCTCCTCCTCAGTCCTCTAGGCACCAACCACTTCAATAAGCCTCATGAAGTGAAATTATTGTGTGTACTTATTTACGCACTTTTGCAGCTTGAAGCAATGGGATTTGATCGAGCACTGGTGTTAGAGGTATTCTTTGCATGCAACAAAAACGAGGAGCTAGCAGCTAACTACCTCTTAGATCACATGCACGAGTTTGAGGATTGATGTGGGAAAATAGAAATGTTGAGTCGGACCAATTTCGTCTGTGGGCACAGCATGCATGCATAATAGCCGCCATTCACATCGTGTCAAGTGCTAGATAAGAGGGACATTTGAAGAAAAAGAATGTAACTATGTTGTCTTTGTTTAGAGTTTTAATCTCTCAGCCCCACCCCCTGTGTTTAATTTGACGACTTGCAGTCTAGCGCATTGATATGGTTGGAACTATATAAGCGTTTTTAGTTTGTAGGGATATTTCTACTCGAAACTCGACTTTAATGTTGGACTCCGGAGTTTGCACAGATTGCTTTTATATGCACTTTCAACATTTTTATCGTTTTATAACCTATTATTTACAAGTTATTTCTCTCTCTCTCTCTCTCTCTCTTGCTTTTGGATATTGAAAAAGAAAACAATAAAAAGGTCATTAGTATGCTGATAGCCTAATAGTATTATGTGATAACATTCACGAAGTAGTTATATTGCCAATAAATTTAGGCCGCTAACGAACAATGTAGGCCAAAGCTTAGAACAGAAGATGGAACTACATCATGGGAAAATAGTTCAAAGCTTTAGATGGTTTAACTACATCTTAGATGCATTTGTGGCCAAACAAACACTTCATGGTCGACATATTTACGATGAATGTTGTATTTTAGACATTAAATATCATTACTTGGTATTGTTAAAGTCTGTTTGTAGAGAATTACAAGATTCTCAAGATTTGTGGCCAAATCATAAATATTTATTGCCTTCCTTCAAAAACTTTGACAAAACTCTGTAAATGTCTCTCCTTGCACCCAAAGGAAAAAAGCAAAAGAAAAAAAAATAATGAAAAAGTACACAGGATACATTGTAGCAAAATATTGCTAGAAATGAAGAACCATTATCTTTCAATCAATCTTTCTTTTCTAAGCCCAAATAGTCTGGTTGGCATGGCAGTAAAAAGATACTTGATCAGTCTCTATACTCACCATCTACATTGTCAAACTGTCAGGGTTCTCGACAATCTTTGAAAACGTTTGAAGGAAGGCAGCCAAGTCAGCACCGTAGATGATTCGGTGATCAGCTGTGACATTTACCTATAATTTTTTTTTGGCATTTCAGTTCAGAGTAACTTAAAGAAAGTAGCCATGACATAATGAAATCTTAAGGCATATTTGCATACAAAAGTAAAATAAATTGGATTGAAACAAGGTGTTTAAATCATGTTTTCCTAACAAAGTATGTCAAAGTTTTCTAGTTCTTGACTTCTTTGCATTACAGCTGTAATTTCTCTTTACTTTAATTTTAATTCAATCGAGTCCCACGACTCCCACCCCATCGTGGGGCGGTTCGAGGCTGACCTGCTATCTTCAGCCCACTTTGACACCTCTAATTTTTTTTTTGTCAGGCCGGGACCCTAACTGTAGGAGACACCTTTAAGCCCGTACCATACTCAGACTAATCCCTGTTCGCACCGGGCCGGCCCAATTAGGGGGCAAAGTGCTGGCCAAATTGGTTTTTCCATACGAATGGAAACCGTTGGAATGGATTGGCAGGGGCAAGTCTGTAACCTAGGGAAAGGTAACCTTTATCATACTATAGGCTTACTCTCATCCACCCAATATTAGTTGGTCTAGTTTAAGTACTTAGCGCTAATTTACAGGCTCACTTCCACACTTCAAACCCACGTATTAGAACCAGAAGTGGCAGTAAAAGTTATCAAAGAAGGTAAAGAGTAATTGATGATAATACAGATAGACAGATAGTAGACACATACCAGCATCCTGTTTTTGACGCTAAAGAATCCGTCAGCATCAGTAACAACAGTAGGTTTTGATGCTCCAACAGCCATAATAGCTCCCTGAACACCATTAAGTTGTTTAAAATTAGCTGCTAGTTTGTACGGGCATAATAACTTTCATGACCACAAACCAAAACATTGCTGGATATTGTTCTAATACCTGGCCTGGAGGAAGAATAGCATCAAATCTATCCACACCAAACATTCCCAGGTTTGATAATGTGAAAGTCCCTGAATTAAAAACAATAATAATATCCAGTCGGTCATGTATTAGCAGATAAAATAGTAAGTTGCCGATCAAATGAATCGCAGCAGGTACCTGTACTATACTCGTGTGGTTGAAGTTTTTTAGCCCGAGCCTTCTCTACCAGTTCCTTCCACTTTTGAGACAACAAATACAGGTCCAACTACACCATCACAAGACACTTCATAAGAATTAACAATAAATTGAACAGCTTTCTCAGGTGAATTATACACGATCCAGCCAATGTAAATCGATTAAAGTTTCTGCTTTTGAATTGAAAGAAAATCGCGTACCTTGTCAGCATCCTCAAGTACAGGGGTTATCAATCCGCCATTAATAGACACTGCAACAGCAATATTTATGCTGCTATTGTAAGTAAAACACTTCCCGTCCTTGCAAGTTGCATTCACAACCGGATGTTGAGCCAATGCCATCGCTGCAGCTTTGGCTAACAATGCGGTCATAGTGACTCCCTTGGACTTAACCTGATATTCATTCAATTCCACATGATCTCAAATCTCAATATCTAATTCTGATAAACATGAACCATATTGCACTCCTATTGAACTTAATAAATACACTTACTCTATCCCATTTTACCTGTCCTATTTACGATTCATTGGTCAAACAAACTCTTCCTTCTTTGTTTATTTTCTTTAGTTTCTAAATATATAAATTTTGTATACTAATACTAAACTCAATATTATGAAAAATTAAATTAAAATACCTTAATTCAAGCCTAGCTAACCGAACCGAATCAAACACATAAAATGGACCAAAGAAAGCATAGATTTCAAGAAATAAAATCAAAGAACTAAAAGAACTCTGAAAACCAGTAATTTGAAGCAATGTACCTTCGCATAGAGAGCATCAAGGGCATCAGTAGAAATGGGATACCCAACACGAAAAGTGGGTACAGAGAGGCTATCTAACATGTTCTTGGAAACCGCAGCCTGCATTGCTGTGAAAGGGACGACTGTCGAGCCTGGAATCTCAGGATAGCTTGATGGGGAAGTTTTAGCAGGGGACGGAGCAGCAGGAGCGGCAGCCTGAAGAGGCGCAGCGGTGCTCTTCTTAGGTGTAATTCCGGCAGCTTTCTCTACATCCTCCGCCGTGATTCTCCCGAAGGGCCCAGTCCCTGCCACTTTATTGATGTCAATTCTGTGTTGTTTTGCAATCTTCTTCGCATACGGTGTTGCAACTATCCTCCTCGGCCCCTCCGGAGCCGCCGCAGGCGGCGGAGGTGGAGCTGCAGCTTCAACTTTGGGAGGGGGAGAATCAGTGGAAGCCTCAGTACTAGGCGGAGCTGATGAGCCAGAACCAACGGATAGGGCTTTAGCTTTGGCCTCAGCGATTTCGTCCTCAGTCTCGGCTAAAAGCCCGATCGGAGCCCCGACCGGAGCTGTCTCGCCGTCGTTAACAACAATAACTGCCAAAATGCCATCATAAAAGGTCTCCACATCCATATCCGCTTTGTCCGACTCAACCACCACAACCGACTCGCCTTTGGAGAGCACATCGCCCTCGGACTTCACCCACGAAACGATCTTGCCCTCGGTCATGGTGGAGCTAAGCGCCGGCATGAAGATCTCGCGGATCTTCGATTGAATAGCAGGGAGGCTGCGCCGCCGCATTCTGGTAGGAAACGCCGCGGAACTGAGGCGCCGGAGGGGCTGAGCAGAGGAGACGGAGGAAGAGAATGAGAGAGCTGGAGACTGGGATTGAAGGAGCGACGCCATGGGAGAGTTGTGGGAAGGGAATGCGAAGCTCCGGTGAGTGTTAATTGCAGTATTGGTGAGCAATGAGAAATTGGTATATGGAGAGTGAAGAGGGAAAATGGGGGCGGAGAAGACGAGGGAGACTCAGTTTGAGCAATCCGCCAGTTGTGGAAATGTTAACAAAAATAAAGTTCGTTGGGCTAACTCATGAAAACTTTTTTTTTTTTTGGGTGATACATTAGTTTTCATTGTTTATGACTTTATGCGGAAAGAAGTAAATTGCCAGTCAGGAGTTTCATTACCTATTATTGATCTAAGGTTTTTCAATGACCATTCAAGTTTTTAATGAGATATTGGACCAAGCACTAGTGCTCGAGCAAGGTTTTAGGGTGGCCAGTCAAATTGAACTAGTCTCGTAAAATGAATTTTTTCTTTCTTTAACACAACTCAACTTGTAAACTAATTTAAAATAAGTTTATAAGCATAAAAACAAATTATATCATGAACCATAATTCACATTGCATCATGAACCACGCTTCATTATTATACTAGCTACTATAAGTTTAATTATTAAAAAATGTCATTAATTATGATTTATTATTATAACAATAACAACACGTTTGGTTCACGGAATGAATTTGGATGGAATATGAATGTTATTCCATAAGAAATGAAATATGTAAGGAATAGAACATGAATTGTATTATATTGTTTGGTTCGCTGGAAGAATAAACTTTAGGAATTGTATTCCAACGTTTGGTTGGTTAAAGAAATAGAAACAGAATATATATTTAAAAGACATAAATACCCTTATACAAAATAATAAGAATATTATTATTATTATAATTATAATTGAGAGCTTAATTCCCATAATTCACGAAAATCAACAATTGAGAGCTTTGGAAGATTCACGAAAATTCCCAGAATTCGTCGTTGGTCCCTCTTCCGACAATTCAAGAAGGCGATTGTGGAACGGATAGCATGGCTGGGGTCGCCTCTTCACCGCGATCCATCGCAGATGGTTTGATCAATAATCGACCGCCGGTGAATCTTTCGGACGTTGCTGCGCAACCGGCGTCTTCCTAGCGTACAGAGGCGGAGGACCAACAGCGACCGCCGGTGATGGCATTGGCTCGTCTGTGGCTGTAGTTTTTACCGGTTTGGGTTCAATTCGACAGCCCCTAGTCGGAACCCTAGCTCCGGCTGCCGGTAGTTCACTGGCTGTTACGGTTGTGGGTGTCGCGACTTCCCAACCTGCGTTGCGTTCGGAGGCTCCGTCTGGTAAAGATGGTTCCGGAGTAGTCTCTAGCGTGGGCAGGGGATTGCAACGAAGATTGGGAGATTGTGTATTGGCGAAACGGAGAACATCCATGGCGGCCTGGGAGTGGTCAAGGGTAAAAAAGAAAATATAATAAAAGACCTATTTTTGAGAACTCAGTAATAGGTTAATACCGGGGGTGGGGGTGGGGCAGTAATAGGCTAATAGCTAATTCCCCTGTAGAGGGAACAGGAACATTGTTCCTGGGAATACAAATGGTTACCAAACAGAGGAATAAGTCTATTACTGGGAAGCCATTTCAGACCTATTCCGTGAACCAAACAGCCCATAAGGGGAAATGGTCAAATAGGCCATCGAATTTTAATTGAAAAGTCAATTAGCCCTATAAATTTTTTAAAGGTGCAATTACACCCATCAACAATTCATTTTGACGCAATGAAGCCCCCAAAAATCAGTTAATCATCCTCCCGCAAAATTTTAGGCAAATGTGACTATTACTTGAAGAGTGGAGAAAGAACCTATGGGGTGATGAACGTGATCTCAATCAGGGGTGTTAGCGAACAGAGCTTTCGGTAACTACTCGTGATGTTCAGGTTCGTAAGTGTTCGTTTACCTTTAATTTAGAGCTTAGTTCATAAACGAACAGAGTCTGAACAGTTGTAGACACGCTTGCTAAGAGCTCGTGAATAAGCTCGTTTGTGTTCATTTAATAATATTCATGAACAAGCTCGTTTAGTGTTCATTTAATAATGTTCACGAACAAACAGTTATAGTTGTGTTGTTTGTTTGGTTATATTTTGTGAACATAGATTTCTTCTTGTTCATGAACAAATTATGATCATCAACATGTACATGTGTTTGGTTATTAAGGGTTCATGGACGTGTTTACGAATATGTTCGCAAACGTTAACGAACATTAATGAATGCTTAACAAACGAACACTAATGAACGCTTAGCAAACGAACACAAACATGATTTTCAAAAATATTATGTGTCAGCAATTATCAAGTCAAATTCTGTATCTATAGTTGACACATTCTGTACTGCAGTTGATAGTTCTGTACATGCAACTATCATATTAGTTTACATGTACATAAAATGTTAACTGTAGGTACATAATGTGTTAACTGAAGATACAAAATTTTTGTATTAGGATTCACAGCAATATGAAGCCTGGTCCATGGTATAACAATTTACCTAGGACAACTTGTTAGGATACAAATTTGTTAAACATATAAATAAACATCATCAAAATCTTTTAAGTACACTTAATAGAAATAATATCTAGCTAGGTGATTGTGGATTCAAAATTTGTATAATTTTTGGTACATATGGTGGGGATGATATAGATAAAATTCGAATTTAATTAGATCTATTGTTAAAAAAAGAAGTATATATAGCTAGCTTACCAATCATCTAAAATGATATTTGCAAGAAAAGAATAACCTGGTTATTGCAGATTTGCAGGAATATTGTCTTGGCATGTTGGGGTTAGTTGTGTGTTTCTTGGTCCATTATTATAGAAAGCCAGGCAAGAGAAGTTAAGGTTGCCAATCCGAGGCCGTTTCTTTACCTTAACACATTCAGATTCCTTATTGAGACACAGCCATATCTTAATGTCTTTCAATTCTGTGACCATTATTTTCAACAAAATCCTAACTATAAAACCTTCCCATTTCCATCTACTTCCTTTATATTATTGTGAATCAAATCAATCACCCTGTCGTTAATCTGGGTTCTTCTCAATCCTCCGAATTAATGCCTAGTCAGGTAACGATACTATGATTTCATGGTTTCCACTTCTTAATGAGATTAGTTCCTTCATCCTTCTGATCTATAACTAACCTAAATTTGGGCTAATCAATCATTTTTTGTTTTTTACTGGTTTCACGATAATAACAGGTATGTTGCATGGAGATGAGGATTAATCTGGACTGTCCAGCTTGTTGCAAGAAAATGAGACGAGTCCTGCTCAAAATCAAGGGTAGGTACCCTTTAATTTGCTCATACCATGGAGCATTAACGTTGCATGCATGGGGTAATAATATTTTTGTTTTGTAACTTTTTGAACAGACCCGTTAGTCTAATGGTATTACTCAAGTCTCAAGGGGTCTGCTGAACCCATCAACGGGTTCAATAGACTGGTTAAATAGACCATTGATCCAACGGTACTACTCAACAGGTTTGTTAAACTTGTTGAGGAGCCTGTTGACCGATCAAATTGTCCTTTCTTATTTATTTTTTGCCTTTAGAGTGTGGATTTGTTCTTTAATTTTAGCGAATGCATAAGTAAATCTCAACTGTCTAATCCCTAATCTCAATAGTTTAAATCAATTTAATTCATAGGTTCTAGCCTAAGAGGTGGTTCACAGTATTTGGCATTTGGTTTTGATATGCAACTAAAAGTATGTTTAATAAGTTTTATTTCTTTATTATTATTATTATTATTATTATTATTATTATTATTATTATTTTATTTTTTTATTTTTTTTTTTACATTTTTTTGAAGAAATAGAGACGCATATGATAGAGAGGCAAGAGTGCAGAGTATGCGTGTGTGGCAGATTCGATCCAGCAGAAGTAGCAATAAAGATAAGGAAGAAAATGAAGCGTAGAGTAGAGATAATTGATGTTCAGCTATTCAATAACCAGGAAGAAGAAGAAGAAGAAGAAGCCCAGCAAATGCAAGCCATCGCTCAGCCTGCGTAAATAGCTTTTCTTATATACATATCAATGGTGATTGGTTGGTTATAGCATTTCATTTTATTTATTTTTTTATATTTTTTTTTCATTCTATGTAGTTTATTTATTTATTCTTGTACTAATTAATTAGTGTGAAGTCTAGACTTTACTTGGGTGATTGTCTAATTTAAAAGGAATAAGGGTCAAATAGGTCATCGAACTGTACCAAAAAATGCAATTAGGCAACCGAACTTTAAAAAGTTACAATTGGGTCCCTGAACTAACCAATTTCATTCAGTTAGTCCAATTTGTAAGTTTTTCAAATGGTTAACAGGTCACCCCTAATTTAAAATATATTTAAAAAATTATTATTATTTAAAATATTTTTTTTTTTGAAAACATTTAAAATAATTATTAAAAAAAAAAAAGAAGAAGATATCGTCTCGGGGACGAAAAAACCTTCTACGTCTCTAGCTGGAGACGAAGAAAAGTTATCTTCGTCTCCATGACCGGAGACAAAGAGTTTCTTCGTCTCTGGCCGGAGACGAAGGAACTTTCTTCGTCTCTGGCCAGAGACGAAGAAATTATCTCCGTCTCCATGGCCGGAGATGAAGAAGGATTTTATCACAGTATAGTCTAAAGATGACGTATAGTAGATGCTTATATCATCAAGCAGCAAGGATGTATAACTAACAACAAGAGTTATTCAACACAACAAGACCTTGAGGGTGATAACATTAAGTACAACTCAGGTGTCCCTAAACGTTGCACACGCCAAGGCACATTTTCGCACACACCACCGTAAGTACAACTCCGATGTCCAAGAAAACAAACGCGTAGTACTATTACAATCTTCTTCTTTAAAAACAAACCATATATTTGCCTACACGCACACACATAATAACAATTTAGGTTGCACTACAAATAAACAAAAATTTCAAATTGCCCTCTAGGCAAATTTGCACACGCCAGCTCACACACACACACACACACACCAACGTAAAATAATTTTTTACATTGCTTCTGCATTCTTAAATTAAGTTTTAGTATATATATCAAAAAACGTGGATCATTCATGGTCACACTTAGTAACAATTAGTTTTACCCAAAACCCAAATTCAACGAATAAAAAAAAATTATAATAACACCGTCATGTCAAGACCGCTTTTAAATAACTCGCACCCCATGTTGCACATATACGCACACACCACCGTACATTACCACTCTGGTGACAACCAAGGAATAGTACATTTACAATCGTTTTCTTAACAACAAAGCATAAACAAAAAATCACGCAAACACATATTATTAATGTTCGTTTTTAAAAAAAATAAAAAATAATAACAATGCCCCCATCCCTAAGCTTTGCACACGCCGAAATACATATTCGCACACACCACCGTAATTTCAACTCCGGTGTCCAAATATAAAAAAAAAAAAAAAACCAAAAAAAAAACAACACGTAGTACTCTTACAATCTTCTTCTTTAAAAGCAAACCATATATATGAATTCACGCGCACACATATAAACTATTTTCTTCAAATTACACACACAAAAAAAATCCATTCATAAGAAATGCACACGCCATACTACACACACACACAGTGACGCACACACCGTTGCACATAATCAACTATAAACTCATTACATACTTTAGACACGTTGATTTTTTTCTCAGCTCTCAATACAAATTATTACTAGTTATTACCTTTAACATTCCACCTAATATTATGCTCAAGATTTCAATTGAATCTTAACCAAAAATAAACTCAATACTAGAATTACTTTTTAATCCTTATGTTTTCAAAATGTCCTTAATTAGTTTAAAGGAATCTTTCAATTTAAATCATCCATGAGAATGTGTTAATAGATGTAATGAGATTTCATGATCTCATATATCATGGTGGTCTCACTCAAACCGCAGCATATATATATATATATATATATATATATATATATATATATATATATATATATATATATATATATATATATATATATATATATATATATATATATATATATATATATATATATATATATATATATATATATATATATATATATATATATATATATATAGACACACCTACACATGATATATTTGTTGGGTAATATGGTGGAAAATCCCAAAATAATAATAATCCTACAGAAATATTAATATTATATGGGAAAACAGAAAAATTGGGAAGGAAAAGGTTGAGTGTTTGGGTAGGGATTTAGCACGAGTTCGAACACGAAGTTCTTTTCCTTAAAACCTTATTTGCTACCTCCCACAAGTGCTAGGAGCGTTGTACCCTAGGTTTCCCAGGATAAAACGTGCCACGATTCCTTGTTTAAGCACCTAAACAAGGAACCCGGCAAACAAAACAAAGCTGGAACACAGATTGGCTAAAGAAGAGAGAGAAGCAGAAGTTTTGAGATGAAAAGTTACTGGAATTCCCTTGTTTCTCACTGTGTGTAAAATGCTACTGCTCTACCTCTCTTTATATAGGCATGTTGGAGTGATAGCATTCAACATGGCCATTAAATTGGTGTTAAAACCAATTGTGTAACACCTGTAACGGTCACCACTAAGTAGGATTAAACTCAGAATTTAAAAATTGGAATTAAAACAGTATTAATTCCGTAACAGATGAGTTTAATCTTCTGCACTTTCGGGTTTCAGACCGTTGGGGTGCACGAGAGTGTGCTGTGGTACACCACGAGAGTACACCTCTCGTGCTATGGTGCAATACGAGAGTACACCTCTCGTGTTCACCGTTGCACGAGAGTTTTGCTCCCGGTGCACCACAACCTCTCGTGCTCTCTGTAGCACGAGAGTGGTGTTTTCGGTTTTGGCCGAGCCATGCACCACAACCTCTCGTGCTCCAGAGAGCACGAGAGTGGTGTTCTCGGTTTTGGCCGAGCCAAGTGACTATAACAGAAGTTAGGCATAACTTAGCCCGCAAGGCCAGCCCATTTTCGGAAGACATTCGTGCCCACAGGTGCCGGACGCACAAGAGAGCCTCTATGCTATACAATTCTACAAGCTTGAAAAGAGCTCATGTATATAAGGGGGGCAAATCTTGTTTCCAAACCAATGTGGGACTAAGTCCTACATTTTCCCTTCATTTCCCAACTTAAATGGGTCTACTTTGAGAATCAATATCTCATTCACCCATTATCCGTTTTGAGCGTACAATATATCAATCTCTTCGTCTTACTACGAAGAATCCGAATCCACTTTGACCCGACCCAAATCGGAAGTGGACCCCACTGATAATTGTACCACAAAATAGCCACTTAATATGCCATTTTAAGCTAATTTTTCCAACAATATTTAATTCATGGGCAGCTATTGACGATCATTTGGCTATACTAAATTGTTTCATTTGTTTGTGACATGGGAATAAAATATATATTATCAAAGACTTGAATTACATTGGCGGTCAAAGCTAAGTAATTTAACTAAAGTAGCTTTAATTTACCAGACCCAGACATGGGAAGAAACATTATTATTACTGGTTAGTTGTATATATAGATGACATCAAAAGAGTTGAAAATGCAAGAAGATTGTTAGAAATACTTATTTCTTAACATTAAAAAAGTCCAATGGAAAAGGTTATGTGTTTCCTAAAGGAGGTTTTACATTCTTAAAAAAAAATTTATTCCTAAAAGAAGGTTTTACATTCCTAAAAGCTTTTTTTTTTTTTTTTTTTTTTTTTTTTTTTTTTGAAAACATTCCTAAAGGGTTTTTTATTTAAGGAAGTTTTCCATAGCTCTAGAAAAAGGATTCTCATCACATTTATAAATACGTTGAAAAATTCTAGGGATTATTAAAGTTTTCTAGTCAGTCTCCATATCGTCTTAAGGCATACAGATCAGGGAGGAGGTGAAACATTCTTGATTTATTCAATTTAGAAATTACATCTCCAATAATGGAATCAAGTAAGTTCTATATTTTCTATTTAATCAAAAGTTTATGATCATGAATATTGTTTAATTAGTTGATTAATTTTATTTACATATGATTCATTGTTAATTGTGCTTCCGCATTCAAGTTATAGCGTCAACTGCAAGAGAGAAAGAAAGCTGTTTAATTTGTGTTTATTTCATTCTCCCAAAGGCATGGAGTTTATGATAAGCAAAGTAGCACAACGTGTGGGAAACCACGCGAGCCTGATTGTTGGGATCAAGGATGAGGTGTTAGAACTGGTGAGCGAACTGAGGTTGTTCAAGGCATATCTCACTCAGAACGAGAGGTATAATGGCAACGCTGTGGTGAGAGACGACGTGTTGTGGAAGATTCAGGAATTGGTATACGATGCTGAAGATGCCATTGATAAATACATTGTTGAGCAAAGGAAGCACAGAGCCAGACCGGTCCTCAAGAGATGGGCGAAAAAAATCAGTTATTATATCATGGTTAATGGTGCTGCCAAGGAGATCGAGAGGATTAAGAAAAGGGCCGAGAAAATGCGTCTAGACTATATATGTTTATTGATCTATATAACATTGTTAGTTTTAATATTTCTATCTCCATTTGTAAAATAGAGATTTGACAACATTAGAGATTTATTGCAACAATAGAATGTTAGGGAATAAAATCGTTAGCAAGGAACAATTAAGGGACTAAAATTGTGTTTTTATCTTTAAAAAAAATGTAATTTATATTGTGGACCGTTGTTCAATATACAGGATTTTACTTCATAAAGTATAGAATTCATGTTCATAATGCACAGAATTATATAGCTGAGGACACATAAACACTTAACATAATATACAGAATTCATGTTCGTTATATCGTGTTTATGTGTATATGTATTATGAACATGAATTATGTATCTTATGAAGTCAAATTCTATGTATTAAACCAGGATCCATTGTAAAAAAAAAAATTGCCTAATAAGAAACTGGGCTATTGTGTTGGCCCGCTACCCCGCCCTAAAAAAAAAAAAAAAAAAAAAAAAAAAAAAAAAAAAAAAACTATATCTTCATTCTCCAACTCCAATGAACATCTATTAAATGATTAATTACTTAATTAAATTTATTTTACAAATGGAATATCAAAACTAAATAAGATTATAATTAAGGGAGAAACATTTAAAAATACTAAAATATATATGTACTAAGTAAAATTTCAATAGAGTTTAATAGTTTTGTTGCTCCGATCCAGAGGTTAAAACTGTAACTTTTTTAAAAATTTAAGGGTTTATATTTGCAACAGTAGAATGTTAGGGAATAAAACCGCTAGCAAGGAACAATTCATAGACTAAAATTGTATTTTTACTTTAAAAAAAATTGCCTAATAAGAAAACGCGCGTCCTACTTAAAAAAAAAAAAAAATCGATTTCCAGCAACAACATTATGTTATTCAATTTTTAGTTCATTCATTATGGATTTTTAGTTCATTCATTATGGATTTTTAGTTCATTCATTCTGGATGTATAGTTATGCAATTCTGGATGTATAGTTATGCAATTCTGGATGTGTAGTTATGAAGTTATGGATGTGTAGTTATGCAATTCTGGATTTATAGTTATGAAGTTATGGATGTGTAGTTATGCAATTCTGGATTTATAGTTATGAAGTTATGGATGTGTAGTTATGCAATTCTGGATGTATAGTTATGAAGTTATGGATGTGTAATTATGCAATTCTGGATTTATAGTTATGAAATTATGGATGTGTAGTTATGTAATTCTGGATGTATAGTTATGAAATTATGGATGTGATGAAATTATGAATTATGTTCAAATTGAATAAATGTTTTGTGCGCACGGGCATTTGATCATGTCTGAGCCATTGATTTATCGTGATTTACATCTCTCACAATTAAAAAAAAAAATGGTGCAAGAGTATCAAATAACATCTTCAGATATATGGTTTCTCTAGAGCATCTTATTACTCTTTGTTGTTGGTTTTTTTTTTTGTTTTTTGTTTTTGTTTTTGTTTTGTTTTTTTCCAAAATAAAGGTTGAATTGGCATCTATCTATATGGTTGTAGGCCGGGTTCATATATGGAACTTTATTTGGATGCTGCGTTTAATTTTCACCGCATTTACAAAAATATCATCGCGCTTTTTTTTAAAAAATTACATCTGATCCGTTAAATTTGAAAACGTGGACAGTTGCAATTGATTCTCAGTTCTTTCCTGGACATTTGTTTTCACCTAAGCACACCCCTATATATATATATATATATATATATATATATATATATATATATATATATATATATATATATATATATATATGAGCAACATACTTTTTACCCACAATAATGAAATCATTTGATTTTTTTTTTTTTAATTTCCATTCGTTGTTAAGGCAAATTGTTTAGAAAATTTGTCAATAACTATAGCTACAATTGCTGTTAATAGCGGATGATAATAAATAATTCAAAATATATGTTAGAATAGATATTGTTATAATGATATAGCAAAAATTAACTTACAAATTTCTTTAAAAGTTTTCATAAATTGATAAAATTATGATGTGTAAATTTGTTTAATGATTTTTTCTTATTTACCCTTTATTATATGAACCATTCATTTTAAGAAAACAATTATACAAACATTTTTTTATTTCAATTAAGGGCCTAACATTATTGGTTGTTATTAGATTTGTATGTAGATGTAGATTGTAGATTTGTAGATGTAGATTGTAGATTTGTAGATATCAAAAGAGTTGAAAAGCCAAGGAGGTTGTTAGAAATAATTATTTCCTAACATTAAAGATGTATAATGGAAAAAGTTATGGGTTTCTAAAAATGTTTTATATCCCTAAATAGATTTCTATTCTTAAAATGAGATTTCACATTCCTAAAAAGTTTTCTTTTCCTAAAAGGAAGTTTCCATTTCTCTTAAAAAAGGTTTCTCACCACATCTATAAATATCTGAAAAAAACTCTAGGAATCATTAAAGTTTTGTAGTCAGTCTCAGGGAGGTGATTAAGGTATACAGGATAAGTAAGTTCTATCTTTTATATGAATCAAAAATTCATAAAATTCATAATGATGAACATTGTTTAGTTGATTAATTTGATTTACATGCAATTCATCGTTAATTGTGCTTACGCATTCAAAGGTAAGCCAAGACTGAAAGAAAGAAAGGTGTTTTAATTTGTGTTTATTTGATTCTCCCATTAGAAGACCGAGAAGGCATGGACGCAGTTATGGAGTTTCTGATAAGCAAAGTAGCACGAAGGGTGGAAGAAAACCCGAGCCTGATTGTTGGGATCAAGGATGAGGTGTTAGATCTGGTGAGCGAACTGAGGTTGTTCAAGGCATATCTGAGGTGTAATGGCAACAACGCTGTGGTGAGAGACGACGTGGTGCAGAAGATTGAGGAAGTTGTATACGATGCTGAAGATGCCATTGATGAATACCTTTCTGAGCGATGGAAGCACAGAGCCAGACCGGTCCTCAAGAGATGGGCCAAAAAACTGAGTCATTATATCATGGTTAATGGTGCTGCCAAGGAGATGGAGAGCATTAAGAAAAGGGCGGAGAAAATCCGTCTAGATTATGCCCATTGCTCACCATACTAGCAAGCCGGTTAGAATCTAAGATTGATGGAGTTGTAATACACATACATAGTCACATCAAATTATAATTAACTACCTAGTCTACTATATATATGTTTATTCATCTATAACATTTGTTAGTTTTGATATTTCATCTCGTCTGCAAAATAGAGTTTTGATAATATTCCTAACTAATTTTTTTTTTATTTTTTATTTTTTAGTTGCGGCACCAATAGTCCCTTTTCTCCTTATTACATGACCTTGTTAAAATCATATTTTTTTTAACATTTTACAAATGAAATATCAAAACTAAATAAGATTATAATTAGAGAAAAAACATTAAAATCAAGGGTTTTGTAGTCCAATGGTACCATGTTGTTCCTCTATGTGGGAGGTGATGGTTCGAGTCTCAATGGAAGCGTTTGATGTAATTAGGTATCTCCCTCTATATAGCTTAAAAAAATAATTCAAAAGTACTAAAATACCCATGTACTAAATATATAAAATTTCAATAGAGTTTAATGTCTTGTTTATATCTAACAACCATGTTTTGTCATCTTGTTATTTCTCAACCAACTTCATTTGCTGACTATATATATTTAATTCATGGGCAGGAATCGACAATCATTTGGCAATACTAAATTGTTTCATTTGTTTGTGACATGGATGGGAAGAAAATAAATTTATTAAAAAAAAAAAAGTAAGAAGAACCATTTATATATGAATTTCACTATTTAAATACACTTACTAAACAATTATCAAATCTTGTGGTTTAGTGGCACCAAATTGCTCTTTCATATGAGAAGTTCTGGTGGGGGAGGTATTGATTGCAACATATGTTCACGGTTCTGTAAAAATTGTAATTATTTTGTAAAATCAGAGGTACCACAATAGGTATCAATTGCGTGCCACCAGCCACTGGTCTACCGGTTCGTGAACTAAAATTCTCCGGAGCACCATCATGTGATCTTGCAATTCCAATGGAAACATCATTTCCAACGTTGCTGCCATCAACTGGCGCGACATCTCGGAATGTGCAACATCATTGCCGTTCCGACCATTTGAATGTGCACCACAAGCAACATTCATGGTTCCAGCACTCTTAAAATCCATCTACTTGTTCATCCAAAAAATAAGGTTTTAAGACTGTAGGAGAATAGTGAACCAAGTCGATTATTTTATATTCTGAAATATATATATATATATATATATATATATATATATATATATATATATATATATATATATATATATATATATATATATATATATATATATATATATATATTGCTTAAAAGCATAATCCCATGAACCGAAAGAGGAGAAAAAGAAGAAGAGTAGTTAGTACGAGTCGAGCGAAACACTCTTTCCTTAAAAGAGGGTACGACGCGACTTTCGTGAAAAATAGCCTCTATGCTATACAATTCAATAAGCTTTAGAAAGACTTTTGTAAAAATAGTGGTGCAAATCCACTTCTCAAACTAATGTGGGACAAAAGCTCATTCTTTTTTCCCTTCATTTTTCCAACTTAAATGGGTCTACTTTGAGATCATCAATATCTCATTCACCCATTATCCGTTTTGGGATAGTTATGCCATGGAACCGTGTTCACCATAACACGGTCCCAACGGTAACAATGCACCATTATTTTTTTTTTCCTTAATTAATCGCGCGACTTTTCTTCTTCATTTTCACATTTTGCGGTTTCACTTCCTCTTCGCGCAAGCTTCTTCAACATAATCTCATAAAAAGAAAATTCATAATTTCATAACTGCACATTCATAAATCCATGCATGTACATTCATAATTGCATGAATTTATGAATGTGCAGTTATGAAATTATGATTTTTCTTTTATGAGATTATGAATTTTCTATTATGAGATTATGAATTTTCTGTTATGAGATTATGAATTTACAGTACATTCATAATCTCATAACAGAAAATTCATAATCTGACCAAACGCGCGCCGTTAACACCACATTAGCAATTTTTTTTTTTCCCGTAAAAACGGCACCGTTTGGATCTGTGTTCACCATTCATGGTGAACACGTTTCCAGGGCATAATTTGCCTCCGTTTTGAGTGTACAATATATCAATCTCTTCGTCTCACTACGAAGAACCCCAATCCACTTTAACCTGACCCAAATCGGAAGTGGATCCCGTTGATAATTGTACCACAAAATAGCCACTTAAAATGCCATTTTAATGCTATTTTTCCAACATTTTCAACTCCATTTTTCTCAACACAAATGGATACGGGTGGGACAATCGGCTTGTAGATTTAAGGTTATTCCATACACAAAGCCAATGATCGAACTCTTGACGTTTGGTTAAGAATGGATGAGTCGCTTTCACTCAATCACGCCCTCCAGATTTCACTTAGAAGAATTTGAATCCACTTTAATCCGACCCAAATCAAAAGTGGACCCACTAAAAATTATACCACAAAATGGCCACATAAATGTCATTTTAAGCCATGTTTTTCAACAATCTCTCACATGAAAGAAAAATGATTTCTCTGGACTTGAAAATGACACAATAGTGTTCAATGGACGACCCCTACATAGGATAGGAGGTAGGTGTTACCGTTTGAACCTCTCTTTGTGAAGAAATATTTACTTTACTAGTTGTCTTAGAGAACGTGATGTTTTAAAATGATATTATCGTTTGTGTAAATAATAAGTGCATTAATGTTTATGTTATTACCCATATCTAAACCTCTTGAGTGATAAATGCTTTAGTTTTATACAAAATATGCCTTAATTCCTTTATTTATATCATTATGGCATAAATTATATATTTTAAAGTACCAAAAATTATAAAAATTAAATATTATTTTAATAAAAATATTAGATAATTAATTCTTTAAATTATTAAATAATATTTCATTACTCCAAATTAAAATATAAAAACAATTGAAAAATCCTCTAAATGAATATTTTTCCACCATTTCAATAGTGAAATTTTATCTTAATAATTAAAATAGTAATAATTATTTATTTTAATTTTTAAAATAATATTGGCAAATTGGAGCAACTTAGATCTTTTAAATACATAGTGAGTTGTACGTCACATGGGCTATACTGCAAGTATTATCAAAGACTTGCTCAAATAATTGAGCTAAAGTCAACTTTAATTAAATTATCCAAAAAGTTGTAGTATGATGTAATGTTACATGAATTTGATCTATGAGGTACGTAGTCGAAGAAGAACGACAATATAATCTTCTTACACAATTTCACAATTTTCATAAGAATATATTGGTTATTGTCTTGTTTAATTTATATCTAACAACCATGTTTTGTCATCTTGTTATCTCTCAACCAACTTCATTCGTTGACTATATATATTTAATTCATCGGCAGCAATCCACAATCATTTGGCTATACTAAATTGTTTCATTTAATTTGTTTGTGACATGGATGGGAAGAAATTAAATATATATTATCAAAGAGTTGAATTATATTGGCGGTCAGACATGGGAAGAAACAAACATTATTATTAGCTAGTTAATTAGTTGTTGTATATATATAGATGACATGCATCAAATTAAAGGATCAGAGTTGAAAAGCCAAGACTGAAGAAATTAAGAAAGAAAGCTGTTTTAATTTCATTCTCCCATATATATATATAGTAGCTCAGAATGGACACAGTTGTGGAGTTGCTGATAGGCAAAGTAGCAGAAAGTGTGGAAGAAAACGCGAGCCTGATTCTTGGGATCAAAGATGAGGTGGAAGATCTGCTGAGCGAACTGAGGTCTTTCAAGGCATATCTCACTGAAGCATCCAAGAACAACGAGAGCTGTAATGGCAACGCTGTTCTCAGAAACGTGGTGCAGAAGATTCAGAAAGTAATAATCGATGCTGAAGATGCCATTGATAAATACCTTGTTGAGCGAAGGAACCACAGAACCAGACCGGTCCTCAAGAGATGGGCGGAAAGATTATGTTATTATACCAAGGTTATTGATGCTGCCAAGGAGATCGAGAGCATTAAGAAAAGGGCGGAGAAAATCCGTCTAGATCATGTCCATTCCCTCAACATACTCCAAGCCGGTTCAACAAATAATCCTCACCCCGCGGTTCTCCAGGTATCTATGTCCTCCAACTATACTCCATACTCTTATTACACTCTACTTCTCCCGTCGCTATGCTATATATTAATTGAAGCATATATAAACTTTAGAATACTTTGTTCTTGTGGTTAATTAGAATCTAAGATTAAGTTGGCAACAGAACTATTTAACTCTTTTATTAAAATTTTACTTAGTACATAGATACTTTAAAATTTTATTATCTTTTTTCTTGATATATAACATTGTTAGTTTTGATATATACACGTGTCCCCTTCAAATATCCTATAAATACCTCGCTAAATGCCGATAGGATGGACTTTTCCCAATTCTATCTCTAGAATACTTACATGCTCGGGAACCTCTGACCTTCGGTCTTAACTACCCGAGCTACTATATATTAGCTACACCATAACTATTATTCAAATACATATACCAGAGAGCAATTACACAATGAGGGACTCTTTTACCTCGGCATATATCTTGCATACATTTTGCGCTTGCCAGTGGTGAAGGTCCACTTGCCATACTCCCAAACCATGTTTTCCCCAACCTTAGTCTTGAGTAGAGATGGGAAGAACGGTTTCGCAGCGGCTTGGGAGCGGAAGATCTGCCCGATCAGTCGCTCAGGATGGGCCACAGCATCCTCAATAAAAGTAGGGGGGCTTGTAATCAGAGACAGTTATGTCGACTTTCTGCTCGGCAACCTTAACCTTCTCCTCCAGGTCAATGACTGTCTTTGCCTTCTGCTCAGCCTCACTGACCCTCCTCTTCAGCTTTCGGATTTTAACATCCCGACGAGCTATGCTTTTCGGTTTTCGATTCCTTTTCGAAAAGCCACTCGGCTGCCTTGGTCTGACAGAAGAGATCGGCCAACGTGCAGCTCAACTGTAGAATAAAAAGCAAGTTATTAAAATTCAGGCAAATTGTTGAAGGTACCAACTTAGGTTTAACTATTTAAGAACAAACTTGTAAGAGCTCCCGAGCCCCCCGCTCACCGACCTTGTTAGTTGACCAGTCCCAAGTACTCTCAAACTTCTGGCAAAAAAGCGCTGAGTTTGTCCATGAGGGCGACACTGCTAGAAATTATGTAATTTCCGACCACATGAAAGTGATCTTAAATCAAGTTGAAAGCCTTGTTCCGAACACTTTTGGTATCCGGAAAAACCTTTATTGCTATTTCCGATCACTTTTTGCTTTCAACTTGATTTAAGATCACTCTCAGGTGGTTGGAAATTCCATAATTTCCAGTAGTGCGACCAGCTGATTCCCCTCGCTTAGTAATGCACTTATGATTGGAGTATGGTCCGGATACCTGGTTCTCTTTTGCTTCTTGGTCGGGGTCGCCTCCTCGACCTTGGGGACTTTATCTTTGCCCCGTTTACTGGAGGCCTAGGGAACTTGAAGATAAGAACCCGTTTACGGTGGTCATGGGCAACCCTGAATGAACTGAGGTGGTGGCCTCGGAAACAACAACATATATTCTTCCCGCCCAAGGCAATCTTTGGGCGAGCGATTCGGTGAGAGCTGGCCTCGAACACTTTGTCCAAGCCCATATCTGCAAAACTGAGCAGGAGTGTTAGCGAATTTCTTTAAGAATAGTGTCCGTCCTCCTGATAAGTGAAAAGAAAATGAAATGTCAGGTGTTAGACCTCCTACAGCCGGAACGCTCTCTCGTGGATCCACGACCATCGTGATCGTGTTAGACCCTAGGATGTATTTCTTCTCGAGATTGTTGCAGGGCTCTTACAGGTTAGCCGTGGTGTAGTCCTCGGGAGTCTTGAAGACGCGGTAGTCGTAGAACTCCGCGGAAATGACCTCGGCATGGGCATTTAGCGAGCGGGTCGGTGTCGGGCTGTTACGCCTCCGAAATTGTGAACTCCAAATGTTGGGGGCCTGGAGGTTCCGTTTGTACCTGAGGGAGAAGAACTGGTTCTTCCACCCTTTGTTGTTGTCCGGTAAATGGATTATGCTACAAGCCTACCCTTTGGCTTGGATCATGAGGAATCCCCGCCATGCTTTGGTGGAAGGGCTCAGACCGAGAACATGAACTGGAACAGCTCTAGAGTGCAGGGTATTCGATGTTGGGCACAAATTTGAGGTAAGCACGCAATGATACGGTGTGCGTTTGGGGCATATTTGATCAAGAAAGACCCTATAATATTGGAGAAAGGCTGACAAAAAATAGGCTGAACGTGAGAGAGATGGTTGCTTTTAACGAATTAAGGTGAAACCATATCCAATCCTCTCGGTGATGCTCGATGACATTATCGAGGCTGCGCCGTGTCATAGGTGGCTCGACTGTCGAGGAGGCGGGACAAGTCTTGAAGCTCAGATAGGGTTAAGAGAGGCTCGTAGGTCTCGACCTGCTCGCTGTTTAGGAATTTGTGTTTCCCACTAGAAAGAGTTGGAGCACGTATCTAAGGAGATGAACCAGGAGTTACTTAGGAAGCAGTATGGCTCGGGGAAGGGTAAGGGTGGTCGGAGGATACTCGGATTGATGGGCCGACGTCTTTCCCACGAAGAAGTCTTGGGAGGCATAGGCCTCACGGTTACTTGGTCAGCAGTACAGTGGCGCTTAAGGAGGCCTCTTGAACCTACGTGAAGTGCTCGACCTCTTCAATGGCGGTGTCATATGATGAATCCGAGAATGAACCGACCTCAACCATTGCATCGTACTCCCTGACCGACACGTTCTAGCTGTCCAATTTTGACTTTATCCCTCTAAGAGGGAAATACACTTAGAAGGGTAGCTAACCGAAACTAAAGCTAAGAATATAACAAGAAAGGAGAAAACCCTAGAATGAAAACTTATTGAATGATAGGAAGCGAAAATTTTGATCTCTTAAACTGCGCTCAGGATGCGTCTGATGCTTGACATGAATAAGCAGCTCGGGAGACTCTCGAATTCACGCGAAGCAAAGTGTGAGTTTTGGCTTGCCGTAACGTTATATTTATAGGCGGGTAAATTTGAAATTTGAACGGATCCCTAAATAATCATCCTCAGTGGGATGCGTGGCAAGCAACTGGGCATGAACGGTGGTCCACAAGGTACACCGTAAACCAGCGCTACACACGTACAATATCGGCCCGGTTAAAGACCCTTTGGACACAAATTCCAATCATATTTTATAGCCCGAGCACCTTAGAACGTCTCCCTACCTTGGGGCACGGGCTAGGGGGCTACTTGATAGGGAATATACCCGCGTACCGACCTTCTTGTACTAAACACCTTATCGGATCTGCCCCCACGCATAGTAAGGATCTCTTCCCGACCTAGCCCGACCAGAAGAGCGTACTCAACCGACCCGACCTAAAGATTAGGCCTCTAATTAGCTTAATGAGCTTCTGCTCTTAGCCCTTGGTGCTCGGTCTCGACCCGAATGCTCGGTTGGGGCCCTGAGCCTTTGTGATTAGCCCTTAAAGATGAACGTCAACAATAAATATCCTATAAATATCTCGCTAAAGGCCGATAGGAGGGACTTTTCCCAATTCTATCTCTAGAATACTTACATGCTCGGGAACCTTCTACCCTCTGTCTTAACTACCCGAGCCACAATATATCAGCTACTCCATAACTCTTATTCTAATATATATACCCGAGAGCATTTACACCACCAATTAAAAAGTACTAAAATACCCATGTACTAAATAAAATTTTAATAGAGTTTAATAGTTTTGTTGCTCTAGGGTTAAAATGTAACTTTTTTGAAAAGTTAGTGTTTATATTGCAACGATAAAATGTCAAGGAATAAAACTGCTAGCAAGGAACAATGAGGGACTAAGGGGTCGTTTACTAACTTGGAAGAATGGAGGATTTTCCAGAAAAAGCGAGAATTAGAGAAGTGGAAAAATGGAGAATGGAAAACTTGTTTACTAAAATCTTTCCTTCAAATTTACATTCTATCTCCATTCTCCACTTTTTCACTAAATTTGGAGAATAGATAAACAAAGTTCTCCAAATGGAAGAATGGAAGAAGGTGCACGTGAACAGTGCCATCCCTTAAGGTCTATGGATCGATTCCTACAAATGACACATTAGCAATTGATTATTTACCATTTTTGTTTTAATTACTCATTATTATTATTACAGTTTTTACTTCCCATTTTGTGCTTTTCACATTCAAAATTATTTTTATTATTATTTATTTTTAGTGTTTTTTCCTTTAATTATTATTATTATTATTATTATTATTATTATTATTATTATATTATTATTATTATTATTATTATTATTATTATTATTATTATTATTATTATTTTGAGTATTACGGAGTATTATTATTATTATTTATGTACTAAAATGATTGAAATAGTTATAATTATCTAGAAATATGTTTTTTTATCAATTTTTGTTACCTTTTATACATTTAGTATTAGTGTATTGGAATTTTTTTATTAAAAAATTAAATTTGTAAAATAAATTATTATTATTATTATTATTATTATTATTATTATTATTATTATTATTATTATTATTATTATTATTATTATCTTTTTCATTTTCCTCCTACTTATATACACAAATTTGTTGTTGTTATTATTAAATTATTACTATTATTATTATTAAATTATTACTATTCTTATTATTATTAAATTATTATTATCATTATTACTATTATTATTATTAAATTATTATTAAATTATTATTATTATTATTATATTATTATTATTATTATTATTATCTTTGTTGTAGAAATATACAAATACTATATGGGATGATTGTTTTTAATAGAATAGAAAATCAGAAAAATAAAAAATTGGAGGAATGGAAAAATGGAAAACTGGAAGAATGGAGAAATGGAAGAATGGAAAACTGAAAATGGAAAAACAGAGAAATGAAGTAAACGACCCCCCAAAATTGTGTTTTTCCCTTAAAAAAGAATTGCCTAATAAGAAATCGGGCTATTGGCCGGGTTGGTTCGCTACTCCCCCCTCCAAAAAAAAAAAAAAACAAACAAACAAACAAACAAAAACCTACCATATCTTATTCTCCAACTCCAATGAACATCTATTAAATGTTTAATTAATTACTTAATTAGATTTATTTGGTAGGATTAAATATTTAATTACTTAATTGTTTGGATTTGAAGTGCTTAGTGCTTAGTCACTTAATTAACTTTTAATTATATTTATTTGTTTTATGAAATGATAAATTTATTTCTTTTATATACCTAATTTCTATGCGCTTAATAGTTGAATTGCTACAATTGGGCTTTTAATTATTTTATTTGACAACAACGTATTTTTATACTTTTTTTAAATAAATATAGAAATACCATTATTTTACTTTTTGATTATTTGTGTTTTAAACTCTAATTTTAAGGATTTAAAACCCGACCAAAAAAAAAATGATAAGTCTGGACTGATAAACTTGACAACCCAACAGGACTAGCTAGCTTGATACCTAGTAGGCTGCTTGATTGATATCCCTGCTAGTACGTAGCCACACCGTTTATATATGATTCATGATAATTATTTAATAATAATAATTGGATTGTGAAAATATAGCTAGGGTATAATATACTCCGTACTAAATTGCCTGTGCGTTAATTTGATTGAAGTGCAACACTTATTGCCATGTTAGTTCCCTGACCTCATTTTTCCTGAAATTGTTAAAAGGCTCCTGTGGTGGAAGAGGATGAAGTGATAGGGTTTGATACAGAGGCTAAAATTATAAATGATCGTCTTACTGAAAAGTTAAATGATACAATGGTCATTTCAATTGTTGGAATGCCTGGATTGGGCAAAACCACATTGGCCAATATGGTATTCAAAGATCACAAACTTCATTATGAAAGTTTCACTCATCTTTGGATTCACGTATCTAGCAACATGAATAGGAGACAAATATTCATGGACATTATTAGTAAATTAAACAAGGAAACCCGTGGTTGCAAGCATATGAGCGATGATCAATTAGCCTCGAATATCAAGGAGTTTTTGAACGACATCAAGTATTTCATTGTGATGGATGATGTATGTTCCACAAGGGATTGGAATCATTTGAAAATTGCTTTTCCCAACAACCAAAAAGGCAGTAGAATATTGGTAACCACGCGTACTTTTGAAGTGGCTAATCATGTTGATTCTAAAAATGCTCCACACGAATTAAAATATTTAGAGCTTGAGGAAAGTTGGGAGTTATTAGAAAAGAAAGTTTTCCGCAAGGAAGCTTGTCCTAATCATCTTGTATCCACTGGGAGAAGCATTGCAAAGAAATGCAATGGGATACCACTAGCAGTAGTGGTGATTGCTGGTGTCCTTGATAAAAACAGCACAGCTGCGAAGTGGGAAGAGGTGGCTGAAGATCCTTTTCAATTAATCAATCAGGAAAACCAAAGCTACAATGAACTGGTATCACTGAGTTATAATCAGTTGCCTAACCACACAAAAGATTGCTTCCTATATCTTGCAGCATTTCCAATGGGACATGAAATTCCCGTTCGGAAATTGATTTGCTTGTGGATTGCAGAAGGATTTATTCCTTCGTCCTCCCACAACATGGAGGGCACTGCTAAAATATATTTGAAGGATTTTGTGAATAGGAATCTGTTGATGGTAGTGAAAAAAACCGCCGACGGTGAAATAAAATCTTGCCGTCTTCCTGACACATTGCACGAATTTTGCAAATCCGAAGCTATGAAGAATAATCTGTTCCATGAGATTGATGGGACAAGAATAGAAGGAAATGAGAATTATCGTCGATTGTGTATCCGCTCCAACCTTAGAAGCTTCATAGATTCAGAGAGCAAGCCATCTGGTGAGCATATCCGCTCTCTTTTAACATCTACCAAATATGAAATTCCAGAAGAGCACTTGGCAACTATCCCAAAATCCTACCCGCTTCTAAGAGTGTTTGATGCGGAAGAGCTCAAATTTGAAATATTGCCAAAAGAGTTTTATGAGCTATATCACCTACGCTACTTGGCTGTCACAACTGACCTCAAACTCTTTCCAAAATCATTCACCAACCTATGGAACACCCAAACTCTTGTATTCAATACCTCCCAAACTAGTGTTGAAGTTAAGGCTGAGATATGGAGGTTGACAAAACTAAGGCATCTTTTAGCCAATGCTTCTTTGAAATTTCCTACTCCCAAAAATTGCAGAGACAAGTGTGAGGATTTACAAACTCTTTCCTCTATATCACCTAAGAGCTGCACAGAAGCTATCTTTGACAAGATGCCCAACCTTTTGAAAATGGGTGTTCGTGGGGATTTAGTAGAGCTTCTGGAGATGAGGAGAGGAATTTGCTTGTTTGACAATATTGGAAACCAGCTGCATAAGCTGCAAAATCTGAAGCTTGTTCATGAAACTGCCAATGCTCAGGGTAGCAAATTAAGGAGCTTTCCGCGGGCCGAAAAATTCCCGGCCAACTTAAGGAAGCTAACTTTAGCCAACACATCCTTTGAGTGGAAGGACATTTGCATATTGGGATCCCTGGACGGGCTGGAGGTCCTAAAGTTGGAGGAATTCGCGGTGAAGGGGGACTCTTGGGAACTAAACAACACTGTTTTCAATAGTCTCCAGTTCTTGCGCATTGGGAGAACCGACTTGGCATACTGGACTGCTAAGGAGACTAGCTTTCCAGCACTGAAAAAGCTTTACCTCTTACACTGTACAAACCTTAATGCACTCCCACTTGCCTTCAAGGATGTGAAAGCTCTTAAGTTTATGGAGTTGTATTGTACCAACAGAAACGCTGCAACTTCTGCAAGAAAGATACAAAACTTAAAGCCTGAAGAGCATGGGCTACTTGAGCTCTCCGTCTATCCTCCTGATCACTCAGCTCAACACTGATAGATCGATCGATGATGCATTAACAAAGAGGTCAGTCAATTATTTTGTTACTTTTAATGTTCTCTAAATTAAAGCTATTATTATTTTTGTTGTTGTTGTGATTATTATTGTCTTATATTGGTGCAGGAGTATCGAATAACATTTTCAGATGTATTGATGGCTCCTCCGATCGATCTAATGAGCGCATCTTATCACTATATATATATATCTTTGTGGCACTTTCTTTAATTTGTTCTTCTTTTCTTCTCTTATTAAAATAAAGGCTGGCATGCATGTATGCATGCATGATGCATCTGTGCCATTGTACGTAAGGTTTCGTGTGTGGAGTGCTTGAATCTGAATTCCTGTGTGAATGAATGGTTTTCATCTTTCTCCTAAACATTTGGTCCAGTAGTCCATAATCCGGTGCAAACTGGTCTTAACCTGGGAACTACTAAAGAACTGCACGGCAACTATTATATGATTGCACCGCAAGGCCGGTCTCTCTAGGCATGTCTGTGATCGTGTAATCATGTAATAATTGCAGTGTAATTCTTCAATAATTTACAGATTGGCACGTTAAGATTGATTAGCACCTGATTACAAATCGGTCAAGTATGTATCTAAACTATTCCAGTTTTAATTTGCCTGTATTTGGTTTTCTTTTGGGCTTGTAGCTAGCCACTATCACAGTTTAAAATTGTTGTTACAATGTGTTCACTTGAATGTTTGAACTCCCCAAGCTTTACAACTAATAATAAGGGATATTTTTCCTTTAAGCTAAGCGATTCCAGAAGTAGAAACATACCACACTACACCAAGATTTTCAACTTTTGCTATTCCGATCCATACTATTATTACTTGTCAAATTAAAACAAATAAACCAATCAAGAAAATTAAGGATTATCAGACTGAGAAATCTAAACTAAAACTCGCTCCTTTAAAACTAAAAACTTTCAGAGATTATGCGGTCATCAATTAAGCAATTACAAATGTACAGAGCAATCCTTTTTCAAACTCATACTCAACATATACAACCCAAACTCATACCAATTGATGAGTCTTTTAATTAACTCCAACCAGTGCACAATATAATCAAGAATTATCACTCAATTCCTAACACCTGTAACTATACTCCTCTAAACAAATCAAGATGCCGATCGAGCGATGTAAATCACAATCAAAGTAATTAATTAAAGGGAAGATTGTAATTTATGTCCCTAACAAATATGTCAATTATCAATGTCACCCTTGAATTATCAGTGGTGTAAATGTTGCCCCTCAATTTTCAAACGTGACATATATTGCCCATCCCCTAATATGAAGAAGGAGTAAAATTGTTGTCGACGGAAGGAGAACAATCGAAGAAAGAAAAATTGAGGAAAAAAATGTGGTCTTCGAACAAGAAAGACGACGTGTAACCACATTTACACCACTAATAATTCAGGGGAGGGGCAATATATGTCACGTTTTGAAAATTGAGGGGTAACATTTACACCACTAATAATTCAGGAGTAACATTGATAATTGACATATTTGTGAGGGACATAAATTACAATTTTCTCTTAATTAAATCAAGCATTGCATTTATTACAGAAATTCATTGACTATAAGCTTCCAACATTAGCTAAAGTTGGTCAAAGTACCTATGGAGTCCCTGTACTATAGTGTTTTGTTCAATTTAGTCCTTGTACCTTGATTCTGATCAATTTAGTCCCTCTACTTTAAAAAGTGGTAAAATTAAGGACAATTGTCTAAATCTCATTACGAACATGGTCGTAATTATTTATTTTGGACGTACTAATTTAATATATTGGTGGTAAAAATAATAAATTTTAAATATTTACAAAGTAATATATGAGTAGGAATATAAATATCATCAGCGCCACGTAACCTAAGTTAACGATAATATTAACATCGTTAACTATTGTCCTTAATTGCACCACTTTTGAAAGTACAGGGATTAAATTGAACAAAATAAAAGTATAAGGACTAAATTGAACAAAACACTATAGTACAGGGACCTCGTAAGTACTTTAACCGCTAAAGTTGTACAGAATTTAGTTCTTTTTTTAAAAATAATTGTTAGTTGACTATTACAAATTGGGTCCTAATGGTAATTTCTCATCCTTCATCCCATTTAGATGATTCATTCTTCTTCCCCTTATTAACTTCAACCATGCATAAATAAATATTTGACTAACCTTCATTCCTTAAGGGGTTGAAGTTGATTTGGGTACGAAGGTTTGCATTTCTGCGAGGATCTTAATGAGCGGAAGAAGAAAGAATCATCCCAAATTGGATGAAGGATGAGAAATTACCACTAAGATCCCATTTCTAATGGTCAACTAACAAAAATTTTAACAAAGAACTAAATTGTGTAAAATTATCAAAGTCGATGACTAAATTGAGCACAAGAAGTCATTTAAGACTAAATTGAGCACAAGAAGTCATTTAGGACTAAATTGAGTAAAGCTACTATAGTCGAGGACTATATTAGGTATTAACTCTATAAAGTCATATTTATTGTTGTTATTATTATTATTAATTAATTAATATAGAAGTGTTAGTTAATAAGGGCAAATTTAGAATATAAAATGTAATATTAAATTACCTAGCTAAGAAAACGAAGGTTATATTATCTTGAAATATTGCATCCACATCAATTTTGGAGTAATATAACATTTTCAGGTAATATAATGACATGAACTAAACAAGGTCAAGGTAATATCACATTGCCATACTTACATTACCTTGGTAATTTTATATTACTTGAACCAAACACCCCTTACTCTTACCGTTATTATATACTTTCACATTTAGCTTTCAGTATTATTTTTGCTACAATTGGAGTACGACTTGTGAAGAGTATAATGAATTGATTATTTATGACTTACACTGAATGTATATATAGTACTTTACAGAAGAAATTACAACATAAGCATAATCAAAGGCTAAAGAAAAGTAAATAACAAAACCATCTAAAAACTAGTTTAAGCTATGTGTTTAACATGTCCCCGTAATATAGAGGATCCGTCGAAGACTCTAGCTCCAATCTTGGACCGAAAAAGTTGAAAAGGCGCACAACCCAACGGCTTCATGAGGATATCAGCGAGCTGCTCTTTAGAGGAAATATGATGAACAACCGAAGCACCAGAAGTCACCAACACACGAACAAAGAAATAGTCAAGGGGCAAGATGTTTCATTCTAGAATGGAACTAAAGATTTTTGTAGACATATGTAGCACTAAGATTATAACATAACAAAATAGGAGAGCCGTATAGAGGCACTCGTAGCTCCCGCAAAAGATGCTGAACCTATAGAACCCCAGCAGTAACATTCGCAAGGGCATGGTACTCTACCTCAGTGGAAGAACGAGAAACTGACTTTTGACGTGTTGACTTCCAAGAAGTAATGTTACTACCAAGGTACAAAACATATGTAGTGGTAGAACGGCCCAAAGTACTTGAGCCACCTCAATCAGAATGAAAAAAAAAAAAAAAAAAAAAAAAAAAAAAAAAAAAAAACAGTAAGCCAAAAGGAAGTAATACCTATGAGAAGCTTCCCATGGAACAATGTCCCCTTAAGGTATCGTAGAACACATTTCGCAGCAGACCAATGAGCCGCAGATGGTGCATGCATAAATTGTGACAAACATGAGCAAACGAAACATCTGGATGAGTAATGCTTAAATATTGCAACATACTAATAAGCAGATCAACAATTGTGGAAGAGTCAATGTTGGCAATATATGTACTGTTTTGAAAATTTAGGAACAATATTTACATCACTAATAATTCAGGGGTGACATTGATAATTAGCATATTATGGAGGGGCATAAATTACAATTTCTATAATAGATAGATACTTTGAAAATTTTCAAGTTGCAAGCCCATATCAAAACGTTTTAAGGCATAAAATCAAAATTATAAGAAATATGTTGAATTTATAAATTCTTAACGATATTAAGCCCATAATATACATTACCATTTGTAAATTAAAATCTTACAAATCATAATTGCCTAATTAATCTTAATAAAATGCACTTAATGTAAGAGTTAATTCCACTAGAGGTACGGTCCCTTGTCTTTGGTGTCAATTCCAAATTTAGTCCCACACTATCATTTTTGTCATTTAACATCCCAGGCTATTTTTTTTTCTGAGACACTTTTAGTCCTTCTCATGACTTTTCCTATTTTTAGTAAGGACATTTTTGTCTCTTCATATTTTTCTTTTGTTATTTTTCTAGTTTCAACCGGTATATTTGTTTAGGACTTTATTAAAAATCGGTTGAAAAATATCATTACTAAAAATCATAGGTTACCTAAAGTCCTAAACCAATTAAACCGGTTAAAATCAGAAAAATAACAAAAGAAGAATATGAAAAGACAAAAATGCCCTTACTAAATATAGGAAAAGTCATGAGAAGGACTAAAAGTGTCCCAAAAATAATAGTCTGAGATGTTAAATGACAAAAACGATAATCTGAGACTAAATTTGAAATTGTCACTAAAGACAAGGGATCTTTAGTGCAATTAACTCCGTAATGTAATTATATGATTAAAATCATCAAAATAGTATGAAAATATAACCAATATTCAATAATTCATACTTAATCAAATGGGCTTGAACATTTAAAAATCATTAATTTTAAAGATCAAATAAATTAAGAATACAATAATGTCAATAGTCAACTTGGCTAGAAACATGTTTTTTCAAAATTATTCTCCAAATTACAATTAATAATTAATAATAGAGTTAATTCCATTAGAGGTCCTTTGTCTTTGGTGACAATTTCAAAGAGTTAATTCCAACAATGGTCCTGTGACTATAGTGATTTTCCAAATTTGGCATCATCTTTTAATTTGGATGAATTAAACCCTTGAATTGACTATCAAAATCGTTCCACCATTAGTCCTTCCGTGAACCTACCGTTAGTTAGATGTTAAGAACAGGGCTAAAAGTATCTATTCATATGTTGGGTCTCTTCTTCCCATTCGTTCCAATGGCGGCCCATTCTTGCCTGTGAAACCAACTCATCTTTGCTACCTTCTTTTAGAATGCTAAATATATCTAGTTAATTGTATGGGCAGTATTAATACTGAACCTTTGAAATTTTCATCTCAGGTTAATATTATTGTGGATATTAACTCAGGTGAAACCAACTCATCTCTGCTACCTTCTTCTCATTAGCTTTCACTGATTCGACAAGGGAGATGGCCGCAGAGTTAGTAATTAGGACGTCATTGGCTTCATTTATTCTATTTTATCTTGCAAATTTTTATGTTTATCAGGTTTGAGAATTGAATTAAAGATAAGTCTTTTTTTTTTTTTTTTGTCTTGATTAGTAACTGAAGATTAGCTTTATTTGATAGGGAATCATAGCTCTTTGCTTCTTGTTAAAGATATGATGCTGCAAAAGTTTTTCTTGGTGAAAATAGCATTGTAATAATAATAATGTAGAATTATTGAATGTTCTATCTTGGGACTATTACATGTTTGCAGATAGTTGTAGTGTAATGGTGGGAATAATTTCCGCAAGTCCATACTTAAAACTGTATTTCATGAGAAGATGGAAAGAGAACAGTGCCATTGAAGGACTACCGCAACATTGGAATTATGGCTAATATTGATGCAGGCAAGACGACTACGACTACACGAATCCTCTACTATACTGGTAGGAACTATAAAATTGGTGAAGTACATGAGGGAACATCCACAATGGATTGGATGGAACAGGAGCAGGAGACGGGGATTACTATTACTTTTGCTTGTTGAACAAACATTGGGCAGCCATTGGTACGAATGGGAAGAAGAGACCCAGCATATGAATAGAGACTTTTACCCCTACTCTTAACATCTAACTAACGGTAGGTTCATAGAAAGACTAATGGTGAAACGATTTTGATAGTCAAGGGTTTAATTCGTCCAAATTAAAAGACGATAACCAAATTTGGAAAATTATTATAGTCAGAGGACCGTTGCTGAAATTAACTATAATTTCAAATTTAGTCACAGACTATCGTTTTTTTCATTTAACATCTTAGACTACTATTTTTTTGACACCTTTTGTCCTTCTCATGATTTTTCCTATTTTTAGTAAGGGCATTTTTGTCATTTCATATTTTTCTTTTGTTATTTTTCCGGTTTCAATTTCAACCGATTTAATTGGTTTAGAACTTTATATAACCTCTTATTTTTAGTATTAGTAACCATACTTTTTAACCGGTTTTTTAGTAAAGTCATAAACCAATTAAACTGGTTGAAATCAGAAAAATAACAAAAGAAAAATATAAAGAGACAAAAATACCCTTACTAAAAATAGAAAAAGTCATGAAAAGGACTAAAAGTATCCAAAAAATAATAATCTAGGATGTTAAATGAAAAAATAATAGTCTGAGACTAAATTTGAAATTGATACAAAAAAACAAGAGACCTCTTGTGAAATTAACTCTTAATAATACTATTAATAGCAACACATTGCACACAAACTAATAATTTGCAATACAAAGCCATAAAAATAAAATAATACAATTAGGAGACTAAATATAGAAAAATAATTGTCAAAATCGAAAGCCTTTAAAACATTTTCAGATTTGATTTTAAAACTTAATAAAATTTAAAGTTCGAAAAATCATTAATGCCGAAAAAGCTATAATGAAAATCAACAAGTAAAATTCTGATACCAACGATATAAATATAATCTAACATGAATTGAATAATAACTTAATTACAAGAAATCTAGCCTGAGCGGAAGGAACATTAGAGATTGAAATACCTTGTTATTGATATCTTTTTAATTGTGTTAGCTCCGGAATGGTAAATTATAAGGAGAAAGTTAGACATTTTGTTGCACACTTAACTTATGTATTTTCTTAGTGAGAGTACTCTAAAATTGTATATACTATAAATTGTATGTCTATATATTGTGTATCCTATTTCCCATCAATGCAAGCAGAGTGTTAGATAAACCAACATCAATACATTTAGTTCTACCACAATACAAAACCAAATGAAAATCAGAGAAGAGCAAATTAAAAACCGAGTAGAATAGTTCAAATAGTTATACAAATGTTTAATGATGAAAAACATTTCACACAAAAACTCAGAACTAAGCACACCAGCCAACTGAATCCCAGATCTACATATGAAATCGTATGATCATATATATATATAGATACATGCCAGACTTTATTTTAGTAAGAAATTAAAGGAAAACACGAACAAAGAAAGCGCCACAACAACCATGACAAGAAGCCTTGGATCGAAGCAAACATACATCTGAAAATGTTATTTGTTACCTCTGCACGAATTTAAAAGAATATTAACAATAATAACTTTAGAGAACGTAAAATAACAAAAACTAAATAAATAAATGAGGACAGACCTTTTCATTGGAAGAAATACGCAAATGCATCATTAAAGTTGTTGAATTCAGTTATCTGCAGGAGGATAAATGGAGAGATCAAACCCATCTCCTTGCTTTTGTTCTCGGATTGTTCTTGCAGAAGCAGCAGCTTTTTTGTTGGTACAGAACAACTCCATAACTTTAAGGCTTTTAACATCCTTGAAGGCGAGTGGGACTGCCTCAAGGGATGTGCAATGTGAGAGGTAAAGCTTGTTGAGTGCAGGAAAACTACTCTTCTCACAAGTCCATTTCACCAAGTCCGTTCTCCCAATGCTTAAGAATCGGAGACTCTTAAAAACAGTGTTATTTAGTTCCCAATACTCCCCCTTCACTGCTGATTCTTTCAGCTTGAGGACCTCCAGCTCGTTGAGGGATCCCAATACACAAATGTGTTTCCAATCTATGGAGGTGTTGGATAGACTGAGCTTCCTAAGTTTTGATGGAAATTTTTCATCCCGAGGAAAGCTCCTTATTGTGCTACTCTGGTCATTGGAAGATTCATGCACAAGTTTCAGATTTTGCAGGTTAAGCAACTTTCCAACATTGTCGAATAAGCAAACTCCTCCTTTGCTGTCAAGAAGCTCTACTAAATTCCCACGAACTCCCAATTTCAAAAGGTTGGGCATCTTCTCTAGGATGGCTTCTGTGCAGCTCTTAGGTGATATGGGGGAAAGAGTTTGCAAGTCTCCACACTTCTCTTTGCAATTTTGGGGAGTAGGAAATTGCAGCTGAGCATTGGCTATGATATGCCTTAGTTTTGCCAATTTCCATATCTCAGCCTTAACATCAATAATACTTTGGGAGGTATTGAACACAAGAGTCTCCATGTTCCATTGTTCTGTGAATGGCTTTGGAAGGATTTTGAGGTCGGTTGAGACAGCCAAGTAGCGCAGATGGTATAGCTGATAGAACTCTTTTGGCAAAATTTCGAATTTGACATTTTCCACATCAAAGACTTTGAGAAAGGGGTAGGCCTTTGGGATAGTTGCCAAGTGCTCTCTTTTAACATCTAGTTTGTCAGATGCTAGAAGAGAGCGGATATGCTCACCTGATGGCTTGTCCTCAGAAACTATAAAATCATTAAGGGAGGAGCGGATGCACAAGCGACGATAATTATCATTTGCTTCTATTCTTGCCCCATTTATCTCATGGAAGAGATAATTCTTTACAGCTTCATCCTTACAAAACTCGTGCAATGTGTCATGAAGGCGGCATGTTTTGATATCACCATCAGCTCTTCTTTTCACCACCATCAACAGATTCCTGCTCACAAATTCCTTCAAGTATGAGTCAGCTGTTCGCTCCATGGTGGAATTGGATGGAGGGATAAATCCTTCTGCAATCCACAACCGAATCAGCTTCCAAACAAAAATCTCATGCCCGATTGGGAATGCTGCAAGATACAAGAAACAATCTTTTGTGTCGCTAGGCAACTGATTGTAACTCAATCTTAGTATATCATTGTAGTCTTGGGTTTGGCGATTGAGTATTGGCATAGGATTTTCGGCCACTTCATTCCACGATGAGACTTGGTCTTTATTGAGGACACCAGCAATAACCACTACTGCTAGCGGTAACCCATTGCATTTCTTTGCAATGCTTCTCCCCGGGGCTTCAAGATACCCAGGGAAAGCTTCCTTGCGGAAAACTTTCTTTTTTAATAATTCCAAACATTCCTCATCCTCCAAAAATTTTAAGTTATGTGGCTTGGCATAAGTATCTGCATATGTAGCCACCACATTATTGCGTGTTGTTACCAATACTCTACTCCCATTATGGTTATTAGGAAAAGCAATTTTCAAAAGGTCCCAATCTTTCTTGTGCCAAACGTCATCCATCACAATGAAATACTTCCCGCCCTTCAAATATTCTTTGATACTCTCAGCTAAAAGTTCCTCCGATACATTCTTGAAATCATCAGTTTGCTTGGTAAACCTACTTATAATGTCCATGAATATCTGTCTCCTATTCATGCTTCTAGATACGTAAACCCAAAGCCGAGTAAAAAACTCATATTGAATATCACTATCATTGAATACCATTTTAGTCAATGTGGTTTTGCCCAACCCAGCCATTCCGACAATTGAAATGAAAGTCGTATCTTTTGATCCTTTAGTGAGAAGTTCCTTTATAGTTTTAGCCTCACCGTCAAAACCTACCACATCATCTTCTTCCACCACGGGAGCCTTAAACAATTCCACAAGAAAATGAAGTCAGGTCAGGGGACTTACATTATATTGTAATAACTATTATTAGATAACAAGCAATTTAGTGCTGCTTATACATGATCGGAGTCAGAAATTTTGTTTATTGGGACAAATAGTTAAATATTTACCCATGCATGAACATTTTGTATATAATATTGCATTTATATACTTTCAAATACTTATTTAAAAAAATCCATTGAGCATTATCTCATTCGCGTAAGAAAACTAATATAGGGATAAGGGTCAAATAAAACCTTCAACTATAGGTCCAAGTGCAATTAGCCCCTTAAACTAAAAAGAGTTTCAATTAGACACTTTTACTTATCATTTTTTATGCAATTAAGTTAATTAATCGGTAATTTAAAAAAAATTAATTAAGATAAAAAAAATATTTTAAATTCAAATAAATTAATAAAAGAAAAAAAAAATGAAATGCCTCCGGCTATGGCTTCCCCGTCCAATTGAACGGAGAATCTCCATCTAATTGCTAGCTTCTCCGTCCAACTGCACAGAGAAGTAGGACGGTTCTTCGTCCAGTTGGACAGAGAAGCAGGCTATAGCTTCTCCATCCAAAAATGAGAGTATGAAACCAGTGAAGCGAATAGTCGAATAGATACCTGGAGGACTGCGGGCTGATGATTATTTAGCGAACCGGCTTGGAGTAACTGGAGGGGGTGGGCGTAATCTTGACGGATTTTCTTGGCCCTATCCTTAATGCTTTCGATCTCCCTGGCAGATAGATTAACCTTGGTATAATAAGCAGCTTTTTCCGCCCATCTCTTGAGGGTGGGTTTGGCCTTGTGGATCCTTCGCTCAACGATATATTTATCAATGGCGTCTTCAGCATCCCTTGCAACATTGCGAATACTCTGCTCCACTTCTACCAGCACGGCGTTGTCTCTCCAGTTTTCTTTCTTGCCTGCTTCACCCAGATATGCCTGTAACGACCTCAGTTCTCTCACCAGATCATCCACCTGATCCTTGATCCCAAGAATCAGCAACGCGTTTTTTTCCACAGTTTGTGCTACCTTGTTTATCAGCCCATCTACAATTGTGTCCATCTCTCTCTCTCTCTCCCTCTTTCTTTCTTTTTGAAAGCACTCTCTCTCTCTCTCTCTATGATATATCTATATAGATCTTCGTTCTGAAGTCTTGCCTGCCTTCTTGGCTTTAATTTTCAACTCGGATCCTTTGATGTAATTAACATCTCATGGTATTTGGTAAATAGCATTAGTTGATTGTAAAAATTTGTTTGTTAAATTAGCTAATATAGCTGATTACGTATAAAATGACTTTCTAAAATAACTTATCTAGAATACTACTTTGAACAGCTTTTTGAATTTTAAAATTTTAAAACAATAAGTTATTTTATACTTGGTTATCACATCATAAGAGTGAAAGTGATAGAAATAGAATCTAGGAGTACATATCAATGATTTTATAAAGTAAAATCTTACACACACATTGTTTTACAATTCTGAAACCGGAACATTCTTGTTTCAAACCGAAATAATTCCAATTCTGGAATTCCTTCAACCAAATTCGGAACTGATTATATTGCTCTGGTTCTAGTTCGATTCTAGTAGTACAAGGTTCGGTTCTAACCATAGTTCGAATCCACCGTGATCATATTTACCTTCTGGCCAGTAGACTGTAAACTTGCGAAAAAAAAAAAAGAAGACTTTGTGAATTTCATCTTTGACTCAATAATTGAGGTAGAATTCATGTAATTGACTTATTGAGTCTTGAGGTAAACGACAAAAAAGGAAAGTGTAGATATTATATTAAATGGGCCCGCCACTCGCCAGTCGGGTACACTAGGAATAAATGAATAACGCTTGACTAATTATTAATGGGAATCTATACTTCTATACTACTAATAATCTATATATATCTATATATCTCTCTCTCTCTATATATATATATATATATATATATATATATATATATATATATATAAAAGTAAAATCCTCCTATTCCATTTTCCCGTCCAAATTTTTGTAGTCAAATTAATTAAATATATTTTATATTTTATTGGTCAAATACTTAATAAAGCTTATTTGGTAAACAAATGAAAAATAGAAATCTAGTAATATCAATATTATGAATTAATTAGGAATAAGATTAATTAAAAATATTAATATAATGAATTGATTAGGAATATCAATACAATGAATTGATTAGGGTAATACCTTAAATAAATAAATATACTTTCTTTTTAAAAATTTTTACAAATTTATAATTCTCATATTTTTCACCTATAAATACAGTGAGTTGATGACTACAAAAATTATAAGTCTTCATTTTATATTGCATCTCTTTTTTTCCACTAGGTCTTCAGACTTGATCATTCAGTTTAGCAGCGTTTTGAAATTAACGGTAGGTTTAACATCCAAGTAGTTTGATTGGATTAGATACAATACGTTTTTCATGGTTGTAATTTCCAAATTTAATACTTTTTTCAACGAAAAGCTATTCATATCATATGCCTAGATTATGATTTATTCTGAATATTTCTACGGTTACTCCAAGTCCATTTCATATATTGATTTTTTGCTTTTATTGAAGTTTCATTATCATTTATGAAAGACAGCCTCATGTGAATCTCGCTTTGAGTGGTGCCTACTCCTGCCCGTTTAAAGAGATGTTGAGTGCTGACTCCTCTAATCTCTCTCTTCATTTTTTTGCGACATTGTCATTGGTCAAGAATTTAAAGTGTCACACAATAAAATGTGTGACTCACGGGTGATTGGAGAATGAGGAGTCGTTAAGTTTCTGTTGTAATATACATGACAAGATATAGCAGAAATCGTCTTTAATACACCAATTGACTATTATTATATTCTTCTTAGTTCTTTGTGTTGATTATTGAAGTAATCGGACTTCTGAAGTTTTGATTTATATTCTATATTAATTAATAAAAACAAATCCTCCTTTACAAGTTCCCGCATAAACAATTAATAATAATATGAAAAAATGAAAAATAATGGAAGGAAGCCGTACGCCCAAACAATTAATAATAATATTGGGAAGAATTAATAATAATATGGAAATATGGAAAATAATGGAAGGAAATATTAGCCATGTGAATGTTTTCTACACTCCGAAAAATGGAAAAGAATCAATAAGCAGTATAAGGAAAATAATCATTAAGATATTTTACTATTAATATTTTACGGAAGATTTTGCGTAAAAAATAGAATAGAATTGATTATTAATAATTTAGCCTTATTTTACTATTAATCTTTAAAAAAAATTATGCCTAAAAAAATGTAATAGACTTAGTTATTAATAATTTAGCTTTATTTTACTATATTAATCTTTAAGAAAAATTTTGCGTAAGAAAATGTAATAGAATCAATTATTAATAATTTATCTTTATTTTACTATTAATCTTTAAGGAAGATTTTTTTTAAAAAAAATAAAATAGAATTAATTATTAATAATTTAAATTAAAATTAAAGTACATATATTTTCCTATCCGTAATACAATTTTACTTATTATTTTACAAAATCTTCAAATAATAATTGGTAATATTATTGTTCAATTATAATAAAAACTTTAATTTTAATTGGTAATCTAATTCTATATTAATTAATAAAAACAATATCCTCCTTTACAAGTTCCAGCCTAAACAATTAATAATAATATGAAAAAATGAAAATGAATGGAAGAAAGCCGTACGCCAAAACAATATAGAATAATATTGGGAAGGAAATTAATAATAATATGAAAAAATGGAATTGAATGGAAGGAAATGTTAGCCATGTGAATTTTTTCTACACTCTGAACAATGAAAAAGAATCAATAAGCAATATAAGAAAAAGAATCATTAAGATATTTACTATTAATCTTTTAGGAAAGACTTTGCATAGAAAATAGAATAGAATTTGTTATTAATAATTTAGCCTTATTTTACTATTAATATTTAAGAAAAATTTTGCGTAAAAAAATGTAATAGAATCGATTATTAATAAGTTAGCTTTATTTTACTATTAATCTTTAAGGAAGATTTTGCTTAAAAAATGAAATAGAATCAATCTATCTATATATAATTAAAAGTAAAATCATCCTAACCAAATTTTCTCCCCAAAACTTAGGGGCATTTCTGCAATATCATCTATCAATTAAAAATAGATATTATATACAATTAATAATATTTAATATACATATATGGGAAGAAGAATATTATTATACTAGGAAATTTAGAATTTATGCATAGTGCATATATAAATTACACGTAATTTATAAAACTAATCAAATATTAATGTTAATAATAATAAAGAAATTTAAAACCAGAATTATAAATTAGATATTAGGGTAATAATTAATCCCTATATATATATATATATATATATATATATATATATATATATATATATATATATATATATATATATATATATATAATCATTCTATTTTATTTTCCCGTTCAAACTTTTGTAATAAAGCTTATTTGGTAAGTAAATCTCAAATCGAAATTAAACAAAATCTATTAATTCGTAAATAATAATAATAATAATAATAATAATAATAATAATAATAATAATAATAATAATAATAATAATAATCCAAACAAAACTATATACAAATTAAAATTTAAATTAAAATAAAAATTAAAAAATAAGAAGAAGACAAAGGTGGCTCCCTTTGTAAATGATGTGGGATCATTTTGATCCCACATTAAAAATGTTTGGAAAGAGGAGCTCAATCCTCTATATAAGAGGATCATTGTTCCTTTTACAAACATTTAATTGCTGCCCATCAATGTGGGCAAATATTGAGAAGTCCAAAGACTTTTTTTTTTAGTACTATTGACCCGACAAATTATGCTGTGGCACCGTGTCCACCTTGCAAAGTAAACACAGTTAAAAAATTGTTCATAATTATGAATATATAGTTCTATAATTATAAATATAGTGTTGTGAACATAATTATAAACATATAGTTATGTAATTATGAATATACAGATTCAATAATTGTGAATATGAAATTCAAAAATTATGAATATATATCCAAACAAAATGATATACAAACATTTATTACAATAATAATAATAATAATAATAATAATAATAATAATAATAATAATAATAATAATAATAATAATAATAATAATAATAATAATAATAATAATAATAATAATAATCCAAACAAAACAATATACAAAAAAAATAAAAAAATAATAAGAAGAAGACGAAAAGGAGCCACGGGCTCCCCTTTATAAATGATGTTGGATCATTTTGATCTCACATTGAAAATGTTTGAAAAAGGAGCTCTTGAGCTCCTCTTACAAATATAATAATTGTTTGTCCATCAATGAGGACAAGTATTGAGAAGTCCAAAGGCAAATATTTTATTTTTTGAGTACTATTGACACGTCAAATTATGCTGTGGAATCGTGTCCACCTAGCAAGGTAGACACGATTCTAAAATTGCTCATAATTATGAATATACAGTTCAAAAATTATGAATATACAGTTCAAAAATTATGAATATATAGTTCTAAAATTATGAACATAGTGTTGTGAACATAATTATGAACATATAGTTATGTAATTATGAATATAGAGATTCAATAATTGTGAATATGAAGTTTAAAAATTATGAATATATAACTTTATAATTATGAACATATAGTTCAGTAATTATGAACATAGAGTTTTGTAGTTGTGAATATAGAGTTCAATAATTATGAATATAAAGTTCAAAGATTATGAATATTTAGCTTTATAATTATGAACATATAGTTCATTAATTATAAACATAGAACTGTGTCCACCTTGCAAAGTGGACACGGTTCCATAGCATAACTATTCGATTCACCGTGTTACATGTAGTATCTGTTCATATAAACTTTCTCAACCTATTGAAGTCCAACGTTTCAAAAGGCTCTTATTTAAGAAACCTTATTTTAATGCCTTCTTATTTTAGTTTTTTTTTTTTTAAAATTTATTAGGGGATTTGTCTAATATTAACTCAAAATGTATATGTGTTGTTTTAGTTTTTAGCACTTTGGAGCAAAATTGCTAAGTTATTAAATAATAGTTTTGATGTTTTGTTTAAATATAAAATGTTAAACAGACAAATTTTTTAAAATTTTGGAGAATTATCCAAATAATCAAATTACAATAACAACAATAATAACAAAACAATAACAATAACAATACCAATAACAACAGCAACAACAACAACAACAATAACAATAATAATAATAATAATAATAATAATAATAATAATAATAATAATAATAATAATAATAATAATAATAATAATAATAATAATCCAAACAAAACTATATACAAAATAAAATTAAAAGTAAAAAAAAAAAAAAAAATGATGTGGGATCATTTTGATCACACATTGAAAATGTTTGAAAAGAGAGAGCTCATCTATATAAGAGGAGCAAAACTCCTCTTATAAACATAATTACTTGCCCATCAATGTGGACAAGTATTGAGAAGTTAAAAGGTTCTTATTTAAGAAGCTTTAGCGTTGTCTTCATATTTTTGTTTTTATTAATTAATTTATTGTTTATTATTTGTTATTTATTTATTATTTATTATTTATTATTTATTTATTATTAGTGGGGTTTGGAAAGATTAACCCAAAATGTATGTGTTGTTTTAGTTTTTAGCAGTTTGGAGCAAATTGCTAAGTTATTAAATAATATTTTTAGTTTTGTGATTAAATATAAAATATTAAACAGACGAATTTCTTAAAATTTAGGTGAATTTGCCAAATAATCAAATTACAACAAAACAACACCAACAACAACAACAACAATAATAATAATAATAATAATAATAATAATAATAATAATAATAATAATAATAATAATAATAATAATAATAATAATAATAATAATCTAAACAAAACTATATACATAATAAAATTAAAATTAACAAAAAAAAAAAAAAAGAAAAAAAGAAGACAAAGGGGAGTCACATGCTCCCTTTATAAATGATGTCGGTTCATTTTCATCCCACATTGAAAATGCTTGAAAAGATGAGCTCTTGAGCTCCTTTATATAAGAAGTACAAACATAATTGTTTGCCCATCGATGTGGCAAGTATTGAGAAATCAAAATGTTCTTATTTAAGTAACCTTAGCTTTGCCTTCTTATTTTAGTTTGATTTATTTATTATTTATTATTTATTATTTATTAGTGGGGGTTAGGAAAGATTGACCCAAAATGTATGTATTGTTTTAGTTTTTAGCAGCTTGGAGCAAATTACTTAGTTATTAAATAATATATTTTTGGTGTTTTGATTAAAGATAAATTGTTAAAATAGTGAATGTCAATAATAATAATAATAATAATAATAATAATAATAATAATAATAATAATAATAATAATAATAATAATAAACAAAACAAAACGATATACAAAATAAAATTAAAATTTAAAAAAAAAAATAAGAAAAAGACAAAAGGGAGTCACGGGCTCGCTTTGTAAATGATGTGGGATCATTTTGATCTCACATTGAAAATGTTTGGAAAGAGGAGCTCTTGAGCTCCTCTATATAAGTTGTTCCTCTTACAAATATAATTGCTTGCCCATCAATGTAGGCAAGTAACCTGGAGGGTGTGGTTGAGTGTAAGTGACTCATCCATCTTTAACCATAGGTCAAGGGTTCGATCCTTGGATTTGGGTGTGATCAAGGAAAATTAAAAATGGAAAGGAAATATTTTACATCATCAAATAGTAAAGACATATTTTAAAAAATAGTAAAGATAAATTAAAAATGGAACGAAAATATTACATTAATAATATTCTACATCATCAAATTAAAATGGAACGAAAATTAGGTAAAAATATATCACTGCATCTATATTCTAATTGACTAATTGATTGGGAATAAAAAAGAATAATTGACTAAAAATGAATCTAATATTACTAATTGACTGAAAATATAAAAGGAAATGAATATTAATAATTGACTGCAAATAAAAAATGATCTATAATTGACTAAAAAAATGGTCAGATCATTGCATTTTAATTAAAAATGGAATGAAAATTAAAAATTGGAGGAAAATATTCCAATAATAATATTCTACATTATCAATAGTAAATGCATATTTTAAACAATAGTAAAGGTAAATTAAAAATGGAAAGAAAATATTTCAATAATAATATCTACATCATCAATTAAAAATGGAACAAAAGTTAGGTAAAAATATCACTACATTTGATATTCTAATTGACTAATTGACTGAAAATAAAAAAAAAAAAGAATAATTCGCTGAAAATGAATCTGATATTACGAATTGACTGAAAATATAAAAGAATAACTAATTGAGTGATATTCTACCATTATATATTTTCATCCAAGTAACCCGTCTTGATGGAGAAGATGTTAGCTCTAGACGAAGATGAACAAGATTGTGTTGTCGCTATCAATGTCGTCTACAAAGAGGTTTCATTAATGTGTAAATATAATCGGTGATATTTATTTATTTTTAAATGAAAAAATTGCTATATATCTAGACAAAAAAATATATCTTCCATACAAATGAATAAGGATAACAATTCATTTCTATAACTAAGTTGTTAGAGAACGAACACATTTGCCTAATTTATGAAAATACTAAATAATGATAAATAAAATCTTCAAAATTATAGGACCGCATGCGTACATCTAGACATTAACTATTAATTTGAACAATTATTTGCACAAATTCAAGCAATGATAACATCAAAATATATAAACGATTCAAATCATATCTTTAATTGCATTATATAATATTTGATGTTCTAATTTAAATAATTATATATCGATTCATATATTTTTAATATATTACAACAAATCTATTTCGTGCATCGCACGGGTGCAAATACTAGTAAAAATAAAAATAAAATCATTCTTCCCAATAATAAAAATAAAATCATATTTTTACAATTTCTCGGTCAAACTATCTCAATCTATTACTATATAAAATCTAATTATTATTATTAGAATTAAGCTAGCTCAAACTAACACCCAAGTTATCTATCTATCTATATACAAATACAATTTAATAAGAGTCAATAATGTTAAACCCTTAATTGGAATAAAAAAATATTGGTGTAATTGTTTCTTAAAATAAATGGTTCATATTATTTTGATTTTAGTATTTTTTTTAATGATTTTTCTTATTTATTCTCTATTATATTATTTTCTTCCTTTAAATAACCCTAAATTTCGTTAGTATAAACTTTAGTAATGAAATATTCCATTAACTATTTATTATTCTTAATTTACTCATTAATTTCTATTAAAAAGGTCTTAAATTCGAACCTCATCCTAATGAGAGTTGGCATAAATGTTAAACATATAATATGAATATGTTAAAATATTTTAAACATATATAAAATATAAAATTTAACATAAACTTTGGTCAAATAATTAGTCCGACTAAATACATAACATTCAAAGTTGGGCATCAAGGATCATAAAATACAGACGAACCTAGCGCCGTCTCGTCCGCCATCCACACGCCACGGGATGTGGTCTGACCAAGAGCCAAGTACACGACCTCCTCAGAGATGGAGGAGATGAGCAACGAGATGATGGAGGCGCATCCTGTTGCACCCATGCACCATACGTCGGGTTCGCTGTTGCGGAGACGGCTTCGTCGGAATTGTCGCCGGCGGGAATCTCCAAAACCGGAGATGGGCACGGATAGTTGCCGTCAACATACCCAAGTAAGCCTTGGCCTCGTAGGAAGGGGATGATTTGCGTTCTCCAGTAGAGGTAGTTCCGGTTGGTAAGTTTAAGTGACACAAAGTGATGTGCACTGGTAAGGGATTTGGGGTTGGTGTTTGGGGAGGAGATGGTGGTGGTGGTGAGGGTTCGCTCAGAGGAGCTTTGCGACATCGTCGAAGGAGAGGTGAGAGAAGATCGAAAGGTGAGGGGAGATGATTCCTACTAGCTAACTGATACCAGATGAGAATGGGAACGATGATTCAATTCACTAACAGAATTCAGATTACAATAATACACTGAGGAGAGAGACGTAGCTAATAGGCTTAAGATTATATCAATAATCTAAGCTACAAAATGTACATAATAAAATACACAATAATAACATATACTCATAGTCCCAACAACGAATGGAAATTAAAAAAAAAAAAAATCAATGATTTTATTATTGTTGATGAAAAGTATTTATTACTTTTATTAAATTAAATAAAGTAGTAGCTCTTTTCAAAAAAAAAAATAAATAAATAAAGTAGTAGCTACAACAACAACAACAACAACAAAAAATACATATGCATTTAATTAATTTAGAATTAGATGTCTATAATGCCTTTATTTAAAAAAAAATAAAAAATTATTCATTATTGTTTGTTTTACGGCCTTTGGTTTCCGTTCAGCGGGCCAACACTACCGTAAAATACTTAGGATTTTTTGTGAGTGAAAGACTCAATGGAACTGAGAGAATAATGTGGTATTATTTCTCTATAGTTTTGGTCGTTCCATTTTTAACAAGGTGATCTTGTTGGGATATTTATACAAGGGTCCAAGATTCCTATAAGGAAAGTAGGGCTGATGACGTGGAGCCAAATCGGTTAAGGAATCTGGCTTCCTTAATGACATAACTGTCTAAGCTAATAAAGGAAGCTACTTGTATTAAATGAGGAAAGAGATTTCAGTGAAATCTGCTTGTAATCGCCTTTGGGCGAGCACCCAGCCGGGGACGCCCTGACTGTCTAGGATATGACTTAAGGGACCGCTACACTCGGGCGAGGACAAGTCGATCGCAGAGCTTGATCGTCTGACTGAGTTTCTAAGTGGTATCCGGTAAAGGACACACCGCCCGCGGAGTATAAGCATTTGAACTGGCTTTAGTTGGACAATTAATAAGAAGAAATTAGAAAAAAAAAGAAAAATGTTTTGGCTCAAACCGCGTGGTGAAATCATATCCATTTTAGCTTTTAACGGGGCTAACTTGAATTTATAAAAGACCCTTTTTTGTATTAGATGTCAGTTCACTTTTATTTTTATTTTTAAACATTCAATTTTGGTTCTAGTATTATTGTTGCATGATATTTTTATTCTTCATCAATAAAACAATTTAAATTTCATCAAATACAACCGTATTTCAGTCTTCAATTTTGATTTTAAAAAAAAAAATAAATATAAAAAATATAACGGGTTAACCTATTTTGTATATAAAAAAAAAAAGATCAAAATGTCCTTATATTTAACGGTATTTCAATAATTTTTTTGATTGAGAATAAAAATGGTCATGCAACAATAATATTAGGACCAAATAAAGATATTTTAATAAAAAATGTTAAAAGTGAATTGCTATTTATAAATTTAGTATAAAAATAGAATTAACTCATTTATAAAATTAATCGGAAAAATAATGTTTGGATTTAGCATCTTTAAATTATCTAGGATTCTAGTCAATATGCAAGTGGAAGTTTGAAACCAAGTAGGGACAACCATGCATGCATGTTTTGGAATCTTAAAAATTTAGGAAAAAAAAAAAGACTTCGATAAGCTCAATTCATTGGCTTTTACATTCATGTACAGCTGTACTATCCATTTATTATATATACATAGTACAGCATGACAGCATCACATGCTGTACTATCCATTCGCTCAAACCACCTTTTTTTAGTGGAGTTTTTGTTTTAAATTATACACGTTAGGGGGCGTTTGGTTCACGTAATTTTGGATTACTCCAGATAATAGGATTACCTCCCGAAAAGTAACGTGAGATGTTAGGAATATAAGATTACCTTGTGTGTTTCGTTTGTATGGTGTAATATAATATTACCTTGTTTGGTTTAAGGTTATATGGATCAATTTACAATAATGTCCTCAATAATATATATATATATATATATATATATATATATATATATATATATATATATATATATATATATATATATAATTTGTGTGTATTTATTTATATGTATGAATGTATATCAATGCTTAAATATAAAAAAAAAACTAAATATATAAATATACACATGTATATTTGATTTATATAAACATATATTAATTTCATTATTATTATTATTATTATTATTATTATTTTTATTTTTATATAAGAATTAGTTAACAAGGGCAAAGTTGGAATAATTCAAGGTAATCTAAGATTACCTAAAAAAAAATGGAGGTAATCACATTACCTTGAAACATTACCGCCACATCAGCTTTCAGGTAATATAACATTACCAGGTAATCTTATAACTTGAACCAAACAAGGTAATATAACATTACCAGATTCAGATTACCTAGGTAATCTAAGATGACCTGAACCAAACGCCCCCTTAATGTGACAGATTTTGATAAATTATTTCTTTTCGTATGGGTCTCTGTGTTTACGTCAAAGTTTGTGTGTGAGAATACAAGTTGGGAGTAAAAAATAGAAGAATTTTTTCTCAAAATGGTCCCTCGACTATTGCTTATTCTCAATTTTGCATTTCAGCTTTCAATTGCACCAAATCTGGTTCCTTGACTTTCAAAAACTTACCCAATTTGGTCCTCCATTAAGTTTTCCGTCAACTCTATGTTAAAATGGAGGGCATTTTCGTCCTTTTATCTATTGGACACCTAATATACACTGAGAAATAGTCGAGGGATCATTTTGGGAATAGTCAAGGGACCATTTTGAGAAAAACTCTTTAAAAAAAAAAATAAAATTCATTGTGTATATTTTCATTTTTTTAGACTCTATCAAATTAGAATTGTTTTAGATTTTTTTCACAAATATAAATAGTTAAAATCCCACAATCCAACCTCAAAATTTTTTAACGGAAGAAAATGAAGAACTCTTCAAACTAAAAGACTAGAATAACATTATATTTCTCTCTACTTTTTCATCTTCATATACAATAGCTTATTTATACTAATTTACTAATATATATAATAATTAACCTACCAAAAGTATACTAACTATACAAGGTAACCATACATAATTTCTCTATGCTAATTTAGGCACAATATTAACTCTCTCACTAATTAAGTTGTACCATCCTAATTATCCTACTAATTCTAGAAGCATAATTAACTCTTCCTAATTAAACTACATAATTACAATTAAAGGCTTATCACTCTCCACCCCTTCAAAAAACATCTTGTCCTCAAGGTGTAGGTATGGAAATGAGTATATCCATGCCTTGATACTTGTTGATTGATTTGCCAAACATGGACATCATAGACAACATGTTCACTGAATTGCCCTGTAACAGAATTCCTTGTTGGTGTCATGATTCCTTGTTGGATGAGACTTTCCTCCAAAGACACTATTGATGTGAAAATTTATTCTTGAAACAATTGGGGAGATTTGATATACCCGATTGTAGTTGTTGATTTAACTTGAATTGGTGCTTCAATTTGAGTTGAATCCATGCAGACCGTGATGTGATCCTCCATAGTATTTGATGCATGATCTACCTTCTCATGAGTAAAATTTTTAATTTCTTCCTCATTGAATTGATTAGTATAGTCCTCACCAACAATTGCACTAGAACTCATATCAACCACATTATCACCAAACTCTTTTTCGATCATAACTTCCGCATCAATTTTCACCTGATGAGTTGGAGTTTGATGATGATCTACTTCCACATAGGTAGCCATTATTAAATTTGCATCAGGAAATTCTATATTCATAGTGCAATACCCTTCATAAATGTTGTGGCCATGGAATGCTTGTTTGGCAACGATTGAATCCACAATGGAATCAAACCATACCAAAGCTTGGAATAACGTGTGTCCCTCATCCTTTAAAATATGAATATATTGTACGGATCCTTTTGTAGAAAAGATCTCATACAATACCAAATCATCAATTGGATACCATACTTGGTGTACAGAAACCAATAAGCACCGATGAGTAATGTTTTCCATAATAAAAAAAAAATTCTGAAATTTCCCACTTTTTTCCTTTTTTTTTTAAAAAAAAAAATAATAATAATAATAACGAAATGTAAGGCAATAAGCAAGCTAGAATACAAAGGTAGTAAAAATTGAAAGAAAAAAAAAATGCAAGACTGCAAGATAGATTATAAGTGATGTAAATCTATGACACAAAGCACAAAAATTTGATTGTTGTGGACGATTTGCTTACTGCAAAGAAGAGGCTGGAATTATGGGTGATTGATGCTGATGATAGGATGCGACTGCTTTTGCTCCTTCTCCAATGGTGACGATGACGATGGATATGGCGTCTAGGACAATCAGAGAAGCTGGCGACTAACTGCAATGGTGGATGTTATTGGTTCTCCGGTTGAAGTGGTCTGCTTGGAAGTGGATATTGATGATGCAAGTGGGTGCATGGATGAACACAGAGATGCAGACGCACGTCGCAAGGATTTTTTTTAATGCAAAAAAAATAACAAAAAAACATATAAGTTCGATTCAATGAAAGCACCACTGTTACGTACTAAAATTTAGTACGCAATGGAATAAACATTTCGAGCAGGTTTCTGACTCCAATTCGTATTCGAGTTACGGTAACTCTAAAAAAAAAAACAATATAACGGAAGAAAATGAAGAACTCTTCAAACTAAAAGACTTGAATAACATTATATTTCCCACTACTTTTTCATCTTCATATACAATAGCCTATTTATACTAATTTACTAATATCTATAATAATTAACTTACCAAAAGTATACTAACTGTACAAGGTAATGATACATAATTTCCCTATGCTAATTTAGGCACAATATTAACTCTCCCTCTATTTAAGTTGTACCATCCTAATTATCCTACTAATTCTAGAAGCATAATTAACTCTTCCTAATTAAACTACAGAATTACAATTAAGGGCGTATCACACACACAAGAGATGCACCGTTCGCTAGGGCGGAGTACCTGCCTCGCATACAGAAAAAGATTGAGAAAGAAGAGAAAAGAGAATCATCAGAAAGAAAGCAAGAAAGAAATAAAGGAAAAAAAAAAAAGCGAGTCAAGTGACTCGACAGAGATCCTCCACAATAAAAGTATACCTTTTACAAATAAGAGTGAGAGTATATATATATATATATATATATATATATATATATATATATATATATATATATGTATGTATTCAGCATCATATCCTAACTTATAGAATTGCTTCATGACATAACATATATATGTTTCATTTAGAGTATATGAGAAGTTCAGTTTTATTGTTGTTTAAGTGTTAGCATGAAAGCATGATCCTACTTGTTAAACTTCAGTTATTTCTTTATTATCATTATGATTGTGAGTAGTGCATAGTAAACTATAGTTGGTTTATATCTGTTTATAGCATGTGAATGTGTTCAAAGTATGAGTTATGAGTTAAAGCATGTTTATATGAGTTTATAGGTTGCGAGCATATAGAAGTATATATGTATATCTATTGAGATCTATGACTATGTATCTTGATTGCTTTTATTCATACTTGAGAATGTGTGTGGATGAAAAATGTTTTCCAATCTATATCTATAGTATTTTACAGGGTTGAGTGGCTTTATACTTAGCATTAATTGCTAACAAGTTTATTTTTCTACGTGTTTTATATATAACCCCTTTCAGGTGGGCCCAGTGCATGAGAGCGCGCGTTGATAGACTAGTGCGTAGCTCTAGATGTAGTAGTTGCTAGGCTAGTACCCCTCTTCCCTTAGATGTATTTTGTTGATGGTTGTAGTAAACTACTTTACAGTTGTTGGTGCGTAAACACTACCGGGGATTGCTTCCCCTTTTTGTCGTTTTATTTAGTTTGACTCTTTGACTTAGTAGTTTTGTTAGCTTGTGCAGTCACCCGCGAGTGGGTGACTCTGGCGGTGACATTCCCTTTTAGTTTATCTTTTTGGATGGTTATTTTAGTTACTTAAGTTATCCTTTGATTTATCCTAATTAAGAAAGTTTATATTGGGTTTAGAGTTTAGAAAAATGGGGTGTTACGTGAGTATTTATGAAATTTACGGAACTTATTGTAAAACTTGATAAGAATAGAGGAAAAATTTGTACGTTTAGACAGAGGGAAAAAGTCTATAGAGAAAGTTAAAAAAATTTGAGGTTGGATTGTGGAATTTTAACTATTTATATTTGTGAAAAAAATCTACAACAATTCTAATTTGATAGAGTCTAAAAATGAAAATATACACAATGAAATAAAAAATAAAAAAAAATGAGTTTTTCCCAAAATGGTCCCTTGATTATTTCCAAAATGGTCCATCGACTATTTCTCAGTGTATATTAGGTGTACAATAGATAAAATGACGAAAATACACTCCATTTTAACACTGAGTTGACCGAAAATTTAACAAAGGACCAAATTGGGTGAGTTTTTGAAAATCAAGAGATCAGATTTGGTACAATTGAAAATCGGAATGCAAAATTGAGAATGAGCAATAGTCGAGTGACCATTTTGGGAAAAAACTCAAAATAGAACTACATATAACATTTTCCCTTTTTTAAAGAATTTTGAGAGGGTTGGGGGAGAGAGTAAAGGAAGTATCTTTAATACTTTCTTATTTTTCAACCTCCAATAAAATCAAGACACATGTAAATCTAGAGACTCTTGTCACATTTCTATCCGAATTCTATTACATATACTCTCAAATCTTGCCCTCTAAATTTTACTTCATGATGTGGCAGGCTTTGATAATCTGATTTTTTTTTTTTTTTTTTTTTTTTTTTAATGTTGGTCCGATTACAAGTGCCTATATCAAAGTTTTGTGTGGAGTAAAAGTTGAGAGTAGAAATCGGGAGTACATATAACATTTTCCTTTCTATCACATGTTAGGGAGTTCTACTACATATACTTCAATTCTTACTCCTTCAAATTTACTCCCTGATGTGGTGGGTTCTGATAGGTTATTTTTTTCGTGTAGACCTTTATAAAAGTGTCTACATCAATATTTCAAGTGTGTGAGTAAAAGTTGAAAATACAAAATGAAAATACACGTAGTATTTTCCATGTTAGGGTGGTCCTTAGTCTTCTTTTTCATGCCTTTTGCTTAATTATCTGTAGTCGACTGAATGAACCTCCATTTCTTCTTTTTCTTCTTCTCAAGAAGAAGAAGAAATAGAGGTTCATTCAGTGAACCTCTATTTCTCCTTTAATGAAATACTAGGGGTGGAAATGGGCCGAACCGAGCCAAGCTTTGAAAAATTAGGCTTGGGCCTGTTACGAAAATCTAAGGCCTAGGCCCGAACCTGAGCCTGTATGTAGGCTTTTGGTTAGGCTCAAGCCTGAGCCTGCAATTAGCCTGGCATGGCCTGAAGCCTTTTTAAAAGCCTGTTTAATATTTAGGTCATTAAAAATATTTCAAAGTAAGTCCTACCTTGAGCCTATTAAAGCCTACATGTTAAGACTTTTTAAAAACTTTAGTATATCTAAATAATATAAGAAATGTACCTAATATAAAACTTGTACATAATTACATAAGTATATCACCACAATGCAAACATAATAGCAAATAAATATAAAATAAAACAAAACAAGTCACGACTTCAGCATGTTCGTTAACTTGTTTAGAAATAAATTTAATTGTATTATAGTTTGTTATCATATATAATATAGTAAATAATTAACAATCAACTCACATAATTAAGTTGTGACACCTTAATTAACAAAAATTACACAATAAAAACACTTATATAGGCTTGACCTGTTTAGTTTAAATAATATATAGAATGTAATTATATATACTTGGGGTTATATTCTAAATAATATATATATATATATATATATATATATATATATATATATATATATATATATATATATATATATATATATATATATATATATAGGCCAGGCCTGTAGGCCTGAAGGCCGAGCCTGGTATATATAGGCTTGACCTGTTTAGTTTAATAGGCTTTAAAATTGACTAAAGCCCGATCTTTTTACTAAACGAGCTAGGCCTAACTAGACTTTAATTAGGCCTGGACATAGGCCCCTACAAGGGGTCTGGCCTATTCCCACCCCTATGCAATATAGTCCATCCACCTGAGTATGAACTACTAGTCACTTAACTACTCCGATATATAAAAATATTATCGTAAGAGATAAGCTCACGTAGAATTGCAATTAAAAACATTAGCCTGGGCAAATTGGAGCAACTTGGAACTTTTTAAATTCATAGTGAGCTGTATGCCATTAATATTATCGAAGACTTGCTCAAATAATTGAGCTCAAGTCAACTTTATTTTATCAAACATTAAGTAATGTTTAATTATTATTTTATGAAGTAAAATAGAATTTGCATCATCATGTGATGGCTGATTTGCATTTTATGACTATGTTTGGCAAACTTAACTGAAAAGATAGCTAGAAGCTGAAAAATAGTTGAAAGCTGAAAATATATAAACTAAAAGCTGAAAATTGAAGAGGTGTTAAGCTAGCTGATTATGCTTAAAAGTGTTTGATAAAATTATTTTTTTTATAAGTTTGATAAATGTAAAAAGACTAAAAAAAGACACCTTCATAAAATTTAAATAGTTTTAAATTTAAATAAGTTTGTTTACATATTAAATTTAACATTTTGAAATGAAACTGTTAGCATAATCATGATCCAGCATTCCATAATGAAGTAACAATATTGTTGCAAATCTCCTTATGAACGGACGATTGGAGTTGAAACTTTAACAGGGCGTTTGGTTGGAAGGGGGGAATTACGTGGGAAAGGAATTGCAATTCCATGGGAGATGAATTATTGGGAATAAAGTGGGAATTTAAATTCTAGTGTTTGGTTTATGGGAATAAAATTACTGGGAATTTTAATTCCAATGTTTGGTATACATGGAAATTGAAAGGGAATAAATAGTATAAAGTCCAAAATGCCAATTATTATTGTGGTATTAATTTTAGGTTAAAAAAAGGAGGGATAATTTTGTCTCATCACTAGCTTTTTTCTCTTCCTAAAATCCCAGGAATTAAAATACCAGGGGGACATGGGATTTTAATTCCATGAAAATGGGGGAATTGCAATTCCTTCCAACCAAACTAAGGAATTTTATGGCCTTTGGAATTAAGTGGGAAGGGAATTTAAACTCCCTCCAACCAAACGCCCTGTAAGGAGTTGCTAGCCGGTGAAGAGTTGCGGAAGATGATGAATAAAAATATAGGAGAAGAGAATGTCGATCAAAAGGGTTTTAATTGAGATGGGTAAATGATGCTATTTATTTAAAATAATAAGAATAAAGATGGAAATAAGTTAGGAAGCTACTAGTTTATTTTTGAAACGTTTTTTCAAAATAAGATTTTATTTTTAAGTTAACGGCTCTTCAGTTTTCAGCTCCTAACTTATAGCTTTTCAGCTTTCAGCTATTTTTCAACTTTCCGCACTTTTTCAGCTAGGTTTGTCAAACATAGCCTATGTTGAAAACATTGCCAAATAGAGCTTAACTTATTAGTAACTTAAAATAAACTATAAGCGCCTAAATAAGCTCTGCGAAACAGATCCAATATATATATATATATATATATATATATATATATATATATATATATATATATATATATATATATATATTGATTTTTTTAGACAAAGTAGTATAATGTCATAATTTTTGCCTATAAATTATGTAGTGGAAATACATACTATTTATTGTGGATATATATAATAAATATAGCATGTGTTGTTGGACGCGGTTTCATAATTTTCATCGGAATTGATTATTGTATTGTTAAATTTAAATGTAACAACCATGTTTTGGCATCTTGATCAACTTCATTCATTGTTTATTATCCCCGTAATATACTTTTAATTATGTTTTAAAAATTGTATCCAATCAATTAGCCTTAAAGATTTGACCAACTTGCTATATTAAATTGGTGAGGAGCTTTCACTTGACAATATTAATAATGAAATTGATTGTGATGGGAATAAATATTCTCAAAGACTCGATCAAATAATATTATCATCATGTGAAGGTTCACAATTAGGTAGTAAAGTTGAACCATCACCATGTGAAGGTTTGCCACTCAATATTAGAAATTATTTACCATTTGAAACAATTTTACTGTGAGTTATATGGTTAAAGTTTACCAATTAAAAAAAAAATGTGTACTAAACATTTGTTAAAAAATTAAATAAAATGTGTTTTTACTGTCTCAATTATGAAGCTTATATCGTTGTTATACAATTTCCATACTCGCTATCTTTAATTTTAACCATTATAAAATATATCCTTACTTTGCAAATAAATAAATAAAAGGGAAAATGGCACTTCTTCCCCCTAAGTTATATACTTATAGCACTTTCTCCTCCTGAATTATTCAAGTGGCTGTTTTTCCCCCTGAAATGTTAAATGGACATATTTACCCTTAAAATAAATATTTAAAATAAATATTTCATTTATTTTCCTTCTCCAACAAATTATGACAATAATTTGGTTCAAACCAAACAAACACTATAGCAACCAAACCGAAATATTTCAATTACAATTTAGAATCGAAACTCGATATTTAGAGTTTATTAAAATCGCGAACCGGAACGGACGATTCATGTACCGAACTGAAAAAATAAAATATATTTATTGTTGAATTTAGACTATTTAAAATAAAAAATAAAATTTTAAAATAAAGACGGTTCAAAATTGCGAACCGGATCTAGAACCGCCGATTCACGGTTCAAGATCCAATTTTTTTTATTCATAATTTTAATAAATTGAAATCCAAATATTAGGTTCTTGATCTGAATCATAACCGAAAACTTTTAATTCAATTGCTATAGTGTCCGGTTCAGTTTGATCTGAACCGTGGTCATCCCTACGTATACGCGATAATTTGTTGGAGAAGTAAAATAAATAAAATGTTTACTTTAAGGGTAGAAATGTCAATTTAATATATCAGGGGGAAAATCACCACTTTTAGAATAATTGAGGGGGTTAATGTGCTTACCTAAATAATTGAGGGGGAAAAATGGCTATAAGTATATAACTTAGGGGGAAAAAGTGCCATTTTCCCTAAATAAAATTAAACCTTTTTTTTTTTTTTTTTTGTCTTTAGAGCATTGAAACCATAAACCTCCATTAGCAACAAAAAAAAAAAAAAAAACTTTTATATATGATTAGTAAAATGTGAATGTCCTATATATATATATATATATATATATATATTTATTTTGGCTATTAACTCTATTACATTGTAGTATCTGTTCATCTATACTTTTCTCAACCTATTGAACCACAAAGAGTCAACACCACCTCCACTGAGGCTCGATCTCATGACCTCCCATATGAGAGAGCCACTACATATATATATATATAGATACACGATGTTACAATTTTGATCTATGAACAAAGAAGAACGGCAATAAATGCACCATGCCATCTTCTTACACGACTTTCATCATAATATATATATATATATTCATCAATGTCTTATTTATATCTAACAACCCTGTTTTGTCATCTTGTATCTCGATATCCACTAACTTCATTCATAGACTATTATTTCCTTCATTTTCATTTACAATCACAACTAATATAATATACTATCCATAACGTAATTAAGATAATTAAAGCAACTTGATATATTTAATTCACGAGCGGCTATTTAGACCATTAGGTTAAACTAAATTGTTTCATTTGTTCGTGACATGGGAATAACATATTATTAAAGACCTAATTGAATTCTGGGCCTAAGTAATATACACTGCTGGAGAATAGAGTTTTTCCGACCTCATTTCCGACCACTCCAAAATTGGTCGCAAAAACTGACCACTTTTGGGTGGTCGGGATTTGTTAATTTCCAACAGTGTTAACTAAAATAGCTTTACCATGCATAAGTTTAAAAAATATTTAGTTCTTGAGCTTTATCTCAAGTATATGCTTAATATACTAGTGTTATTGTGTCTATTTCCAATTTCTCAATTGTTCTCAAAGTGACAATTATGATTATTTTTCATAATTGTGGACAATCGATTACCTCTTATATTAGACAAATGTTTCTAGTATTCTAGTGAGTTTATTTGATAAATTTTTAATTTTTTTTTTTATCATGGTTTAAAGAATCACTAGACGCTCCTTGGGCGCCTAGGCGGCGATTAATTAGTATCTAAGCGCTCGTGTATTTTTTTTAAAGATATGTTTAATTTTTTAAAAAAATTTTAAAGACTTGATAATTATAAACTATTTACTACTTTAATATTTGATACTAAAATATTAAATATTAACCTAAAAAACATCTAGAGTTTGAATAGTTTAAGGTTATTTCGCTCAAAATGATGTCATTTTGAGTGAAATAACCTATTTTTTTAAAAAATAGAACAATAGTTAATCGGCCGACTGGGCAGCCTAGTCAGCGCCTGGGAGGCCTAGTCGACGCTTAGCCGACCTAGTTAGCCAGTCGCCTAGACCACCAATTATGGTGGGATACACTAGGCAACCAGCGCCTAGGCGTCGAGTAATCGGTGCCTAGGAGGAACTTTCATAACACTATTTTTTTTTTTTTTTTAATAGAGAACTCTTATCATTGTTTATATACTGGCCACTAATTTTTAGATTTGAAATTTATCAAATAAACTCATTACAACTTTAAAAATACCTGTCTACTAAAAGTCAAAATTTCATATTTACCCTATCAAGTAAGTTTTCTTTTTTCTTTATTACTTTTTCATCTTACTCTTAACAAAATATTAATGAGACATGAAGATAATTGAATAATTTAGTCTGCCAAGTATTTTGTTCTCAAATGACATGTAGTGATTTTTTTTACGTAGGAGGTCATGAGATCAAACCTGTCATTTTTAGTCCAGGGATCAAATATGTCATTTTTTAAAAAATATTCCCTCTAAATTTTTAAATACAAATTGACACGGTTTCACACTTTTCAAGTGAACGTGTTTTCTAGGAGTGATGCTTGCAACAGTTGATTATATATATATATATAGATATATCAGAGAGCGAGAGAGAGAGAGAAGGGGGAGAGATGGACACAATTGTAGATGGGCTGATAAACAAGGTAACACAAACTGTGGAACAAAACGCGTCTCTGATTCTTGGGATTAAGGATCAGGTTGAAGATCTGGTGAGAGAACTGAGGTCGTTCCAAGCATATCTGAGTGAAGCCGGCAAGACAGAAAGCTGGAGGGACAACGCTGTGCTGGTAGAAGTGGAGCAGAATATTCGCAATGTTACAAGGGATGCTGAAGACGCCATTGATAAATATATCGTTGAGCGAAGGATCCACAAGGCCAAACCCACCCTCAAGAGATGGGCGGAAAAAGCTGTTTATTATACCAAGGTTAATCTATCTGCCAGGGAGATCGAAACCATTAAGGAAAGGGCTAAGACAATCCGTGAAGATTACGCCCATCCCCTCCAGTTACTCCAAGCCGGTTCGCTAAATAATCATCAGCCCGCAGTCCTCCAGGTATGTATTCTCATATCTCATCTATCTTACGTTAGTATAAGGGAAAATTACATTTTTGGTCCTTGAGTTACGTTATATCTAAGTTCTGACTCAGTTCATGAGTTATGACTGTATCTATTTTTAGTTTTTCAGTTATTAACGAAGTGATGCATTTAGTCTCCGGTGTTAAAACTAACGGAAAAATTAAAAAATATTTAAAATTTGAGGGGTAAAGTAGAAAATTCACATTTTATTCCCCTTCTTATATTAAAACCACTCTCGCAATATTATTTTTCACTTCTTAACCTCTTATTTAAGATTGTTCAATTCTAAAAGCATTTCAATAACTTTAGTATAACTTGTTACTTTGTTAGGAATCTCGCTCTCGTATAACAAATTTAAGACTTAGCACAAACAAAGAAACACTTGATCATTGTCATTCAAATCATAAATAAACATCTATCTGAGTTGGTAATAGAAATCTAATATGGCAGGCATCTCAATTACCTTATGCATATATGATAACTTATATGGAGTAATAGAAAAGGAAAATACTATTTTTTTCCTAACATTTTCTCAAGTATATATGGTTCGGTCTACTACGTATATACTCCGAATTATATTCTTACAACCTCATGTGGCTGGAGATAAAATGTTACTTTTTCATGTGATCTCATTACAAATGTCTATATCGGAGATTTTGACTGTGAAGGTAAAAATTGAGACTAGAGAATTAGAGTACACATATAGTATTTTTCTATTCTTTCCCATAATGTATGTGGCCTATAATCATTGGGTATTGTAAGTGGATGATGACCTTACATACTTTTAACTAAACACTAAAGATTCATTTGGAAATCCGAAAAATGAATTCCAAGAGTCATTTTCTAGATTTTCTCGTGTTTAGGTATTCAAAGTAAAAAAAAAAAATCAAAGGAAAACATTCATTCTGCTCAAAGGAAAAAGATTCAATTTGGCAAAAAAAATCTTCCCAAGTTTTTAATTGGAAGACATTTTACGAATTCTTTATTTTCACATCTGTCCTATCCTCCATATATTTTCAAGCTAGTTTCCGGATTAATATTATATTACCACCACCCCCACTCGAAAGATCATGTTTTTGGATTTTCAAATGGACCTTAAAAGTATTGCATTTTTTCATCAAAGGTATCACATTTATCCATCTCAATGTCGTTGCAAGTATAGGTATACCCATATATACAATCAGGGGTGAATCCAGAGCGAGACACGAGGGTAGTTCCTACCCCCACCCCTTCCTCGATATATGTGCGTGTGTACGCGTGCACACGTGTTAATAGAAATAAATAATAAAACATCCTATAAAAAAGGGAATAAGAGCCAAGTAGACCCTTCAACTATAGGTCAAAGTGCAATTAGTCCCTAAACTAAGAAAAATTCCAATTAGACACTTCTTCTCTTTACTTTTATGCAATCTAGCCAATAACATCTTAAATTTGTTCAATTAACTCATTTTGTAGGTAAACTCAATGTAATAGCAAGTAGAATTGAATTTTTTTTTAAAAAATAATTTAATTCCACTAGAGATCCCTTGTCTATGGTAGCAATTTCAAATTTAGTTCGAAACTATCGTTTATGGTTTTTAACATCCAGACTATTATTTTTTGGACACTTTTAGTTATTCTCATGACTTTTCCTATTTTTAGTAAGGGCATTTTTGTCTATTCATATTTTTCTCTCTTTTTTTTTTCTCGGTTTCAACCGGTTTAATTGGTTTAGGACTTTACTAAAAACCGGTTGAAAATATGGTTACTAAAAATCAGAGGTTACCTAAAGTCCTAAACCAATTAAACTGGTTGAAACTGAAAAAATAACAAAAGAAAAATATGAAAAGACAAAAATGCCCTTATTAAAAATAGTAAAAGTCATGAGAAGGACTAAACGTGTCCAAAAAATAATAGTACATCTAGGATGTTAAATGAAAAAAACAATAGCCTGTGACTAAATTTGAAATTGCCACCAAAGATAAGAGATTTCCGGTGGAATTAACACCCAAAAATAAATTTAATAATTTTTTTTTTATTTTATAAAAAACACAGATTGTCGGCGGAGAAGCCGACATTCTGACTTCTTCATCTAACAGGACGGAGAAGTCAGGTAAGCCTCCATCTATTTGGACGGAGAAGCTATGACATGCTTCTCTATCTAACTGGACGAAGAAACTAGGTTTGCTTCTCCGTCCAGTTGGACGAAGAAACCTGCCTAGCTCCTCCATCTAGCAACTAGATGGAGGAGCTAGGCAGGTTTCTCCGTTCAATTGGACGGGGAAGCCGTAGCCAAGGCATTTTTTAAATTAATTTATTTGAATTTAAAATATATATTTTTATTTTAATTAATATAATTTTTTTTTTAAAATTAGTGTTTATCTATAGGTAATTTGTTAATTAACTTAATTGTATAAAAATAAGAAGTTAAAGTGTTTAATTGGAACTCTTTTTAATTTAAGAGACTAATTAAACTTTGATCTATAGTTGAAGGTCTTTGACCTTTATCCCTGTAAATAATTAAAGGTTGCGATTGGTGAGTTGTTAATTAGAACCTTTTTATTTTGAAAGGTTTAGGGATCAAACCTTATTAACTACACTGCCGCTTCTAATATTAATTTTATCTCTCCCTAACACAATTTACAATTATTTAAAGTGATACAAAATATGTTTTGTAATTCAATTATGAAAAATATTTTAAATAAAAATGTACTTTTTCTGAATTATCTAGCCAATGTAATCTAAAAATTTCAATTATATATACATCATCGTATTTAAATTAATTTAGAAATACTTAAAATTGATCTAATTAAAATAAAAAATATTTATGTCTTTTTAATGCAACTTATTTTAACCATTTCATATTATATCATAAATATTTTTTTATTGCATTTTAAAGATATTTAATCTTTCGCCCCAATAAACAAAATTTTGACTCCGCTCTTATATAAACAATACTAAATTGCTTGTTATCTAATAATAGTTACTGCAATATAATGTTAGTCTGATCCCCTGTTCTGATCTCATTTTCTTGTGAAATTGTTTAAGGCTCCCGTGGTGGAAGAAGATGACGTGGTAGGTTTTGATGATGAAGCTAAAACTATAAAGGGTCGTCTCACTGAAGGATCAAAAGATACGACTTTCATTTCAATTGTGGGAATGGCTGGGTTGGGCAAAACCACATTGACTAAAATGGTATTCAATGATAGTGAAATTCAATATGAGTTTTTTACTCGACTTTGGATTTACGTATCTAGAACCATGAATAGGAGACAGATATTTATGGACATTATAAGTAGGTTTACCAAGCAAACTGATGATTTCAAGAATGTATCGGAAGAGCTATTAGCTGAAAGTATCAAGGAATATCTGAAGGGCGGGAAGTATTTCATTGTGATGGATGACGTTTGGCACAAGAATGACTGGAACCTTTTGAAAATTGCTTTTCCTAATAACCAGAATGGAAGTAGAGTATTGGTAACAACACGTAATACTGGGGTGGCTACATATGCGGATTCCTTTGGCAACCCACACAACTTAAAATTTTTGAAGGATGATGAAAGTTTGTTGTTATTAAAAAAGAAAGTTTTCCGCAAGGAAGATTTCCCTGGGTCTCTTGAATCCCCGGGGAGAAGAATTGCAGCGAAATGTAATGGGTTACCGCTAGCAGTAGTGGTTATTGCTGGTGTCCTTAATAAAGACGAAGTCTCATCCTGGAATGAAGTGGCCGAAAATCCTATGCCAATACTCAATCGCCAAACCCAAGACTACAATAATATACTAAGATTGAGTTACAATCAGTTGGCTGACCACACAAAAGAGTGTTTCTTGTATCTTGCAGCATTCCCAATCGGGCATGAGATTTTTGTTTGGAAATTGATTCGGTTGTGGATTGCAGAAGGCTTTATTCCTCAACTACCTGATTCCACCATGGAGCGCACATCTGACTCATACTTGAAGGAATTTGTGAGCAGGAATCTGTTGATGGTGGTGAAAAGAAGAGCCAACGGTGATATCAAAACATGCCGCCTTCATGACACATTGCACGAGTTTTGTAAGGATGAAGCTGTAAAGAATTATCTCTTCCATGAGATAAACGGGGCAAAAATAGAAGCAAATGATAATTATCGTCGCTTGTGCATCCGTTCCTCCCTTTATGACTTTATAGCTTCTGAGGATAAGCCATCAGGTGAGCATATCCGCTCTCTTCTAGCATCTGACAAACTAGATGTTAAAAGAGAGCACTTGGCAACTATCCCAAAGGCCTACCCCTTTCTCAAAGTCTTTGATGTGGAAAACGTCAAATTCGAAATTTTGCCAAAAGAGTTCTATCAGCTATACCATCTGCGCTACTTGGCTGTCTCAACCGACCTCAAAATCCTTCCAAAGCCATTCACAGAACAATGGAACATGGAGACTCTTGTGTTCAATACCTCCCAAAGTAGTGTTGATGTTAAGGCTGAGATATGGAAATTGGCAAAACTAAGGCATATCATAGCCAATGCTCAGCTGCAATTTCCTACTCCCCAAAATTGCAGAGACAAGTGTGGAGACTTGCAAACTCTTACCCCCATATCACCTAAGAGCTGCACAGAAGCCATCTTAGAGAAGATGCCCAACCTTTTGAAATTGGGGGTTCGTGGGAATTTAGTAGAGCTTCTTGAGGGCAAGGGAGGAGTTTGCTTATTCGACAATGTTGGAAAGCTGCATAACCTGCAAAATCTGAAACTTGTGCACGAACCTGCCAATGACCAGAGTAGCACAATAAGGAGCTTTCCTCGGGATGACAAATTTCCATCAAAACTAAGGAAGCTCACTCTATCCAACACCTCCATAGAATGGAAACACATTTGTGTATTTGGATCCCTCAACGAGCTGGAGGTCCTCAAGCTGAAAGAATCAGCAGTGAAGGGGGAGTATTGGGATCTAAAGAACACTGTTTTTAAGAGTCTCCGATTCTTAAGCATTGGGAGAACAGACTTGGTGAAATGGACTTGTGAGAAGAGTAGTTTTCCTGCACTCAGCAAGCTTTATCTCTCACATTGCACATCCCTTGAGGCAGTCCCACTCGCCTTCAAGGATGTTAAAAGCCTTAAAGTTATGGAGTTGTTCTGTACCAACAAAAAAGCTGCTGCTTCTGCAAAAACAATCCGAGAACAAAAGCAAGGAAATGGGTTTGATCTCTCCATTTATCCTCCTTCAGATAACTGAATTCAACAACTTTATTGATGCATTTGCGTATTTCTTCCAATAAAAAGGTCTGTCGTCATTTATTTATTTAGTTTTTGTTATTTTACGGTTTTCTAAAGTTATTATTGTTGTTGTTATTGTTAATATTGTTTTAAATTGGTGCAGGGGTAACAAATAACATTTTCAGATGTATGTTTGCTCCGATCCAAGGCTTGTAGTCATGGTTGTTGTGGCGCTTTCTGTTTTCGTATTTTCCTTTCTTACTAAAATAAAGTCTGCTGGCATGTATCTATATATATGATCATACGATTTCATATGTAGAGCTCGGATCCAGTTGGGTGGTGTGCTTTGTTCTGAGTTTTTGTGTGAAATGTTTTTCATCATTAAACATTTGTAAAACTATTTGAACTATTCTAGTCAGTTTTTAATTTGCTCTTCTCTGATTTCGTCATTTGGTTTTGTATTGTGGTACAAGTTAATTAACTAGACTTATTAAGAGTTTTGGTAGAACTAAATGAATTGATGTTGGTTTATCTAACACTATGCTTATATATAATGCTTATATGCATGTCACCCTCAAGGTCTTGTTGTGTTGAGTAACTCTTTGTTGCTATACATCCTTGGTGCTTGATGATATTAGCATATACACGTCATCTTTATACTTATACTGTGATGAAATCCTACAATTTTGACACTTATATAATTTTTGTAATGCTAAAGTGATTTTTGATTTGTACCGAATTTTACAAGAAAAATTTGAGATTTTAATTTCTAATTCTAATTTTACATTGTATCATCAAAATCTATTTCATACAGTTATTCCTAAATGAATTGCCTCCTTTGCCCCCTTTCACTCCTCCCCTGTCTAAAATGTGTATATGAACTCCATACAACTAAGAGTATCACCACCAGTAGATATTGCACATATTCTAAGAAAAAGATAGCCATGTTGGGAGAGAGAGAGGGGAAAGAGAGAGATGATTGGGGTTCCTCTTCAAGAGAAGAAATAATGTCAGAAAAGTGAGTCCCACACTAATTTTGGACAAGTTGTGACAGCATCGCATTGCTGTCACAAGTGTGCCCAGAGAAGGAGAAGGAGAAGGCCACCAGTTTGGTTGCCTTCTCCTTCGCTGGAGAAACCAAAATTTGAAAAAAGAATTTTAAAAAATACGTTTCTTGAGAAACGCAAGTCTCACTTGCGTTTTAAGTTTGATTGGAAATATGATAAAATGCAAATGGAGAAAGTCTTTTACACATTTTTGTCAAAAAAAAAAAAAAAAAAAAGAACGCACATTTTGGAAAATGCATGTCTCCTCCTACATATTTCTGTCATTTTTCCATTGATTAGATCAAATTTAGGTTAGTTATAGAAGGATGAAGGAACTAATCTCATTAAGAAGTGGAAACCATGAAATCAATCAAATCATCGTATCGTTACCTGACTAGGCATTAATTGGGAGGGATGAGAAGAACCCAGATTAAACGACAGGGTGATTGATTTGATTCACAATAATATATAGGGTTAAAACTTCATAATAACGTTGATAATATCCACATTGAAACGAATTCTCTTCAAGTCATCCAAGGCTTCATCAACTCTAACAAAGGAGAATCTTCATTTTATTTGATCATTACAGATTAAAAAAAAAAAAAAAAAAAAAAAAACTTATGAGCAGTTTTACTCAAATGTCGCCCACATGTTAGTTAGGCGGTATGTTTAATTTCTATGTCTGATTGTTTGAAGTGGTTTTCACATTTTTTTTTTATTTTCTTTCTTTCACATTTTTTATTTTATTGTTAAAAAGTAGAGGATGAGACTAGGGATGGCAAAGGGGCGGGGGAGTATATTCCTCGTCCCCATTCTTGGCGGGAAATTGAAAATAGTCTCCATTTCTATACCCGTGAGGAATTTAACACGAACGGAAATTCTCCATCTCCGGTCAACTCTTAATCAAAATCTTAAATTAGTTTAATTTTTAATTTTAAAAACTAAAAACTAAGTCTCAATTTAAATAAATAAATAAATAAATAAATATATATATATATATATATATATATATATATATATATATATATATATATATATATATATATATTTATTTATTTATTATAATTATTCGGGGACGGAACGGGGAGAAAAATGGTATCTCCGTCTTTGTCTCCGTCCCTAACGGGGAATTACATACATTCCCTGTCCCTGTTCCCTGAATTTTTTTTTTCCATCTCCGTTTATGGCGGGTGTGAATCAGGGATCCTCATCGAGAACGAGGCAAAATGTTATCCCTAGATGAGACTAAAGAATTTGAAGCTAATAGTGTAATGAATATCAAATCTTGTAATAGGTTACAAAGTTCCAACCAAACGCAGTTGATATCCACAAGCCCAAATGAAAACAAAAAAATAAATAAATAAATAAAAATGAGAAACTGGAATAGTTGAGAATTTGAGATAGTCATACAAATTAAGTTGTAACTTGAAAAACGTTCTCAAAGAAATTTAGAACTAAACTCACCAAAGCTGTGGCTTCTCACATAAGAGGTCTCAGGTTCGAAGGCATTGATTCTTTGTACTTTAATAAGTTGAGAAAGTATGTATGAGTGGATACTACATTATAATAGAGTCAGTAGCATCCAGAAAAAGTATGTATGAACAGATACTACATTGTAATAGAGTCAGAAGCATTAAGAAAAAAAAAGAAAGATAAAAGTTGATGTTTTGGAGAAGCCATATATCTGGGTGTAAGATGACCGTTAACTCAATGGCTTAGCACACATGATCAAATGACAGTTGTGCACAAAGGACATTTTAAGCATAATTCATACGTTGTCGCTCTAGAGTTATTCGATACTCCTGCACTATTTTTTTTTTTTAAAAAATTAATAATAATATACTTTTGAGGAACGGTAAGTTAAAGGTAACATACAGTACAAAAAACTGATTGACCTTTTGATTTGTAGAAACAGGCACCATTGCAATAGATGGAGTTGAAGCAGTCAATGATGAAGAGGCAAAATAGAGAGCACAAAATCCAACTTAGGTTTCTGGTCTCTTATATTCCTTGCAGAAGTAGCAGCCCGTTTGTTGGTATAAAACAACTCAATAATCTTAAGGCTCTTCACATCCTTAAATGAAAGTGGAACTTCATTAAGGTTTTCACAATGCAATATGTGAAGCCGTTTCAATGCCGGGAAGCTACTCTGCTCACAACTCCAGTACACCAAATCCGTTCTCCCAATACGCAAGAATTGGAGGCTCTTGAAAACAACGTTAACGTTGAGTTCCCAACACTCTCCCTTGGCTGAAAACTCCTCCAATTTGAGGACCTCCAGCTCGTCCAGGGATCCCAAAGCACAAATGTATTTCCAATCAAAGGATGTCTTGGATAAAGTCAGCTTTCTTAACCTGATTGGGAATCTATCAGCTTGTGGAATAATAGGCCGCTGCAGTGTGGTAGCTTCATCATTGAAAGCTTCATCCATGAGTTTCAGATTTTCGAGTTTCTCCAGCTTTCGTATATTGTTAAACAAGCAGCAAATTCCTTCATTGCTCTCTAGAAGCTCTGCTACAATATTCCCACGGACGCCTAGTTTCTGAAGGTTAGGCGTATTGTCAAAGATCTCTTCAGTGCAGCTTTTGGGTGATATGGTGGAAAGAGTTTGCAATTCTGGACATGATGCTTTGCAACTTTGTGAATTAGGAGGGGGGAGTTGCAAAGAAGCATTAGACTGGATATGTCTTAGTTTTGGCATGTTCCATATCTCAGCCTTAACATCAACTGTAGTTTGGGATGTATTGAACACGAGAGTTTGCAAGTTCCATAGATGAGTGAATAGTTTTGGAATGGGATATTGTTGTGAGTTGAGATAGCCAAATAACGTAGATGATATAAGTTATAAAGCTCTTTGGGCAATATTTCGAATGTGAAGGATTGAGCGTCAAGCACTTTGAGAAATGGATAGGATTTTGGGATAGCTGTTAAGTGTTGTTTGGGAATCTTAAGTTTGGTAAATGTTAGAAGAGAGCGGATACTCCCATAATCACGTGTTGTTACCAATACTCTACTCCCATTCTGGTTATTAGGAAAAACAATTTTCAAAAGCTCAAAGTCTTTCTCGTACCAAACATCATCCATCACAATTAAATACTTCTCATCCTTCAAAAATTCCTTGATTCTTTCGGCTAATTCGTCCTCGAACATGTTCTTGTAATCATTGGTTTGCTTGGTAAATTGTCTTATCATGTCCATGAATATTTTTCTCCTATTCATGCTTCTAGTTACATAAACCCAAAAGCGAGGAAAAAACCCATCCCGAATTTCACCATCTTTCAATACCATTTGGGTCAATATATTTTTACCCCACCCAGCCATTCCCACAACTGAAATGAAAATGGTATCTTTTGATTCTTCAATGAGACGATACTTTATAGCGGTTATCTCTCTACCAAAACCTACCACATCATCATCATCCTCTTCCACCACAGGAGCCTTAAACAATTTCACAAGAAAATGATGTTAGGTCAGAGAACTTACTACATTAAATCAAAATGTAATATTTAATGGTCAAATTAAAATGTTACATATGAAAAAAAAAAGTGTAATACTAATCTAAAACATCTTTTTCAATTAGTTTTACCAAACAACTAATTTACCAAATACTTTTCTACAATCAGCTAATATTATCAACTAGTTATACCTCTCTAATTAACCCAAACAACTAACCGCTATAAGCTAACTGTCATTTACCAAAGAATACCTATACTATAGTCTTATACCATAGGGATGGGAGTTGGGAGTAGTGTAAGATTATTGAGTATAGTTGGACGACATAGATACCTGGAGAACCGTTGGCGGCGGCTGAGGATTATTTAGCGAATGGGCAAGATGTACACGGATTTTCTCCGCCCTTTTGTTAATGGTGTCGATCTCCTTGGCAGCATCATTAACCTTGGCATAATAACTTAGTTTTTCCCCCCATTTGATGAGGACCCCTCTGCCTCTGTGCTCCCTTCGCTCTACAAGGTATTTATCAATGGCTTCTTCAGCATCAGTTGCAATATTCTCAATCTTCTTCTTCACCACGTCGTCGTCTCCGACCAAAGCCTCGGTGGCTGCCTTAGTGAGATATAATAATACCCTGAGTTGGGTGAGTAGATCTTCCACCTGATCCTTGATCCCAAGAATGAGCGTCTCGTTTTCTTCCACAGTTTGTGTTACCTTGCTTATCACCAACTCTACAAATGCGTCCATGGCGCTCAGCTCAGGAAATGGCCTGGAACAATAATGATCGAATTCAAGAAATTAAAAAACCAGGTCACTGATACTATACACCTTAATTTCTTTCAAGTTTTGCGTTGCCTAGCTAGCTTCTTGGCTTTCAACACCTTTGATGTGTGATCCCCAATTCAAGTTTTTTATAATATTATCTTCCCATGTCACAAACAAATTAAATATTAAATATAATATAATGAAACAATTTAGGAGAGCCAAATGGTCGATAGCTACTACCCATGAATTAAATATATCAAGTTGCTCTAATAATTGTCGTTAGTTATGGATAATATTTATTTTATTTTTGTATTTTTAAAATCTTTATTCCCTCATAGGGAGGTTGTGGGTTCGAGTCTCAATAGAAGCGATATTGACTCTTTGTGTTTCATTTGGTTGAGAAAGTAGTTATGAACAGATAGTACATTGTAATAGAGTTAGTAGTATTCAAAAAAAAAAAAAAAATCTTTATTCCCATTATAAGGTCATATATATATATATATATATATATATATATATATATATATATATATATATATAGGCAGGGACGAAGCCAAGAATTCTGTTAGGGGGGGGGGTCCGAAATAAGGATGGATTCAGAAATTTTTTCCAGTAAAGGCGAAACATTAAAACAAAAGAGATATTTAAAAAAAAATAAATAAATTACCCAAGAAATATGTGTAAATATTATTGGATATGGGCAAAAAATAAAACACATCGAAACTTTATAAAAATATTCATATATAACAAAATATGAAACATAATTAATTTGATATTAAAACGTGACTGCGTTAAAGCCATAGGGAAGGAGCAAAAAATAAAAAAGATTCGAACCCTTGACTTTTATTATAACCAAATATATGCTTAACCAACTAATTTAACTCATTTCTTATTAACAATTAACAGTTAAAGATTATATATGGGGCGGGGGTGGGGTGAGGGGGGCAGCTGACCCCCCTTTGGCTCCGTCCATGTATATAGGGTTGAGTTCAAATGAAGACACACTACATATGTCCTCATAGTCCTCTATAATATACTTGTCCTCATTTGAACTCAAGTATATATATATATATATATATATATATATATATATATATATATATATATATATATATATATATATATATATATAGACTCAGGTTCTCGTGCGGGTGAATGCTTCCCGTGCGGTTGTGCGGTTATTAATGTGCGTGAGATTTGTACTCAATGTGCGTGAGTGTTGTATCTAATGTGCCTGAGATTTGTACTTAATGTGCGTGAATGTGTAAAATGCAGCAGAAAAGTGGAGACCTACATGATAGTTTCTTCGCTAGCTTTGTTCTCGGATGGGTTATCACAAATGGTGCTGGTATTGCTTCTTACCCAATGATGATGACATCTGGTGAAGCCGTCAAGTACAAGAGCTCTCTTGATGCTTTTGCTCAGATTCTTAAGAATGAAGGTGTGAAAAGGGTGCTGGTGCAAACATTTTATCATGATTATATGGGTACTTCTCTTTTCAGTAGCATAGCTCAGATTCTTAAGAATGAAGGTGCGAAAAGGGTGCTGGTGCAAACATTTTATCATGACTATATGGGTGCTTCTCTTTTCAGTAGCATAGTTATATGGTGATTTTCTGTTCTGCTTCTTTCTGAGTTCGTAATTCTGAACTACTCACGCACATTAAGCACAAATCTTACGCATATTAAGCACAACACTCAGGCACATTAAGTACAAAACTCACGCATATTAACATCACGCACATTAAGCACAAAGCTCACGCACATTAAGAACAACACTCACGCACATTAAGTATAAACCTCACGCACATTAATCCACCGCACAACCGCACAGGAAGCAACAAATGCACCTGATCCCTTCCCTATATATATATATAAACAAGATAACGGTAAAATAATGAATAAATGAAATCTACCTAATATGTAACCTATGTATATGAAATAAATATATATACATCCCTAATTATGTATAGAGAGATTAATAAAATATATTTTCTATATTTAATCTTTACAAGAAGATTGTATGATGTATTTATTATTGTAGTTCTTTGACTGCATAATTCATAGATCAAAATTGTAACATCGCATCATACAACAATTTTTTAAAAATGTGTTTTAGCCACTTAATCATATAGCTCTATTCAGTTTAGTCTATGTTTTTCAATAATAAAATATACCTCTAACTTTACAAAATAATTACAATTTTTGTTCTTGATGTAAGTAAATTAATATTGTTTAGATTAACTTTAGCTTGGCAATATATTTGTTAGTCTAACTAGTATTTTCACCCGTGCGATGCACGGAATGAAATTTTTGTAATATATTAAGAATATTTAAATTGATATATAATTATTTAAGAGTTAACTTCACCAGAGGTCGCTTATCTTTCCTGACAATTTCAAATTTAATCCTAGAATATAGTTATTAATTATTACGATTTATTCTATGTTATAATTCTTACGTTAATATTCTTATTATTATTATTAACACTTAATTACTTTTAGATATTATTTTTACCACTTATATTATTATTATTATGATTATTAGTTTCTTTTCAAGTTTTGTTAGTATATAATGGTCGTGAGGCACACAATAATAATATAACCATAATTAAATATTCTTGTACGGTATTCCGTGAGTCACAATAATAATATAACAATAATAAAATATACTTAAATTCTATATTCTTCTAGGATTTCTATTACCATCATTAATTATTCCCTAATTTACCATAATTAAATAATTTGACCAATTATAAAGAGATATTATTAAATAATGCACTGGACAATTTTTTAATTAAAAAATTTAAAAATTCATTAATGAAACATAAGGTTCTCATATTTTTTTCTTAGAAACTATTTAATAAAGCATTTTTTTAAAAAATTGGTGGACCAAACCTTTGCAGTGGATAGATCTCGAAAAAATACGCGATTTCAAAAAAACATTTGTCCAAAACGGAAAACCGAGACAAGAGTTATGCCTTGCCGAACTTTTAACACATCACAACTTTAACCCAGAATTATTGTACGAATGAGAAAGTAGAAATCAATATATTTTATTGGGAAGAGAAAATTTTTAGGAATTGGGCGGGAAGTTAAAATTTCAGGATTTTGTTATTATATATAGTATAGATTGTGCAAAGTGAATTGTATTACACTATTTTATAATTTTAGAATATAATTTTTTTCCCGAATTATTGTATGAATGGGAAAGTAGAAATCAATATATTTTATTGGGAAGAGAAAATTTTTAGGAATTGGGCGGAAGGTTAAAATTTCTGAATTTTGTTATTATATATAGTATAGATTGTACAAAGGGAATTGTATTACCCTATTTTATAATTTTAGAATACAATTTTTACCCAGAATTATTGTACGAATAGGAAAGTAGAAATCAATATATTTTATTGGGAAGAGAGAATTTTTAGGAATTGGGCGGGAAGTTAAAATTTCAAAATTTTGTTATTATATATAGTATAGATAGATAGATTGTGCAAAGAGAATTGAATTACACTATTTTATAATTTTAGAATAGAATTTTTTCCTAGAATTATTGTACGAATGGAAAAGTAGAAATCAATATATTTTATTGGGAAGAGAGAATTTTTAGGAATTGGGCGGGAGGTTAAAATTTCTGAATTTTGTTATTATATATAGTATAGATTGTACAAAGGGAATTGTATTACCCTATTTTATAATTTTAGAATAGAATTTTTACCCAGAATTATTGTACGGATGGGAAAGTAGAAATCAATATATTTTATTGGGAAGATAGAATTTTTAGGAATTGGGCGGGAAGTTAAAATTTCAGGATTTTGTTATTATATATAGTATAGAGTATAGATAGATTGTGCAAAAGGAATTGTATTACACTATTTTATAATTTTAGAATAGAATTTTTGCCTAGAATTATTGTACGAATGGGAAAGTAGAAATCAATATATTTTATTGGGAAGAGAGAATTTTTAGGAATTGGGCGGGAAGTTAAAATTTAGGATTTTGTTATTATATATAGTATAGAGTATAGATTGTGCAAAGAGAATTGTATTACACTATTTTATAATTTTAGAATAGAATTTTTTCTCAGAATTATTGTACGAATGGGTAAGTAGAAATCAATATATTTTATTGGGAAGAGAGAATTTTTAGGAATTGGGTGGGATGTTAAAATTTCAGGATTTTGTTATTATATATAGTATAGTATATAGAGTGTACAAAGGGAATTGTATTATCCTATTTTATAATTTTAGAATAGAATTTTTACCCAGAATTATTGTACGAATGGGAAAGTAGAAATCAATATATTTTATTGGGAAGAGAGAATTTTTAGGAATTGGGCAGGAAGTTAATATTTCAGGATTTTGTTATTATATATAGTATAGATAGTATAGATTGTGCAAAGTGAATTGTATTACACTATTTTATAATTTTAGAATAGAATTTGTTCCCAGAATTATTGTACGAATGAGAAAGTAGAAATCAATATATTTTATTGGGAAGAGAGAATTTTTAGGAATTGGGCAGGAAGTTAAAATTTCAAGATTTTGTTATTATATATAGTATAGATTGTGCAAAGGGAATTGAATTACACTATTTTATAATTTTAGAATAGAATTTTTTCACAGAATTATTGTACAAATGAGAAAGTATAAATCAATATATTTTATTGGGAACAGAGAATTTTTAGGAATTGGGGAAGTTAAAATTTCAGAATTTTGTTATTATTATTTATAATTTTAGAATAGAATTTTTACCCAGAATTATTGTAGGAATGAGAAAGTAGAAATCAATATATTTTATTAGGAAGAGAGAATTTTTAGGAATTGGGCGGGAAGTTAAAATTTCATGATTTTGTTATTATATATAGTATAGAATAGATATAGATATAGATTATTTAATTAAGGTTTAGTTGGTTAATTAATTATGCCTGGAACCATTAAAGTTGAAGATGAATGTGTGGTCTCTAATTATTTAAGCAAAGATGAGAGATTGTAGAGGGAAGATTTGGATGGGTGTTGCTCCATGATTCAAGGGATGTGTAAGCAAGATATCTTCAAGAGTGTTCAAGTATAAATAGAAGACAAATCTCCAAATTAGGAAGCTGAAAAATACACTTTTACGCCAACTTCCCTGAGGATTTAATATATATCGGCCTGCTGTTTTAACATATATTATGTTGTCTTAATGTGTAAAGTCTGTTAAATCATTTCAGACTTATTTATTATAAATCTCTGTCTAGATTGGGTTTGGTTTGTAATTGGGTGTCTATCTAGATTGGGTTTGGTTTGTAATCGGGTATTATCCAAGTAAGTTCAAGAAGGGTGAAGAGATACCGACTCAGAAGATGATGATGATTGGTTGGCATGGTTGAAAAAAGCAGGAAGGATAAAGAGATACGAACTCAGAAGATGATGATGATTAGTTGGCATGGTTGAAAAAAAGCGCGTCTAGCCGCGGGGGATTAATTGGCGACTAGGCTCTAGTGTTTTTTTATTTTATTTTTTATTTTTTATTACAAAGGAAGGAGATATTCACATATATCACTACAATCATCTCCACCGAGGCTCGAACCCATCACCTTATACATAGATGAATAACTTGGTACCAGTGGACAATTAAAAAAAAATAAAACCTACCATTCAATCTATCCAACAAACTAAAACAATATTCAATTCATAATATTCAATTAACATATTATTATGTGCTTGTTTTTTTTGAAGGTCAATCTTGCGATTGTATTAATGAATCAAAGCTGAAATAGCGTCAGGTGGGATAGCATCCTAGTACATATCTTGATCCTGAGTAAATGCTAATGTAGCTAAAGTATGCGCATGTAAATTAATCTGCCTAGAGATGTAATCCAAAGTAATACGATTAAATAATAACATAAATGTTCTGCACTGGTCAACTGTGACCCCAACGTACGAATGGATTGGCGTATGATGATGCCTGATAATCGCCGTCAACTCCATACGATCCGTGAGTATACTTACTGATGTGTTGCCCCGTTCAAGCAGCCAAGACAAAGCCTCCTTGTATGCCTGGGCCTCCGCCATAAGTGGTGAAAAACAAATTGGTGACTTGCCATTCCTCGCTGCCACAAACGAGCCATCTGGCGCTATAATTATCATGCCGTAAGTTGCTTCGCCCGTGTCGTGCCGGAAACCCGCGTCCACATAACACCGTAGACCATCCTCCCCTGGACCGTTCAAGTGGTCCGTCGCCGGTGCGGGCTCGGTTCGGCGGGCATGGACAGTGTCGTATGCGTGTAGTGCTACGGTGGCTGCTCTGACCAATTGGGTAGGCCGCATCATTGATCCCTTCTAGACAACTGAATTTCGGGTTCTCCAAATATAATATAACACTGCTACCATTAACCGGGTCTGCTCCTCCGTCAAGGCCGCCATAGCCCCTTTTAGCCATGTTGTAAACGAGTCTGCAATAATATTAATAATAGGCAATTGTGTTATATTCCAAACAAGTCTAGAATATTCACAGAGCACTAAAGCATGCAACACATCTTCATGATCTAAACCACACTTCGGGCAAGTTGGTTCCACCCCCACCCTTTTAAATATCAAATTAAGGGTTGTTGGTAAAATGTCACATATGGCTCTCCACAAGAAGGTTTTCCATTTAGGGGGGACTTTTATTTTCCACACTGCTACCCATTTATCAAAATTTGCTGGATTATTCTCATAATCACCCACAATACGCCTATAGGCATTCTTTACTGTATATGTCCCCTTTGGGTCACTCACCCAATACCATGAGTCATCATACTCAGGACTAACAGGGATCATATTTATTCGCTCCACATCTTCAGGAAGAAACAAATCAGACAAAATATGCGGATCCCAGGTATGAGTCTGTAAATCAATCAGTCCTGCAACTCGTGCCCCTCTCAATTGCTGTGGCATCTCTGTTTGAATCAATGGGCTGGGATTATCTCGTAACCACGGGTGCCCCCATATTAAAGTTGTCTGTCCATTCCCAATCCTCCTCCGCACCCCTGAGACTACCATTGGATGGACTGCCATTATACTTCTCCAACAGTAACTTGGGCAATTACCAATAGTTGCATCTGTAAAGCTGGTTGTGGGATAATACCTTTGCCTTATAAATTTTAGCTACGAGTGTTTCTGGGTCTGTCAAAAAACGACATGCCTGTTTACCCAGCATTGCTAGGTTAAACGCCCTCAGCTCTTTAAAACCCATACCACCATACTTCTTTGGTATGCACATCCTGTCCCATGCCTTCCAATGTATTCCCCTTTCTCTTCCACTGCCCCACCAATACTTATTCATAGTTCGCTCAATTGACTGACAAACTGTCTCAGGTAACAAAAAAACACTCATGAGAAGGTAGGCATAGCTTGCGCTACACTTTTCAATAACACTTCCTTACCGGCCTGAGAGAGTAACTTTTTACTCCACGAACCAATTCGCTGCCTGATTTTTTCCTCCACATATGAAAAAACAGCTCTCTTATTCCTCCCTACAAAAGATGGTAGGCCCAAATATTTCCCAAAATTGGGTGCTTGCACCACCCCCAGACAATTCGCTACCTGTGTCCTGTGAGCTTCCTGAGTATTTCTGCTAAAACATATATTAGATTTATTATAATTGACCACCTGGCCTGACAATTTCTCATACCTCGCAAGGCACTGCCTTATAACTTCTGCCTCCTGGATATTTGCTTAAAAAAATAGGAGACTATCATCCGCAAAAAACAGGTGTGTTACAGGCGGTGCCCCCCTCGCGACTCTGCACCCATGTATTGAGCCTGCCAACTGTTCATACTGTAATATCATCGAGAGAGCCTCTGCACAAATAATAAACAAATACGGAGAGAGCGGGTCTCCCTGCCTGAGTCCCCTGGTTGGTTTTACGTGCCCTCCTACCGTACCATTGACCATTACAGTATAATTGACAGTCGTAACACACATCATAATGAGTTTTATCCACTTCTCACTAAAACCCATAACAGTCAGCATTTTTTCCAGAAAGTTCCATTCCATTCTATCATAGGCCTTTGACATATCTAACTTCAATGCACTCCATCCCACTATACCACATTGCTTTCTATTCAGATAATGTCCCACCTCTGCTGCCACCAGGATGTTGTCAGTGATTAGCCTTCCCGGGATAAAAGCACTTTGGGATTCTGATATTAATCCTCCCATTAGTGTTTTCATCCTATTTGCTATCATTTTGGCCATAATTTTGTAAACGACATTACTTAATGCAATCGGCCTTAAATCTGCAACTGTCTCAGGCATCTCCTTCTTCGGTATCAAGACAATGTTAGTATCATTCAAACCCTCAGGGAATACACAGGAATTCAACACATTCATTATAAAGCCCGATACATCTTCTCCCACTACCTCCCAAAACTGCTGGTAGAAACCCGGATTTAAACCATCCGGACCTGGTGCCTTATCCGGGTACATTGAAAAAAGAGCCTCTTTAACCTCATAAGTTTCAAAAGGGCGGTCTAGCATCATATTTTGCTCCAACGTTACTCGTGGGGCTAGGACCCCAAAAAGTGGATCATCACAACTCAATCCATTAGAGGCAAAAATATTTTCAAAGTAAGTCTGTATAGCAGCATGCATACCATCCCCCTCCACCCAGTTACCAGCATCACATTTAATAGTAGAAATAAAATTCTTTTTCCTACGTGTAGAGGCATACCTGTGATAAAACTTTGTATTTGCCCCGCGTAGCTAGTGCTGCTTGGCCCGCTGCCTCCAAAACACATCCTCCTGGGCCTCTACTCGTTTCATGGTATTCTCAATATGTTGGTATTCAGCTAAAGCCCCCACATCTCGTCTATTTCGTATGGCATCTTGCCTCTGCTGCAGGTGGTTAATTCGTTTTCCGAATTTATGAAACTGATCTCCACCCCACCGCATCAACTTTTCCCCACACAACCGCTGGCAATGCAGCAATCCCTCCGTTCTCCCCTCCTGCCAGGCCGTTTCAACTACTTCTTTGCACCCCTCATCCAAAAGCCAAGCCATTTCAAATCTAAACTTCCATGGCCCCCTTCTCCTTGGCATGCAAAACGCTTGAATGCTGAGGAATAGGATCGAATGATCCGAGGCCCGGGTTCGAATATTCTCCAGCCATGCATTCTCATTGAGCAGACCCCAATCATTCGTTATTAAAGCTTTGTCCAATCTTTCCTCTATCCAATTCGGTGTGCCCTTTCCCTTCTGCCACGTATACTGATGGCCCCTCATTGGCATTTGCATCAAACCACAGTCATCCGCAGCATCACCGAAACCCCGTAGCAAACTATTAGGATACGGATTTCCCCCCTTCTTCTCATGCTGGTATAGTAGATTATTAAAATCCCCTATCACCACCCAGGGCAACAAAGACCTAGTCTTCAGCATGCCAAGTAATTCCCATGTTTCCTCCCGCCTACCACGCTCGGGGACACCATAGATACATGTCATGCGCCATAACTTATTAAACAAGCTTATCTCCACATCAATATGACTCTGTGAGTAACTCAAAAGTCTCACCATATTATTCTTCTTCCATAAAAGCGCCATTCCTCTACTCAAGCCGTCGTTATCAACATAAAATAACCCTTCATACCCAAGCGTAACACGGATCCTTTCTGCATGTATCCGTGGCACCTTGGTCTCCATCAAGAACACGAAATCAGGTTTCTTACTGGACGCTAGGCCCACAATCTGTCGAACTGTGCATGGATTGCCCAAGCCACGACAGTTCCAGCTCAAAGTACTCATGATGATGGGCGGGGCTGGACACCAGCTCCCGCCGTGGACAAGTTTTTTGAACCAGCTGCAACTGTTACCTCCTCATTCCCACTTCCCTCCTCCCCTCCGTCTCATGCCTACGACGCTTTGTCGTAGCCACCACCACTTCATCCTCAGACATACTCGTGGGTGTGACACCCCCACTTCCCTGTCCCCCATCCACTGTTCCACCCACACGTGGCCTGGCCCCCAGTGGTCGTGGTTTCCCGCCAACCGGAACAAGCCAGCTATCCCCAACCGCTCTAGGAGCGCTCCGGGATCCACCAGCTCGCATATCCGGACCGTACAGGTACCTTTCCACCGGAATTCCAGCCTCCCTAGCGTGTATGCAGAAAATATGCAAATGACCCATACAACCACAGAAATAGCAAAACTTATGGAGCCGTTCATATCTAAAATTCACCCATGCCGTAGTCCCATCTCTCTTCATCAACCGCATCCTCCTTCTAAGCGGCCTATCCACCGAAATTGACACCCGAATACGGTGAAACGTTAACCATGGTGCCCCCTCAAATCGGTCATCATGTTTAACAAAAGAGCCCAAAAAATTCCCTGCCTGTTCTAGAATTGCATGCGACGTGTATCCCTTCGGCATATCGTGCAACTGTACCCACATGTCAATCATATCCAGCTCTACATCCACCGGATTCACCCCATCCAACACCTCCCGACACACAAGTGCATTATTCTCAAAAGCCCAGGGTCCTCCATTCAGCACATATTCCATATCAGTCTTATGGAAAAAAAACAAACAAGAACAAACCCCTTTGAATCTCTGTTACCTGTAATCCACGTACTGGTTGCCAAACAGATGCCAGAACCTGCCTCATAAAGTCCAGTTTTATCATTTTTTGCGTCAAAAACCGCCCGACTATCCTCCAAGTCTCCTCCTCCTCCTCCCCATCACCCTCTACCACCACATCACCACCTTCCGGTATAAACACCGCTCCCTCCTCCTCCATCAAAGCCATCTCCGCCCACCTATCCGTCAACTCCGCCACACCCACCCCCCTCCCTCGGCCGGCCTGGCACCGACCCTCCTCCCCCACCCTGCCCCCTTCCGTTAACAGCCCTCTCCCTCAACCCCCCTACCCCCACCGACATCCCAATTTGCCTCGGAAACCCACTGCCCTCACCACGCCCGACTGCCCCATCCCTGTGCATGCCCTCATACAAACCAATAAAGCCTTCTCCCACCTCCCCCCTTACAATTCGGCGATGGCCTGGCACATCCCTCCCACTGCTTCCTCGTCCATTCTCCCCCTCCCCTGTTCGCCGTTGGCCATCCAACAGTCCCCCCTCATGCAAACCAGTAAACATATCACCCTCCTCCCCCCTTTCGGTTCGGCGGTTGTCTGCCACAAAAGCCTCACCGCTTCCTCGCCCAATCCCCTCCTCCCCCACTGCTCTGCGTTGACCGCCCAACAATCCCTGATCAATTTCCATTACTACTGCACCGACAATCAACTGGATAGAATTGAAAAATCACCGATGAAAACCCAGGAGAAACCCTAGTAGGAACGCAAAAACCCTAGAGAAAATTTTCTAGAGAGAGAATTCTTTATTAATAAAGAAAAATATTATTATGTGCTTGTAAATAAATTGAAAACACATAATTTGTTAATTGCAAACAGATAATATGTTAACTATTTGTGCCTAATTAATATATTAAATGCAGACACATAATATAATAAATTATAAATTAATTTTCTATGAAGTAATTTTATTTTATTAGTATGTAAATTGTTTAAACTTATACAAATAACAAATATTTTATCATAGTTTGTATTTAATTTTTGTGTATTTTAAAATATGTTATAAATTAAACTAGATTAGAGATGGAATGATTTAATATATTGTTTCATACTTTCATATCATCTATTTGTTTTAATCTTATACATTCATTAGGTATTTAAATACAAAAATACTTTCCTTTAATAAGATGAGAATATAATTGTGTTGTATTCAATAATAATGTCTGAGAGTACATGGAGCGAATATATAGAGATGCTAGATAGAATCCTAGTCTAACATGAATAATATAGTCCTAGTCTAATATGGATAATAAAGTCCTAATACTCCCCCTGAAGCACAAGGTTGGTCAGCCAAAACATTGAGCTTGCAACGGAGTAAATTAAAACGTACAGATGAAAGAGACTTAGTAAAATATCTGCTATCTGATCTTTGGTAGAAATAAAATTAACTTGTAATTCCTTCTTCGCGACTTTATCGCGAACAAAGTGGTAGTCGATTTCAATGTGCTTGGTGCGAGCATGAAACACCGGATTAGCATACAGATAAGTAGCTCCCAGATTGTCACACCAGAGTTTGAGCACAAAAGGTGGCGCAAACCCAATTTCCTTCATCAGAGAGACGAGCCAAGTAACCTCTACAGAGACATCAGTCAGTCCTTTGTATTCAGCCTCAATTGAGGAACGAGCCACAGTACGTTGTTTTCGACAAACCCATGAAACGAGATTGGTTCCCAGTATGTTGTATAGAGAGACATCCGTCTTGGAAGGTGAGAAACCGGCAGAAACCAGAAAATCATGGAAACGAGTGAACCAAGCACGGGGAACTTGCTTAAGCCTATACAAAGAACGTTGAAGGAGACAAACGTGCCCGGGCATCGTTTTGTCTTAATTGCCAGGGGGCTGGCGCATATAAACTGTCTCAGCGAGATTGTCGTTTAGGAAAGAATTGTGTATGTCTAGCTGTCGAATAGTCCATCCACTAGAAATAGCTAGGGATAAGAGAAGACGTACCGTAGTTGGTTTAACAACGGGACTAAAGGTCTCAAAGAAATCCTCACCAGCAATCTGATTGAATCACTTGGCAACTAACCGAGCCTTGTAACGCTCAATCGAACCATCAGCCTTTCTCTTGATTCTAAACACCCACTTACATCCAACTATATTCATACCTGATTTAAAGGGAACAAGCCTCCATGTATTGTTGTGCACCAAGGCATTAAATTCCAAATCCATTGCATCCCGCCATTCAGGAAATTTAACCGTTTGAGTAAAACATGTAGGTTCAGGAGTAACAGCAGCAGCAGATAAAGCAACATGATCATGTGGTCCCGAACTTCTCGTATTCATTCCATGAGAGCGAACGGGTGAGGGCGCGAGACGAGACCGACCACGAGGCCGACCTCTTGGCCGAGGAGCCGGCTGGTCCGTGACTGTCCGCTCGGACTCGGTCACGGGCTCGGCAGTAGCAGGCTGCTGGCGGTGGTGGTCAGAAGCGGCTATGGGCGTGGTAAGAGGGTCACGAGTCGTGACAATAGTCGGATCACCACCAGAAACAATTGGTGCAACACCCCACGGCTCCGGGCGTAGTTTTGGAACCTGCGAATCCACAGAAGCAACAAAAGGAAAGACAGCCTCATCGAATCGCACATGGCGACAGATAAAAACCTTGTTAGTGTTAGTCTCTAAACAACGATAGCCACGAAAAGATAGAAGATATCCTAGAAAGACACAAGGGGATGACCGAAACTATAATTTGTTGCGATTATAGGGACGCGGATTTGGAAAGCATAAACACCCAAAAACACGCAGATATGAATAAGATGGAGGAGACCAATGCAAAAAATAATGAGGAGATTTATCAGATAAGACAGGAGTGGGCATTTTATTGATTAGATAAACCGCAGTTTCAAAAGCATAATCCCAAAAATGAGACGGAACGGAGGATTGAGCCATTAATGCTAGTCCCGTTTCAACAACATGCCTATGCTTACGTTCTACCCTGCCATTTTGTTCATGAGTATACGCACAGGATTGCCTGTGACGAATACCTAAGGACGCAAGAGTGGAACCAAGCTTTTTATATTCTCCCCCTAAATCAGATTGAAAAGAAATAATCTTGCGAGAAAAGGAACGTTCAACTAGTGACCGAAACTTATGAAATATAGCATACAAATCAGATTTAGCACGCATGGGATAATACCACATATAACGAGTGTAATCATCCACAAACAACACAAAATATTTAAAGCCAGACGCAGAAAGTAATGGTGTAGGGCCCCAAATATCTGAATAAATTAATTCCAAAGGATGCGTACTAGTAGTTTCGACACGAGACAAAGGAAAACGAGAAGATTTTCCTAATTTACAAGATGAATAGACATTGGGAAGATCACTAGAATTAAATGTACCAACAGACGAAGACACTAAAATTTTACGTAAGACTCGAGACTGAGGATGCCCCAACCGCATGTGCCAAACGTAAGATGACCGTGCAGCAACAAATGTAGCAGGGGAAGCAGAAGACGTAGGCCATGCGTAGAGACCCCCAGACGCATGTCCCTTAAAAAGAACCTTCTTAGTCAAAATGTCTTTCACATAGAAACAAAGAGGGTGAAACTCAAAGAAAACATTATTGTCCTTTGCAAAACGCTGGACAGATAATAGAGAAGAAGAGAGACCAGGGACATGCAAAACATCATGTAACTTAAAAGACATAGAATCAGTAGCTAATGAATCAGAACCAACATTAACAATAGGCAAACCTATACCATTGCCGACTCGCAGAGTCTCCGGGCCATCATAACTTGTCGCAGAAGTCATCAAAGAAGAATCAGGCGTAGCATGATTTGTAGCACCAGTGTCAGAGAATCACTGATGTGTACAGTTGGAATCACCATTATCACCAGAGACGGCCACATTAGCCTGAAAACCCGGAGCCCCTGAATAACGCCGAAAACATTTGGCTCCCGTGTGACCAAAACGGTTACAAATTTGACATTGATCATCATAGCGCCAAAAACAATTGGCTCCCGTGTGACCAAAATGGTTACAAATTTGACACGGATCATCATAACGCCAAACACAATTGGCTCCCGTGTGGCCGAAACCTTTACAAATTTGACACGGATCATCAATATGTCACGTCGTTGACCGAACCGCTTCTCATACGGTGTATCTTGGTTTGATGCCATCGGCTACTGCTACGAAGTGAGGAACATGGATGTTGAAAAAGAAAAACCCTAGCTAACTGATACCAGATGAGAATATAATTGTGTTGTATTCAATAATAATGTCTGAGAATACAGGGAGCGAATATATAGAGATGCTAGATAGAATCCTAGTCTAACACGAATAATATAGTCCTAGTCTAATATGAATAATAGAGTCCTAATAAATAATAGGGAAAATGGCACTTCTTCCCCCTAAGTTATATACTTATAGCACTTTTCCCCCCTAAATTATTCAAGTGGCTGTTTTTTCCCCTGAAATGTTAAATAGACATATTTACCCTTAAAATAAATATTTCATTTATTTTCCTTTTCCAACAAATTATGACCATAATTTGGTTCAAACCAAACAAACACTATAGCAACCAAACTGAAATATTCCAATTACAATTTAGAATCGAAACTCGATATTTAGAGTTTATTAAAATCGCGAACCGGAATGGATGGTTCATGTTCCAAACTAAAAAAATAAAATTCATTTATTTTTGAATTTAGAATATTTAAAATAAAAAATAAAATTTTAAAATAAAGACAGTTCAAAATCGCGAACCGGATCCAGAACCGCCGATTCACGGTTCAAGATCCAATTTTTTTGATTCATAACTTTAATAAATTGAAATCCAAATATTAGGTTCTAGATCTGAATCATAACCGGAAACTTTTAATTCAATTGCTATAGTGTTCGGTTTAGTTTGATCCGAACCTTGGTCATCCCTACGTATACGCGATAATTTGTTGGAGAAGTAAAATAAATAAAATGTTTACTTTAAGGGTAGAAATGTCAATTTAATATATCAGGGGGGAAAAACTACCACTTTTAGAATAATTGAGGGGGCTAATGTGCTTACCTAAATAATCGAGGGGGAAAAGGGACTATAAGTATATAACTCAGGGGGAAAAAGTGTCATTTTCCCTAAATAATATTAAACAACAGTGAGTTCTTAGTGTGCTATAAACGAGTTTGTGTAAACTGATTAACACGATAATACTAACGGCTTAAACGGATTCTTAATAGGTTAGTCAAATAAACCTCAACTATATGATGAATGGTGAGTATCTCGGAGTGCAATAAAAATCTTTGATAAAATATATAAGACAAGTTATATAGTTTACCCATTAGATTGAACTTCCTCCGTCTTTGCTACGTGTCTGTGCCTTCCGACAAAGCTAGGACAAGATATCTTTATATAATAGAAATAAAAAATTATTGATAGCAAACAAATGAAACAGTACACAATTACACATAAATGATGATATGGAGTAATAAATTAAACTTCAATAGTTTACACCATTCCACAATATGTGTGACAATGCAATGCCAATAATAATATACAATAATAAAAGACTCTTGATAGCAAAGCGCAGCAAAGCTTTATGAATCATTTATTCAAGGGAAAATTAAAAAGCAAACTCCAAAAATTTATTAACCACATGAAGCAAACTCGTAGAAATGACCAAATTGCATTATATTGCAAGCCATGCTATCCTGTGGAAAGAAGTAACAAACACATCAAACTTTATATTTATCAAAAGACGTGATACTAATCCTATAGAGAACAAATATAAATATATTTATAATGCACGCCTTTTAAAGATTAAGAGACAAAATTTGATGCATTAATAATAGTTGGTATTATCGATCCAACAAAACTCTAAATAAACAATGTGCAATTGGACTCCCAATAATGTTAATCTTGACTCATTGATTTACAATAAGTAATATATTACAATGTCCTTTTAAATTTATAATAATATTCACAATTCACGAGTGTTAAAAATAGAGTATTAATTAGAAATACGTACCTATCTGTTTAATGAGAAGCATTATTATCATCTTCAACACTAGGTTCTTCTGTTTGGTCCACTGCCAGATGACAAAAATAAATAAGGGAAAATCCAAAATGATAGTAACAAAAATAAAATAAAAACAGTGAGAGAGAAAAGACAAACCACGGTGAATATCAACGGTTTTGTATCCATAATCATCGTTGCGGATAACATTAATTTGTTGGGCAGAAGACATAGCAGAAGGGGAGCAATTTCGTAACTCGATTGACTCCAACGTGATGATATCTGCAAAATCAATTGGAATCGCTTCCAAGCTGATACACCTTTTAAGAACAAGGCGTTCAAGACAACCAAATTGTTCATCTCTGTTGATTTCCCAGCGAACAAGGTTTCTAGCTTCAAGGAACAACAATTTTAGTTTTTCAAAATTTCCCTCAGTGGGTTCCCAATCCGAATCATTGGAGGCTTCTTTCAGCTTCAGAGATTCGAGATTTGGTAGCATGCTAATTGTGTTTAATTCTCTCCATGCCAAACAAGTTCTCTTCAATTTCAGTTTCTTGATGTTAAGGCAATGTGACAAAGAGTTCAAATTCTGGAAGCCTGCAGAAACTGATGAGCCTTTCCGGAATGCAACCATTAACGTCTCTAGCTTATCCAAACAATCAAGATTACCAAGGTTATCTGAGTCCACTCCATTTGGATTATTTGATTCACATCCACAAATAATCCCCAATTTTTTTACATTCGGAATCCTTGAAAACACTTCCTTTGTACAATGTTCTAAACTCAACCAATAGAGTGTGTGCAAGCTGTGTTTGACCTCACTAGGAGGATCCACTGAGAGGGAGTAGCTAACCTCCACATGCCTTAGTTGTGGTGATTTCCAAATCTCAGATGACAAACGCTTATTATTGCTTGTTCTTGTCTTAGAAATGATAAGCGTTTGCAAATTCGGATTAGCTGACACTATGTGCTCCAGATTTTCAAACCATTGGGTTAAAGATAAGTATCGCAAAAACACTAAATCCTCGAAATTCTTTCTTGTGAGTGGATAAGATGGAACAAAAGACGGAGAAGGGACAAAAGCCAATACTCTTATCAGTTTGGAATCTACAAACATTTCAGGATTTTCATGAAAGAAAATAGAGCGAAGATTGTTTGTACGGAATAACACATAATAGTCAAAGCTGTGTGTGTATAAACTCAACCAACGACACGAGTTTGCAAACACATCTAATGGCAACCCTAAATGTTGTCGAGTATTTACAGCACAAAAAATACCTCCTTTTTGAGCTTCTCCTACACAAAAGGTATGCAAGGCACCGTGCATCCTACAGGTCTTAATTTGGCCATTAGAACTTCGGCTATGAATTAAGACAAGACTTCTATCAATAAGCTCTTGTAAATACTTGTAAGCTTGATTTTCTGACATCACAAAACCCTCCACAATCCATAACCTAAAAAGGGTTTTAACTAAGATTTCACTGCGTTTTGGGAAGGTTCCAAAATATAAAAAGCACACATTCAAATGTTGCGGTAACTGATTGTAATTGAGTGTGAGGTCATTGCGATCTAAAATCCCTAACGACTCTAACTCCTTTTCAATCTTTTTCCACTCTTTCTCTATGTTGTCGCATTCAGATAGACGCTTAGTTACCGTCACAATTGATTGTGCTAACCCCTCACATTTTTCCACAAGAGCCTCTCTAATTGTTTCAAATTTGGATATCATACTCTTTTTATTGTGTGGAAGGATATGATAAAAGAGATCCCAACTTTCTTTTGGATCTAACAAAGTCATGTAATGGATATGGTCGGCACTGCCTCTAGCATAGTACCCATCAAAGTGCCTAGTGGTTAGCAATATGCAACTTCCATTCCCATCATTAGGAAAGTATCGGTGGATATCATCCCAAGCTAAATGGTTCAATAAGTTATCCAACACAATCACGTACCTCTTGCCGTTCAAGCACTTGCGTAGCTGATTTGCTAGATCAGAAGTGGTAGTAGTGATTCCCTCTTTGGTTTCATTTGATTCTGCTCCATTGATGGATCGAAGAAGGTCGCTTAGCATTTGTGTCTTGTCAAATTCTGGACGCATAGTAACCCCTCCTCGTACTTGGAAATGTGACAGAAGTGCTGGATCTGTGTATATGGTTTTAACCAAAGTAGTCTTTCCGATGCCCACCATTCCAACTATTGGGATAAGTCCTAGCTCCGAGGAGCCACGTAAGAGGCGGTCCTTTATCACGTCACAATCATGGCGGCGACCGATCATACAAATCTTTTCCGGGGAGCGCCACCAGGATCTGCCCTTCTCCGACGATTGAACATTCTCAGAACGACCGGAAGCCGCCGCCTGTTTTAGCAGCGACGGTGGTTGAGTTTTAATATTGGTGTTTTCTGCAGCTTCACTGCTTATTGTGGTGCTGATAATATTGAGCAATTCAGCTGCTTTTTGTGTGGGTTTTCGCAGGGCCTGATGGAGTGCCAGAGAAGCTTTTTCTGCGTCGTGGTGTTTGGCTAGAAGGAGAGTGTGTAGTTGTGTTTCGATGTGGTCTTCGGCTTGGAGTGCAAAGTCTCTGATTTTGGTGTTCAGATATTTGATTGTTTTTGCTGAGGCACCACTAGGCGGCTTCTGCAGAAAGTCTTGGAATCGAGATAACTGCAAATCAGAAAGCTTTTCAGCATCGAGAGGCACCCTTGGGTCGGATTGTAAGAACTCTAGGCGAATTGTTTCCATGAGAGAAGTCAAAGCAACAAATGCCATCTCTCTCTCTCCTTTTCTCTCTCTAGGAATGTGATTCGAAATTATTATGCAGTGTTATTGCTGACAACAATGGCTTCAAATAAATATTGTTTAATTTAAACGTAACAACTAACCATGTTTGGCATCTTGATGAACCTCATTCATTGTCTAATTAGCCCCGAAGAGTTGCCCAACTTGCTAAATTAAATTCATGAGGAGCTGTCACTGCACGTCAATATATTATCAAAGACTTGGTCAAATAATATTGTCATCACCATGGGAAGGTTCACACTTAATTAGGTCAAGGTTTGCATATACTTAGGGTACGTGTGTTGGTTCACACAAGAGAATCAAAATCGAAATGAAAATTAAATATTTAATAATGGTAATAGATTTTGGTGAAAGTATTATATTTTTAGTAGGGTAGAATTGGAATAATTACTAATATTGATGTTTGGTTATGTATGAATGAGAACGGTATAAAACTTTATTGAATAAACCATTGAACAAATGTATAGATAGGGAGTCATAGTGTGACTCAAATACATAGAGTCCTAATACTCCCCCTCAAGCACATGGTATGCTAGTAACATGTAGCTTGTCGCTAAGAAAAGAAAAGCTAGGACCAGGCAAAGCTTTTGTGAATATGTCTGCAAGTTGATCTTTTGTTGAGATGAAATTGATTTGAATATCTCCCGCAACAACTTTATCTCGAACAAAGTGATAATCTATCTCAACGTGCTTGGTACGAGCATGAAAGATGGGATTTGCACACATATAAGTATCACCAAGATTATCACACCATAGTTTAGGGGCAGAGATACCTGGAACTTTGATCTCACGCAGTAGTGAAGCGATCCAAGTTACTTCAGCACAAACATCTACTAGAGCTTTATATTCAGCCTCAGTAGAATATCTAGCCACAGTTCTTTGTATCTTGCAGACCCATGACACAAGATTAGAGCCAAGAAACACAGCAAAGCTACTTGTAGATTTTCGATCTTCCGGACAGCCAGCCCAGTCAGAATCAGAGAAGGCATGAATTTCCCTTGAAGATGACTTTTTGACTCGTAAACCAAAAGTAACAGTTCTTTTAACATACCTCAAAACTCTTTTTAATTGTTCCTAGTGTGAAACTGTAGGAGCATGCATGTGTTTGACACAACTGATTGACTGAAAAGGAAAGATCAAGACGAGTGATAGTTAAGTATTGCAATGCACCAGCCAAACTCCTGTACTGTGTAGGATCATCGTACAATGTTGTATCAAAGACCACGATTTTTGAAGTTGAAATAGGGGTAGACAAAGGTTTGCACTCTGCCATTCTAGCACGTTTTAGAATGTCATGCATGTATCTCTGTTGTGAAAGTAAAATTCCATCACTGCATTTAACTACCTCAATTCCAAGAAAAAAATCTGGTTCACCAATATCTCTGATTTTAAAAGCAGTAGAAAATTTCGAAACTAGCTGAGTGACTCCCGTATTGCTTCCATCATAAGTATATCTGACGGATATATCACGAATCGATCCGAACCGACCCGAGGACGCGGGCAAGAACGGGTCCCAGGGCGGCGCCACGGACCCGCCCCGGCCGAAGCCTCGCCACGTGGCCCCGCACGGGTTAGTTAAGTCGGTCTTGCCATCGCCGGGAATGAACGATAGTGGTATACAATAGCTCTCAACAAGAGCACCAATGATGGAATTAATTAAACCAAGGGCCACGTGGCGAGGCTTCGGCGGGGGCGGGTCCGTGGCGCCGCCCCGGGACCCGTTCTTGCCCGCGTCCTCGGGTCGGTTCGGATCGATTCCTGATATATCCGTCATCAGTCTCCCACTCTCCGAGCTGCGAGTAATCGTCAGTGAAGGAGAGTAGATGCTCTGGCCGACCCCGAGATGTCCGCGTCCAGCGTTAAAGGTGCCGTCCAAATGCACTTCTCGCGATAATGTTGAAAAACTCCATCCGGAACATGACTCCTTCATCTGCTAGGACACATACACAGTAGAGTCCTCTTAGGTTTAATTATCTTCTCCAAGTCAACCAATCACATCCATCTTTTCACCTTTTCCCCCCCTTTTTTTGCCTTTTCAAATTCAAACTCCCCCTCTTCCTATCTCCCCCTCTCCTATATAAACCCCTTCTCCCCTCTCATTCTACACTTTCACCACTCCAACTTCTTCCATCCTCTCTCCCAACTCCGGCGAGCCCCCCCCCACCGGATTCCGGCGACCCCACGGCGACACCTCCGGCGAGCCACCACCGGATTTCGACAAGCTCACGGCAACAAGTTCCGGCCGACCTCCAACTACCCCCGTCGCCGAGCCGTAGGCCCGAGCGTGGTACGTCCCTCTTTCCTCTCTCTTTTCCCACTTCCTCTTTTTTTTTTTTAATTTCTCGCCATGGTGCTGGGCTGCTCCGGCGGCGCCGCTGCTCCGTCGTGGTGGCGCTGTCCCGCCACTGCACGGGGGCGGCTCGCCAGCCGCGCTCCCGTGGTCCCCGGCCGACCTCCCGGGCTCAGGCCACGGCGAGGTCGTGCCGGCCTCGGGGTCGGCCGGCCTGCCCTGTTGAGGTCGTGCCGACCCCGTTCGTCGAGGCCATGCCGGCCTGCTGCTCTGCCAAGGTCGGGCCGACCTTAACCTCGGCCAAGGGCCGAGGTCCTCCAACTTGCCCCCTTTTTTTTTTTACAACCCTTCTGCGCCATCTGTCACGGCGTGGGCTCGCCGGCGCCGTGCCGGGCTCCGCCGACCTCGCCCGCCGAGGACGTGCCGACACCGGGGTCGGCCCGTCCTCGGCGTGGTCGGGCTCGACCTCGGCCTTGGGCCGGGGTCCTTGATAACCACGTTTTTTTTTAATGTGTCGAACACGCCCCGTTCTTATACCCCTTCTCTTTTATCTCGTAGGTTTAGTTGGTGCATGTACACTTCTTCCGGTTCCTTGGACGATTTTTTGGACTCCGTAGACACCCACATCCTTCCCATGGATGATACTAGCGATCCCCCTACTCCTTTTCCCGCTCATTCCCCCTCTGGGGAGGTCACCATGCCATACGAGGGTCCGTTGGACGCCCATCCTCCCGTCATGGAGGACCCCCTCGCGGTCCCATACGAGGATCCTGTCCAGTACACCCCTCTGGAGACACTCATCGCGGCCTCGACTTTGGCTCAGACCTCCGTGCAGGAGTTTGAGGAGGCCAAAAGCTATGTTGGATCTGCGGGCGAGGTACGCCTGCCTTCTCTGTCGGGGAATGCCACCGAGCCGCTGACACCCCTCTTCTTCGGGGTTCACGTGCAGTCCATGTACCTTGGTTTTCGCTTCCCTATTCATCCGTTCGTCGAATCCTTCCTCAACCACTACGGCATCGCACCCGGGCAGTTGGTGCCGAATGCCCATTACTTACTTCTTGCCTTCCTGCTTCGCTGCCACACCATTCGTGTCAAGCCCTACATGGATCTCTTCCAGAGTTTGTTTCAAGTCACCTCGTCCTCCGGCCAGGCCAGTAAGGGGTTCGTGGGTATAGCGGCCCAGGTGCGTATGAAGACATTCCATGACTTCAATCAGACCAACAGAGATTGGAAACCGCACTTCGTCTTCGTCTCGGTCGGCGATCGTCTCAGGGTTGGGCCGTGTCCACCGTGGCCCTTGTCGAGGATGAGCAGGGTCGCGCTCGCGAGCTGGTGCGAGCTTTGGAGGCCGAGACCAGGCGGGCCGATGAAGCGGTCAGGCGTGACACCTGAGAAGAAGCACAATCATAACAAAGCAACATCGAGGACTAAGTGCAATAAAGGAAGTCATGAGCAAGAATACATACCTCGATGGTACGGAGGGCCTCTCGAATGATAGCGGGCAAGCTCCGCGTCGTGTGCTCGGCAGGCGGCAGCGGGGGCGGTACAACCGGCGGTACAGGGGGGCGACTCGCCTGCGGCCGCGTCCCTCCCGGTGGGGGCGCACCAGGCTCAAAAGGGGGGGCGCCAGACTGCGCGGTAACCTTCTGTCTCTTCGCAATAGGGCCATGCGCCACGACACGCTCAAGGCACTGGAACAAACCACGAGTAGAGACACGCGAAGGGCCGACAGCGGACCCGGAGGACCTGGGCTCGGCAAAAACCTCGCCCGAAGACCCCGAGGATCCCGGGGACTACTCTGGGGGCTCATCATCTGACAACTCGATCAAGGGACGCGCATCCGACTGGGGCGCACGTAGAAGGCGCGGGCGAATACGAGGCGGTAGCGGCCCGTCCGACACAAAGCCCAGACTATGCATGTTCTCCGGCGTAATCATCTCGCCAATGATAATCTCTCCCCGATCGCCTCGGAAGGCATGGACGTCTCGGGCTAGAGCGGCCGTCTGGAGCGGGGCCCTGTAGCGCACAAACCTGTTGTTCCAAGATAGGAACGGGCGACGATCGCCGACGGAGACGAAGACGAAGTGCGGTTTCCAATCTCTGTTGGTCTGATTGAAGTCATGGAACGTCTTCATACGCGCCCGGGCCGCTATACCCACGAACCCCTTACTGGCCTGGCCGGAGGACGAGGTAACTTGAAACAAACTCTAGAAGAGATCCATGTAGGGCTTGACACGAATGGTGTGGCAGCGAAGTAGGAAGGTAAGAAGTAAGTAATGGGCATTCGGCACCAACTGCCCGGGTGCGATGCCGTAGTGGTTGAGGAAGGATTCGACGAACGGATGAATAGGGAAGCGAAAATCAAGGTACATGGACTGCACGTGAACCCTGAAGAAGAGGGGTGTCGGCGGCTCGGCGACATTCCCCGACAGAGAAGGCAGGCGTACCTCGCCCGCAGATCCAACATAGCTTTTGGCCTCCTCAAACTCCTGCACGGAGGTCTGAGCCAAAGTCGAGGCCGCGACGAGTGTCTCCAGAGGGGTGTACTGGACAGGATCCTCGTATGGGACCGCGAGGGGGTCCTCCATGACGGAGGGATGGGCGTCCAACGGACCCTCGTATGGCATGGTGACCTCCCCAGAGGGGGAATGAGCGGGAAAAGGAGTAGGGGGATCGCTAGTATCATCCATGGGAAGGATGTGGGTGTCTACGGAGTCCAAAAAATCGTCCAAGGAACCGGAAGAAGTGTACATGCACCAACTAAACTTATGAGATAAAAGAGAAGGGGTATAAGAACGAGGCGTGTTCGACACATTAAAAAAAAAAAAAAAAAACGTGGTTATCAAGGACCCCGGCCCAAGGCCGCGGTCGAGCCCGACCACGCCGAGGACGGGCCGACCCCGGGGTCGGCACGTCCTCGGCGGGCGAGGTCGGCGGAGCCCGGCACGGCGCCGGCGCGCCCACGCCGTGACAGATGGCGCAGAAGGGTTGTAAAAAAAAAAAAAAAAAAAGGGCAAGTTGGAGGACCTCGGCCCTAGGCCGAGGTCAAGGTCGGCCCGACCTTGGCAGAGCAGCAGGCCGGCATGGCCTCGGCGAACGGGGTCGGCACGACCTCAACAGGGCAGGCCGGCCGACCCCGAGGCCGGCACGACCTCGCCGTGGCCTGAGCCCGGGAGGTCGGCCGGGGACCACGGGAGCGCGGCTGGCGAGCCGCCCCCGTAGCAGTGGCGGGACAGCGCCACCACGACGGAGCAGCCCAGCACCGGGGCGCGGGCAACGGCGCCTCCGGAGCAGCCTAGCACCGTGTCGAGAAATTAAAAAAAAAAAAAAAAAAAAAAAAAAAAGAGGAAGAGGGAAAAGAGTGAGGAAAGAGGGGCGTACCACGCTCGGGCCTACGGCTCAGCGACGGGGGTAGTTGGAGGTCGGCCGGAACTTGTTGCCACGAGCTCGTCGGAATCCGGTGGTGGCTCGCCGGAGGTGTCGCCGTGGGGTCGCCGGAATCCGGTGGCGGGGCTCGCCGGTGTTGGGAGAGAGGATGGAAGAAGTTGGAGTGGTGAAAGTGTAGAATGAGAGGGGAGAAGGGGTTTATATAGGAGAGGGGGAGATAGGAAGAGGGTGAGTTTGAATTTCAAAAGGCAAAAAAAGGGGGGGAAAAGGTGAAAAGATAGATGTGATTGGTTGACTTGGAGAAGATAATTAAACCTAAGAGGAATCTACTGTGTATGTGTCCTAGCAGATGAAGGAGTCATGTTCCGGATGGAGTTTTTCAACATTATCGCGAGAAGTGCATTTGGACGGCACCTTTAACGCTGGACGCGGACGTCTCGGGGTCGGCATTTTGGGAGGTCGGCCAGAGCATCTACTCTCCTTCACTGACGATTACTCGCAGCTCGGAGAGTGGGGGACTGATGACGGATATATCAGGAATCGATTCGAACCGACCCGAGGACGCGGGCAAGAACGGGTCCCGGGGCGGCGCCACGGACCCGCCCCTCGCCACGTGGCCCCCGCACGGGCCACGTTGGAGGCCGGGCCGGGCTGACCTCCACACGGGCTCGGCCCGAGCCCATGACGGGCTCGGCCTGGCCCCACAACACGGCCCGGTCACGAGACCGGGCGCGGTCAACTCGGATCTAACCACCCCCGCTTTAGGGGGTGGCGGTTAGGGGCAGGGGTTGTATAAAAGCCCCCCACCTTGTCTCGTTAAGACACGATCTACATTTCCTACATACTTTGTCCTAAAATACTACTGTAATAGTCCATTCTACGGCATTTAATACAATCTACGGTCTCACGGCCTTTGCTATATCATTCGTACCATTTATTTATTATTCGTACTCTTATTCGAGTTAGTTAAGTCGGACCCCCGGTTTAATTAATTCCATCAATATCATCCACATAAACTAACAGATATACACAATCAAATCCCTGTGAGTAATAAAATAGGGATACATACGTTTTTTATGCTTGAAAACCAATATTGTTTAATTTAAACGTAACAACTAACCATGTTTGGCATCTTGATGAAACTCATTCATTGTCTAATTAGCCCCGAAGAGTTGCCCAACTTGCTAAATTAAATTCATGAGGAGCTGTCACGTGAATATACTAGTTATATTATATTGTTTGTGCTGGAAAAAAAATATTATCCTTAGTTCATCACCATGGAAAGGTTCACACTTAGGTAGTAAAGTTGAACTATGGGTCTATGACCATGTGAAGGTTTGCATATACGGGTATATTTTGCATGTTTGGTAGTAGATTGGAATAGAATGATTATTAATATTGATATTTGGTTATATATATATATATATATATATATATATATATATATATATATATATATATATATATAGGGAAGAGATCAGGTGCATTTGTTGCTTCCCATGCGGTTGTGCGGTGGATTAATGTGTGCGAGGTTTATACTTAATGTGCGTGAGTGTTGTTCTTAATGTGCGTGAGCTTTGTGCTTAATGTGCGTGATGTTAATATGCGCGATTTTTGTACTTAATGTGCCTGAGTGTTGTGCTTAATATGCGTGAGATTTGTGCTTAATGTGCGTGAGTAGTTCAGAATTACGAACTCAGAAAGAAGCAGAACAGAAAATCACCATATAACTATGCTACTGAAAAGAGAAGCACCCATATAGTCATGATAAAATGTTTGCACCAGCACCCTTTTCGCACCTTCATTCTTAAGAATCTGAGCTATGCTACTGAAAAGAGAAGCACCCATATAGTCATGATAAAATGTTTGCACTAGCACCCTTTTCACACCTTCATTCTTAAGAATCTGAGCAAAAGCATCAAGAGAGCTCCTGTACTTGACAGCTTCACCAGATGTCATCATCATTGGGTAAGAAGCAATACCAGCACCATTTGTGATAACCCATCCGAGAACAAAGCTAGCGAAGAAACTATCCTGTAGGTCTCCACTTTTCTGCTGCATTTTACACATTCACGCACATTAAATACAAATCCCAGGCACATTAGATACAACACTCACGCACATTGAGTATATATATATATATATATATATATATATATATATATATATATATATATATATATATATATATATATATATATATATATACTAGTTTTTTACGCGCATTGCGCGATTAGGATAATTCCCAATGCTTTTTTTGTTAAATAAGTACTTTAAAGTATATTAAGGCAGGATTATATTGAAATTGTGCATGCATAGATAATTGAAGGTTGAATTTGCGTATTTAAATAGGTAATTATTCTCCCAAAGGTTGAGTCCCCAACCCCAAGGGCCCCCCACAATCTGACCCGACAGAGCATTGTGGGAAGTTGTAAATCATGGTGACTCAATGGTTCAGCAGACAAGGCCAAATGCTGATACGCACAAGGAATCTGCCCACTTTGGACATAATTCCCGCATTGCCGCCGCTGAGGTTCAAACCTTGGTCTCTTCTCCCAAATACTACCCACTAAACCATTGAGCTAAGCCCGTGCGAGTTAAATAGGTAATTCTAAGTTTACAGATGCAAGATAATATAGTCAAGATTGATTATAATTGTCAATAAAATAATTGTATAGTTATAGTTGAAACCAAATACGGGACATAAGGGAGAACAAATAAAAATTAGGGCATAAAATATTAAATATATACTAATATTGTTTGAGGAGATTCCGACATTAGGATTTGTGGTTAAGTTCTATTAATACTTTAATATTAGAATTAGATTAATGGTGTAGTTATAATTCTATATTAGACTTTAATATTAGAATTAGACTAACGGTGAATTAACGGAAAAGTTAAATGGATAATCATATAATTAAGGATAAATTAGAAAATCTTAAAAGAAAAAAATTAAAACCTGAACAATATGAACCATTCATTTGATTTAATAATTTGGCCGGTCATTTTTTCTACCCAATGTTAATAATTAAATAAATTCGCTGATCAAATCCGCTAACGCTAACCGTTAATTGCTGATTGTCAAACAAGGACGTTGCGAGGTAGTTCTTACTTCAATTTGTTGTGTGATTTGAATACTCCTTTGTCACAAAATCTTTCAAGTAGTTAATATAGTTGACTTTATTAATTATATTTTTTTAATTTTTTCATGGTATTAATAAAATACTTGGTAAATAAATATATAGCATTATTTTGTATTATAACTTTGATATTTAATTAGAAAAATAGTGCACAAAAAAGATAATAGATAATGTAGTGAATATAATCAATTGATGAATTTTAATGTAAAAATTTTTACATTTGAGAAAAATTAAGACAATATAACTAATGAAAATATTTCTTTTAATTAATTTATTGATAATTAATAATTTTTTTTCACTGAATAAAGACATTGTAAGGACAATATAGCGAATATAATCAATTAATAAATTTGAATATAAATAATTTTTATATTGAAGAAAAATAAAGACAATATAACTAATAAAATTATTTCTCTTATTTAATTTATTGATAATGAATAAATTTTTTTTTTGAATAAAGGCATTGTAGACACATAATTCTAAATTAAAGAAATGCATATGTATTATTTTTTGTTGTAACTACTAAATTATTATTTATATAATTTAATAAGAGTAAAATAGAGTACTAATTATGCCAATTTTGATTGGGATGGGGTTCGAACCTAAGACTTTTTTTATTGAAATCAATGAGTAAGTTAACGGTGAACTAACGGCAATTCTTAAAATTTTAACGGAATTAGTAACGGTGTGTGGGTATTTTAGGAAATTTTAGTGTAAAATTTAAATCTGATCAATCTTTTAATCAATCTGAGCCATTCATTTAATTAAAATCTGTGACCGCCATTTTTTCTACCCATTATAGGCCTAACTCTCTTGGGCTCTTATTAGTATAGTATATATATATATATATATATATATATATATATATATATATATATATATATGTAAAATTCCTATAAATTTGTAATAATAATAATAATAATAATAATAATAATAATAATAAAGTTAATACCCATTTTGGTCACTCGACTTTAGATAAAAAGGGTGTTTTTGCCCCTCTTTATAACGGTGGATGGATGGCAATTGTAACAGAGGACCAAATTGGATATGATTTTACAACTTAAAAGACTAAATTGGACACTTTTAATCGTTTGGGACTAAATTGCGCATTACTTAATAGTCGAGGGACCAAAATGGGTATTAACTCTATATTATATTGATTAATGCCTTGTTTAATTATATGTAACAACCATGTTTTGTCTTCTTGTTATTTGTCTACCAACTTCATTAATTGGCTGTTATTTCCTTCATTTTCATTAAGAATCACAATTAATATATATACTATCCACAACAAAACACAACTTGATATATTTAATTCATGGGTAGCTATGGATTGACCATTTGGCTATCCTAAATTGTTTCATTATATATATTTAATTTGTTTGTGACATGGGAAGATAATATAATAAAAAAACTTGAATTGCGGGTCAAGTAATTTAATTAATTGGAGGGAAAACTTAAGTTTTTTCCCCTGAGTTATATACTTATAGCGCTTTTTCCCCTTCAATTATTCAAGTGGCTGTTTTTCCCCCTAAAATGTTAAATGGACATATTTACCCTTAAAAAAATATTTTATTTATTTTTCTTCTTCAACAAATTATGATCATAATTTGGTTCAAACCAAATAAACACTATAGCAACCAAACCGAAATATTCCAATTACAATTTAGATTCGAAACTCGATATTTAGAGTTTATTAAAATCCCGGAACGGACGGTTCATGTTCCGAACTGAAAAAAATAAAATACATTTATTGTCGAATTTAGACTATTTTTAAAATAAAAATAAAAAATTTAAAATAAAAATAGTTCAAAATCGCGAATCGGGTCCGGAACCGTCGGTTCACGGTTCAGGATCCAATTTTTTTGATTCATAATTTTAATAAATTGAAATCCAAATATTGGTTCTAGATCTGAATCATAACCAGAAAATTTTAATTTGATTGCTATAGTGTCCGATTCAGTTCGAACCGAATCGTGGTCACCCCTACGTATACGCAATAATTTGTTGGAGAAGTAAAATAAATAAAATGTTTATTTTAAGGGTATAAATGTCAATTTAATATATTAGGGGAAAAAACACCACTTTTAGAATAATTGAAGGGGCTAATGTGCTTACCTAAATAATTGAGGGGGAAAAAGTGCTATAAGTATATAACTCAGGGGGAAAAAGTGTCATTTTCTCTTAATTGGAAGAAAACATTATTAGTTGTATATATAGATCACACATAGGAGTTGAAAGCCAATTGAAGAAGCTAGCTAGGCAAGATCGACTTGAAAGAAATTTATAAGGTGTATCACTGGCTGGCCTGGTTTTTTCTTGAATTCGATCATTATTCTCCCAGGCCATTTCCTGAGCTGAGAGAGTGAGAGAGTAGTGCGCCATGGACGCAGTTGTAGGGTTGGTGATAGGCAAAGTAGTACAAAGTGTGGAAGAAAACGAGACGCTTATTCTTGGGATCGAGGATCAGGTGGAAGATCTGCTGTGCGAACTCAGGTCGTTCTGGGCTCTCAGTGAAGCAGCCAAGAACTGTAATGACAAAGCTGTACTCGAAGAAGTGGTGCAGAAGATTCAGAAAGTTGTAATTGATGCTGAAGATGCCATTGATAAATACCTTGTAGAGGAAAGGAACCACAGAGGCAGAGGGGTCCTCATGAAATGGCCGGAAAAAGTAAGTTATTATAACAAGGTTAATGATGCTGCCAAGGAGATGGAGAGCATTAAGAAAAGGGCGGAGAAAATCCGGCTAGATCTTGAGTTACTCCAAGGCGGTTCGCTAAATAATCCTCAGCTGCCGGCGGCGGATCTCCAGGTATCTATGTCGTCCAATTATACTCAATAATCTTACAGTATGTACTCCCATCCCTTTAAGAATACTATATATGTTGTTGTTAGAATTAGAGATGCATGCCAATTTTCTCTATCCTCGATGGAGATTCGCGATCTCTGTCCTAACATGGACGGAGATGAGGAAAAGATTCGTGAAACGAGGGCACGACGGTGACCGGAATACCCTTCACCGTCCCACTCCATCCGATCCGATCCGTCCCCAATATTTTTAAAATATAATAATAACAATAATAATAATAATAATAATAATAATATTATTATTATTCCAAAAAGCTGAACCCCAACTCTAAACTCAGCTGAACATGAACCCACACTCAGTGGAGGACCCAGAAAATTTTTTGAGTGGGGGCAAAACATTATAGTGTAAAAAATAATGAAACACTGAAGAAATATAGTCATAAATATTGTTGGATATAAACAAAAAATAAAACATATTAAAATTACACATTTAATTATTAATATAAAAAAGCTCAGTTGAGTTAAAAAAACTAATTATATTGAGAGACAAGGGGTTCGAACTAGTGACATTCCTAACCTAAAACACAACCCTACCAACTCAACCATCTCACCTGTTCTTTATTTTTATTAGTTTTATATATTATATTTATATGTAAAACATGTACTATATATACATATATATACAAGGCTATATATGGAGTGGGGGTGGTGGTGGGGTGAGTGGGGGCAGCTGCCTCCACACTAGGTCCGCCACTGTCCACACTGTCGCTGGTGAGACTCGATCCCTGGTCATTCTTCCAAACTTTCACCTCTATGACCAGTTAAGTTGCCTATGCAGGAATTATTATTATTATTATTATTATTATTATTATTATTATTATTATTATTATTATTATTATTATTATTATTATTATTATCGTTGTAGATATGTTGTATGGATGCATTATATTTTGTAATTGTGTATTTATGTTCTTATTTAAGTTATTTGCATAAAAATTATTTGAATATTATATTTGACATTTCTATTGTTATTGAGAATGGTTGAAGATTTCACTATTTTCAGATTAAAAATTTAATACGCAAATGTTTTAACTTAAATATTGTGAATTATTTCAACAGAAAATGCTAAGTTTTTAGTCCTTGTTCCTTGCTTGCTGTTTTAGTTCATAACTTTTTATTATTACAATATATCTTCCTAACTCTTCGAAAAACTTACATTTTTAACTCTATAACTCTATAAGAACAAAGCTATTAAACTATATTAAACTTTTAGCATATTTCGAATAAATGCCACCATGGCTCCTTTTCAAAAAAAAAAAAAAAAGTATATTAAAATTTTATTTAGTATATGGGTATTTTAAAATTTTACTATCTTTTATTCTTTATAACTTTTTAAGTTTTAGTATTTAATATGCAAAATAGAAAATTGACAACCTTATTCTCTAAATTTTCCTTCTTCAATTGTGGTACATCGTTCCTACTTTTCCTACTAGAATTTGTTAAAATAAAATTTTTTATTTTTACAAATGAAATATCAAGACTAAAGAATTAGTAAAGAACAATCGGGGAACCAAAAATGCATTTTTTCATTAATATTATCTTTCTGGTTACACTTCACTCATCTCATCCAGTATATTAATGGGCAGCTCGCATGGGTAACTCAATTGGTCATAGAGGTGAAACTTTGGAACAATGACCAGGGATCGAGTCTCACCAGCGGCAGTGAGGGGGGCTCCTTGACCAGGGATCGAGCCTCACCAGCGGCAGTGTGGGGGTGACCTCTCAAAGTGAGGGGGGCTCCTTGTGCGCAGTGAGCACCGGTCACAGCCTCTGTGATTAATGTTGAGACCCCCCCCCCCCCCCCCCCCCCCCCAAATTTTCATATTGACTCAATCCATTCTAAATTTTTTCGATTAACCGAAATTTTTAAAGCTAAAGTTTTAAATCTTTAAAATAATACCTATAATAATAAATCCATAAAAAAATATACAAACATAATACCATAACAACACTACAAACATAAAAGCACAAATTATAAAGTCCAAACATCCCTATATATTTAGTTATATATATATATATATATATATATATATATATATATATATATATATATATATATATATAATTTCGGTTAACCGTAGTTTTAAATTGAATTAACTGTTAACCGAAAATCACAACCATTTTGGGTATTAAGATCTTCTATTTATAAAAAGGTTTTTTAGCTATTTTATTCAAGATTTATGTTAATATTAAATAAAGTAATAAATATACTAAAAAGTTGATAGTGTAGAGCAACTAAGAAATAGTAAAAATTATGCTTGCTAATTATATGAAAATATAATAACATGGGTTCAATTCGTATTGAATGATATTACAATGATAGCATATAAATATGGGTTACACTTGCGTATGAGATGGGTCGAGTCAATATGAAAATGTAAGAGTTAATACCATCTGAGATCCTCCGAGTATAATGGTTTTGCCACGTTTAGTCCTAAACTTTCAAATTGACCATTTGTGGTCCTTCGACTTTCAAATTTAACCATTCGTGGTCCAAGTTAACCACTCATGGTCCTTTAAGTTTCGAAATTTAACCAGTAGTGGTCCTCATGAAAGGACCATGGTTGGTTAAAATTTAATAGTTGAAGGACCAGAGGTGGTTAACTAGGACCACGAATGGTAAAGTTTGAAAGTCGAAGGACCGCATATGGTCAATTTGAAAGTTTAGGACTAAACATGGCAAAACCACTATACTCGGAGGACCTCAGATGGTATTAACTCGAAAATGTAATTAATAGTTATATTAAAAAAATGTAATACTAATTAGAAATAAAATGTTTATTACTTATAAGGAAAAATGTAATACTTTTGAGAACAAATATAATACTTTTACATTTTGATGCAAAAGTATTACATTTTCCCTTATAAGTAATGTTGGCAAGTGTTGTTAATTATAAGTAATAAATATTTTATTCCTTATTAGTATTACATTTTTCAGTATAAGTATTACATTTGATCTTGATCCGACTCGTTTCACGAACAATGATTCGTGAGATGGTCTCCCACAAATTTTTGCCTATAAATATTGGAGGACAAAACAGTGCTAGAAAAATACCCTTATTCAAAAAATAAAATTTAATATTATTCTTCTCGTTACACTTACATCCATGTTATTTCCCTAATCTCATTTTTCCTGAAATTGTAAAAAGGCTCATGTGGCGGAAGATGAATTGGTAGGCTTTGATGAGGATGCTCAAACTATAAAGTATCGTCTCACTGAAAAATTAGATGATACGACTGTAATTGCAATTGTTGGAGGGGCTGGAATAGGCAAAACCACATTGATGAAAATGATATTTAATGATCGTGAACTTCGTCACGAGTTTTTCACTCGTCTTTGGATTTACGTATCTATGACCGTGAATAGGAAACAAATATTCATGGACATTATAAGTAATTTCACCAAGGAAACCAGCGGTTACAAGGATATGAAGGAGGAACAACTAGCAGAAAGAATCCAGGATTTTTTGATGGAGGGGAAGTATTTCATTGTTGTGGATGATTTATGGCGCACGGAAGATTGGGATTATTTGAGAACTGCTTTTCCTAACAACCAGAAAGGCAGTAGAATATTGGTAACAACGCGTGTTCTTGAAGTGGCTAATCATGTTGATTCTAAAAATGCTCCATACAAATTAAATTTTTTAAGTGTTGAGCAAAGTTGGGAGTTATTACAAAAGAAAGTTTTCCCCATGGGAACATGTCCTAGTTATCTTGAATCCATTGGGAGAAGAATTGCAATTAAATGCAATGGGTTACCGCAAGCAGTAGTGGTGATTGCTGGTGTCCTTGATAAGAACAGCTCACCTGCAGAGTGGCTAGAGGTGGCTGAAGATCTGTTTCCATTAATCAATTGGGAAAACCAAAGCTACAATGAACTTGTATTACTGAATTACAATCATTTGCGTAACTACACAAAAGATTGTTTCCTATATCTTGCAGCATTTCCAATGGGACATGAAATTCCTGTTTGGAAACTGATTCGCTTGTGGATTGCAGAAGGATTTATTCCTTATTCATCCCAGCAGAACATGGAGGGCACTGCTGAAACATATTTGAAGGATTTTGTGAATAGGAATCTATTGATGGTAGTGAAAACAAGAGCGGACGGTGAAATCAAATCTTGCCGTCTTCATGACAGATTGCACGAGTTTTGCAAATCTGAAGCTATGAAGAATAATCTGTTCCATGAGATTGATGGGGCAAGAATAGAAGGAAATGAGAATTACCGTCGCTTGTCCATCCGTTTCTCCCTTAAAGACTTCATAGCAGGTTCTAAGGACAAGTCATCAGGTCAGCATATCCGCTCTCTTCTAACATCTACAAAACTTAAGATTCCCAAACAACACTTAGCAGCTATTCCCAAATCCTATCCACTTCTCAAAGTGTTTGATGCTGAATCCCTCACATTTGAAATATTGCCCAAAGAGCTTTATCACTTATATCATCTACGTTACTTGGCTATCTCAACTGACAACAATATCATTCCAAAACTATTCACTCATCTGTGGAACTTGCAAACTCTTGTGTTCAAAACATCGCAAAGTACAGTTGATGTTAAGGCTGAGATATGGAACATGCCAAAACTAACGCATATCCTGTCAAATGCCTCTTTGCAACTCCCCCCTCCTAATTCACAAAGTTGCCAAGACAACTCTTCTTCTTCATCATCATGTCCAGAATTATTGCAAACTCTTTCCACCATATCACCCAAAAGCTGCACTGAAGAGATCTTTGACAAGATGCCTAACCTTAAGAAACTAGGCGTCCGTGGGAATATTGTAGCAGAGCTTCTAGAGAGCAAGGAAGGAATTTGCTTGTTTGACAATATACGAAAGTTGGAGAAACTCGAAAAGCTGAAACTCATGCATGAAGCTTTCAATTATGAAGCTACCACACTGCAGCGGCCTATTATTCCACAAGCTGACAGATTCCCAAGCAGGTTAAGAAAGCTGACTTTATCCAAGACGTCCTTTGATTGGAAAGACATTTGCGTATTGGGATCCCTGGAAGAGCTGGAGGTCCTCAAGTTGGGGGAATTAGCAGTCAAGGGAGATTGTTGGGAACTGAACAATGATGTTGTTTTTAGGAGCCTTCAATTCTTGGGCATTGGGAGAACGGACTTGGTGTACTGGAGTTGTGAGCAGAGTAGCTTCCCAGTATTGAGACGGCTTTACATATCGCAATGTGAACAACTTAATGAAGTCCCACTTTCCTTTAAGGATGTGAAGAGCCTCAAGATTATTGACTTGTTTTATACCAACCAACGGGCTGCTAATTCTGCAAGGAGTATACTACGCCAGAAACCTAACTTGGATTTTGTGCTCTCTATTTTGCCTCCTCATCATTGACTGTACTACTTCAACTCCATCTATTGCAATGCCGCCTGATTCTACAAATCAAAAGGTCAGTTAGTTTTTGTACTGTTACCTTTAATTTACCATTCATCAAAAGTATATTATTGTTAATTTTTTAAAAAAAAAAAAATGGTGCAGGAGTATCAAATAAAATCTTCAGATATATGGCTTCTCCAAGGCATCTTATTTCTCGCTGCTTTGTTGCTGTTGTTGTTGTTTTTTTTTTTTTTTTTTTTTTTTTTTTTTTTCAAAATAAAGATTGGCATGTATCTATATGGTTGTAGGCCAGGTTCATATGTGGAACTTTATATGGATGGTGAGTTTAATTCTAAATTTCTTTGAGAACGTTTTTTGTTCAAAGTAAAGGGTTCATACAGCTCTACCATAAGTCCGTAACTCATTGCGAACCCTCATTAAGCCATAGCATTGCTTGTTACTATACGTTTATTAAACCATCATAAAGGTGTCCTTGTCTATTAGTACACTTTTTCAGAGTTAGCCATTTTGTTTCAATCTCGAATAATAGGATTATATTTCTTGATGCAGTGAGTATGCCCAAATTTTGGGTTACGTTAGTAGTAGTGATCGAGTACATTTTGTTGCATGTTACGGAGTACTATACAAATATATACATATTGATCTTGCAATTTAAACATCAATAGTGTCACTAACAAAGAGTAGATTATTTAATAGTACTATGTCTAATAATAAGACTAGACTGAGAATTTGTTTCCTAGTCAAAGTGTGGGCTAACATATATTCATTGATCTATATTACTTGTGTCTGTAGTTAACATATTATGTGCATTTAATTTATTACATACATATAATTTGTTAACTGCAGACACATAATATAATAACTGCACATAATTTTTGGACCATGATTCCCAATACAAGGTGAACTCTGATCCATGGTATAATAATTGAAAGAAGTGGTATGCTTTTAAGGCCGCAAGTAAATTTAAACAAAAGCCAATTCATTACATTCCATTTCTCAGTTAAAAACAAACCAAACTGTCAACTAATAACAACACAACTGTTCTGTCAACAGTTAGAAAACATTTACACATTGAAATCTTCTCACAACACTCCACCATTAACCATTCAGAAGAACATTGCAGATGAGATTTGTTCATGCCACCATTTATTTGTTGTGCCACTTAGAACAAATGTCTGCATAGGTTAATTTTAAGAAAGAAAAAAATGTTACTTTTTGAAGAACAAAGCACTCTTTATCATAAAAAAGTGCAAAACAAAAGCTATACTAACTTCAAAATATATCAGATAAAAGAATAAAACCGACCTGTTTGTAGCAATGTGATAGAGCAACCGAGTTGAAATTACTGATCAGGAGGATAGATAGAGAACACAAATGTACCGCTCCTCTCTGTATTATGCTTTTCTTGTTTCGGTTTAAATATCTCGCGAGCAGAAATAGCTGCCCTACTGTTTGTACAGAACAACTCGACCACTCTGAGGCTTTCGATTTCAGCAAATGAAGGCGGGACAGCGTCGAGATTAGCACAATGTCTCAGGTGAAGATGTTTTAGTACTGGAAAGCTATTCTTGGAAGCGGTCCAGGATACCAAGTCTGTCCTTCCCATACGCAAGAGCTGCAAATGCTTAAAAGCAACATTGGTTAGATCCAAAAACTCGCCCCTAAAGGCGTTTTCCTCCAACTTTAGGATCTCGAGCTCCTCGAGAGATCCCAGTATATACATGTCCTTCCACTCAAACGATGTGTTCGACAATGTCAACTTCCTTAGCTTGCGAGGGAACTTCTCAGCACGAGGAATGCTTCGCAGCTTGCTAGCCTGACCAATGGCGGCATCGTGCAACAATTTTAGGTTTTCGAGGTGATCCAATGAGTGAATATTGTCGAACAAACAACTCCCTCCCCTGCTCTCTAGAAGCTCTGACAAATTCCCACGAATTCCCAGTTTCTGAAGATTGGGGATTCGAGCAAAGATCTCTTCGGTGCAACTACTTGGTGATATTGTGGATAGTGTTTGTAAGTCCATAGCTAAAGAGCTTGGTTTGCTGCTTTTCGAAGGAGGAGGAAGCTGTGCAGAAGCATTGATGAGAACATGCCTTAGTTTTGTCAGGCTCCAAATATCTGCCTTAACTTCAATCGTATTCTGTGATGTCTTGAGCACGAGAGTTTGCATATTCCAAAGATTGTTGAACTGTTTGGGGAGGATTTTGAGGTCAGTTGAGATAGATAGGTACCTAAGATAATAGAGATGATAAAATTCTTTGGAAAGCACTTGAAATTTGAGGTACTCAATATCTAATACCCTAAGAGTTGGAAAGGCTTTTGGGATGGTTGTCCAGAAATCATTTGGGACTTCTACTTCTTTTGAGAATGATGATAAGAAAGATCGAATATTTTCTCCAGATGGCTTTTTATCTAAGGCGAGGAACTTCAAAATGAGAGAATAATGGACACAAAGGCGACGGTAGTTACTAGTATTATTGGCCTCCAATTTGGTGCCATCTATGCTGTGGAAGAGATTTTTCTTGCCCGCTTCAGATTTGCAAAACTCGTGCAATGTGTCATGGATACGACATGTTTTGATTTGACCATCTGCTCTTCGGTTCAATACCATGAGAAGATTCCTATCAATGAGATCTTTCAAGTATTTCTCTGCTGTACGCTCCAAGTCCAAGGTGTAGCCTCCCTCCGTGGGTGGAATGAACCCCTCGGCTATCCACAAGCGCATCAACCTCCAAGAATCAATATTGTGTCCCGTCGGGAATGCAGCAAGGTAAAGGAAACAATCTTTCATGTAGAAAGGCAAATGATCGTAACTCCACTTCACTAGCTCGTGATAGCTTTGCTTCTCTCGATTAATCTCAGCAAAGGGATTATCAGCTACTTGTTTCCACTCAACAGACGCGCTGTTTTTGTTCAAGACACCTGCAATCACTACAACCGCAAGAGGTAGTCCTTTGCACTTTATAGCTATAAGTCTCCCGGACGCTTGCACTTCAAGAGGACAATTTTCCTTGCGAAAAACCTTCCTCCTCAGTAACTCCCAACTTTCGTCATTTGTTAAAAATTTCAAATGGTGGGGACTACTACCCGAATCTGCATGTGAAGCTACATTCTCATGCCGAGTTGTTAAAAGGACTCTACTACCTTTCATGTTTCGAGGAAAGGCGGATTTCAAATGGTCCCAGTCTAGCTGGCTCCACACATCATCGACCACAATGAAATACTTCCCGCCCTCTAAAAACTCCTTCACTTTATTAGCTAACAGATCATCTGACAAATCATGGTAGTCTTTTGTCTTCTTGGTGAAATTACTCAGGATATCAAGGAATATTTGCCTTCTACTAAAAGTTTTTGAGACATATACCCAAATTCGAGTAAAAAACTCATATTGAAGTTCGCTATCATTAAACACCATTTTGGTCAAAGTGGTCTTGCCAAGCCCAGCCATTCCCACAATTGAGATGACAATCATTTCATTGGATTTATCAAGAAGACGATCCTTTATAGCTTTCGCCTCTCCATCAAACCCCACAACATCATCTTCTTCCACAACAGGAGCCTTGTTAAAAATTTAAGAAAATTAAATCAAGGAAAAATGAAATGTTGACTTCAATATGACACCATTTCATTAAGATGCTACTTTTATCCTTAAAGTAAAAGGGTGAGTCTCCATGTCTCACGAATCATTATCCGTGATATAGGTTCGGTCAAAATGAAAATATAATACTTATATGCTCTTATGCTGTAATACTAATTACGAAGTGTAATACTTCTAGGGATTTTGCCAAAGTAAAAACCAAACTGCTTATTAGTTGACATACTAGTCCCTCCAAATTTGATATAATGGTAATAAGTTAACCCTTCATCTTATGCTTTTTCCACTTCTTTGAGCATTTTAAATAGGTTTTATGTTACTCTATTAATAATGTGACTATAAACACAAGTTTTTCAAAAAGGTTGTTTAAATCAACTCCATATTTCTTTTTAGAAAAAAAAGGTCAATTGGGCATTTGATAATTGATAGCACTAGAAAACTTTTGTCTAATGAGCTAAAAGAAACTGAACAATGACAAACAAATAAATTAATTATAATTTTAATTCCTAGCTCAACTATTACATCTTTCCACTTTTAGCTCATAAGTTTAACATTAATCAAATTTAGTCTCCAATTAATGAACATGTGTCACATTTAAGACTAAAGTAAAAGGTGAAAACCACAATACTTGAGAAACCAAAATAAAATTAGCTCAGAACAAATTGTATAAATAAATAAGATAAAATTAATCAATTAATTTAACTCCAAATTTCACACTCATTAGTGAACTAAGAAATATTCTGCGGATTTATTTAATCCTATTCTGAGCGTTCAAAAGTATAATTTCGATGTCAACACAAAAAATAGTAAAACATATTCCCAATTTGAATATAAACTGTTTATATAAATAAAGTAACTCAAATAAAATCCCTTCAAAAAAAAAATCAATTAATAAAACTGATCAATACTGAGAAGAAAAAAAAAAAAAAAACCCTCAAATTCATACCACCCATTAGCGAATCAAGAACCCAGATTTGAAACTGAGAATCTATTGAAATCCCATTTTAAGCTTTTCAAAATATAATTTCCATGTTGACATAAGAAGTAGTAAATTATAATCCCATTTTGAATATTAATTGTTTAGAAAAATAATGTAAAATAATTTAATAAATAAAACTCCCAAATGTCGCACTCATAAGCAAACTAAGAACCCAGATTTCAACTCATAATTTAATTGCATCCCATTTTAGGCTTTCCAAACTACAATTTACAAATTGACACAAAAATTAGTATAATAAAATGCCATTTTGATTATAAATTGTTTAATTAAATAAATCAAATTTAATCAATTAATAAAACCCCCAAATTCTACCCTCATTAGTGAACTAAGAACCCATATTTCAAACTGAATCCCATTTTGTAGCTTCCCAAATTATAATTTCAAAATTGACACAAAAAAAGCTAAAGATTATTGAGAACTAACAGAAATCAATATCTTGTGATATACCTTTCTTTGGAGGAACAACTGAGCTTCAGTTGGATCACGTTGGAGTTCCCTAAGGCCAGCATCATGATCTTTTCTAATCTTCGCCACTTTTCCTTTAATGGCATCTATCTGCTTCGCAGCATCGCTGGCCTTCGAATAGTAAGCAACCTTATCCAAATACCTCATCACCGTACCTTTGGACTTGTGTTTCCTGGTATCCACTAGGTACTTGTCGATGGCATCCTCGGCTTCGTTGACCACGCTTCGGATCTTATCCACTACGTCCCTCAGGACATCGTTGTCGTTGCTGCTTTCGTGCTTCGATGCTTGCCTGAGTATGGCTTGGAACGAGTTGAGGTCGTTCACTAGCTCTTCCACATGGTCTCTGATGCCGAGGATTAGCGTGGCGTTTTCTTCCACAACTTGGGCTAGCCTGTTTACCAGTAAGCTAATGGCTGCTTCCGCCATTTTTTTCGTCTGAACAAGTGAAGGTATAACAGAGAGAGAGAGAGAGAGAGAGAGAGAGAGATGGGTGATACTTGAGAGCGAGAGTGGAGGTTTGAGTTTTGGAATTGTTGATAATCTGATATATTTGAGATATATTATATATAGACGTTGATAACTTGATATAAATATGAAATGTTGCAGTGCTACTTAAATTTAGAAAGCGTGTCCTGCTCTTTTCTGAGCAATTTAACATCAAGATGGAAGAAGTTTACTATTCACCAATTAAATTAGTGGTCCACATTCAATAGTACAATTCTTTTTTAGTTCCAACAATTGGAAAACACAATATGTACTCTATTTCTCTAATTTCAACTTTTATTCTCACATTTAAAATTTTGATATAGTCACTTTTACAGGAATCCACATGAAAAAAAATAACATATCACTGGCCATCACATCAAGAAATGCAGTAAAAAAATTGAAAATACATGCAATAGAACTCATAATTCAATAAAAAAAATGTCACTTCTTACCCATCATTATTACGTGGAACATAGTTCACACAGCTATATGGACGATATTATCAAATAATGTATATTCAGTACAAAAATAATATACTTTTAGTATATAAATGTACATTGTATTCAGAAAAAATATATTATTTGAATACTGAAATTATATTATTTTGTATAATATACATTCAATACACAAATAATGTACTGTTAATATATTAAAAATGTACATTTTGTTATGGTCCACGTACACAGCATTGTGTTACTAATCGTTATGCTGTGCAACCGTGTGCACCATGCAAGGTGCACACAGAATAAGATCCATTATTTCTATATAAATCCATAATTTCTATACTATATATTCATAATTTTTATACTATAAATTCATAATTTTATACTATAGATTCATAATTTCTATAATTTAGATTCATAATTTCTATACATAAATTATAGATTCACAAAATCTATAGTATAGAAATTATGAATCTATAATATAAAAATTATGAATCTATAGTATAGAAATTATGAAACAAATTATGAAACTATAGTATGGGAATTATAAAACAAATTATAAATCTATAGTATAAAAATTATGAATCTATAGTATAGAAATTATAGATCTTATAGTATAGAAATTATGGATCTAATTCCATATGCACCTTGCATGGTGCACACAGTTGCGTAGCATAATTTGCTTTGTGCTACTGTGTAGACCATAGCCCACACAATAATTTACCAATTCTTGTCATTTCTATATCCTCTCTTGACCATAGTCTAAATTATATACATACCGTTAACATATTATATACTTTTAACTTATTTATTTATAGTTGTGTTAACATATTATGTACATAATCCATTTAAGTAAAAATATATATAATATCTTAAGAATAGGTTCAGGGGATCTACAATATACATGGTGGTAATTTGCGCACTTATTGTTATAAGTTTAGAAAATTCATATTTTTATATCTTGTAATAATTGTATTTCAAAATTTAAAATTTCTTGAAAAAAATTTAAATATTCATATTTTGTGTCAATTAATGATAGGAATGTGTGGTCAACCAAGGGAAATTTCCAAAGTGTGTTGCCTTTTTTTTTTTTTGACAAAAATATGCAAAACTCCTTTGGGAGTTGCGTTTTTGGTTGTGTCCCGACGTATTTTTTTTTTTCGGTATTTCTGTAAAACGCAAGAGTTGGTTGCGTTTACGTATTCGTATACGTAAAACGCATTACCTAAATGCGTTTTCTAAGGGATACTGTATAGGCAAAAACACAACTTACTCTTACGTTTTACGTATTATACCGAAAATGCAAAAGTAAGTTGCGTTTGTTGGTTTTTTTGTACCTGCAGTTTCCGGCGATCGCGAAGTCGCCGGAAGAACGGATAGAAGCACAAAACGCAATTAGCACATGCATTTTTGGTTTGAATAGGTAAAACGCAAACTGTAATTGCGTTTTGTAATTGTTATAAATTTTCCGGCCACTTTTCGGGGAGGAGAAAGCAACGTATTTTAATTACGACCACCATTGCCTTATCGTTTTCTTCGCAAAAAAACAATAGCCTTTGCCTTTCGCCAACTTCTCTTCATTTCAATCTTTTTCCCTCCCTTTCTATTCCCTAATTTTTTGTCTTCAAGAAAAAGAAAAAAAAAAATAAAAAACAACCCAAAAGAAAAAAAGAAGAAATATATTATGCTCGCCGGTTTCTCCTCTCTCTTCCGCCGGATATCTGACGACCACCTCTCTCCGCCGGAGTCAACATGGCGCCCTCTAAACCCATGGTAATAGTCCGCATTTCGGATTTACGTTTTACGTATTTTTTGGATTATACGTAAAACGCATCTCCCAAATGCGTTTAACGTATTCCATACGTCACATGAAAACGCATTTGGCAGATGCGTTTATGGTATACAATACGAAAAATGCAAGTCACCTTTGCGTTTTACGTAAATAATGAAAAAAATACATCCAGGATCACTCCAAAAACGCAAGTGGTAACTGAGTTTTACATATTTCTGTCAAAAAAAAAGTCAGCACACATTTTTGTCATTTCTCTTGCCCCTTTACACATTCCTGTCATTTATCCAATTATACTATATAATCATAACAATATTTCAAATTTTTATTTAGATATTTAATTCATACCCAAAAAATGTTTAAACATATTTTTATATATGTAGAATTTATTTATTTATTTATTTTTGAACTTTAGTTGCATATAAGGATACATTTCGATAGAGTTAATATCCAATTTAATCTTCAACTATAGTGATTTTTTTCGATTTAGTCCTAAACGACTTTTTATGCTTAATTAAGTCATTGATTTGATGGTTTTCTTAATTAAGTCATCTGTTAAAATAACTTGATAATTTCGTCTCCATTAATACATAATTTAATCATCAACTATAATAATTTTACTCAAGTTAATATTCAACTATAGTAATTTTACTAATTTAGTCATCAACTATATTCATTCTTTTCAATTTAATCCTTGATTATAACAGTGGATGACTCAATTGCCATCATTTTTAATTCACAAAGTTTCACATCTGTGCCGAAAGATGCCTAATTGATATTTGAGTAACTATATATATAATTCACTACGCCCAAGAAAGCAAATAAATAAATAATATATTGAGTGTAAATTCTGTTTTGGGTCCTAGATTTATAGATGACAATTCACATTTTAATCTTTTTTATTAAAATATCCTCATTTGGTACTAGTATTATTGTGGCATGACTATTTGTAATCATTCATCAACAAAATCGTTGAAATATTGTTAGATACAAAAATATTTCAATCTTTTTATACAAAGTAGGTTAAACCGTTATATTATATATATATATATATATATATATATATATATATATATATATATATATATATTAGAATATTCATAATTGAAGACAGAAATGTCTTTATATTTAAGGATATTTAAATTGCTTTGTTGATAAAAGGATTAAGCTTTATTGCTTTAATGCTTGGAATTAGATGGGCTTGGAGAATTGGATACGGAAGCAATGATGTCCGTTGTGACTCAGGTGGACATTTTACTCCATAGGAAGAGCATCATGGGATTTAATTGTCAATAAAAACAAAATTATATATTATATACATATTAATATGAGTTAATACCCAAAATAGTCGCTCGACTATGTCGTAATTATTAATTTAGTCCTCGACTATTATTCTTACTCAATTAAGTCCTCAACTATACAATTTTTATCCAATTTAGTTCTTTGTCAATTTGACTGTTTGTTGACTGTCAAAAGTGGAAATAAAGTTGTAATTTTACAAGTTTTCTCCTTCCACCTCATTTAGCAGCGCCAAACCATGTAGCAATAAGCTCCGGTTGGGTTATAAACCTGTCAGTATCGAAGTAGTGGTTATGCATCGGATAGCCCATGAATTTGATTTCCAACGATTTTTTGACGATCGAAATCTGATCGGAGTGTATTGCTGCATGGTTTGGCGCTGCTAAATGGAGAGGAAGGAGAAATCTTGTAAAATTATAATTTTATCCCGACTTTTGACAGTCAACAAACAGTCAAATTAATACAGAGGACTAAATTGGGTAAGAATTGTATAGTTGAGGACTAAATTGGGTAAGAATTGTATAGTTGAGGACTTAATTGAGTAAAAGTTACTTAATTGAGGACTTAATTAGGTAAGAATGGTAGTTGAGGACCAAATTAGTAATTATGGCATAATTCAGGGACCTTATGCGGCCGGCCTCTTTGAGATCAGGGCACGTGTCTAGGGGTGACCCTGCACTACGCCACTACATTTACTTCCTCGCGACGTCCCATTTTGTTAGCACTATTTTCTTTTCAATTTGTTCTAAAATAAAGCTAACTTTTATAGACAAAGCTAACTTTTATAGCCAGTTTGGTTAGTGTGGATGGTCGTAAACTCTTATTTTTTAAGAAAGGTCAGAAATTTAAATCACCTCTCATATATAAAAAAAAAAAAAAAAATCAATTTGACTAGCATTTTACATCTTACTTAGATCTGTCTGATTACACAATTAAGACTTGTTCAGGACACTTCGTGGTCTGACTAAAAAAAATTAACTTTTCTAATTTATATATTATTAACTATTTCTAAATATATTCTTTTTAAAATATGTTTAGATTATTGTTTTAACTTTTCACTTGTTGAGTTTTATTTAATTTAAAATTCAAAAAAGTGAATGATAATTTATTTATTTAAAAAAAAAAAACACGGAGTACATCTTTTTAAAAGTAGATGCAGGATGATGTAAGTAGGGATTACGCGGTTGCTAGTACCTTGTGCTTTACACTTTTACGCGCCTTGAATGATGACCAACATTACGTCCTACGCGCAAATACAAGATTCCACGCATGTGCTATGAAAAATTTCTTCAGTTTTTAGAAAAATGGAAGAATAGAAAACAAAAAATATGTTTACTAGCACGATTTTATATTTTAAAAATTAAAATAATTTTTCTTTTTTAAAAAAATTTAAAAACTCTAAAAAATTATTTTTAAAATAGAAAATAGAATGAGTAAATACCAGTCAAGGTCCTCCGTGATCGGTGGTTTCGCTACGTTTAGTCCTAAACTTTCAAATTGACCATTCGTGATTCTCCGAGTTTAAAAATCAACCTGTCGTAGCCCTTCCGTTAAGATATCTCGTCTCACCTGTAAAACTAAAAGGCAAAATAGTCTTTTTATTGCAACCCTTGCCAAAACTGTTCATTTTATTGCATCCGGGAAAGAGTTGGGCCCTCCGAAAAAGAGTTGGACCCTCTGGAACAACACTGGTCGCGACAGGAGAAATGGGAGGAAGAAGGTACGAAGAAATTGATTAGACCTAATTTATGAGGAAAATGAATTGTTTTGGCTGGGGTTGCAATAAAAAGACTATTTTACCCTTAATTTTCATGGATAAGATGAGATATCTTAACGGAAGGACTATGACGGGTCGATTTTGAAACTCGGAGGATCACAAATGATCGATTTGAAAGTTTAGGACTAAAGGTGGCGAAACCACCGAATTCGGAGGACCTTGGCTGGCATTTACTCAAAATAGAATCATCTATCATATATTTGGTTATATGTCATTATAACCACTATGATTATATTTATTATTATTTTCTTTACTTATCAACATCTTCTATCTTTTCTACTTATTTTACTATAACTTAGTTGCTTACACTTTAAAGTTATACATTATTCATATTATCAAAATTAAAAATTGAACTCTATACAATGTTTCACATTTGATTGAACTCAATAGGTTATTGGTTCGGATATTTGTAGTTATGTTATATCATAATACAAGTTCGATTTGGATATCAGATATTGAAATTTCACATATATTAAAATTTAAAGTGTATATATATATATATATATATATATATATATATATATATATATATATATATATATATATATATATATATATATATATATATATATATATATATATATATATATATAAAAGAGCGCTCATATGTTGTCATGTCATTAGGTGTGGTCGTATCTATGTCGTTGAATCAGTTTAATCTAATGGTTGTGGTAATTCTGAGAATTTTCGCACATTTTGGTAAGTGGGGGTGTTATGGTAATTGCAGTGGCCATTTATAGCTGGTGGGTTCCAGAATACACCAACAATGTTGACAACGTACACCAAATAGTGTAATAAAATACACCACAGTGAAACACACTTATGGTGTATTCCCGTGTTATGGTAATTACAGTGGCCATTTATAGCGGCCGGGTTTCAAAATACACCAACAGTGTTGACAACATGCATGCACCAATAGTGTAATAAAACACACATCAATTTGATTTTCCCTATTCTAGTATTTTATGACGAGTTTACCCTTGCAGTTTGCTGGGTAGGAGAATGTGCGCGAAAATATTGGAAAAACCTTGATTAATATGATTCATTGGATCTATCTAATCTAATGGCCTATAATTGACCATATGACCAGACCTAACAACATGGCCACATGTGATCACTAGGCGGGTTCAGGTGCGGCAGTGTCTTACGGTGCGGTTATTTCTTACGGTGCGGCAACACCAATAGTTCACCAAATATGCACCATCAACGTTAGGAAATACACCACACAAAACAGAGTAAACAGAGCCCTGCATCACCAAACACACACCATTAGGTGTGAGTAAAAACACCATACACTGTTCGGAAATACACAATTGGGGGTGGTGAGTTATATGGTGTGTTTTTTTGAGTCTGTGGTGTATTTTGTGATGTTTTATTACATTTCATTGGGGTGTGTTTTTATTACACTGTTGGTGCATATTATTAACACTGTTGGTGTATTCTGGAATTTGACCGCACCGCCGCACCGTAAGACCCCGCCGCATATGAGCGCTCTTCTATATATATATATATATATATATATATATATATATATATATATATATACACACACACACACACACACACACACACACACACACATCTCATTCAAATGAACATATCCAAAAAAAAAAATATTTTAAATATTAGATAAAAAATTAATATTATCTCAACTAAATTTTAGGTGAGCTTAGTAGGTTATTTGTTTGAATTTTTTTTTTTTTTTAGTTATTATGTTATATACAAAAGTAAATGAAATAATGGTCAAATAGGTCATTCATTACACACTTTACACATAATTAAATGAAAACATTTGTATAGAGTAATAATTAATGAATCGAGTGACTAGTCTACATTGCATGTATTAAAACTTTCAATTTATTAATGCAACATTATATTATAATCTCGATTACAAATTAAACTTTCACAGTAGAGCTTACATAGTTACGTTACACATCTTCACCAACAAATTAAATTAGGGAGAAAATGCGAAATGTATGTATGTATCGGCTAGCAGGTGAGACGATCCCCAGTCTGAATACCAAATTGACGGCAATACTCCTTAAAATACTTAACCCTATTCCTAACTGAGCGAGGGCCGCCGCCGTCGCACTCGATACCGTTGATGGCTCGAATGGTGGCGCCGAAGCCTTTGCCGGAGACGATGAGGGAATGGCAATACTTCATCCAAAACCACAGGGCTGTCTTGAAGGATATAACACTATCTTTAGCCACGACGTCGGGATTGTTTAGGCCGTCGAATCCTATGCTTTTTCCGGCGGGTCCGTAGTTGAAGTTCCAGGATAGTTGGATGGGTCCCCGGCCGTAGTACATCTTGCCGGAGGCGCAGGGGTACTCTGTGTCGGTTTCGTCGCAGTAGTCTCTGGTGGTGCCGTTGATCTCGTTTATGTAACACATTTCTGCATTATTATTAAGGAAAAATTACACTTTTAGTCGTTATAAGATACAGGCTTAATCCATGAGTTATATATGTGACCATTTTAATTCTTAATTTATGTATGGAGTGGCAATTTTCTTGAAGGACCAAATCAGTCACTTTATTAAGTGAAAAATTATTCCAAATGGCTGAACCCCAACCCTAAGGGCCCCCACACCCCGACCCGACAGAGCATTTGGGAGGATGTAAATCATGGTAACTCAACTGAACATGAACCACAGAGGCTAGACCGTGCTCATTGCGCACAAGGAACCCCCTTCACTTTCTATTAAGTGAAAAATTGGTGATAGAAATAGTCAATGAAGAACTAAAATCGCCACTTCATCCATGAGTTATATGTGTGATTATTTTAACTCTTAAATTATGTATGAAGTGAAGATTTTTAGTACTTGAAGGACCGAATCAGTCACTTTATTAAGTGAAAAAATTGGTGGTAAAAATAGTCAATGAAGAACTAAAATTACCACTTTGTACATAACTTTATGATCATGCATTTTGTACTATCGATATAACTTAATAAAATATTAAGTTTAGTGTAGCCAACATGCTAGATTTGAACCTACACCCAATGTAATAACAACACAAGCATCAACCACCCAAACTAGTCAAGATATCATACATTAAAGGGTTTTACCAGTGTGAAAATTGTTAGCATCCAAGTAGTGGAAAAACACATGTATGATCAGGATGAAAGCAAGCTAGAGTTACACATTTGTCTAACATATGGATGTTTCTCTACACTATTAATTAAATAGGCACCCTTATTTCCTCTTAAGACCTCATTTCTTGGTTCACTAAGTTAGTAAATCTCCCTTATCTGGTGGTTTGTGATATGATACTTCCAACACTAATACTAGGGTTTGATTCTCCAAGATTACATTATTTATAGCCCCACTATTTGAGCTTAGTGGTATTATCGAACAAAGCTTTCGGGGTGCTCGTTTAAAATTGTTAACGAATAAAGTCATTTAAATACAATTTATTTTAGTTTAGGCGTTTAGCCTATATATTTTAAAAAACAAAAAAAAAAATACTTTTGGACTTATTTGCATTATTTTTATAGACGTTATGTTGTTGTTTGATTATTATTTGTAAACCTAGATTATTTCATGTTCAGGGAACAAATTATAATTATGAACATGTACATGTGTTTGTTTATTTAGCGTTCATGAACGTGTTCGCGAACATTAATGAACACATTCGCAAATGTTAACAAATAGTTCGTGAACGCGTTAAGGAAAGAGAAAAAGAAAGAAAAAGATTATTTTATCATTGATTATTATTAATATTATTATTAACGAAAATATTTTAATTTTTATACCACTCCTTTTTTTCATCTTACTTTATTTTCAATGAATTACACTTTATTTTCCCTCTAATTTCTTCCTTCCAACTAAACTCATTGAATTATAATTTATTTTTTCTCTAATTTCTTCCTTCCAACTAAACGTATCCGGCGATATTTCAATATTGAAAGCAAATGGTAGAAGGGAGAAAATGGGAATAACTTACGGATAGTTTCATGGGTGACGTGGGCGAAGAAAGCAGCGACCTCCCGCTTCGCGACATCAGCTGAGCCGACCGTTCCGAACTTGGGATACGACTCGGCTGCTTCCAGAAACGCAGCTCGCGTGTAGAATCCTTTCGCCTCGCAGCTCGCCGACGCCTTCCCGGCGATTCCGTCGAAGAACGCGGCGGTGACGATCCCGGAAACCGACTCGCTGCCATTAGGGGAGGATGCGTAACACGGCGAGACAGTGAAGACTCCCAAAAGGAAAATTGAGATAATAATGTAATTTTTGCAAATAGAATTCCTCATTTTTAGGATGAAATTCAAATGATTAGGCAGTAAAGAAGAAGGTGCGTTTGGGGGGGGGGGGGGGGGGGGGGGGTGTCCAAAATCCAAAGTAGATAAGCGTAGAATATGTACACTTGTTTTTATATATCTAAAATCCGCCACTTTTGGGTATTTTTTTATACACTCTGATTTTTGTTTCATTTCATCAACATTATTCATAGAATGCTTTTTTGGGAGGTGGTATGATTTCGAAAGCAAAGGTCTCGAGAATTAAAAATAAAATGATGGTTACATGTTATCTAATCTGCACATTTATTGACTTCTTTATGAATATAACTAATCGAATAAAGTAAATTTTTACTGAAAAAATATCAAATAATGTTAATAAGTGGCCGGCTCATATCTGTACCATCACTCATAAACATGCATATATTTTATAATATATGTGAACTCTAAATGTGTACCCTATTATATGGGAAAGTAAACTTAAAAAATGTACAAACTGAAAAACACTAATGTTTAATGTAAATTAATTTCAAAAAAATAATAATTTTGACATTTATGTAAAAAAACTAGTTATAATACAAGCTAGCATTGCACTCTAATGTAGTAATGTCCAATTTAATATTAATATAATTTTTAAATGTGAAAGTTAATTATTGTAATATAAAATAAAATTAATTATTTAATATAATTAAAATGAGTATTTTTAACTTGGGATAAAAGTATTAGTAAAGATGAATATTATTATAAATAGTTATGATTGAAAATAAAAATCATGTTCTAACAATTTTCATATTAAAATAAACTAAGTCTTCTTAATGTGATTTTGATGACCATGGTGAGACATCATAAGTTATCTCTTTTTTTTTTTTTGTTGGGTGTAACATGTTTATAATAAGCTTACTAATGTTATCAAAGAATGATTCATGCAATGAAGATATAACGTACGAATTCATAAATTTTCCTTGTGTATATGATTGATGCCCCAATTGTCGTTATATGTTTTATATGAACTCTCACTTTTGCAAAATTTCATTGATATTTTGAAATACAATTTTTTTCTTTATAAGATTGATTAGATAGTGAATGTCTACATTTAAATTCTTAATGTGGAGAGAAATATTGTGTCATACATAATAGATCAACTTGTAATCAAATATATATTCTAATTAAAGAAATATAATTTTGGAATACACACACACACACTTTTTCGAAATTAATACTTTTGTTAAAAATAATATTTTAATTATTAATCTCAAATTAAAAATTAACATGAATACTATTAACTCTATTACAATGTAATATCTGTTCTATACTCTCTCAAACTACTGAAGACCAAAGAGATAATACCCCACCACCGGGGTTCGATTCTGTGACCTTCCCTCAAGGGGAGCCACAGAGGTGCCATCTTAGCACAAGGTGCTTGGCGACTTAATATTATTTGATAACTTATAAATATTATAAAATGTATTATAGTTTATAAATTTCATTTAATTTTTAGTCACTAAATTATGTTAGATTGATAAATTAAAAATTTATAAAAGACTTCTAAATTGGGTTTGCTCTTAATATTGAGAAACATTAAGATGTCTATGTATCCAGAATAATTTAGAGGAATCAATACTCATGTAGTTCTTTATTTTTATAATCATTTAAAAAAATAATTAGGCTTGCTCTTAATATTGTAAAAATTAAGATGCCTACGTATCCTCAATAATTTAGAGGAATCAAAGCCCTCGTAGTTCTTGGTACGTACCTCACTGGATTAGCTCATTTTCATTCTTGATCGGAAGTACCGGCGGAGGTTGCACGAGAACTAGCAATAGGTGTGGCTTCACATGATGTATCCATGGCTAACCATTCACCTATGTCATCGTCTTCAATTAGTGCAAGTTGATCTTGAGTGCGTTCTTCGGCAGCGTCCCAATCTTTCTTCATGACACAAATTTTGATGGAATCCGGTGCCAAACTTGATCTTTTATCGTCTAATACTCCCTTACCAGCACTAAAAGCATACTCGGATGCCACTGTTGAAGCAGGACATGCAAAAATATCCTTTGCAATTTTTGACAAAATAGGAAATTTTGTTTCGTTTCCTTTCCAAAATGTTAATATATGAAAATCATCATTTATTTTAAAATTAGAAGACAAATATGTATATATTTCATAAGAATTACCATTACCACAACCCTTTGATTTTTTTAATATTGTTGAAACAATAGGACTATGCCACTTACTCTTACGGACAACAATGGGATCAACAGATTGTGGTGCATAAGTAGAAGAATATTCTTCATATAAACTTTTTAACAAATAAGAACAATCATCAATATACTTTTGAACACGTTAAACATAGTTTGGAAAAGAGCAAATACCAATTTCGGTCCCACAAGTATTAGTAAAATGACGGTTTTGATCCACATGTTTAATTTCTACCAATTTTCATCCACGACTATTGTTTTAGTACCAATTTTAATCCATGACTATTATTTTAGTACCAAAATTCATCACGTCGGTCACCCATCTATTTAAGACATCCTGAAATCTAAAACTTTTAAGGGCATTTTCGTCATTTTCAACTTAAGATTTCAATTTGAGCATAAATAAATGAATTTAAGCCATAAGATTGATCTCAATTCACAGTTCTCCTCCTCATCCTACCTTTAATTTGAGGAATAAAACTGTGAATTGGGACATATCTTATTGCTTAAATCCCTTTATTTATGCTCAAATAGGGATCCTAATTTGAAAATCACGAAACTACCCTTAATAATTTCATATTTCGGCATGTTTTAAATGAAGGGGTGACCGGCGTGATGAGTTTTGGCATTAAAACAATAGTTGTGGATGAAAATTGGTACTAAAACAATAGTGGTGGATGAAAATTGGTAGGAATTAAACATGTGGACCAAAACTGTCATTTTGCTAATTCTCGTGAGATCAAAATTGGTAATTGCTCTTTGGAAAATGCAAACAACTATAATAAAAATCTAATAAACCATTTAATCCATTTATACCCACATTTGGATCAAGAATAGCAGCTAAACCATAAATATAAGGAATATCACTAAAATATGATACAAATTTGTCTATCATATTTTGAACTAAACCAGACAAAATAGGATCTTCAATAAAAGAAGTAAGAGTACTAACAATTGCAATGCATTCAGTTACAACTAAATGAACATTAGGCTCATAAACTAAAGAAAATGATTTTGTAGCACTATCAAACGATTGGAGAATTGCACAAACATTACTAGCTACTTCCCAATGTTGAGTTGTAATTACACAAGCATCACTAGTTTGATTACTATTATACAAAATAGTTATTACCTCATGATATGGAGCAGTTTCACATAACAATTTATATGTAGAATTCCATCGAGTAGGTATATCTAAACTAAAATATCTTTTTATTAAACCATGTTGTGCACACAATATTTTAAATTCATCTTTTTTTGTTTTTTATTGTATCTAAGCCATTTAACACATTTTCTAATTGGTTCAACTAAATCACTCAAACTATGTAGTCCTTCTTGAACACATAAATTTAAAACATGAACACAACGTCTAATATGTAATAATTGACCATTAACAGGTAAAGGTAAGGTTTCAAGTAACAAATCTATAGATCTAGTATTGGAAGAAACATTATCTAAAGAAATTGAAAAAATTTTATTTCTTAATTCAAACTCATCCAAAACATTTATTATTCTTTCTTTTAAATTAAAAGCAGTATGAGATTCTTCCATTAATTCGAAACCAATAATTCTCTTTTGGAGTATCCAATTATTATCTATCCAATTACAAGTAACACAAATATATGACTCGCCTTGAGCAGTTGTCCAAGTATCACTAGTTAAAGCAACACGTCCATTAAAATTTGCAAAATAATTAACTAACATAACTTTTGACATATGAAAGCTTTTATAGATAACACGTTTTAAAGTATTTATTGGTACTTTTTTATATTGTGGTTGTAAAGATTTTTTAACAAATCTTTCAAAACGAGTACTTTCGGATTGACTAAAAGGTAATTCATCACCAATTATAAATCTACCAAATTCATCAATCATTGATTCTCGTGAATAAGTAAAAATACCTCTGCCGAGGGTAGCATACCCGAAAATTTGCGTTTGTCCTCTTTGGAGTTGTCCTTCATTTCTCATATTGTGGCAAGAATTAAAAATATAGGATTATAAGAAATTAAAAATATATAAATTGAAATTGAAAATTTGAGAGGTTGAAAGAAATTTAAAAAATAAAAAATAAATAAGAGTGGTAAAAGTTATAAAGAGTAAGAGGATGTATAGAGAATTGTTGTAAGTAGAAATAAGAGAGTGTATAATTAAAAAATTTTGTGTGATAAAAATGAATTGATAAAAAGTATTTATAGAGTAAATTTTAAAAAAAAAAAAAAAAAAAAAAAAAAAAAAAAAAAAAAAAAAAAAAGTCTTCCGCCAGACAGCCAGTGCAACGGCCAAATATTTGGCCGTTGCACTGGCCACTGGCCGAGAACAGGTAGCCTCTGCGGCCAGGCCTAGCCTAGCCTCCAACAGAGGCAACTTGCAACGTGCAACGGCCAAATTGAAATTTGGCCGTTGCACGTTGCAGGCCTAAGTATAATAACTAATAAGGCCAGCTGCCACAATGTGATTGTGGCAGCTGGCCAAAATTACTTTAAAAAAAAAAATAAATAAATTTAGCATGGTTGTGTTTGCTTGGGCCGTGCTCGGGCATGGGCCAATCCGTGTCGGGCTAAGATCTGAACCAACCCTTAACAAGTTAGTTCTGGTCTGAGCTAAATTCGGTCTAGATCCACTTTTTTCCAAGCTGGTCAAAGTTAATTCAACCTTGAATTAGCCTGTGGCCACCTCTAGAACTCTGTACTTTTAGAATTCGTCGAGAGCCAATCAACAACTTAATTCTGTTCATGAACATGGATACACATGACACTCGAGCAAAAATTATCATTAAATCATAGAGCTTTTTTTTTTTTTTTTTTGTTGTTGTTGTTGTTGTTGTTGTTGTTGTTTTAAACACCAATAAGCATTTAATAAAATAATAACTCTGTTATAATCTAACAAAAAACGATGAAAATCAAAATCATAAGCCATCAGTTAAGCCCTGCAAGATGCAACCAATTTTGCCAAAAGTGAAGTTAACAACCAAACACACCCTCAACAAAATATTCATGAATTTTATCCAAAAAATAAAAAGTAAACAACTAATAGTCTAAAACCTCCACCTTTCATTTAACCTGGATTCCGCAGAGTAGTAAGGATCGGAGAGAGTGGTTGTGTCCCAAAAGGGATAAGAAATCTTAAACCCTATTGTACAAGGCAAAAATGAGGAAAGAAACAAACAAATACTTTGATTCAAGAAGAGGCCTTGGGAGCAGCAGACCGCTGCTTCTTCGAACCATCTTGCTTCTTGTCAGAATCTGCAGCCTTTCTCCGGTCCTTCCTCTCCCTCTTCTTCAACGCAGTCATCTGAGCCTTCAACAAAATTGCGTAAGAAGCTTGAAAACGCTGGTGATCTTTCGCCCCCACCTATTTTCCAATCAAACCAAGTGCATGGACAGCGACAAGAAAAATGACATCAACATAACCTCCATAAACAGTTAAATGTGACAACAATGATGAGAGAATATAGTTCAAATCTGCATTGCAGCATCCACTTTAAAGGCAAGGCAAGGCATAGTATGGGCATTTTAAGCTATAGAAAGGATAAACCAAATGGCTTTCATTCATCTCCATCTAAATTGAGTTGCCAATTACACAAAAGAAGATTGGCACCATGTTAAATCCCAGTTCTCATCAAATACAACAAACTAAAAAGGAAATCTGTGCAGGTGGGCAATAAACTCAAACTATACCAGTCCACCAAACAAGGTCAGTCATCATGCAAGTGCAACTAGAAAGATGCCAATCTAAACACAGACCTTCAGACAAGAACAACATTACCTAGAGAGCACAGAAGTTCAGCAATTGCATTATAGCAGAGAAAATGGATAGTCCTGCCAACTATTTATTGTTGCTCTTTCACTCCTTCAAATGAATCAATCAGGAGGAAAACAGAGGGAAAAACAAAAAAACAAAATAGAAAACAAACAGGAGACTGAATTACATTTTAAACATTCAGAGCCCTACTATTAATTCAACCAGCATGATGACAACATATCTACTGTTGGAAATATACTTGGTGCTCCCGTGCTCCCAGAGCAACATGGTGGTCACATCCTACATGGCACGACTAAGTTGACCCCTAATTTTGTGTCAAATGCATAAATGAAATCAGCAGACATGCTGTTGTCATTATATTTGGACACCATGTTCATTAAAATGGAACTTCATTGCCATTTTTATATAGTGCTTAATGTTGATTTTATCAGAACTAAAGTTCACTTTGAGATTTGGGTACTTTAGACTTCTATTTAAAACTTCAACATCATTTTCAAAGAAATGTAATTATGTAAAAACATTTTGGTTAAGCCCATGTGCATTTTGGTTGAATTGTAGGTTCATTACAGAGTGAAGTGAACATGAAGGTAGACCTAAATGAACGGAAAGGCATAGAGAAGTTATACGTGAAGGCAAATTTCTTTATACATGAAGTTAGGAATAAAAAATGGGTGGGTGTTGATGTGAACCCAGAGCACTATCCTCAGTACACCTGGAGTTGTATGCCAACTGTCCACTATTTTTTAACTGGTAGAGAGGTGGAAAAATTATTATTTTACAGTAGAGAAAGAAAGTTCACTTGATGACTTGAATGTAAGCTGAGGAATAAAAGTAGTTGTATTGGGTGCCATTTTATGTGATAGAATAAGGTATTTCAGGAGTCTCACCAAATTTTCATTTCAAATCAAGCTATGTCAAATTCAAGCAGTAGAAAACCATAATAGTTAGAAGAATGCAGTTAAAGGCACAACACTTTCCATGCTACCTTTTAACTAAGGGCCTCAGAACTTTTAAAACAAAGCAAGCATGAAGCAGAAACCACTTATAATTATGTGAAACTTGTTTCCTAATTCTTATCCAAAGGGTACGGAGAGCTAAAGCATATTATTTTCCCCTTGACACATTAAAGGTTGGTTCTTAAGAATTAGCACAAGATGCAGAAAAGAGCTAGTTGAAATTTGCCATCCAATGAAAATCAAGCAAGAAGAAGTTCAAAAACAAAAATGGAGCTAAACAATTTTTACCATTGTAGAAATGTTCTTTTTCCCATCTGTTGCTCGAATAAGGCACTTATATTCAATTTTTTCACCAGCACTCTTCAGTTTATTCCGCTTGGCTTTAGATTTATCAGAAGCTGCATATACATGATGCACAGAGAATTTATTATCTTAATAAAATAAGGCAAAAAAAAAAAAAAAAAAATTCAGATGAACAGAGGCATTAAATTACAGTGTTTGAGAGTGACCCAAACAGAGCCCTTTTCTGTAGTTCGCTCAAACATGTTTGTAAGTTCATTGAGGAATGGGTCTGGCTGTAAACGTACCTAGTAAATTCAGTACAAAAGTAACCCAAGTCAAATAATGTGTATCTAGAAACAAAGATAACCATTCCCTGCTCACAATTTAATGCTAACTCTTGTTAATATTCAATATACAAATTTAGGCAGCACATTATAAAACTATGAAATGAATTCATCAATCGATACTTACATACAAATCAGCACCTAAATAGAATACATATTGGGGCAAAATCTTAACACACAGAGCCTTAGAACACATTACATGATAAGAATAAGTACCTTCTCTTCATTTCATAAATCCAAATCACAAGAAGTCTTGCCATGTCATAAGAGAAAATCTTATTATGTCCATACATAAGTCTATTGTAATTCTAATTTGGCATTACAAGCAGCCATCCTCCAACACCCTTCTAGCTGCAGCATTCTCAAATGTCAAACAGAAGCAAGACAATTCTCTAACTGGTATAGTGCATCTGTGCCCACCCCTTTCCTTAGATTTTACTGGCTTTATGTCATTGCTGTTTAATAGACTGTAACCCCTTTCCCTAGATTGAATGACTCTATTTCCTACTACCCCCAGTTCTCTGTTTGAAAATCATTAACCCAAATATTGAGTCCATTTCTCAATTCAATGTAGGGGGAGAAAGATAAAATGAAAACAGGAGATCTATGTGCCCTAAAACCTTCAAATTCCGTTCAAACACAGTGCTACCTTTATTCCAAAAACCCCATTTCACACCACATTGACACTTGAAAAGCAAACCCTAATCAGACTCGGTGCACACACTAAATATCGTAATGAAAGACAGGCCAATAGAATTGCGAAGTCAAATCCTGCATTGAGCTAATTTATTCTCTTTACACAATTTATCATCGACGCATCGAACTGATGCATTTTCAAATTTGATTACGTCTACAACTCATCGATTTACATTGAATGGAAATTCAAGACAGATTTATATACAAAATGAAAGATCAACATAGTTACATATAGCGTGTATATACACATCGATTCGAAGTTTACCATCTTCGAAGTGTTTCTCCGTAACGATCAAAGCAGTAGCAAAGCAGCCGATGTCGTAGAAAAGTCTTCGTCTGTTGCTTTTACGATCACCCGGAGAGTTTAGAGAGCTGGGGAGACACAGAAAAGACGGGGGTTTGTATAGGAAATAGGAATTTGGTAAGCTGACCCGATAAAATTGAAATTGAAATTAACAGGTCGACGACTGGCAAATTATGCCCTGGACCCGTGTCTACAATGAATTGTGGACACGAGCCCAAAACGACATCAATTTAAAAAAAAAAACGCGTCATTTAGTTAAAAAAAAAAAATCGCGCGCGTTTTGCCGTTAACGGCGTTATTTTTTTTTTTATTATGAATGTACAGTTATGCAATTATGAAATTATGAACACAGAGCTCTAACATTATGAACTTACAATTATGAACATATATAGTGATAAAATTATGACCATGGAGCTTTAAAATTGTGAATATAGAGCTTCGAAGATTATGAATGTACAGTTATAGAGTTATGAATCTACAGTTATGGAGTTATGAATCTACAGTTATGAGATTATGAATCTACAGTTATGGAATTATGAATGTACAGTTATTGATCGAATTATGAACAAAGAGCTCTAACATTATGAACTTACAATTATGAACATATAGTGATAAAATTATGAACATAGAGCTCTAAAATTGTGAGCATAGAGCTTCGAAAATTATGAATGTACAATTATGGAGTTATGAATGTACAGTTATGACGTTATGAATGTACAGTTATAGAGTTATGAATGTACAGTTATAGAGTTATGAATGTACAGTTATGGAGTTATGAATGTATAGTTATTAACATATAGTAATAAAATTATGAACATATACTTCTATAACAAAGTGATCTGAAATTAAAAAAAAAAAAAAAAAAAGGAAGGAGATAACATTGCCTAACGGCACTGTTACCCGTGTCCAGCAAGCATGCTGGACACGGGTCCAAGGCATAACGATTGTCGACGACTCCAGTGGGTTAACTCGATAAAAAATTAGTCATATGAGCTCAAAAACAATAAGCGATGGTCCAATAGGGGCTAGCTCCAAATTTAATGGGTTAGCTCGATAATTTATTCTTTATTAAAGAAGTGATGTAAAAGATAATATACATGAAATTTATATGTAAGTTTTTTTTTTTATAGAATTTTTTATCATATTTTTAAATAAAAATTTTAATAAACATATTACAAAAAATTACTTTTATAATAATAAATAATAAATAATTAAAAACTGTAAATATTACGAGTATATTGTACTGTAAGTATATTAATTATTTTTAGTTGGAATTTAGAAATAAAGGCTAAGATTATTTGAATGATTTATAAGTTTATATTTATTAGTGTAAATGTTTTATTGTACTAATTTGAAATATAATTATAATTTATATCTAATATTTTTATTTTTACTTTATAATTATAATATTATTAAGTTATGAAATTTATAAAATGTATAGTTTATAACTTTGTTTAATTTATGTAATAAATAAAATTTATATTACTTATATATATAATTGTATTAATATTAATATAATTTTACAAGTAAACGTATTAATTAATAATTGTAAAAATTAATAACCATAATATAACTACATGCATTTTATTACGTTCAAGTGAGAATCACTTTTTAGGTCACAATTGCAAACTACAACATAGATGCACATAATACATACAATCTACCCTAGAGTAGATTGTGTGCTTTCGTGTAGTAGATTGTTTATATTCATGTTGGGTATGGTTTTCATTTGATCATTAATATATATCTATCTCTCTGTGTGTGTGTGTGTGTGTGTGTGTGTGTGTGTGTGTGTGTGTGTGTGTGTGTGTGTGTCGAGAATTGGGATAAAATGAGAACAATCTCAATTAGAAGCGCGGACAAATCCAAAGACTGAAAAATAATGAAAAGGGGAAAAAATAAAAAATGCGATGACATTCTTTGTAATTTTATGTAATTACGAGGGTACATTTTCAAATGTTTGATAATGCATTCACATATAACTGAAAATGCATTTAGAAACCCTTGTGATGACACGGAGGATGAAGGTGTTGAGAATTAAGTAGTGCCTTATGTGCACTGAAAACATTTTTAAATGCACTGTCAAGTATTTCTAAATGTACAATTATAATTACAGAAACGCCGTTGTGTTTTTTCTCCTTTTTCATTAATTTTTAGCATTTAATCATCGTAGATTAATAAATCAAATAAGAACATAGTCCTCTGTAAAAAGTGAAGATTGATCTCATCCGCCCATCAAGATTCATCAATGATGGAGGGCTTTAGTAAAAAAATATAGGGATAAAGTACAAATAAGCCACTGAACTATTTGAGAAACATCAATTAAGCCATCGAACTCAAATAACCCCCAACTAAGTCATTGAACCCCGAAAAAAAAGAGCAATAATCAACATTTTTAACAGGTCAACTCCAGGTTTTTGCTGACTAGATTGTCAAATGTTTATTTTATTTACGTTTTTTTTATTATAATACACTACATACTAATATATTTTAAAGTAATTATAATCAAAATAGTTTTGTCCTGTCTAGATCTAATTTATTTATTTATTATTATTTTTTAAACAGAAGATCCAATGAAAAAATAATAATAAATAAATCAAATCTCGACAAGGCAAAACTATTTTGATTATAATTACTTTAAAATATAATAATATCCAAGTAGATAATATTAATATTATTAATAATAAGAAGAAACGTAAATAAAAGAAACATTTGGCAATCCAGTCAACAAAAACCTGGAGTTAACCTGTTAAAAATGTTAATTCTTCTTTTTTCTTGGGTTCAATTGCTTATTTGGAAGTTATTTGAGTTCGATGGCTTAATTGATATTTCTCAAATAGTTCAGTGACTTATTTGTACTTTATCCAAAAATATATATATATAAGATCAATTTTATAATTATTGAAAATTTTTAAATTTTTAATATTTATAAAAAGAACTCAATATTTTTTTCTTATTTTTCAACAACCTTTCACCATTGATCTACTCAATAACTCAAATAGATGGATCATATTAATATTTACTTTTTTACCTGAAAGCATGTTCACAAATCAACAGAAGAGTATTAGTAGGACCAAAAATAAAATAAATTCTCTATGTATAGTCCTTTATATAATAAAGCTATATGGTTTGGAAAATAATTAATGTTACAATTAATGCCACAACATCCTTTATTATAAAAAAAAAAAAAACACAACATTTAAAAAATAAAATAGCTATATATTATATAATCATATAAAAAATATACTTTTGAAAAATAAAATAGCTATATATTATATAATCATATAAAAAATATGTTCAATTAGAGTTTAAATTTACACATACAAAATTTAAAATTTGCTTTCCAAATGTAATTATCTGAGTTATTATTCGTATTGTGAAAATTATAATATAGATGAAATACAATTAAGAATAAATCAATGTAATTATGTATATTTTCTCTATAAGTTTATTTGAATATGCACATAATTAGAGATTATATTAACCATACAAAATTATAATTTTAATATAAATTTTAATTTTAATTGTAATTTTGTATTCTATAAAAATAATAAATACTTGACCAATGGAAGCTCAAAAATATTATTATATTAAATAATTTAAAATATTTTAGTTTTTCTATTTTTTATTTATATTTATAATAACGTAATTTTTTTCCGTGCATTGCGCGGGTGAATTACTAGTATAATAATAATACACTCTATTATTACTATAACTGTATACTATGCATTAATTACTATTACTATAATTGTATTATTATTACTATATATGTATGTGTATGTAAATTTTGGGTAAATATAATTTTTGTCTCTTAATTGTTGATTACTCCGTATTATGCAATTTAGTCCATCATTTTCAATTTCTATTACTACGATCTCTTAAATGTTTATCGTGTTATGAATCTAGTCTCTCAAATTATAAATATATAGTTAATCTAGTCCCTCAATTTGTTTGAGATGGAAGTTAGAAATCAAATTAATAAACTGTATTTACAATTCTAAGAATTAAATTTACAATTGAATAACTATATTGATTGAAATTGAAAATAAGGGATTAAATTGCATAATAAGCAAAATTAAGAGCCAAAAAAATGTAATTATCCCTATATTAAATTAAAGGGAAAGGGAAAATGACACTTTTTTCCCATGTGTTGTTTACTAATAACACATTTTCCCCCTGTGTTGTTTATGTAACCACTTTATCCCCTCAATTGTTTTTGAAGTGGTTATTTTTCCCCCTCTCCGTTAAGTAAGTGTTAGGGCTGTTAAATATGATGGTAAAAATGACATTTCACTTATTATTATTATTATTATTATTATTATTATTATTATTATTAATGAACGACCCCACCCAACACCCTAATATACAGCAGTTTGCAAACCAAATTCATTGCTAATAATAATAATAATAAGTCCCACCCAACGCCCTAATATACTGCAGTACTCCACGTCTAAAATGCACAGTTATATTGCAAACCAAATGCATTACTAAATTACTAATAATAATAATAATAATAATAATAATAATAATAATAATAATAATAACAATAATAAGTGAAATGTCATTTTTACCCTCATATTTAACATCCCTAACACTTATTTAACGGAGAGGGGGAAAAATAGACACTTCAAAAACAATTGAGGGGGATAAAGTGGTTACATAAACAACACAGGAGGAAAATGTGCTATTAGTAAACAACATAGGGGAAAAAGTGCCATTTTCCCTAAATTAAATTACTATAATACATTAATACATTAATATATGAAATTACCATATAAGGCCATTGTCCGTCTATCAAAGGGCCATATAAAAGGTGACAAATTCTGGGATTCGGAAAACGTGGAAAATGGAAAACGTTTTCACAGTGGGCGAGTCGATGTCACTGCCGCCGGAGAAGATGCTGAGCCGTAGCCCCTCCGAGCAAGCCTTCCAACGCTTCCTCCAGCTGGAAGCCACCGCCTCCGTCGACCACAATTCGTCTCCTTCACCTCCGGTAACCGCTGCGGTTTCTTCTCATCAACAACGGCGGCAGCCGGAAACCGACGCCGAGGAGTACCGGGAATTCCTCAAAAGCCGCCTCTATTTAGCCTGCGCCGCCGTAGCTTCCTCGCGTGGAAACTGCCCGGAGCCGCCTCGAGATTCATCAGCTGCCATAATTTTGCCTGAACGATTGGAACTGTCAATTGGTGATGATGAAGCTGAAGAAACTCAGAAGAAGATGGATGCAAAGCGGGAAAGGAAGATGCTATGTAACAGAGAATCAGCGCGGCGTTGTAGAAGAAGAAAGGAGGCCCATCTAACAGAAATGGAGGCACAGGTTTCTCAATTGACTCGTCTTTACTGAAGCGTTTGACGGAGGTAAGCCAAAAGCACAATGACGCAGCTGCTGAGAATAGAATCTTGAAAGCAGATGTTGAGACGCTAAGAGCAAAGGTGAAGATGGCTGAGGAAATCCTTAAGGGGGGCGTATAATTACCTATTGAAATATAACATGAGTTCTGAAATTATTTGATGTATTTGGTTTGCAATTTAGGTTCCGTTTTTCAGTAAAATAACTTCTGAAAAATATTTTATGAAAAATATTTTTCCTTTACCATTTTTTGTGTTTGATTCATTTTTTAAAAAACAAGTAGGAAAATAAAAAAAATTGTATATTTCAACATTTTAATTCAATGATATTGAAAAAAAAATATAGAAATCAGTAGGCTAGACTGGTTTTCCAGAAGTTTCTGGTCAGGAAACCATTTTAGATGTCAGTGGAAAAAATAGTCATAAAAAAAGATTTTACTATCCGAAAAATTGTCTGATGCAGTTGGAAATATAAATTTGAAAAAAATAAATAAATTCTTGGACTCTTTTTTGCTTGATTTTTTTTTTTTTTTTTTTTTTTTTTTTTTTTTTTTTAGAACCTACACTTATATAATTTGATATCCAAAAATAAGTTTTAGTTGAAAACATGTTCCAATAATCACAGAAAATTCCGTAAAGTTCTTGGTAGTGTGCTGTTCAAAAAAAATTATGTTTGACGCAATTTAAGAAAAAAATTTGATAAAATTACTTCTAGGCCTTAGATTGATATGAAAATTTTTGTGTATGTTCTAGACTTGCTGAACTTCATATCTGAAAAATTTGTTACCAAATACTCCCAAAAAATTTCACAATCTAGATAAAAAAATTTATGAATTTTCTGCCAATTCCAGTTTCATATATATATATATATATATATATATATATATATATAGAGAGAGAGAGAGAGAGAGAGAGGTCCAGGTGCGGTTGTGCAGTTAAAAGTTACAATAGAGCAATTGATTATGCTTAAATCAACGTCCAAGATTATCAAGATTTAAAAAAAAATAAAAACAAAAATGCGATGGCAATTTGGTAATTTTTGCATCTAGGTCGAAATTAAGGTGAGTGATTTTGTGATTAAAGTGCGTGAATTTTGTGCTTAAAGTGCGCGAGTTTTGTGCTTAATGTGAGTAATTGTTAAAACTTAAAGTGCGTGGATTTTGTGCTTAAGCTGCGTGAGATTTGTGCTTAAGCTGGGTGGATTTTGTACTTAATGTGAGTAGTTGGTAAAACTTAAAGTGCCTAGGTTTTGTGCTTAAGGTGCGTGGATTTTGTGCTTAATGTGCGTGGGTTTGTGGTTAATGTGAGACATTTTAAAATCTTAAGTGCTTGAGTTTTGGGCTTAATGTAATTTGTTTTGTGCTTAAGGTGCGTGGTTTATGTACTTAAGGTGAGTGATTTGTGTTCTTAAGGTGCTTTATTTTGTATGCTTAAGGTGCATGGTGATTTGTGTACTTAAGATGAACCATGTTAATGCTTACGGTGCGTCTAACCGCACGGGAAGCCTCACCCGCACCTGAACTCTTCCATATATATATAATTTTATTTTATTAAAATCTAACTATAATCTAATAAAAAATAATCATAACCCTAGTTTAATGTCTTAAAATTTTAGACTATAGAATTTAAATTATTGTTATGTATTTTGTAATGTCTAATGTTTAATGAACTATGTCTTATGTTAGTTATGTACCAAGTTATTTTTAATTATTTTTAGAGTGTACAAATGGTAAAAATTAACAAATTATCATACTAACAACTTAAGAGTAAAAAAAAAAAAAAAACCGCCTAGCCCGCGAGCCAGGGGCGGGCAGGTTGGGCCAGTAAAATTCAAGCCCGCAACCCGCCAGGCTTTGGCCCATCTCGCCCCGCCAACCCGTATTGACAGTTCTAGGCGCAAGGAGGGCAGGCGGGTTGAAAAATGACTTCTTCCAAAACATACCTATTTTCCTTTGATTAATGCATCATTTTCCATTGACCCCATTTTTCCCCCTCTTATTAAACACTGAAAACTCGAAAAACATTTTCCTGAAGTCATTTTCTATGTTTCCAAACGCATCATTGTTTCGTTAAGGACATTTTTTATGTTGTGGAAAATTACAGTTTTCGTCCTTAAATTATAAGATAATTGTAGAATTCGTCCCTAAGTATTGGTCATACTCACTTTCCGTCTCTAAGTTATCATTGATGTTGTACTTTTCGTCCCTGAGATATCATTGATGTTGCACTTTTCGTCCCTTTACTAATAAAACATTAAGGACGAAATTTACCGTTTTAGTATAACTCAGGGACAAAAAGTGAGCACGAAAGGACCAAAAGTGCAACGTCAATGATAACTTAGGGACAAAAAGTAAGTATTATCAACACTTAAGAACGAATTCTACAATTACTCTATAACTTAAGGACGAAAATTGTAATTTTTCATTTATGTTATATTAATCACTTTTGAAAAGAGTATTGCAGAGACAAAAAAAGAGTATGAAATTGTAGCAATCCTCAAAAAGCAAATAATGATCATAACAAGAATGGAGACAAGGGTTACTAACCCAATAGGGGAACCAAAAAAAAAAAGTTATTGATCAACAAGAAATATTTAAAAAAAAAAAAAAAAAAAGAACTTTAATTGAAAGGTAATTTCTACCATAAGAAGTAGTGTAATATTTTTGGACCCAGAATTCACAAAATTGAACTGAAAAGCCATAATCCAAAGTGTAATTAAAGCTTCAGAGTTGCAGTAAATCTGAATGGATTACCAGGCACAAATAAGGCTTCAAGCTCTTCAAAACTCTGCTCAATGCTCAAGTTCTTGCCAACTTTTAGACCTTCCTGGAAATAACCAACATAATGTATTATTCATAATGTCACTCCTCGCAAATTGTTGATGAACGAAACCAGAAGAAACAGCATATAAGATGTTTATGAATGCATGCACGAAATACACAAACCGGGAAAACCAAAACTTATACCAACCTTCTCCACGTATTCACCAATAGTCAAGTTGATCACTTGCTTGATAACTCGGTTATAAACGTCCAAATGTCCAAGAACTTCCAAAAGAACGCTTCTTGGTATCTGTAAAGTGCACGTACCAAGCATAAATGTCAAAGTTTCTCTTGCGGCATTGAATACAAGTAAACTCACGAATAGCTTCTTCAATGATTTATTGCATACAACAATAATACAATATGTTCTGCAGCCTAACCATGGCAGTAAGGGACAAAGTTTCTGTATAGAGAAGCAAATAAAACACAGAATTTGGTGTAGATGAAGAAGTCAATTAAGGAACTTACATTCGGAGTCTTCCCTGAGTGATTCCACGTTATTTACAGAAAAACATCATGGCCGAAACAAAGATCACATATAATGTTAAGATTAGCTAATAGGAATTTCCTCGAAAGGAAGTGAAGAATTCAGAGGTGTAGATAGAAAGGCTTACCTCCTTTTACTCTCCGAAATCCTGGAATAGGCGGAGCTTCAGCAACCATTTTTGAGAATACATCATCGAAAATTTCTTGAGTTTTGCTCCCCGATACATCAACTGTAATCTGTAATCATGCCTAGAACTCTCAAGATCACTACCAATAATTTACCATATTTATAATCACGAAGAAGATGAGTTTGGATCATTCATTAGAGTCAGTTCAAGAATAATCCCCGGTGTCTGGTGAGGGGTATCCTTCAAAATATTGACACCAAAAAATGGTTAACTTCTCACCTTTAGCTCATTAGAACTGTCAGTAACACTTGTACTGACAGAGAATTCTTCATATTGCACAGTGGAAACTTCAGCATCTTCCAAACCTAAGTAATGGAGAAGAATGTTATGTTCATGGTGGCAAAAATGTTAGGATCAAGCGTTTACCACTAAGCCAGAAGTTATAACTCGTAGCGAATACGCAACTTTATTTCCTTATACCCTCGTAGCAAAAATGCAACTTTATTTCCTTATAACACCATCACATTTTCGAGAGGCAGGGTGCTGGACTCTGCACCTGCCAGTCTTAACTGCACAGTTTTTGCTCTTCACATTTTCAAGAGGCAAGGTGCTGGAGTTAGCCCTTCACCGGCCTCCGCCCAATAAAAACAAAATATTTTGTCACAACTTAAAAAAAAAATTGACCTGTTTTTTACCTGATGTTATAGCTTGAACTGCAGGAAAGTTGGTACAGATCCTAAAAGCAGAGAAAACAATATAATCAAGAAAAGGGTTTTTTTTTTTTTTTTTTTTTTTTTCTGCTGTCACTTCTCTAATACCCCCACCAAAAAATGCACAATAGGAAAATGTTACCCAAGGCAACACCTCCATTTATAACAACTGATAAAGTTTATTAAAAAATAAGGACCGCCCAGAGAAAGAAATCCCTAGACCTTTGATGCAAAAAGAGCAATACTAACTGATGAACTTTACAAGACAAATATAAACAACACACATCTCATTCTGAAGCAAATGGCCACAAAATTCACTTCAAGGAAACACTACTCCATCATTTACGAACACACAGTTTAAGAAAGACCACTATTCGGTGATTTACTAATACAGGGCTTGAGCCCGCATGGGCAGCTCAGTTGGTCACAGGGGTGAAGTTTGGAAGAATGATCTGGGATCGAGTCTCACCAGCGGCAGTGTGAGAGCAACCTCTCAAAGTGAGGGGGGGCTCCTTGTGCGCAGTAAGCAAAGGTCTAGCCTCTGTGTTCAGCTGGGTTACCATGATTTACATCCTCCCAGATGCTTTGTCGGGCCGGGGCCCTTGGGGTTGGGCAACATTTTGGGAACAACAACTAATGCAGGGCTTAAACCGTTTCATGTTTTCTAATTGATTCTCAAAGTGAGGGGGGGCTCCTTGTGCGCAGTAAGCAAAGGTCTAGCCTCTGTGTTCAGCTGGGTTACCATGATTTACATCCTCCCAGATGCTCTGTCGGGCCGGGGCCCTTGGGGTTGGGCAACATTTTGGGAACAACAACTAATGCAGGGCTTAAACCGTTTCATGTTTTCTAATTGATTCTAAAACACTTTCATCAACTATAGCGCACAAAAAGCTTCTTATTTCTGTATGAAAGCTTACAAGTTCAAAAAATTTAACCAAATAAATTACCCCAAAAAACAAAACTTGAAATACCATACCTCAATGAATCATATTGAATCCTAAGGGCTAAAAACTTTCTTCCAAATGAATTATATGGGACCAAGATATCTTTGCATTGCACTTGACCTGTAATCTGCAGTAAAACTAAACACACTTCTCAACCTCCTAGTTCCCAAAGTCAATCCATACAAAAAAAATTATAAACATTTGGTTTAATAACATTGCAGTATAAACATTCTTAAACAGAATTCCCAAGAATTGATCTTTACAAAGCACCAGAATCAACAATTATAACAATCATAATCAGAAATATAGTATTACCATATTCTTTGTAGTCCAATTACTGAAATCCCCCAAATAATTAAGTAAAATATATGAAAAAGTAAAAAAAAAAAAAAAAAAAAAATCTATTTGTATCTAATTCTTTGTATAAAACTTCTGTGATATTTGTCATTAGCTTCCCTGGTTACACTAAATTGATCAAATAAAGTCACAGATAATTTACATAATATACAATGAATTATCTACTTGATAAAAATTTATTAAAAACAAAACAAACACACACACCCAAAGCTAAGAAAGACAGGAAAGTTGGGTTTTTTTCACCTTAGGGTTTAAAAGAAAGAAGTGAGCTCCCGTGTTAACGGCTAGCATTTTCCTTTCCTTATCTTCCTTTGCTCTTCTTCTTCTTCTACTTGTCAATGGCTTCTCTTTAAATATACAGAAGACAGATACGATTTTTTGGACCAAACTACCCTTGCAGGGATAATTAATTGGGAAGAAACACTCTCAGCAGTTCAAATAATGATAAAAGTACAGCTTACTCTTTCACATATTTAGGAAGATTTACTTTCCCAATGAAGCAGTTTTAAATTTTCAGACTAGTTATCCATCTAGCCAAAGTATTAGTGACTGTGTTAGTGGAAATTCATGGCTACACTCAAAATTTTTTTATTCATAGTTTAGATACTACAAATGTAAATTTTCTTTATTTATTTCTAAAACAAATTTTACTCATTTATTTAAAATGTCATTTTCATTTATAATATACTTGGATTTTATTTTTATTTTTTCCTTTTCAATACCCATTTTTTAAAGCTATGCTTCTGGTCTAAAATATCCTCACATGTAGTGTAGTAACACTTTTATAAAGTAAAGATATTTTCTTCATTTTTAAATTAAAAATGCAACTATTTTTTAAATTGGAAGGTTAAAAGTGAAAATGTTTTTTTTTTTTTCCTTTTCAAAATTAAGTAGTAAAAGAAAGTAAAATTCTGTATAAGGCTATAAATGGAAATGTATCAAAAGTGAGATAAATTCTGTTATCTTATACAAAGAGATTGGAAGAATTTAAAAAAAACAGTGGATCTGCTCTTCTGGCCTGCTGCCGTCTCTTTGGTCGGGAAAGAAGCATATCTTCAATGGCGACGATGACGACGACGACCTTGGCCGTGACGTCAGTATCGCGCCAGCAATTCAGAGTTTTGCGGGTAAGGATAACGTAAAAGCTTAAGGTTAATAGTTTTATCATCTACGACCAATTTGTCGGAATCATTTATGTTTATATATATTTCATTTCATGAATTATCAGTTCTTCTCTTGATGGTGCGGAGTAGCATTTAGTTATTCACTCATTCAGTCATTCTTGACGAAATAATAATTTGCAGTAATTTTTAGATAATTGTGAATGTACATCATCTCTAAAAACTGGAACTGGTTCAATAAATTGTGTAAATTATGAATTACGAGACAAATTAATGAGGAAAGAATAATATTCTCTCCGTCCCTATGTCTCTTGTTTGGTTGAAGAGGGCTACTTGTGTAGCTGTGTATAATGTAATTTTTATATTAATTAATTTAGTGTTAGCAAATAAATTCATAAATTTAAAAAGTATATACTAAAAATTCTATTTGAAACAAAATGTTTTAGCAGTATCAGCTCGTCACTCTAGATTGGAGGTCTTAGATTCAGCTTTCATATCTTGAAGATGTATAGAAAACACCAAAATTGTCTTTTACTCTATTATATATTACTGTACAAAAGTATTAAAGAGAAAAAGCAATTGAAAAATAATTGGTTTGACTTTCATTAAGCATGACTGGTAAAATGAGAAAGATGGAGTACCATCTTTTATCTGTGATTATGGTCTCTACTGATTTACAGTGTTTATTGAGTCATAATAGAGTATCTGATGTGTAACAGAAACACTATTTTCCATGTTCCGATTTTAATCCTTGTGCTATTGTTTTCATAGGGTTTTTGCATTACAAATTTTCCGAAATATTCCCTATCTAGCTGTGTTGCACTAAATGGGAAGTATCCTGTTGGAATTAAATTTGTATGCAAGAGGTAAAGTTTACTTTTATTGCTAAGTGTTTTTTTAGATTAGCTGTTCTGGTTTGTACAGTGACATTACCGCTCTGATTGCTGTTTTACTTATAAATTCATTGTGGCTAGTACCTTATTGACAATTAATCTGTTTACTGTAATTACAATGATTCAATGTCTTCATGTATTTAGCAGAACCAAATAGATATAGCAACACAATTGGCATTATCCGTGTACAACCTTATCATTACCATCTATGTGCATAAATATGTGTCCTGATAAGAGTAAAGAGACAGGATAAGCTTGAACCAAGAAATGTAGGAGATTATGATATTATAAAGTAAAACCAAATGAAAGAAAACAAGGGAATTCTAAGAATATCCCTCAAACAAGAATAAATTCTTGCTCGCAGCTACTTAGAGCTAATTCTTCCAATTCTACTGGATACCCTCTCTTCTAAGAGATGGTCCCTATTTATAATTTGTTACCATATGTAAAATAAGGTAGGAGTATCAATTACTAATTACATAATTAGTCAATCCCTAATTATACGCTTCATAAAATAAGCAAGGATTTACATAATCAATCAATCCCTTATTCTATGCTTCCACTAGAACGATTATTTGATTACTTTCCTTTCATGCCTGATTCGTATCATGTCCCCATCCGCTTCATGGCATTCCTATTGATATAAATCTAATTGGAATCCTAGGTGGGGTGTCTTAGTCCCTCCGTTTACTGGGTATTTAGTCCTCGTTTATTTAGGAGAGTTGTAATAGGTCGTTAATTGTTGTGAATTCATCAATTATTTGGTTGTAATACATTATATACTCATTGTATTGAGCAAACAGAATCTTATAAGAATGTCTTTATCATACTTATAGATTTGATAGTACTTTTAGAAATGGCTGCTTAAAGCTTACTGACAACCTGAGTCATTCCTATGATATAGCACATCAAAATTTCCGTTTCTAACTTCCAACTGATTACTCTCTTCAGCATATCTCATATCTAGGTGCCTAGTTTGTTTTATACCGTGTGCCCGTGTGGTGCCAACTCTAATAGGCCTTTTCTCATTTTCTTGTATGGTTGCTAAATTGGTGTAGCCCCTCCAGTAGATATTTGGTCAGGCCCACATGTGCCCTTGGTTCAGGTGACAATTACTTAAAACCTGTCTACCTCTATGAACAAGAAGAAACTGTTGTTTAATCAGATTACCAATATCTTCCCCTCACTGATGTCATAGTCATAGTCTTTTGGTTTTGCAGGTTTTCAAACATCCCTATCAGATGACGCTTCCATAACTGTTAAAGATTCTGAGGTTACTCTTGTGTCTCAAGATGATAAAACAATACAAGTAATCTTGCGAGACTGCCTCTATTGTAAACTTTATTTCATCTGTAGTTTCTGCCTCCTAGTGAAGCAACTGTTCTTCCCCTTGCAAATAATGATTTGATGACTGGTTATGTGTTGTTGTCAACTTGATAGAGTGACATTTGTCACAAGTTTACAGCAAAAATTCTCAAAATAATCTTTAACCAATAAGAATAGCCTTGAAACATGAAAAAGGCTTAGAAAGTACAGAAAAACATAAGATGCTAAGGGTGTTGTGTTTACATTTTTGCCAATCCAGAAATCATATTAGAAGCACATATTTCCCCCACATACCCCAAAAGAAAAAAAAAAAAAAAAAAAAAAAAAGATGAGGAAGAAGAAAAACTCCAACACAACGCCACCAAAATTTACTCTTCCTATCAGTGTTAGTAGTTTTTCTCCAACAACCTATCCAAGCATCCTCCCCTTCTTTAGTTTGACTGAATTTGGTCAAATAAATGGTTTAATATTGTTAACAGAACCCCAAACTCTTCAACTTTTTATCATATTTAGAACCATTTGATATGCAATTGGCAAATGCACTAGGGATCAAATGGCCTGACTTCAATCAAGTTGGTAAATTAAGAGCTGGGATGAATGAACTCATTACCATCATTTTAATCTTTTTCTTTTCTTTTTTCTTCTGTTGAATATTAGGAAAGTTGTCTTAGTTTCCTATTCTTATTAGTAGTTTCCTATTCCTATTAGGACTAATTTAGTATCTAGTTTAGTATATATAGAGGTCCATAGAAGTATAGAATAGACATTAAGAGAGACGATTCTATTGTAATCTTTCACTATAATATATTCTCTTTATTCTCTTATTCTTTGGTTCTCACATATTTTGCTTCCGCCTAACTGGCGGGTGGTGGTTATTCTCCACCCGCTAGACCTATCAATCCCTCAATTTCAACATCTTCGTAGTTCGTACATGTAAGTTATCCTTGCATAGGATAAGTTTCATTCATTGTTCTGAACTACAAAATATCAACTGTCAAAAAAAAAAAAGATACTATACATGTCCTAGTAATGAGAAAATATGTCTGCTTCTTTCTTTTCTTTTATCATCTCAGTGAAATGAGGATACAACAATGGTTATACAATTGATGATAGGTTGATGAATGGCATTAAAAGTTGGTATTGATTATAACAGAAAAGTCTAGTATACTTGCTCAATTCTCTAAATGTACTACGGAGTATTTATTAGGTTATCTCAATGTTTAACTAGGATTATACTTTTGGCTTTTATATATTGACATGCTGTACTTTTTTTCTTTATTAAAAGTTGATCTCAATATTCTCCAAATATCTATATTTTTAAGTATATTTTATCTGTAATTTCAAACCAAAGAAAAGGGATCACTTTGACATTCTGTTTCAGGTCAGAGTTGATTTGACAGGAAAAGACACACAAATAATTTTTGATAAGATTTTGATAAGGTTGGGTCGTGAAGCACCACCAATTCCTGGTTTTCGCAAGCAAAAAGGAGGTATTAGCAGACTTGGACCACCTTCTATGCATATCCCAAAGTTAACATTCATTCACCGATATTCTTGTTTATTGATTGCAATTATAGAACTTGGCATATGTTACTAATGTAATGCTTTTCTTAATGGCTTCTTAGACAATTTATGGAATTTGTGTGAGACTAATCATATACTTTCCATTTTCTTGTAAAACGAGAATAGATATACCTGTGAGTTCATATTTGATGCTAAAGGATAATCTATGTGCTATGTTTGTTTGGCATTTTGATGCTCCATTTGTGCTGCCATGTGCCTTGCAGACCTATATATTCTTCATTTTGCAATCTCCTTTGACTTGAGTAACCACTGATTATAACTTTGATCTTTCATGTCATGGTGGCTTCCCCAGGGAAAATGAAGGTATGTGCCTCTCTCATGCATTATTAGTCTGACTTAACCATTCAATGAATGTCATCCTGTGCTGAATTTTTCCATTGCTTGTTTTGACTTTTTACCTCTTATAATGCTGCTTCCGTCCTGCCATTGCTATAAATCCATGGTCCTTGTGAGATCCACACCAACAGCGAGCAGACAATTTTTATTTTATTTTATTTTATAGAACTCTATAGTTGGACTTTATTTTGAAAAACGGCATGGAAAATGTGGGGATTATAAGCCAAGCTTTTCAATTATAATGCATCATTTACTTCTCTTTTTGTTTTGTTCTTTTTTCCCAGCTTTATGTTGGGCCTATATTAGATTATGAACTGGAAAACTTTGTGATCATGAAAATGGATAATTTCCAAGAGATACATCCTGGACTTCAAAGGGAATACATATTTCAAAGTACCAAGTGTGAAGTAAAATGATGTGTCTTACATTTGGGTTTTCAGAAAATTTGAAATATAATGTCCAATTTGATGCATGTCTCTCCTTTACTGCTCTAAAGTTGATTCACAAGCTTGAAACTTCTGTATGTAGATTCCGAAGGAGTTCTTACTACAGATGCTAGGCGAAGACCGAGTCACCAATTTTGTAATCCAGGAAATAATTACCTCAACCGTGGGCAATTATGTGACGGAGGCAAGTACTGTTGTTATTCTTTTCCGAGTATGAAGTGAGGAGCTTCACTAACTTTTGCAGGGTCACTATTTTGACAGGAAAAGCTCGTTGTAAAGGAAAACAAGGTTACCACCACTCAGACTGCCAAAGAACTCAAATCATCATTTGCACCCGGGAATGCCTTTGGATTTGATGCTATACTTGAGCTTGAAAAATCAGCAGCAGACACACTCATTGATGTGTAAGCATATATGTTGTTTTTGAGGTTCTTCTAGTGGTAGGCTAAGTGTCTTTCAATTCCAGGCAATTAGTCAGTCTGATTCCATATCTCTAACCTCTTCAAATGTACCCAAAAAAAAAGATCTCAAACACGCGCTGGATTGCAAACCCTGCAAGAACCAATGATTTATTGCATAGTATAAAAGAGCATGGAGGTTTAGCTTGTATGAATGTATGATCATTGTTGCATCTTCAAGAAAGAACATATGATTTTCTTGCTTACCAGGTTTTTCCCTGCTAGAGTGATGGTTAGGTTGGGCCTCCATTTTTTATATTGAAATATTTGGGGCAATGAAGCAACCCCATTTTCTAAGAGTCTTGTTACTACAATTAATGTGGCCCAAAGCAGTAATTCCTTAAGGGCATGTTTGGTTCGCTGGAAAATGTTTTCCAAGGAAAATATTTTTCTTGAATTTGAGAAAAACTGATTTTTCATTTGTTTGATTTATGAAAAATATTTTTTTATTAGAAAACATTTTTCTCAAGAATGAGGAAAACATTTTCCATCCCCCCTTTGATATTTTGTTTTCCATGAAAAACAAGTAGGACAATTAAGCCTTCATCAACTTTTCTTAATTATCATTATTATTGTTGTTGTTGTTATTGTGTAGAGTATAATTATCTTTATACACATTATTCCTTACAATTCCAAATCTAACCAAGCAATGAAATTAATATTTTTAGTAATTTATTTTTTACCAACCAGACAATGTACGGAGTAATTAACCTTCCCAATAATTTTTTTTCATGAAATTTCAATTCCATTTCCCTTCAAATATTTTCTGCGAACCAAACGCTATCCTTATGGGATTTTGCAATGTTGCATATGGAGTTTTTATCCAACTGGATTGATGATAGAAGGAAGAGGTGTAACGTAGAGGTAATCCCAGCTAAGTTAGTTGGATAGTTGATTTGGTAATTACAATGTTTTAAGTTTAACTCCTCGTAAGAGCTGTTTATTGAACCCCAAAACATACATCCGGGTATTGACAAGACATATGACTTGGAAGAAGGCATCAAATTAAATAACCAATTAATAAAAAAATATTTCATATAGACAAGTAGACAACCCTAAAAACTAATTTATTGTGATATTGACAAACCTTTCTCATGCACAAACAAAAAGCATGGGATGATAGAAGGAGATGATTAGATTTCTAGATTTAAAACCTTCTCAAAAACATAATTTTGAATCTGCCCTTGTGTAACCACACAATTTAAAGTCATAAATGTAATTATATATCATAATTGTGCAACCTTCCAAACCCCACCTACATTGAGTAGTGAAATCTTGACTATATGTGAAAATTATGAGCAGTTGTCCCATAATTTAGCAAAACAATGAAAACAACAGGTTGAAAATGAGCAAAGTGATCCACCATCTTTTTTACTTTTGGTTCTTGCTAGTCTCCTCACCTTGTGAATTGTGTCCTAAAAGCATAGCATTAATCCAACCTTAAAAAATTCCAATAGATTGTTGCCTTGTTGGAGATGAGTGAGTAAGTGAATTTATCAAAATAATATATATATATATATATATATATATATATATATATATATATTTGAAAATATGGAATTTAATTTTAAAAAATTAATTCTAAGCAAATACTAGTACAAAACAAGCACAAAAGTATTTTATTTTTAAAAAAAACTAATCCAACCAAAACTTGATTCAGAACCAAGAATATTTATATATAAAATATATAAAAACGAAAAAGGATTTCGGAAATCTGAGATTTACATTTACCCAACGAGAAGATCACTACCTCCCGATGGTGCTTGGAGCGTTGTAGCGTCAGTCTCCCAGGATAAAAAGGACAAGTCTGAACTCATTTTGAGATTTGATTTGCACCGCACGAGAGATAGCCTCTATAATATATAATTCAACATAAGTCTCACTACGAAGTACGAAGAGTGCGGATCCATTTTGAGTTTTTGACCTGTCCCAAATTGAAAGTGAACCCCACATATATTTGTACTACAAAATAGTTACTTAACATGTCATTTTATGCTAAAATTTCCAACATAGATAATACGTTAAAATAATAATGAAAATGATTTTGCAATATTATGAAAACATTTTCAACTATTCATCATTACCAGTAAGGTTTTTTTTTTTTCAAAGAAAAATATTTTTATAATACAATTATACAAATATTATAAGAATAAACTGACAAATCGATATATAACCTTACCTTCTTATTTAAGATAGATGAATAAGCTAACCTATTGAAAGTGTTGTGATCAACATGGCATGGATATACTAAATTGATTGTAGCAATAAGAGTTACTCTTATTTATGTATAAATATATCCCATGGAAAATTAGGTTTTCGTTGGTAAAAATCATGTATGTATTAAAAATAAAAATTAGCTAAAGGCGACTTAGTATAGAGATAAAAATTGTATGTAACTTTTTTAAAAATAAAATTAAAGTATACTTTATAATAATTGATAGAAAGACAATATTTAAAACAAATAGAATTGAGGAGCTAAATATATTTTTTTTCTCCTCTGTTCAACTAATCAAATCAAATAAATTCAAAAATTCCTTGACTATTCTTCATTAATTAGACATATCAACAGACAATTATTTGTTAATTTTATCCCCAAAAAACTGGTTGATGCTTAATTAAGAATATTATTAAAGTGGAGTCTCTATCGTTACAACAAGGAGGTGGAAAAAGATGGGATGGGGATTGTGCATGAATCATGAACGCATGGAATTGAATACACAATTATATAATCTAAACTATATATAAAAACAAAATTCTCAAACTTTAGTTTCTCGCCCAAAACAGTCCTATACTATTAAGATTTGCGTAATATTGTAAAATAGTGTAATGCAATTCCTAATACAATATATTGTTTTCTACTTTCCTATTCGTACATAAGTCTTTCAATGGCAGAACAAATAGATAAAGGTAGAAGAAATACACGCATTGAGAAAGTAGACATGGCTTGAGCCACACTTTTCAATAATACTTCCTTACCCGCCTGAGATAACAACTTCTTATTCCACGACCCAATTCTTTGCGTGATTTTATCTTCAATGTATGAAAATGCGGCCTTCTTATTTCTGCCAATAAAAGACGGTGGACCAAGATACTTCCCAAAATTACGTGCCTGTGATACCCCCAGAACTTGCGCCACCACCTCTTTCTCTTCCTCATCTGTATTTTTGCTGTAACATATACTGGATTTATGATAGTTTACCACTTGCCCAGATAGACTTTCATAAACTGATAGACAATTCTTTATTTCTGTAGCTTCCTGCACTGTTGCCTTGAAAAATAATAGACTATCATCAGCAAAAAATAAATGGGAAATAGGGGGAGCCCCCCCCCCCCCGCCCCCCCTTGCAACTCTGCAACCATGAATTGCTCCCTTGGCTTGTGCTTGTTGCAATAATAGTGACAGACACTCAGCACAAATAATAAATATGTAGGGAGATAAAGGGTCCCCTTGTCGCAATCCACGAGTGGGAATAATTGAGCCACTACGGGTACCATTAACCAGAAAGGAATATGATACCGTAGTCACACATAGCATGATAAGATCAATCCATCTATCATCAAAACCCAGAGCCAGCAACATACCACGCAAGAAGGGCCATTCCATCCGGTCATAAGCCTTTGCCATATCCAGTTTAAGGGCACTCCAACCTGTCCTTCTACACTGTTTTCTATTAAAAAAAATGCCCTACCTCAGAGTCTATCAGTATATTATCAATAATAAGCCTTCCAGGTATAAATGCACTCTGCGACTCAGATATAATTTTATCCATTATAGGCTTCATCCTGTGTGAGATCATTTTTGCCACTACTCTATACATTACATTGCTCAAGGCTATCGGCCTAAGGTCAGAGACCATTTCTGGTGAATTCTTCTTGGGGATCAGAACTACATCAGTATCATTCAGTCCAGGGGCAAAATGCGCGAGTTCAAACAGTCCAGAATAAAATGTGAAACATCCACTCCCACAATATCCCAAAAATGTTGGTAAAAACCAGGGTTCATACCATCCGGACCCGGTGCTTTATCAGGGAACATCGTAAAAAGGGCATCTCTGACCTCCTCAATTTCAAAGGGTCTGTAAAAGGGATTCATTTTGTATGTGAGATACTCGGGGGGCAATATCCCTAAACAGACAATTTCCATCCACAGGATTCTCAGTAGTAAAAATCTTCTTAAAATAATCCAGAATAATCTTGTTCATATTCTCCCCTTCCACCACTCCCCATTATCATTCATCAATCTAGATAAAAGTATTCTTACTTTTACGGTGAGAGGCATACCTGTGATAGAATATTGTATTCGCATCAGCATGTTTGAGCCAGTGTTGCTTGGCCCTCTGCCTCCAGTATACATCTTCCTGTGCTTCTATACGGCATAGGGCTTCCTCTAGGCCATGAAATTGAGTCAAGGAGGCTGTGTCTGTGCGTCCTCTCAGGCGTTGTTGCTCTTTTCGGAGTTTCATGATCTTCTCACCAAACTTGTGATGCCAATCACCACCCCATTGGGTTAGGCGATTCCCACAATGTTCAATACAATTTTGCATGCCTTCGACCCTTTTCTCTTCCCATGATTTTTCTACCACAGCCCTGCAACCATCATCATATAGCCAGGCCATCTCGAAACGGAATCGTTTCATTCCCCTGCCTCTCCATGTCTCATTATTTCGTATGGCCAGAAAAATGACAAAATGATCGGATTTCCTTGTCAATAGGTTATAAACCCTCGCACCAGTTATGAGGTCGCGCCAAGTTTCATTTGCAAGTACCTTATCTAGCCTCTCCTCAATCCAATTGGGTGTGCCTTTCCCCTTTTCCCACGTAAACTGATAGCCATTCATTGGTAGCTGGGACAGTCCACAGTGTTCAATAGTCTCTCCAAAACCGCGTAGGAGATTATTTGGATGCTGATTACCTCCTCTTTTCTCATATTGGAACAAAAGATCATTAAAGTCCCCCACCATTACCCAAGGGAGATTAGATCGTGGTGCTAACGACTTCAACAATTCCCATGATTCCACACGTCTATTGCGCTCTGGAAATCCATAATAACATGTCATTCGCCAATTTGGGAGATTCGTCATGCTAACCTCCACATCAACGTAATTTTTCGAAAAACTTAAAAGCCTCGCTGTGCAATTCTTCCGCCACAACAAAGCTAGACCACCACTCAAACCAACCGGGCCAACATAGAATACACCCTCAAAACCAAGTCGGATCCGGAGACGTTCAGCATGTATCCGGGCAACTTTAGTTTCCATAAGAAATACAAAGTCGGGTTCCTTACGGGACACAATGTCCACTATCTCGCGAACTGTTCGTGGATTACCCAAGCCACGACACTTCCAACTCAGTGTACTCATTGGGATGGGCGGGTCTGGTAACCAGATCCCGCCTGATGCAAGTTTTTTGAAATATCTGCTATAGTAATGTCACCTCCTCCAATTACCCCATTCCCGCTTCCGCTGCCTCCCATCTCTCCCCATCTCCGTTTAGCAACTTCCGAGACAGTCTCAGCCCCCTCCCGGAGGTCTACATCCGACGGTAATGCTGTGGGTCCAGCGTCAGAAACCGTTGCCGTGGTTGCTGCTTCGGACTGCACTGGCTTGCCATCTTTATCAAGAAGCCATGGTGCACCAATCTTGCGTGGACCCCTTCTTGCTCTAGCACGCAGATCATCATTGAAAGGATATTTTTCCACCGACAGCCCCGCATTCCTTGCGCCCAAACAATATTTGTGGAGATGGCCGAGCATACCACAAAAGAAACAAAAGTTGTGGAGTCTTTCGTACTTAAAATTCACCCAACATGTAGTCTTGTCACGCTTCATGAATTTCATACGTCGCTTTATGGGTTTCGCTACAGGAATGGAAACCCTAATCCGATAAAACGTCTTCCATGGAGCATCAGCAAACCTATCATCAGATTTCAGAAAAGTACCCAGAAAATTCCCTATCTGTTCGAGAATTCCACTAGATGTATACCCCAACGGGAGATCATTGAACCTGTATCCACATATCAACCGTATCCAGAGCACCCTAACTGGAATAACACCATCCAGGACTTGCTTGCAAACCAAGGTATTATTCTCAAACGACCACGGACCGCCGTCCAGAACCAGCTGCATGTCCGTTTCATGATAGAAAATAAACAAAAAGAGGTTAGGTTATATTTCTGTCACCTGAACACCCTTAACCGGCTGCCAAACCGGGGCCATAAGGCTCATGAATTCCACCTTCACAATCTTAGTTGTCAAAAACCTGCCCACAAGCTTCAATGTTTCACGCTGTTCTACCGGCGCATCACCGTCACCCTCCACACATGGCTCGAAAACGTTTTCATCCTCCTCCAACGCCAGATCACTCCACCTCGCCGTAATTCTCCCTACTTCCTCCATGGTTGCTGCGTCGTCCATCCGAGAGGTTCCTTCTTGTTGCGCCATGCTCGCCGATCGCAAGAGAGAAGCCAGCGTTCGCTGGAGAGAAGATCGCTAATCACCGCTTGAAAACCCTATAAAAGTCGAGGGAGAGATGAGAGCGGTAAGATTCATTATAAATTATTATAATAATTTAAATATGATAATAAATAAACTTATGTGGAATATATAGAGCATATAGATATTCACATACAATGGTGAGAGAGTGTATTGGACATGGATTGAATATTGATAATTGAGATGGAAAATCTATGTGGATTCTTATTCTCTACCCCTAATATTAAGTATTATATCTAAACACTTGATGTAGACAATTTTATTAGGATTTACATGAAAAAGAAATATATTATCAGTATTTACTACTCCGAACATTAAAAGCGTAAAAGTGATGACGTAAGAATGAGAAGTAAATTTCAAAGATTTTATGGTTAAGTGGCATGTAAGTGATTATTTCAAATGAGAAGTCATGGGTTTGCTCAATGGAGGTGATATTATGTGTCCTATACATTTTAGTTTCATTTTCCACACTCACTAGTTTCATTATAGTATAGCAATACCAAAGTATCATTTTAATTCTACTAGAGTTTCACTTAACAATATACATTATTGTATGAGCTCTATTTTGTTGTTTCATTTTCCACACACACTAGTTTAATTATAAGAATGCTAAAATATTGTTTTAATTACACTCCACGTTCATTTGACAATATATATAATTGTATGGTTATGAATTTTAGATTCATTTTCCACAGACACTAGTTTCATTTTAACAACATTAAAATATCATTTTAATTGTACTACAGTTTCATTTGATAGTACGTTATTGAATGAGCTTTGTTTTTTAGTTTCATTTTTCACACACATTAGTTTCATTTTAGCAATACTAAAGTATCATTTTAATTCTATTACAGTTTCATTTGACAACCATGGTTCACGTAACAATCGATTCACTAGGGCAAATTATTGTGTAGATCATGGTTCACACAACGTTATATACATGAATTATAACAAAAAGTACATTTTTAATATATTAAAAATATATTATTTGTGTACTAAATGTACATTATATAAAATAATGTATTTTTTGTACTCAAATAATATACTTTTTCTGAATGAGTGTGCTATTTGTACCACCCCTAGTGAAAAGTGGGTGTAAATAACTTTGAAATTGTATAAAGATATATAAATTTCAACAAGTACATAGATTGAAATACACATCTATTGCAAAAGATTTTTGCTTCCATTTCCTCACATCAATTGATTCAAAGGTTTACAATTAGATGGTGCATTCATACCACTACTCAATAACCTAACACTAACAACTATAATTACCAACACTACAACTTTGAATTGCCAACTCTTAAACCAAGACTTATCCATTGTTCTTGCACCATTCACAACCAATATGAGCCTCATTTGCAATGACTTCAACTCTTCATCTTGTTTATTCAACCTCTTAAGCAACCATGTAATGATCTTCTTTAACCTTTTACACATAGGAGGACCGTATGATTGTATGAACCTACATCCTCTACTCTACAATTAGAATACCAATTTTTTTTAAAAAAATAATTTTAATAAAAATCCAAAGTGAAATCAGGTAAATTAACTTACTCCATTTTCTCGACATACCCAAAATCTTTGTCTAAGGTTTTCATTTTTTCATAAAGTGATCACCTTCAATTGATTTTCACATTTGCATTCTGCCACTAGAGTTGCCTCACCATAATCACTACTCTCTCTTTGGGAATTTGAGGAGGCATATGACCTAGCCATTATGTTTACCTTCAAAATAAACCTTGATTATTATTTAGTAGAAGATGAAGAAAGATGGCAATAGGACCGCGAGGAAGAAGATGGAAATTGATGGACAAGAACATCTATTTAGAAAGATAGGGAAATAGGTCATCAGTAGTGATAGAGGGAAACGATGACTTTCCATGCTATAAAAGAAAAAAAAAAATCTTGTTAAAGTTGGATGAAGAAACTACCGGAAGAACCAAATATGCTAAGAAAATGATATTCGTGAACTAATTCTGCAAGTTTTAAAAATCATGGGATCAAAGTTGTAAGTGACAAAATAATCTTGGAACCAAGAGTGCAAAAAAATTCATCTATGGTAGTGTCTATTGTCTTTTTTGTTCATTGCATTTGAAGTAAATGTTTATCTAGTGTTCATTATTATCTCTAAAATACTTGCTTGTCACATTTTTAAATAATGATGTTTTATTGGAGAACATATAGAGAAGTTAACAATTGCATAAATTGGATGACTTTTCGATTCTAAGTCTAACACTTATATTTTGAGTACTCGCCAGCCCTACTTATATTTTGAGTACTTGCCAATTTTACTTTTTTAAGACATCATAGAGTTAGCATTTTTGTGATTCATGGGGTTCAACTTGAGTTGTTTTTTTGGTGTATTAATAAATCCAATAAAATGTACCAATAAATTCATGAAATATGTAGTCATTTTGTATTTAGGTTTTATTATTGTTTGAACAACACCATCTATAGAAATCAAAATGGGGTTTTTCTCATAAAATAGAAAACAAACAAAAAAATTGTTAGTAAAAGTAGACAGGTGCTCGTTGAGAGAGTGCGCGAGTTCACCACACCGCAACTTTTTTTTTTTTTTTTGTTACCTCAAGAATTGTGATGAATCATAACAAATTAAGAAATTTTTTCTTTCTTCACAGAATTATTGTTTATCTTTATTAATTGAAAATCTAGGTAACAACGGTTATCCGTTGACGGGGAGGATCTAATGGGAGAGCAGAGAGTGGAGTTCCCGAACTCGTGGATCATCTCTCTGTTCGTGATCATCCACCTGGTCGTCTTCATCGCCACCATGATGGTAATGGTAAAAATAAACACATCCCATATTGACCTTGCACACTAGTATACAAGATAATGGTATAAACATTTGCTGCTGCTGCGGTAGAAATTTGCAGTATTATGCTTCATAGAAGGTTAGACCTAGTCTGCAAGATTCTAGAAGAAGGAAATTATTTTGTTGGGGCACCATTCTCGCGGGGCACTTTGCTACACATTTCCGAGTTTCGCTACATCTCCTTGGACTTCTCTAGCACTTGTACATATAGCATCCCATAGTTGGTAGAATAATCTAGAAGCATATACATAACACTAGTAGTAGTAGAGATCCTTAGAATATTTTAGAAATTTAGGGATGGTTGTGTAGAGATTCTTAGAGGATTCTAGAGAACAAATCTTTAGTCATAGGATGAAGTAGATCTCCACCATTCATTGAGGAGGTGGAATAGGTATAAATAGCCCTCATATGGGCTCATTTGTAAACAACCTACCAATCTAGGAGTTCAAGTAATCCAAGTTCCTTACAAAGCTTCAGTTCTTTCTTTAAGCTTCTTTCTGACATCCAGAAGGTCATCATGGCTCTGTCGATCTCAATGGTATTTGAAATTTTCTCTGGTGGTTCAGAGAAAACCATCCAATCACACTTCAAGCCCTTAGAATCACCCAACACCATATCCTGTTGAAAAAAAAATGAATTTCTTCTGGTGGTTCATACAAAACAATCCAATCACATTAGCCCTTAGAATCACCCAACACCATATCGTGTTGAAAAAAATGATTAAGAAAAAGAAAAAGAAAAAAAAATCACAAATAGGTTTTACCTGTGATCATAGACCCAAGTTTATTCTCAAACTCCGACCAATTAAACCATATCACTCAAAATGTCAAAACCCAATTTTGGTTGAATAACAATAGACCGAAGTCTATTCTCAAACTCGGATTTGCTGAAAATTGTGTTTCAAAATGAATTGAATGGAGACGTCATCCACATAAGAGCGGGTAATGGAATTAATTTGCAAGCAGAATTGGTTGTCTTAAAAAAATGAAAATTATGTTTCAAAATGAATTCAATGGAGACGTCATCCACATAAGAGCGGGTAATGGAATTAATTTGCAAGCAGAATTCTCAAATCCACGTGATGTTTATATAGAGATAGGAGGAGATAAAATACTTCTTGCCAATTTTTTTGATGCTAATCAGATTGAACTGAAATGGTTGGATTTTTGGTTTGATTGGTTTGATTTGACTTCAATCTATTAGTATTGAAGAAGCAATTGGGCAGCGTTAAGTGGTATGTTACTGGTTTGTGATTTTTTTTTTCCTATTATGATACCAAGTGCACGATAATATTGTTTAGAATTTAAAATGATGTACTGTAGTAAGGGAGCTCTAATAAAATGGCATGCTGCCTCAACTATATTTTTTCTACCATGTTGGTTAGATAAAATATTATTTCAATTACATAATAAATTATTTTTTAATATATATTATTAATTCATTAATAATAATAATAAGTACAATTGCAATACGTCTACCAAAAAAACATTGACACATAGGATCGCAATTCTCTCAATTGCAAAGCTGATGGCCTAACTTTACTTTGAACAGTGAAATCCCGAAACTGTGGAGTTGATTTAGGAAACTGAATAACAATAGACCGAAGTCTATTCTCAAACTCGGATTTGCTGAAAATTGTGTTTCAAAATGAATTGAATGGATATGTTTCAAAATGAATTCAATGGAGACGTCATCCACATAAGAGCGGGTAATGGAATTAATTTGCAAGCAGAATTCTCAAATCCACGTGATGTTTATATAGAGATAGGAGGAGATAAAATACTTCTTGCCAATTTTTTTGATGCTAATCAGATTGAACTGAAATGGTTGGATTTTTGGTTTGATTGGTTTGATTTGACTTCAATCTATTAGTATTAAAGAAGCAATTGGGCAGCGTTAAGTGGTATGTTACTGGTTTGTGATTCTTTTTTTCCTATTATGATACCAAGTGCACGATAATATTGTTTAGAATTTAAAATGATGTACTGTAGTAAGGGAGCTCTAATAAAATGGCATGCTTCCTCAACTATATTTTTTCTACCACGTTGGTTAGATAAAATATTATTTCAATTACATAATAAATTATTTTTTAATATATACTCCGTATTATTAATTCATTAATAATAATAATAAGTACAATTGCAATACGTCTACCAAAAAAAACATTGACACATAGGATCGCAATTCTCTCAATTGCAAAGCTGATGGCCTAACTTTACTTTGAACAGTGAAATCCCGAAACTGTGGAGTTGATTCTAGGAAACTGACTTGTTAAGGCAAAATCAAGGGCACTAACTTCTACACCAAGAACAGAGCTAGAGGTTGAAGGAGTGGAAAAAAAACATCAAAGAAACTCCCCAAAGAAAATGGCTCCTTTTTCTTTTCGCCATTTTATACAACCAAATTCATCTGTTTGGAAACTTTTAAAGTACATTTTGAATGCATCCTAACTGAAAACCCATCATCATAAACTTATTGATATCAATATCCATAACAAATAAAGCAATGGGTGATGCAAATGACCAGAATTTGTTTCTTTTAGCAGATAAGACACCCCTGTCAAAAATATAACATACAAGTTTGTTTTAGCAGATAAGACACCTCTGTCAAAAATACAACATTTACATAGCATCACCAACTAAACATAAACTCATTATGACCATTGGTCAAGCATCCCAAAATTCTAAAACATATAAATTTCCAGCTTTTCTCATTATGCCGCCATTGGTGAAGCACCCCAAATTTGTGGAACAAAAGGAATAACCCATAAGTATTCAAACCCCATAGAAGAATAAATATAGAATCCCAGAAGGCCAATAAAGAATAAGCACTTCCAAAAATAGGAAGTAGCATCTTGTTTAATGTTTAAATCCAGTTGGTAATCTTCAAGACCACACAAGGAACATAGGACTGATAAAAAGCTTTTAAAATTCTAAACAATATAGATGAGATGCCAGCAGCAAAATGCATATGCAGTTGTATATGAGTAAAAGAAGAAAACCATTATCACATATATTATTGCAAAGTTGTGATGTTGAAAAGTATAATCCCAAATAATAATAAGCTAAACATATAATCCCAAATAACAAGCTAAATTGTGTTGGATCTACAGGTGACCATCAAATCAAATAGACATAAAATGCATAAGCAAATCCACTAAGGTATTAATGACAAGAAATAACAATAATGAGAATGGTATTGGACCTCTAATAGCCCAATTTTCTAACTTCAGACAAATCCTCAACTTCATGAACAACTCGTAATGATCCATCCACAAACACTGACTTCAACAAAACAATAAAAGACATGAATATCAATTGCCTATGGGGAAAAATACTCAAATTTTTACTACTAATACAAATAATTTCACTAATCTGTAGAGCTATCAAGCATTAAAATTTTATTCACAGCTAACCAACCTTGAAATATATGAGACTGGCCTTATATTTAGGTGCATATCAGTAAAATGGCTTGCCTATCATAAAGCATATTGTGAAGCCTTGGAAGCCATATTAGAAAGCTCTAACTTTTGAGGCTGTAGCGCGATGAAAATACTGTTCGCGAGACAACAGCCTCACATTCCTCAAGTACTGGTGGAATGGTATTGCACCATCTTGTGCAGCCTTGTCCAATGAATAAATGGCGTCCTCTATAGCCAAATCCGAGGCAGAACAATGGAGCATCTGTTTAGAAAGAACATCAAAAGGCTCAAAAGCCTCATTAACATCCACAACCCCCCCTAACTTAGCATCCACAACCCCTAACTTAGCTTCATTGTCCTTGAGCCACCCCTCCAGTAAATCGGTGTTCATCAAAACCATCTGCAACTGCTGCTCCAACTTTCTCATCCTGCATTTCCTTCACGCCTTTGTTCAACTGCTCCTCTCGCTGCCTCAATGCAGCTTGGGCATTAAACAGCCCTTCCATTTCTGCCTCCCTGCCCTTCCTCAACCCTGCTATATCACTATGCAACTTCTCCACTAGCTTATTAATGGCGTTCCGCTTTAAAACTTCAGACGCCTCATCCATTCCACTTCCATATGGAGACTGCGGAAATACACGGGGAGGTATGGCAGGCTGGACGGCGGACGCAAAATTCGCACTTGTAGAAGGACTGGGGGTGGGGTTAGGGTTAGGGTGGGGTCTGCGCTGCTGGGAATACAGAGGGGGGTCGCGGCTAAAATAATGGCACAAATTGCGACCTAATTCAACAAGATTAGAACTAGGGTACAACCAATTCTGAAGATACGGGATAGCAAGCAACGACGCCGGAAGGGTTGACGAAAGGGTGAGGCCGCTTGATGATCATGTCGCGAGTAGGGTTCACGAAGACCAGAGGCGGGTGTTGAGGGTAGGACTCCATGAGCCAGATGATAATGGGGATATTATAGGTCACACCCTGGAACACCATAGGGACGGTGCCGTCCACCTGGAGGAGATTCACAGTACGGCCATCGTTGTGGGTGAAGGTGCCGGTCTTGGGCTGGAGAGAAGGGTAGGCTTCGATGAGGGCGAGGATGTATTGCCGGATCATCCACTTCAGCTCCTCGGAGTAGGGAAGAGCCGCCGGGCCTCGCTGCGAGAGAACGCTGCTCAGGAATTGCTGGGTGTATTGGATACTGGGCGGGTGGGTCGCCTGTGGAACCTCCACCATCGTGATCGATCGGAAGAGGAGAAGCTCCCATGGTTTATGTCTTTAATATATATTAATTCATATATATCTTGAAAACAATTTAAACATAATAAAGAGAATAAATATAATTATTCCACATGTTATGTTATTGCGAAACATAGAGCATTATCTTGGTCTTTGCAATGGTACGCGTCTCAACGTTACAAGATTGGTTGATCACATGGTCGAAGTAAAAATAGTTAATGGAACATATGAAGGAAGTTTAGACATTAGCTATTAACTTGCTCGAATTCAAACATGATAACATCAACAAACATAAATGATCTAAATCCTAATTTCATTTACACTATATAATATTTTATGTTATAATTTAAATAATTGTATATCGATCTAAATATTCATAATATATTATAACAAATTTATTATGTGCATCGCACGAGTAAAAATAATAGTTATTATATAATAATAAAGCGTACATTTAGATAAGGAATAAGGTTTAAATTGGCCACTGAACATAACCTGAAAAGGTAATTAGGCCACTGAACGGAAAAAAAAAATTACAATTAGGCTACTGAACACTCCAAATGTATGCAATTTCACCTGATAGCAGGTTACCATCAATTTTAGCAGATTACTTGCTTACGTGGTAATTGAGTTGGCATTTTTAATAATTTTAAAATAATTTTTAATAATAAATTTAAAAAAAAATGATGGGTCGTTTTATTTTTATAATTTATTTTTTATTTAAATTTTTTTCAATTTTTTTTTAAAAAATTATTATTAAAATTTATTTTAAAATTATTTAAAATGCTAATTCAGTTGTCACGTAAGCATGTAACCTGTTAAAATTGATGGTAATCTACTATCCGGCGAAATTGCATACATTTGAAGTGTTTAGTTGCTTAATTGCACGTTTTTGGAGTGTTCAGTACACTTTTTTTTTTGTTCAGTTACCTAATTACATTTTCAGATTACGTTTAGTGGCCAATTTGAATCTTATTCCTTTAAATAAATAAACTAAAAATAATATTGCAAATTTTGACTTTATAATTAAAAATAGCGAAACCTACAGTCAACGGCTAGGATAGTCGGCTGCTGCTACCAAGTACCTACCTAAAGCCACGTCACAAATTTGGCTATTTTTTCTTCATTTGGTACATAAACTATTAAAAGCAGGAGATTCAATACGTTACGTTACTCCATCTTAATATTACGACCTCCACTTTAATTTGTACAAAAATACAAAATTCTCTCGCCTCAATCTCCTCTCCTCATAGTCCGATAGGACAATAGATGGCTAAGAGCAACCACACCAATGCATAATGGGAGAATAATGTCAGAAATTAGTGCCATGTGGAAGAGAGAGAAGGAAGAAAGAGAAAAATGGAATTCTCCTGCAAATGTGGAGAGATTTCAGAAATGTGGGATCCACCACAATTTTTAACCATGTGTGACAGCCATGCGTGGCTGTCACTTCTGCGCCCAGCTGACGCGTGCAGTGCACGCGCCAGCTGGGCGCGTCAGGCGCACCGAGAGGCGTGCCTGACAGTTAATAAAATAGTATTATTTTTATTTAATTTTTGTTTTTTCTTTTTTTTCCCTTTTTTCTTTCTCTTCCCATTTTCTCTATCCTAATCACTCTTACATTATCCCCCAATTTTCCCCAACCATTGTGGATGCTCTAAAGTACAATGACTTAGTGCCCTATTAAGTGAGAACAAGTGCATAACATTCATAAAAAGCCCACTACATTCGGTATAACTTTCACACTGCAACCTTTAAGAACTCACTTATCGTTTTCACTCATATTCAGACGGTCACGAGTTCAATTGCATGGTATTGCCTATAATAATAATAAGTTTAACTAAAAAAAAATTTGACAATAATTAAATTCGTAACATTGACAATAGCATCGTGATATATCTTTTATGTTAAGTTGAGTTGAAACTTGAAAGGAACCCTCCAAAATCATCACACTAAAAGAGAGGGGAAAACAAGAAAGAAAAATAAGAGTTCACCAACACCAAATCACTCACTGTCAGAACCACCATCATCATTTTCATGCTCTGCAACAACCTTCTCAAGAAACCTCTTCCGAACTCCATCAAGAACAGCTTCTCTCGACTGCTTTTCTCCACCATGGCCATCGTTGAGTACCGGATCAGATTGGCAGAGAACGAGGGCAACACCTGAAGCAAATAAATAAGAGATATGGCATTGGGAAATCTAAATATGCAACATATATACTTACTTTCGGGAGTGCATCTCCGACCAAAACTATGCATCCCAATATAATTTGCCTTGACAGCGCTGTTGTTGTAAACCAATAGAGTAGGAAGATTGCGATCTGGGTAGTTATGGATACAATCGGTAGATATAATCTTGACAAACTTTGTTGCTGGGTATTTAGTAGCCAATTCTTCTAAGCACTGCAACAGCACCCGGCAATCTGCATATCTGTCGAGGAGGAAGAAGTGCAGAGCTTCAACTACTGAATGCAAAAACTATTCTTATTTATTTAGAATATATATGTGTTAAAGAGTGTCTCACATTGATAAAATAAGTGAGAGCCTATGGGTTTACAAGTCTGGGTTAGACTAGCTAATTGGTTGAATTCAATCTTTTAGTGTGGTTTGGCCCATGTGCATTATAGCCCAGAAAGAGACATTACCCATCCTTGTATAAAAGAACAATCACCCAAACATCTGGCGGAGCTTGTGATACCTCACGTACAAAATCTGATCCAGAAATGGGAATCACGCATCCAAACTTTGCAACCTTGGCTGCTGCTTGCATATCTGCCAACCTCTTCTTCCTGCAAACAATCACCATAAAATAAAATTAAGAAGCAGCTGCTAAGATCACAATATCGTTTTTAACATTCCCAAAATCACAAATTGGCAGGTAGGAATTTCCCACTCTATGGAGCTACATAATAAACTGTACTCCTAATACAGAAGTTGATTGATTTTATCTTGATTTAGCAAATTGCGATCAAGGTGAAGAAGAGGTACGTACCTGTACTCTTCAAGGAAGGGGTCTTCGTCAAAATCATCTTCAATTTCTTCGAGCTCTTCGGCGGATTTCTTATCGATCCATGCCTTGTCCTTGGGCTGGGAGGAGTCTTCATCTTCGGCGGGGGTGAAAGGCGGTGGCTTGAAAGGAGGCGACTTGGGAGGGAGGTTTCCGAGTTTCCTCTGAATGTCATCCCACTGAGTAGAAGCTCCTTCCACGTCCTTGTACACGAAGTGGTAATCCGCCATTTCCGGCTGTATCTCTCTCTTCTCTTCTCGTCCTTTCCTGTCGTCTCTAATCTCTCCACCTGACAGGGGATCCAGAATTTCCTTTCAGTGGGGGCGAAGAAGCGAAAGTAAAATGAATTCAAAAATGTTCAAATACAAAATACACTAGAAATTACCATACAAGGTTTCTGATGAACTACGGGATAATATTCATCTACGCTCTCTCCATAACTGAACCAAATTTCCAGCAAACAATGAAACAAATAAACATAATTAACATAAGCAGCTAACATCACCCATCACATAAGCAACTAATATGGATTTAATCAAGAAAACAGTACAGTTTGATCAAGAATTGATGCACGTGGATTTAAAAACAGTACATGGAAATTAGGGCAAACAGGGAATTAAAAGTTTAAAACCCATGGAACATGGCATTCAAGATTTCAAGTACACACTGCTCACTGCTTCCAGTACTAACATCAAAATTCAAAAACTTAGGGCAAAAACAAAATTAGGGAAATTAGGGCAAAACCATAAATCCATAATAAGATTTCAAAACTCAAAATTTATAGCAAAAAATTAAAAAAATTATTGAAATTAAGATTTATAGTCCAAGGGGTGAGAAGTTGAGAACGAGATTACGATTTACGAACCTGAGGCGAGGCGGCGACTGGACGGTGGTGACTGGTGAAGACGGAGGCGGCTCACGACCGGCGACTGAGGCGGACTGAGGGTGAAGACGGGGACCGGGAAGCTGGTGGCAGTGGTGGGCGGTGGCGTCGTGGCGAGGCAGAGGGAGGACCAACACCAAATGAATTTTACAAAAAAAATAAATAAAATATAATAATAATAATAATAATAATTTATTATCTCCAAAAAAATAATAATAATAATAATTATTATCTCCAAAAAATAATAATAATAATAATAATTATTATTATTATTATTCAAAAATCAAAAGCGGTGCACACACTTATATAATTCCATTTTATTGAAGAAAACATGTGTTTAGTCGCTAAAATTTTACACTTATACCACTTTAATCCTCATGTTACATGCTCAACCACACGCGTACATGGATTATGTGTTGGTACCGTTGGTAGAAAACACAAATAATAATAAAAAAATAAGATTATTATTTTCTGGAAAGAAGGGAAGAAAAGATGAAGAAAAGTGGGTAGTGTTTGGTGTTGGGTTTTTGCAAGAGTCAAGTGAGCACTCTTTCCTTAAAACCTTATTTGCCACCTCCCAAAGATGCTAGGAGCGTTGTGGCCTAGGCTTCCCAGGATAAAACTTGCTAATGATTCAATGTTTGAGCACTCAAACAAGGAATCCGGCGAGCAAGACAATGGCTATGAACACAGTAGGTCAAGAAAGAGTAGAAGTTGAGACCGAAGTTTGGCATAACTTAGCCCGCAAGGCCAGCCAATTTTCGGACGACATTCGTGCCCCCAGGTGCCGGCGCACACGAGCTCGGGCTTGAATCAAGCCTTTTTCAATCTCTGCTAGTTGGAATTTGATTTGCACACCCCCCCCCCCCCCCCCCCCCCCCCCGCGCGAGAGAGCCTCTATGCTATACAATTCTACAAGCTTCAAAAGAGCTCTTGTATATAAGGGGGGGGGGGGGGGGGGGGGGGGAATCTTCATTCCAAAGCAATGTGGGACAAAAACACACTTTTTCCCTTCATTTTCCAACTCAAATGGGTCTACTTTGAGAATCAATATCTCATTCACCCATTATCCGTTTTGAGCGTACAATATATCGATCTCTTCGTCTCACTACGAAGAATCCGAATCCACTTTAACACGACCCAAATCGGTAGTGGACCCCACTGATAATTGTACCACAAAATAGCCACTTAACATGCCATTTTATGCCATTTTAAGCTATTTTTTCCAACAATCCCCCACATGAATGAAAAATTGATTTTCGGGGTATTTTGAAATCGGAAACAACTGTGTTCAAACGGTCGATCCCTGCATAGGATAGGTAGGGAGTCACTATACCCTTTGAACCTTCCCTTGTGAAGATATGTTTACTCTACTGGCTGTACGGTAGAACGCGATGTCTTTGAACCGACTGCCGTTTGTGTAGACGATGACATATCTCACACAGAAATCTCCTACCGTTCCACAGCTCATAAGGAGTCTTATCGAGCTTCTTTCGGGGTACCTTATTCAAAAGGTAGTTACTTGTCAAAATCGCCTCACCCCAAGCATCTTGAGGTAGGCCCGAACTTATAAGCATCGCATTCATCATATCTCTCAATGTACGATTCTTTCGTTCGGCAACACCGTTCGATTGAGGTGAGTAAGGTGCAGTACGCTCGTGTATTATACCTACACTTGCACAGAAGTCACCAATAGGTGCTTCGTACTCACCACCTCTATCGCTTCTAACCTTCTTAATACTTCGATTAAGTTGGTTTTCCACTTCATTCTTATAAAGAACGAATTTATCAACGGTTTCGTCTTTGCTCTTAAGCAAATACACATAGTAGTATCGTGTGCTATCGTCGATAAATGTGATAAAATACTTATTACCACCTCTCGTTTGTATCGATCTAAAATCGCACAAATCACTATGGATTAATTCTAGTGGTTCAGTTTCCCTTTCAATCGACTTGAAAGGTACTTTCGTTAGTTTTGTCTCAACACAAATTTCACACTTGTTATTTGTGTCAATTTGAAAGTTGGGAATATGGTCCATGCTAATTAATCTACGCATAGAATTAAAATTAACATGACCTAGTCTACCATGCCACAAACTGGAAGACCCAAGCAAGTAAACAGAATTAACTTTGCTTTTATTGATAACAGGAATTACATTGAGCTTAAACAGCCCATCAGTTACATATCCTTTACCAACAAACATCCCTAACTTGGACAAAACTACTTTGTCTGACTCGAACACCATGCGAAAGCCATGCTTGTTCAACAGAGAGCCAGACACAAGATTCTTCCTCAGCTCAGGAACATACAGCACGTTGTTCAACGTTAGTTCCTTCCCGGAAGTCATCTTCAGAACCACCTTGCCCATGCCTTCCACAGCAGACTGAGCAGAGTTTCCCATCCACACCTTTTCACCATCAACGGTTTCAAAGGTGTTGAACATCTCTCGGTTGCAACACAAGTGCCTGGTTGCACCGGTATCAATGAACCACTCACGAGGGTTTGAACCCACGAGGTTCACTTCGGTCACCATAGCCAAAAGGCTAATCTCGACCTCCTTCTGACTGCTATCTCCAACAACATTGGCTTCAGAACTCTTGTTCTTTTTCCTTGGAGCCTTGCATTCAGATGCTCTGTGGCCATGCTTGCCACAATTGTAGCATTCACCAGGAAACTTGTTCTTGGTAACGCCACCTTTCGGACCTAGCTTTCGCTTGTCCTTCTTGTTCCTCTTGGAGCTCTTACCGTGCTCCACAACGTTGGCCTTAGCGCCAACAACGATAGGAGCCTTCCTATCATTCGTCCTGTTCCATTCCTCAATCCTGAGTCGTTGGATCAGGTCCTCCAGATTCATCTCCTTTCGCTTATGCTTAAGGTAGTTCTTGAAGTCCTTCCAACCTGGAGGCAACAAATAGATCACAGATCCCACTTGGAAGGCTTCACTTAGCACCATGCCCTCGTCACGGATCTCATCAAAGATTAATTGCAAATCTTCTACCTGACTTAGCACGGTCTTTGAATCAACCATTTTGAAGTCGAGGAATCGGCCAACTACAAATTTCTTTGAGCCGGCATCCTCACTTCGGTATTTATGATCCAAAGCTTCCCACAACGCTTTTGATGTGCTTATCTTTCGATATACATCATATAGCGTGTCACACAATCCATTCAGGATGTAGTTTCGGCAAAGGAAGTCCGAATCCTTCCAATAGCCAACCGCCATCACGGATTGTGCATCTTGTTCCTTCAACTCGGGAACACTCTCGGACAAAACCTTGCCAGGCCGAGAGTTGCTAGGTAGAACAACATCTTCTGTTGCCACCTCTTGAAGTTCGAACCAACACCGGTGAACTTCTCCGGCTTTTCAGCCGAACCACTCGGTACCGAAGGTACCCGAGACATGGGAATATATCCCTCAGTGCTCCCACCATCTTGTGAACCAACGTTCACTAGTGTAGCTTGGGAATTAGCAACATTGTTGCCATTCCCTCCACTGTTATCCGCAACCACATTATTGTTGCCGTTTCTTCCATTGTTGTCCGCAACAACATTATCCTCCCCATCAATTGGCAGTACGGGATGCTCCATTTTCTTCAAGGAAATTCGGAGAAGACCACCAACGGGAAAACAAATATATAAGGTTTTAAGACTGTTGGTACCGTTGGTAGAAAACACAAATAATAATCAAAAAATAAGATTATTATTTTTCTGGAAAGAAGGGAAGAAAAGATGAAGAAAAGTGGGTAGTGTTTGGTGTTGGGTTTTTGCAAGAGTCAAGTGAGCACTCTTTCCTTAAAACCTTATTTGCCACCTCCCAAAGATGCTAGGAGCGTTGTGGCCTAGGCTTCCCAAGATAAAACTTGCTAATGATTCAATGTTTGAGCACTCAAACAAGGAATCCGGCGAGCAAGACACTGGCTATGAACACAGTAGGTCAAGAAAGAGTAGAAGCAGAGAGGTTTTGAAGCTGAAAAAAAAACGAACTTTCGTGTTCTATGTTTCTGTGTGTTAAACTCTACTGTATCTACCCTCTCTTATATAGGGTTGAAGGAGCCAGTAGCCTTTATTATGGCAATTAAAAATGACATTAAAGCTGCCTTCCAACAGCTATAACAGCAGGCCACTACCTAGGAATTGAATTCAGAATTCAGAATTGGAATTAATAGACAATTAATTCCGTACCAGTTGGAGAACTTTCGGGTTCCTGACCGTTAGCGTACAGGGTTCGGTCTCAACTTTCGACCTCAAACCAAGTGGCTATACCAGTTGGAAAATGATACCGAAGTTTGGCATAACTTAGCCCGCAAGGCCAGCCAATTTTCGTGCCCCCAGGTGCCGGCGCACACGAGCTCGGGCTTGAATCAAGCTTTTTTCAATCTCTGAAAGTTGGAATTTGATTTGCACCCCCCGCGCCCCCCCCCCCCCTCCGCGCGCGCGAGAGAGCCTCTATGCTATACAATTCTACAAGCTTCAAAAGAGCTCTTGTATATAAGGGGGGAAAATCTTCATTCCAAAGCAATGTGGGACAAAAGCACACTTTTTTCCTTCATTTTCCAACTCAAATGGGTCTACTTTGAGAATCAATATCTCATTCACCCATTATCCGTTTTGAGCGTACAATATATCGATCTCTTCGTCTCACTACGAAGAATCCGAATCCACTTTAACCCGACCCAAATCGATAGTGGACCCCACTGATAATTGTACCACAAAATAGTCACTTAACATGCCATTTTATGCCATTTTATGCTATTTTTTTCAACATTATGTATAATGTACCTACGTGGTACTTATTTCTAAATTCTAAATAATAAATATTGGTTTGAATTTCATCTTATCTATCCCTTACTTAAATGTGTCAACAAATATTGATTGAAACATTGTTATATTAAACTTACTTTTTTTTTTTCTCTTTTCAAAATATAAACTACAACTTGTCAATTCTCGATGCAACCAACAACACAAAATAAATTAAACTATTTCAATTTGAATTTCGGAACTCAACGAATCGTGAAATTTCACAAAAAAGTTTAATAACAATATTATACTTGTACAATATATAATTAACAACATGAGATTTGAAAACTTCTTAATTGAGGTACACATGCATACACTTTTTCAATATTTTTTTCGTGAAACTTTTTCCAATATTATTGAATACTGTTTTTCTAATACTTCGATAATTTTAATTTCACCAAATTAATTTTAAATTTGCGGGATCTCACCCTAGAGTTATTGTAGAGGTAAATCGCAAGTTACACAATTAACTCACTAGACAGATCGTAGTCTTATATATGCACAATGGGTCTAATATTGGTCCTGTTTGGTAAAATATTAGTCTATAAACCAATTTTAGCTTATTTGACCACTATTAATTATTTGACTTTTGGCTTATTTGACCACTATTAATTATTTGACTTGGTTAAAAAATCAACTCTAAAATACTAAAATTTAAAAAGCTGATCAAAGCAGCATTTTCAATTAGCTTTTTGAGAAAATAAATTATACCAAACAGCTAACAGCTAACAGTTAATTTATCAAACACCTTCTTACAATCAGCTAATGTTATCAACTAGTTATACATTCTAATTAACCAAATCAGCTAACAGCCATTTACCAAACATAACCACTATCTTTTATTTATTTCAATTTAAAGTTGTTATATGACGATGAACTCAACTCAAAATAATTGATATTGTTATCAGTACTTTTGCTCTATTTTTTTGACATCACGGATAGATATCCCAGATCATCTCCGCCCCTCGATTGCCCATCCACAGCCCCCATCGCTGGTAAAACCTCTTGCGGCGACAGTTGGCTCGGACCTCCAGTTTTCGCAGATGGCCATCGATCTCCGGTCTGATCACGGCGATCGGAGCGATCGGTTTACGCAGATGACACCGGCCTCGTAGACGGTCGATCGGATTCCGCAGACGTAGTCAGCTTCGCGGCCATCACCGATCGGAAACCCAGACGGTTGATCGACGATCGTACCGGCGACATCACTCCTCTGCCTTCGCAAGGCCTCAACGTCTCTCAGCAACATGATCGCAACCCCCATTTTCAAGATCGGCGGTCGGTTGCAATCAATCGCGTCGCGATTCCGATTTCGTCCTCGGCGGCTTCTTGCGGTGATGCATGGACAATCTGAGGCTGTGATTGGGGCCGGGGCGGGGTCGCGATCCTTCCCTGATGCTCAGTTTGTTGATCGCCGATGATCCTTCCTTGATGCTCTGTTTGTTTATCGGCGATGAATTCGCGGCGATCGGACGTTTCTGACCAAGGAGTTGGTAGTGGCGTTGACCATGGAGTTGATCCCTCAAACTGGAAAGGTTGCTTCTGTAAACGGGAGACTCTGGCTGCAGCACAACAAACAATCATCTATATGATCAAGAGCTAAGTACCCTACTCATATATATATATATATATATATATATATATATATATATATATATATATATATATATATATATATATATATATATATATATATATTGTGTATATATTGCTGCTATGTTCATATATATGATCGAAATGGGTAAACTATTTGCTTACTGCATGCACCTCGTTTTGGTGTTTCTTTAAATTAAAAGAGATCTTGTTTATGACGGTTCATAAACTGATATGATTGTGTGTGCAAGGAAAAGTGAAGAATGTAGTCAATTATGGCATGTTCTGTGCTTTCAAAATGCTGAAAATTTTCTTTTCATGTGGTAAAACACAAAATGACAACATCGAATTACCACTGGTTACATGGATCACAGTCTTGAATTTCATTTGCATGCTCTTACACCCTATTATAAAATTATGCCGTTTTGATTATTTTTGTATCCCGTTAAACAGTAGTAGTAATTCTTTGGAGAAATAGACCAAATGAGTTTAAAAGCTTTCCAACTCTATGGGTTACTGCTTCTAATAGACCTGCTGTCCATGATATGGGCTGGGTACATCTTTGTGTGATTTCATAGTAAATGAGTTGAATGAATTACAGAGCACCCAAGATTCTGATTAATTATTTGGTCAATGCTAATGAACTTGATCTACATTAAAATGTCTACCATTTCATTATTTTAGCTTTATTTGAAGAAAGTTAATATGTGGTGACATTTGCAGTATTTGGTTTACTTCTTTCATATGTTGGGGTTCTCAGAAGTTCACCTCATTTACTGGAATTTCTTTTGAGTTTAGCAAAATACTGGATTGTTTGGTTTGTTTTGCACTTACTCTGGTCAATTTGTGATCCTCCATATAGAAGTCAGATTTCCAATTGGAGTGTTGCCCCATAAATTGGTGTTGAGCTGTTTGCATTTGCTGAAAATGATTATAGCTTTTTATATTTCAGAATTTTATTGTGATCACTAATGCATGCCAGAAAAATTCCGAGATTGCCAATTTCAGCATCTTGAGATTGCCTTATAATTTGCTTGTTTTATCCTGAATGCATGCGCATAATTTGCTCGTTTTGTAAAATAACAGAGTACTGATGCCCAGAAGGCACAAGCACTCAGTTTGCCTGAAGCAATCTCAGCATTGAATGATGATGATGATGATCTATTGCATTATGAGCTTGAAGATTATGGATCGTGAATGATCACCATGTAATTGTTTGATAGACAATTATATATTTATTTATCCCTTTTACAAACATTTTATTGGTAGTTTTCTGATCCATTTTGGACATTAATATGTTTAATTCATGATGGACATTTTATCTATTTTATTTTTGGATCCTGATTTTAATATTCATGTGACACGAATATTTAATTTTATTTGAAAATCATTTTATTAATATATTCATTAAAATGCTATGATGATATCTATTATGGGCTATTGGCATCTGTAAGAGCCATATTACCTATGCCTAGTTGATTAATTGATAACATTTGGCATATGGTCTCTTGATTAGGCTCATAGAAGAGAATTTGTTATTTCTCTTGTTGGCAATAAAATATTTGCTATAGGCCATAGCTATTGTGATTTATCACGCAATGTATAAGTGAGACAATAACATGAATTCTCAATATGCTGTACAAATGTTAAGTTGCACCTGTTGTTGCTAAACCTTAATTTGATTTTGTGATATCAATTAGATGGTATGAGTCTAAATATTGTGATATATAGCATAAATATTGAATATAACTTTGCCCCGAAGGCGAATTTATTGCACTAATTATATGATAATAATAGCACTAGGACAAATTCTCCAAATATAAAATTGACTTGGTATTGATTTAAAAGTCAATTATTATTTGTCCAAAATTCAAGTTTATTGACTGCGCTAATTTATTATAGCATTGTTTCACATGAGTCTTTGACATTCAAGTAAGTCTGAAATTTGAGTATTTAAACAAAAGGATAGTACTTATCTTTTTTTAATATAGTTTTGCCTAGAAGGTAAACTTAGAACGTTAATTTATCTGTCACTGGTTATCTTGCATGTCATTTATGATAGTCACATTGTACTCCAGTAGTAGTTCTTTGAGTGACCAATGACTCATGAATGAAGTCTGCAACTTCTATTTTTAATGATATGCTACTATGCAAAAATGCTATGTGCTTAACCGCCAAAAGTGAGTCACATCATGTTGGTTTGCCTGAAGCAAACAAATTGTTAATATTTGATAATTTTTCAACATATATACTTCTTTTGGCGTTTAATCTCTCAAAGATTATCGAATGTTTCACTCATTTTGTTCAATGTGTATGCTTGCCCTATATGATTTTATATGCCACTTTGTGGTAAATTTTATATACATTTGAGAACTTATTGTGTTGCGATAATCTTTACATTTTAGAGATCCAATTTTTAATTATGGCATGACCAATTGGGTCATTGAGGGCAAACATAATGAGTTAGATATTACAATTTCTTATCCACATGAGTATTTTATAGAGCATGTGTGAAGGAGAAATTATTGAATTATCTGTTTTGGGGATATACTTTTGTTTGAAATCCAAATCTAACTCACTGCATATCACAAACCAATCCCTCAAGGATTGTTATACCTAGTACATGGTTTCAAAATAAACATTTCCCTATCTGCGTTATTACTTATAGTGCATAGTCTATTTCAATATATCACCACCACATCGTACCCGTAAAAAGGCTACCAAAGAAGCCTTAGTCTCTTGATTAATTAATGCCAAGAGCACATGATAGGATACTAATATAAATATCCTTAGGTACGTTGACTGCATACTTAATTAATGAAGTTCGTTTCTCGGCATTAGGGGGAGATAAGATTCAAATTTAATAGAATGCCAAGAAATTACATAAATGAAAATATCTTCATTATTTAAATCCATGTACTAGTTAGACTGAACTGAAAGTTCAGAAGATATATATTTGCGATATTAGCAAATAATCTGCCTAAATACATCTATTGATCATACTGATCATAAAAGAGTGATTAGGTCCATATACCATCCCCAATTTGAACCAAATATATCCTATCGATACTCCTTGATGCCAGAAGTGTAGGAGATCTATCAGTGTAAGGTATAAGAATCATTATACTAGATCTAGTAAATAAACATTGTCACTCTTGATATACCTTGAATAAATTATGTCTTGGAGACACTCGTCCAGATGACGAAAAACCCTAGTCAATTTATAGGTGCACCAAACAAACATAATACTAGGGATGCGGGACAACCAGATGTGATCTGAATAAGTTCTGGGAAATGTCTAGAATCTGGTTGACTTAAATATTGCCATAAATAATTATAAATATGGGAAAGATTTATGAAAGTATTATAGTTGTCGACAACACAATAGCCTGTACAAATTGCTCCATTATATGATAATCTGGATCCAGAGTTATGCACCGGAAGTGCCATGACTATTTAACGTATAAAGGAGCAATTAAGGCATAGCTCGACTCGCTAATTATTAATAATTCTCTTTATAACAATACACCTTGAGAGTTAACCCCGAAGGTTACAAGTGGGTGTGCACGAAAAAGAAATAAGAATAATGAGGTGATATGATATAAAGCGAGTTTGTAGCATTATGGGTTCACACAGATACCCTTGATTGATTTTAATCAAACATATTTTCCCACGATAAATGGCATTAAGTTCCGCTACATCATTGGCAGAATAATAAATTAGATATGCAACTAATATTAAATTCAAAATTCCCCGAAGGATTTTAAGTTCTAAAAATGAGAAAAAGTGAATCGCACAATAAAATATTAAGGTCTTTATAGAACCTGAAATAGTTAATATTTATTTTGAGAAATCCCTGATGGATTTATAATTTCGGAAATGAGAATTTAAGTGTCATTATATTTACTCTTTAAAGGGTTGCGAATGGAGTTAATATCCTCATTGAAGGAATAATATGTACCATTGTGTGCTCGATAAAGGGTTGATAATGAACTTATTTATTATTAATTATCTAAGTCAATATTGATGGTGGAAAACATCAATGAAATATATAAAGGGCTTGATGATGTCAGCCCATATCTAAAGACGGAGATTTTGAAACAAAAGCTTGGGAAAGCTAAATATTATCTCGACTTGAAGATCGAGTTTTTTCTTTGAAGAAATTTTCATACACCAGTTAGCCAATATATGATTTTGATTGGATACTTAGACAAACCAATATACAATGGGCTACTTGGGTACTGGCTATTATTTTTTGTATCCCCATAATGCTAAGTCCCAAAACTGGTTGTACTATATTTACCCCCATTGTCCCATAAAGGATCAATAAAGATTGTGTTGCACAAATGATAAAAGGATATATAATGAAATCCTTTTGACTAGATATTATGATATCAATATTATACCACGTGAACTCCAGAAGAGTCACGAGATTATTATAGAGTATATTTATTCAAATGACAGTTGTATATATTTATTTACAAAATTTCTCTATACAGTTTGGAAATTTAATGTATGGGAATTAAAGATTGTTATCTTTGAGGGGGAGTATCATTTTACATGAATCAATCCTGAAGATTGTGTCTTAGATGACTAAAGATCTTTTCCTTAGTTAAGTTTTTTCTCACTGGATTTTTCCTTAAATCTAAGGTTTTTAATGAGGCAGCTAAATCTAAAAAGAATACACATACATCATGCACTCTTTTTGCTCAACTAGTTTTTTTTCCACTGGGTTTTGTAGTGAGGTTTTTAACGAGACATGAGTATGATATAGTAATGTAAATGGGGAAAAGTTGTAAAATAATTGCTTAAGTAGACAAACCCCAAAATCCTGAAGATTATGTCGATTGTGCCCTGAAGGTTATGGTTGTACTCTTTTTTTCCCTTAACTAAGTTTTTCCCACAGGGTTTTCTTAAGTTAAGGTTTTTAATGAGGCAATCAGTACAAAATATGCTCTTACAAATATCATGTACTCTTTTCTTCAACTAGGTTTTTCCCACGTGGTTTTCCTAGTGAAGTTTTTAACGAGGCATGAATATATACATTTATACTCTTTTGTCTAGGTTTTTCCCACAGGGTTTTCCTAGCAAATGTTTACAAGGCAGGATCATGTCAAATAATGTCCAAGGGGGAGTGTTATAAATATTATTATTATGGACATTATTGTATATATGGTAGTAATTGTAATTGATAGGTTACTACCTTTTATATGTATTGTAATTATACTTTATATTTGGTGATACCTTTGTATAAGGATTCTAACCATGAATGAGAATCGCAACCTTCCCTCTCCTCTCTTGATCTATTATTCTTACAACAGATATTTCTTTGTTTTTTGTCATGAGGGAAATCTGCATCGCTATTCGAGGGCACATACTGAGTAATTATGCCTACAAACTACATGGAAGAGGTAACTTACATTATTTCTTTGTTTTGGATGACAAGAGAAACCTGTAACCACTACGCGAGGGTGCGCATTATTGAGCATATATAATATATAAATATAAATGTGCATTCCAACTATTAACTTAAGCTCTTAATTAAGATGGAACATATGTTTTAATTTAGTATCAAAGCATCTTCACGTCACCTAATAAAAAAAGCCTATTATCCACGTATTGCTTAAAATCCCCGTCAAAATAAAGAGGTTAGCGGTGGGTCAAATCATTTCAAAAAGGCACCCAGCTTGGAGATATCAAATCATTGTCAAAGAAAAACAACCCAACCTATTTTTGTTCTTTTTCACTTTCTTTATGAATTGATAACACCCCTTCAACCACATCCTCCCATTCCTCATATTTTTTCAATTCTTAGCCTTTTCAATAATATCATATGTGATAATCGTTTTTTTAAAAAAATTATATATCAAATAAAAATTTATTGCAAATGGACACGTTTGTTTTTTAATCAAAATTATGTGTTGTTCGATTCGATGTTTGATGAAAATGCTGTCTAGCTTGTTCTTTTACGTATTGTTTTTTGTGATCTTATTATTATTATTATTATTATTATTATTATTATTATTATTATTATTATTATTATTATTACTATTATTATTATTATTATTATTATTATTATTATTATTATTATTATTATTATTGTAAATGTATTTATTAGTTTATTTTTGTTTCATATATTCATAAAAGTTTGTGTCATATTTATTAATAGTTTTAATTTGTTTTGTATGTTGGCGTTTAACAATCATATAGTTTCTAGAAATAATTTCGTTTAACAATACTGTGAATTAGGTAGTGAAAGATATTCCTGGAAAAGGTTCAAATAAGACCATATAAATAAAATGATATAAAATTTATAGTGTAGCATTATTATAATCATATTAACTTGTTAGGTTTTAGAAACGTCTTTCTATACAACATTATAATCAAATGTTAGGTTTTGTAGAGTTCATAGAATGAATGTAAAATAGTTTTTGTGAACAATAAAATTGTTGATTAGCAATTTTGGACTTAAAGAGTAGAATATAATTGTCAAAATCCAAAAAAAAAAAAGATGAAATATTAGACTTCATTAATTCATATTAAATGAAATGAAATTACTTTCAGTTTTTTTTTTTTTTTTTTTTTTTTTTTTTTTTTGTAAATAATTTCGAGTATACTAGTATATAGGGTATCATTTTAAATGCTACAATGGACATATTTCAAAGCGAATGAAACACGACACAATGACTAATTCAGTCGTTGTATTCTAGACACTTTTTAGAACAGACAACTAGTTTGAAGATTTAAAAAAAAAAAAAAACAATTTAAAGATTATTTAAGACTACTCTATAGCATCGTCTATACCCAACCCAATGATCAATTTCTTGAAGTTTGGTTAAAAATAGGTAAGTCACTTTCGATCCACTCAATCAACCACATCCCGCTATAAAAGTTCATCCTTATCCTACCATATATGGATATTAGGGAGTTGTAAGTAGAATAGACATTAGGGAGTGGTAAATAGAATAAAAATCACTACAATTCTAAAATGTCCTACATAAAAAATATCTTATTTTTAAAATATAAAACGGTACATGTGCATGTAACTATTTTAATAGTGAAAAATTACAAAGATATTCTACTATTTTAGATTTTTGTATACAACAATATTATAAATATTGTAAAGCTAATCTAAATTTGGTCTAAGTTGCACTCACTAAATTTTACTCTTAACTCTTTAAGATATCAGATCACTTCTTTTTTTTTTTTTTAAAAAAAAGAATAAAAAATAAAAAATAAGATCACTTATTTTATAAGACCTCCGATCTTACGGTTGCATTACTAACTTCTCTAAGAATAAAACATTATTTGTAGTTTTATATAATAAAGTAATGTTTTGTATGGAGATTATTATTGGCTATTAAAGAAAGATTCATATTGGCTAATAAAATTTATTATTATGTGATAAGAATCATGATTGATAAGAATAAAAAAAACCTTATACTATTATCTGATATGTATTTCATCTAAATCTTTTTATTTTGTCAAACTAATAATTAAATATCATGAACTATGCTATAATAATAATAATAATAATAATAATAATAATAATAATAATAATAATAATAATAATTCAATTAGATTTTATCAAGTATAATTTACATTTAAAAAAAAAAAAAAAAAAAAACTCTAACAGAAAAATAACATCCCAAAAGATAAGTGTATAAAACATTCATTTATCAAATTACAATTAAAAATAGCAGGTCATGCCCATTATTATCTAAACTTTTACCAAGCGATTATCTAAAATAAGTATAAGACTTTTTGACCTACTAATGAGAAAAATATGTTAACATATAAATATGTAATCACCATATAATAAATATATTTGATTATATGTATAGGTTATGTTATTACTATCAATAGCCATAAGTTATTAGTTGTGGTGGAATCTTTGAGATTTGTATTTCATCATCTTTTATTAGTTGACTAGTATTTATATTCACATGCGCAGAAGTATGTAAGTGTCCAAAATTAATGTTAAAATTATGCAAATTATATAGCATGACATGCATAATCCCAGGTAAAAAATATTTCAACGGATCAGGGTATGAAAGAAAGATACATCACATGAAACATAATTTTCATATTTAAAGGTCACAAATTTAATTATTGTTAAGATTTTGTCCGTTGTTATTATTATTATTATATAGACAATAACATGCAATTGAACTCGTGGCAATCTGGATATGAGAGCGAGAAAACGGTAAGTACTAATTAATAGTTACGTTCTTTCAAGTAGCTAGAGGTCCTAATAGCTTGCACAGATAGTCCAATTAGTTCTTGAGTGGTAGACTATGGACAAAGATACATAATCGAGTCCTGAAAGTCGCAGTGTGAGTTACCAAATTTAATGGGCTCCTTAGGGCATCCTTAATAGTGGGATTTTTTTATTTTTGGATTTTGAGGAGTTTTTGTAAGTGTGATTAGAAAAGAGAAGATGGTAGGAAAGAGAAAAAAAGAGAGGAAGTAAAACAAATGTTGATTTCCAAAAAATAAAATAAAATAGAACAGCCCTATTAACGCACCCGATGGGCACCATTGTGGCCTTCACGCGAGCAGCGCGTGAATGGCCTTGAGAAAACAGTGGGTCCCACTTTTCGGACAAAATTAAACCTCCTCCTTGCATGAGGATCTCTACCCCCCTCTCTCTCTTCTATTTCTCTCTCCTCCACCTCACCAAAGTTTTCTCAAAATTTGATCCAGAAACTACTAATGTAGATGGTATGGACACCATGCACATGTTCTCTCACTTAATAGAACACTAAGTTATTGTAATTTAACCATCTATTATCTTATCAAACCAGGACAAGAAAAGATTGAGATGAGAGAATTTCGTATTTTTGTACAAAGTGGAGGTCCTAATATTAAGATGGAGTAACGTAACGTATTCAATCTCATGCTTTTAATAGTTTATTATGTACCAAATGAAGCAGGCAAGGGAGTAGAAGAAAAAATAGCCAAATTTGTGACGTGGCTTTAGGTTGGTACTTGGTAGCAGCAGCGGACTATCCTAGCCGTTGACTGTAGGTTTGGCTATTTTTAATTATAAAGACAAAATTTGCAATATTATTTTTAGTTTACGCTTTATTATTATTATTATATAAAGACAAAATTTGCAATATTATTTTTAGTATATGATTTATTATTATAGATAATAATAATTGTGTATTCAATTCCATGCGTTCATGATTCATGCACAATCCCCATCCCATCTTTTTCCACCTCCTTGGTGTAACGATAGAGAATCCACTTTAATAATATGCTTAATTAAGCATCAACCAGTTTTTTCTGGATAAAATTAAGATATAATTGTCTGTTGATATGTCTAATGAAAAATAGTCAAGGAATTTTAGAATTTTTATTATTATTTTTTGATTAGTTGGACATAGGAGAAAAAATATATTTAGCACCTCATCAGTTATATAGTTTTACTTGTTTTAAGTATATTGTCTTTCCATTATTGTATACCTTATTTTTTTATTTTCTTTTAAAGTTACATACAATTTTTATCCCTCAAACAGTGAAACACTAAATCGCCATTAGTGCCCGCATGCACAACTCAGTTGATCATAGGGGTGAAGTTTGGAAAGAATGACCAAGGATCGAGTCTCACCAGCAACAGTGTGGAAGCAACCTCTTAAAGTGAGGGGGGCTCATTGTGCGCAGTAAGCAAAGATCTAGTCTCTGTGGTTCAGCTGAGATGCTCTGTCGGACTGAGGTGTGAGGGGCCTTTAAGGTTGGAGATTCAACCTTTTGGGAAGAACTAAATCGCCATTAGTTAATTTTTACTTTTAATGCATACATGATTTTTACCAACGAAAACCTAATTAGATATGGAATATGAACCAAATTGCAACATAGGTTCACAATTTTATTGCTTGAGAAAGAAATTCAGAACTACTTTAAAAAAAAAAAAAAAAAAAAACATTTTGCGGATATATTATGCAATAGTTAAAAGGTGGAGTCTAAAAGACTAAAACTACTAGAATTGCATAATTAAGTTTCGATTGAATTAATTTTTAAAAAATTAAATTCTTTTGTGCTAGTTTTGTACTGGTATTTGATTGGAATTAATTTTTTTAAATTAAATTTCATATTTTTTTAATATATATATATATATATATATATATATATATATATATATATATATATATATATATATATATATATATATATATTATTTCGATAAATCGAATTACTCACTCACCAACAATCTGTTTGGGATTTTAAGGTTGGATTAATGCTATGGTTTTAGGACACAATTCACAAGGTGAGGAGACTAGCAAGAACCAAAAGTCAAAAAGAAGGTGGATCACTTTGCTCCTTTTCAACCTGTTATTTTCATCGTTTTGCTAAAGTATGGGACAATTGCTCATAATTTTCACAATATAGTCAAGATTTCACTACTCAATGTAGGTGGGGCTTGGAAGGTTGCACAATTATGATAATTACATTTATGACTTTAAATTGTGTGGTTATACAAGGGTAGAGTTAAAATTATGTTTTTGAAAAGGTATTAAATGATTAAATTTACAAATCTGATCATCTCCTTCTATATATCATCCCATGCTTTTTGTTTGTGCATGAGGAGAAAGGTTTGTCAATTGCACAATAAATTAGTTTTTAGGGTTGTTTATATGGAAAAATTTTGATTGGTTGGTTATTTAATTTTGATGCGTTTTTTTCAATCATATATGTCTTGTCAAAATAAGAGAGTAGATATATTTGATACGTTACACTTTTTTTTTTTTTTTTTTTTTTACAGAAAAACTTACAACTATTACCCAAATGTACATTTTAGGGTCAATAGATAGCTTTTACGAAAAATGAAATTTATAACATTGTAGTTACCAAGTTAACTATCCAACTAATATAGTTGGGATTATTTATCTCTAGTTGGATGGATTTTTTTAATCCATGTATGTGCGGCAATGCCCTTAAAAGGTGGTAGTAGTAATGTCCTTTTAATTATGTTAGAAGGTAGCATGGGAAAACTTCGTATGCAACATTGCAAAATCCCATAAGCATGGCTTGTTTGGTTCACAGAAAATATTTAAGAGGAAATGTATAATTGAAATTTCATGAAAAAAAATTATCGGAAAGATTAATTAATTATATTGTTTGGTTGGTAGAAAATAAATTATTAGGAATATTGATTTCATTGTTTGGTTGAGTTTGAAATTGTAAGGAATGATGGGTATAAATACAATTATACCCCTACACAATAATAACACCAACAATAATAATGGTAATTAAGAAAAGTTGGTGAGAGCTTAATTGTCCTACTTGTTTTTCATGAAAAAACAAATCAAAGACAGAAGGAGGAATGGGTTTTAAGCAGCTAAATAAATTCAATCTTGCGCTGCTTGCTAAACAAGGGTGGCGCTTCCTAACGGTTCCTACATCTCTTGCTGCCCGTATCTTTAAAGCACGCTACTATCCGCGGACGGAATTCCTGGAAGCAGAAATTGGTACAAATCCTAGTTATGTGTGGCGTTCTATCTTTGCTGGTAAAGATCTTCTTACCACTGGCTGTTTTAAACGAATTGGGAATGGTGAGGATACTTTGGTGTGGAAACATCCTTGGTTGCCTGATGCAGTTGATCCGTTTATACGCTCTACACGTTTGCATCATAGTGAGAGCATGAGGGTAAGTGAATTGATAGATCCCATAACGAAAGATTGGGATGTGGGGAAGCTAACTGGTTGCTTTATGGAGAGAGATGTTGGTCTGATACGTAAAATACCTGTAGCTCCAGCTTTCACTGATAGTTGGTGTTGGCGAGATGACACAAATGGCCAGTATCAAGTAAGACATGGATATAAATTGATGGTTTCAGTTCAGGACTCTGGACATCCTGTCAGCTTTGCTTGGAAGGATCTATGGAGACTTAAGATTCCACCAAATATCTTAAACTTTGTATGGAGATGCATTCATGGTGTTTTACCGACTATGGTAACCTTAGCTTCAAGAAGAGTGGATGTGGATACGATGTGCCATCTCTGTAAACAGCATCCGGAGACTTTGCGCCACTTGTTTCTTGACTGTATACACGTACAGGCTTTGTGGGATTCTGCCGCGCTCATGCAAATCGCAAGTGATGATGATTTTGTTGATTGCTTTACTAAATGGCTAGCAATGGCTGATGGGCAGATTGTCAAGAGTTGCATTGGTGTTTGTTGGATAATTTGGAAACACCGTAATGCTCTAGTGTGGAATAGTAAGGTATGGCTGCTTTCATCTCTCAAGCATGATATTACACATACGTTAATTGCATGGGAGGAAGGTTTGGAGCATGTTGCGCCACCTTTGTCGGCAATGACAACCGTTGACAGCCACCTATGCGAGGAACAGGGTACCGTTTGTATTTTCGTCGATGCGTCCGTATTTCATGATTCAGGTGACGGTTTCTTCGGGGCCATAATAAAGGATAACACTGGTGCTTACTTGGCGGCTAAAAATGGTCCACTTAGATGCTTAGGGGATGCCTTTTTGGGTGAAGCAATGGCGGTGAAGGAAGCACTTTCCTGGGCCAAAGAGAGAGGTGACAATAAGGTGATTATCTATTTTGATTGCCAATTAGTTTGCAGATGGTTTTCTGGCATGACACGTGATCTATCGTACGCAGGTTGCATATTAAGAGAGTGCCAGACTCTAAAACGACACTTTGCATAGGTGTCTATTCAGTTCGTTCCGAGATCAGCGAATAAGCAAGCTCACGCATTAGCAAGAGCTTCTCGTTCTCAGTCTGGTCCTTTATGTTGGTTATCTAGCATTCCGCCTTGTATTGAACTCTTATTTTAATAAATTCTTCTATTTCCTTTCAAAAAAAAAATACCAAGGGGTGCCATGGAAAATGTTTTCCATGAACCAAACAAAGGAAAATCCAGTTTTCTCAAATTCAAGAAAAACATTTTCCTTGGAAAATATTTTCCAACGAAGATATGAAGATGGGTGTTCTTATCTTGGATCGATGAAAACTTTTGCTTCAAAGATCCACAAAGTTGGATGGAGAATGAGTTTGGGGATGAGAAATTTCGTACATAGGGTTGGTTTTTCATGGTGAGGGAACAAGTAAAGGAGGAAAGGGTATTTAAACAAGATTTTCAGTATTTGGGCTCTGCACGAACACGGCCACCATCATGCACAGATTGTGATCCTATTATTTTCTGCTCTGTTCAAATCTCACTACCACGATCGTGGCCAATTTCATGCACAAACTTCAACACCGGCCATGATCGTGGTGCTGATTGTGGCCAAACGTCTTCAGCCGCCTCAACTCCCCACGATCATGGTGGTGTTTCCCTTCTCCTTGTGCAAAATTGTTTCTCCCATTGTGCTCCAAACTTATGTCCTTGTACAAAGCAAACTAAAAACACCAAAAATACAACAAAATATCCACAATTAATTAAACCAAAAACCTTGAGTTGTCTCCTAAGAAGATATACATTTAACGCCTTTAGGCCCACACAACCATCACTTGCTTGTCAATGCACATCAAACCCCTTGGGTTGAAAACAATAAGTACTCATCCAATGCTTCCTCCATAGCAAATCTTCTCCTTTCCACAAACTTTTGGCCATGGCCTTACCCTTCACATTCAAGTTTATTTTCTCCCCGGTTAGAATAGAGCAAACTTTGCCTCTTCATTGCCCACCTGGAGAGTTAGCTTACTGGTTCCCACATCTATAATGGCCCTACACGTGACAAAAAACAGTCTTTCAAAAGTCAATGGTATATCAAGATCATTATCACCAACATCCACAACCACAAAATTGACCGGAATGATAAACTCATTGACTTGCACCAACACATCTTCCACTATGCCTTTGGGGTACCGAATGGACCCATCAGCAAAACGGATGCTTAGACGCGTTGGGGTCAGGGTGACAACAATAAGCGATCGGCTGCAGATGAAGGCATCACATTAATATAAGCACCCAAATCGGCTAGTGCATTGTCAAAATCTAGGTCTTTTGACCATACAAGGAACAACAAATGCACCGGGGTCACCCATTTTTTGTGGGCACTCTTCATTCAAACAAACTTTTAAAACACCACTCATACCTTTCTTATGCTTCCACTCTTTGAAATAACAAGAAAATCTAGGCATTTTACCAAGAGCATGCAAGAATGGCATATCAATGTGTAGCTTACACAAGAGAGCATTAAATTTACCTTTTCTTTTTAATTCATCCATGTTGAGAAGCCTTTGTGGGAATCGAATGGGTGTCGGAAACGTTGTGCATGTCACCGATTTTATTTTAACATCATCTTTAATTTCTTGTTGTTTAGGCCACTTAAAGTGGCCTCTTTCTCCTTGTTTGTTAGACTACTTGGGTAATCTCCTTCTTTTCTTTGGATTTAGAGGGGAAGTGCATGTGATATTACCAAAATTGGCTTGACAAGTAATTTTCTAATATATACTAATGAATTGATCTTATTTGGTGTTGGATCAATTCTCTTCAAACATACTACTATTCTCCAAAAGAGATTTTAGCCGAGCAGCCACGTTAAAACACAAATCAAATGTCAATTTAATTAAACAAAGTAAACAGTCTTTATAAATTAAATAATTCCATGCCAGTTGGCTGATGCTAAAATCTAAATGATATGATCTAAGCAAAGAAACTATGATAAGTATTCAAGAAATATAAACTCGTCATGCAATATGTATTGATCCGATAGGATAAAAATTAAAGAAAAAAAATGGATATTTTTTTATAACAATGATAGAATGATAAATTAGTTAGAATAGTATACATATTTTCACTTTTTACTTCATTTTCTACTTTAGCTATGTTGACGTGGCATACTTTGATTCATAAAAAAATGTAATAAGTATGAATATAATTGTCATAAAGCATAAAGATTTGAATTTTTAATAAGTGTAATAAGTATGCTGAAGCATACTTTTGAAGCGATGATATTTAATGTTGGATGAATGTTCTTCGTCAAAGGAAGTAAATTAATGAAACGCATGCAAAATTCAAGATTTTGAGTCTTTTTCATGGGAAATTCATAGGCAAAAAATCCCATGTTTTGTGCCACGATTCCCGTTAGGTTGCCTCTTTTATTATACAAACACTGCACCCACCCTTTCATCTATTTCTTAATCTATGTTCTTCAATTCCGTTTTCGAGTCAAAGTACTTACCAACTACCTTCTTAATTTCATCCCCTCTTTATTAGGCCAAACAACATATTCTCCCATCCGCCAAGCTAGGACATTGTGGTCTAATGGCACCAAGTTGCTCTCTTATATGGGAGGTTGTGAGTTTGAGCTTTAGTGGAGTCGATATTGACTCTTTGTGCTTCATTAGGTGAACAGATGATCACTTAGCGGATATTTTCACTAAACCTCTCCCAGCTTAGCGGTTTGTAGTCTTGCGTTATCAGTCTGACGTGAGCTTGAGTGAGAGTATTAGGACTCTTTTACTTCTCCTGGACTGTTTATTCATTCAATTACAATAATCCTAATCACTTTACCTCCAAATCAAACCCGTTGCACAGGATCTTTCTAGTGCGATTTTACCTCTCTTGTATAAGTTTGCGAATTATTACACAAGAACGAGGTTTATCCAATACATATATTTCATTGAATAGTGGTTGTGGATTTTCTCGTAACCTAAGTAGATATATTCTCCTTTTTCAAAACCAATTTTATTAAGTTGACAAAATTTATTATTAAATATAATATTCAATTAATATATTTTAATTAGTTAATTCAATAAAGATTTAATTTAATCTTATTATATCGTTTGGTAACTCATTTTATTCTTGAGAATAGTATTCTCGAAAGTAATCTATTTTTCTTAAAGGGAAATAGTTATTCTAAAGGGGCCTTAACATTATATTATTAATGAGTTCTCATAAATAACTTATATTTGGTAATATCTAATTTAACACTATATATTTTTCTTATGTATTATAAATGTATTTTATAATAATAATAATAATAAGGCGTGATAATAATAATATTTGTTAATTAATTATATAATAATTATGTTTAATAAATAAAAATTAAATATTCTTTAGAATAATGATAATAGTAATAGTAATAAGAAAATTATGGATTATATTATGCATGTGAATAGAAAAGGAGATAAAATATGAATTTGTACCTGTATTAACTCATTTTGATTTGTTATAAAAATTTAATACTCCATAGTTTATGTAAAACTATAATCTGGTTGTTTATGGAAATGAATACTAATATATTATAATTTATAAAAACAAATTATATATGATACTTTTAAGAAAACAAGTAAATATTGAATGAGTTACATTTTGAAGTAGAGTTAGAAAGTGATTCTCAAATAATAGTACGTACGTAGTTGCAGGAACTCACATCTTCATATTATATATATGAGCTATTTAGCTTAGAGAGTTGATCTATCAGGATCGACTTTTGTAGTGATACGCCTTTAAGTCCGCACTATATTCATACTAATTTTCATTCGCACTGAATCAATCCAATTAATTAAAAGGTTTATTCATACAAGAGGAAATTCGAACTCCCAAACTCTCCTAAAGGACAAGAGTGCACGGTCACTCACATCCACCAAGCTAGTTTATGATGTTTTTGTGTGTATAACAAAAGTTAGGTTCTTACCCTTACTAAATTTCAAATTTGCAATAATTATAAAATGAACTTCTTTCTTAAAATTTTTGAATAATTATAAAATTGTCCGTGTTGTTTTACTAAAACCATCGTAGATGAAACATGATGAACAACTGCGATTAGTTATCACTTTTTACAAGAAGACCATGTTCTCATCTGATCCTGCACATACATACAAATATATATGTGTAAAACAAATATTATTATTGGTGCAATTGTATCCGATTCGAGGCTGGCATATCTATTCGGTGCTGGCATATCTAAAACCAATGATCGAACCTCTAGATTAGATGAGTCCTTCCCATTCAACCATACCCCAAGATTACTTAAAATACATATTGATATTTATGTAATGACGGCGAAACAAATGTAAACTATTCTCATTATAATTGTTCAAGAGTTGCTTGATTTCACTACACAATTAGGCTTCTTCAATATTCAAATGTATGAATTACACACTTTTGAATCATCATGCATGCAATGTAATAAGCAAGGATAAATTAAATAAGTGATTTTGAACCTGCAAATTTCTAATCTTGTGAAAACACAAAATCTTCTCAAACTCGAGGTATTTAATACACATTGCATGCAAAATTTGACTTGATGACATAATTTAAAGACATAAAATATTGTCCCTACCGGACATTAATAAAATTGAAAGTTGAAACAATATAAAGAAAATTATACACTTATGTAAGGAAGACAAACAAACAAAGAAAATTTATAGTCTAAAAAAATATCATAAAAGTTGAATGTACTTTTCATCATATTTACAGGAAAAAAAAAAAAAAAAAAAAGTGAATTGTGTGCATATTATATGACAACTCACATGAATCATTTACTACTCCGATTGCAACTTGATCTTTGAAAGTCTACATTTGGTATTAAAAGAAGTTACTATTCAGAAGCCTGATCGGACTTAACTCAATGGTTCAATATATAGTATTTGGGAGAATAGATCAACGTTCGAACCTCAACAGTGACAGCGTCAGAATTATAACCCAAAGTGAGCAGATTCCTTGTGCACATCGACATTTAGTCCTGTATACTGAGTCAATGAGACCTTCTAAATGCTCTATCGAGATGTGAGGAACCCTTGAAGTTGGGGATTGATCCAACACTATTGTGCCTCGAGTAACCAATTTACTTTGAAGTAGCCAAGAGGTTGACACATTAGTCCAAACAAATAAACAAAAAAAATAAGTGCCAAAAGTGTAAAAAATCCATGTTATAGTTGGAAAGGCGGTGGATTGGGCAAAGTGTCAAGTGTTGGTACCAATTCGCATTAAAAACACAGGAAGTTAAGCCACCTAATTTTACTCTCTTTTGTTATTTACTAAAGGACAGCTAAACTAACTTTAGGTTTAATTAAGGTAGTAAAAAATGAGTTACAAGGAGGATTAAAAAAATGATCTGTTGGATATATAATGGATCTATACTCATTTCAATTGATATCTTCTCAATCTTTTCCCTTTTCTTTTATTTGCATTCAAACGTATGGAATTTTAGGGGAAAAAATGTTATTTTACCCCTTAAATTTACACCCTAATATTTATTTCTTAACTTGAAAAAAAAAACTTTTTATAAATTTGACTAACTTTACCGCAAGGTAAAAAATGAATATACTATACCAACAAAAAAAAAAAAAAAAAAAACTCTAACGAAGTTGAATATTATAAGGTAAATTTAGAAAGGGAATGTTGTATCATTTATACTTTTATTAAAAGAATAATTAAACAATAAAAAGTGATGACGAGAAGTCGCAATTACTACCAAAATCACTCTTATTTATGTGTAATAGCTAACAAAAAAAAAATCATATATAATAAATTTAAGAATATTTTGTTTCACCTATTTGACGACGTATTTTGACCTAAGAAAGCTCTGATTAGTTTCAAGCCATGGTTCAGGGGTAGCCAAACTGAATGTACTATATCTGTTGCCAACTACTGTATTAGACAAATTAGTAGGTTAGATTAAGTCAGGTTTTGTCTAAATTGGATAGTACATCTGAAACACAACAAATTTTAATTTGATATGAAATTAATAAATTTAAAAATTAAATATAATCATTATGAGACATATTATTTTGATTTTTTTTTATTTTTTATTTTTGGGTGCGGGCAATACTATTTTGATTTTATTTACATATATTTTTCTTGTTTCTTTTTGGGTGTTACTAAACATTACAAGAATTGATATTCGTTGTGGTCTAAAATTCTTAATCCGCATGTAAAAAGCCTAACGTGTATGTTATACTTGATATGGACGCCACCAGCGTATCAGACCTCGACAACCCAAGCAAAGTAAGGCTCAATACTGGAATGGTTAGGTCGCATGGACAACTTAGTTGATTACATAGATAAAGTTCGGGAACAATGATTCAGGATCAACTCTCACCTGTGACTGCGCGGAAGCAACCTCTCAAAGTGAGGGGGACTTCTTGTGCGTGTAAGTAAGTAAATGTCTAGCTTCTGTGTTTAGCTGAGTTATCGTGATTTACATCTTTTCAGATGCTCTGTCAGAACGGGACGTGAGTTAATTAGAACTATATCATCTTATAAATAATGTTATGTACATGTCAGCGTCACATTAAGGGTGTGTTTGGTTCGCACATGGGAATCAAAATCAGAATGAATATCAAATACTTGGTAATGGTAATAAGTTTTGGTGAAAGTATTTTGCAGGGTGGAATGAGAATAATTAGGCTAAGGATGAATAATGGGATGAAACCCTTATAAAATAAGGGAATGAGTTTTTCCATTAATATAATTGAGTATTCCAAACTCATAGTAGTGTTTTAAAAACCAGTCAACCAAACAATAACAATCACTTTCGTATCCATATCTAAGTGCTAAATCTGCCAATCAGACACACCCTAAATTACACGCTATATTTTATAAAAAAATTTACAAATTAAATGACCCAATTACATTATTTTTACAAGTTGAAGTGAAGGGTTCAACTAAAACTTTTTATAAATTGATGGCTTAATTGTTGTTTTGTTAATAATTTGATGATCTTATTGATTCTTATCTCTAAAAAAAAATGCCTCGATTTGATCCTATTTTATTTTTGCTCGAACGCTGACCTTGCGACGTGTGTTCATAAGGATTGTGTCGGGGCTCCTTATGCTCGAGGAGACTGTTTTTTTACTTTTTTTTTTTTTTCCGGGACTTCATCTTTCCTTCTCTGTATATAAATCTCTAAGAAAAATGGTTGGTGTTTAAAGATGTTTAAAAATCTATTCCTTAAAAAAATTTAAAAGTTAACATTTAAAATGGTCTCTCAGTTATAATTTCACACATTGTTCTTGACTAATAATTTATTCAAAGTGACACAAAATTGACTCAATTTAATTCTTGAATATTAAATTGAGTAAATTTTACATAATTGAATGAGTATTTTAAAATAATTGATAATTGGAGATTAAAATAAGAATTATAATATAATAATCCAAAATTAAGTGACATTAGTGTGTCCAAATCGCAGAATGGTATTTTATTTGGCGTTTGGGGCGGTGGAGCTTGGCAAACAAACAGGGTCTTAAAGTAGTTTGAGTAACAGACAAAACTGACAAAATGAAAGCGCGTGGGGCCCGGAATAAGATCCCCCTCTCGTGGACTTTCTGACCCCCTCTCCAAAACCTCTTTTCCCATCATCACAACATTTTTTGCAGAGGCCAGGATTAGGAAACTGCCCCCGATAGCGATTTCGCGCCAACAACAAACCAAACCAAACCATCACTCTTTTCAAAATCTTTTTTTTTTTTTTAATTTAAATATACTCTCCATCACATTTTATGTGTCTGGTTCAATAAACGAGCTTGATTAGAGTTATTTTTAATATATTTTTTCATAATATTAAGTTTAGTATTAATATACAAAATTTATATATTTAAAAACTGCACTAAAAGTAGAGTTAATTCCATCAAAGGTCCCTTGTTTTTTGTGACAATTCTAATTTTAGTCCCAGACTATTACCGTTTGGTTTGATAGAAAATATTTGAAGGGAAATGGAATTCAAATTCCATGGAAAACAATTTACCAGGAAAATAGATTTCATTGTTTGGTTGGTGGAAAAGAAATTACTGGGAATATGAATTCCATTGTTTGGTTGGGTTTGGAATGGTAAGGAATTATGAATATAAAGACCAATATACCTTATACATGTGTAATTAATAAATTTTGATGAGGGCAAAATAGTCTAATATACTATATTTTCTTCCAAACTCATCCGGAAAACAAAATACCAATGCTTAGGTCAGATTTTCTTTTCCTTCACTTTTAGGAAGTCAAATTCTCATGGCAAAGATTTTCCATCCAACCAAACAAAGGTAAAACAACATTTTTCTACATTTCATGGAAAATCTTTTCCATGGAATTTGATTTCCATCTAAATTTTTGCCATTTTACATCCCAGACTATTGTTTTTGGACACTTTTAGTCATTTCGAAGATTTTTTCAGTAAGATCCTATTTTTAGTAAGGATATTTTAGTCACTTCATTTTTTTTTTAATTTTACTGATTTTCTCCGATTTAATAATTGGATTATCCTAACAGAATCGGCTCTTCTAATTTTTAGGATTCAATCGCACAAATTCCTTCAAATCCCTAACTCAACTCCATCTCCTTCAGTTCAATCGACAAAATCCTTAATTGTCGCCCTAACTATGTAGTCCCAAATCTCTAAATTAGAAGTCATCTGAAACCCCTATAGGCAGTTTGCAGCAATGAAAAGGAGTTATCTATCGTTGCAAATCTCTCGTTGGACGAAGCTAATGGATATCGAAGGACATGTAAGACTATCTCATTGAACTTATCCGTGAGACGGATCGGATCAATATGAAAATATAATATTTATATTAAAAAATATAATACTAATTAAAAGTAAAATGTTGGTTACTTATAAAAGAAAATGTAATACTCCATTCTTTGATGAAAAATATAATATATTTTTATTACATTTTTTTTCTTATAGGTAGCAAATATTTTATTTGGAATTAGTATTTTGATTAGAGTTGAGACGAGCCATGAGGTTAAGCCGCGTGGTTACTAGTAGCCAAGTCGTGAGGTTAATAGGTGGGGCCCGTAGGGGTGTATATACTGATAGTCTGATAGTCTTAGTAAGCAGTGAGAGTGTATAAATAAACAATTAAATAGTAAATACATTTCACATCAAAAAGTCATTTTCAACCATAGTTAAATGTGGAAATGACCTCACCCCCTCGGTTTACTTAACTACCCCCTCCCTCTTTTTCTTGCTTGCTTGGTTGTATATTAGCTGTCAATTAAATACCTTTTTCTCTTTTCTATTTTGTCTTCAACATTTCTCATTAATTACTCACTCTATCATCTTAATTAATTAATTAATCATAAAATATGATAATGTAACAATATCTGTTATAATAACCCTTCTTGTAACTCAATAACACCTATATGGCTCTCCTCTAAATACGAGATCATAGTCTAAATCCTGTTTAAACATATATAACACTATAATAAAGTCATAAGATTAAAAAAGTCATTATTACACTTCTTTAAATAAAAAACAAAAAGTGAAAGCATTTTGATAAATTAAATTTTGTGTAAAATCATTTCAGATAAGAATGATTTTAAATATTTACAGAGTAATACTTTTTGTAAATACAATATATGATAAAAATCTTCAAATAAATTTATATGTCATGATGTGATTGTATTCAAATTGTTTGTGATGATATTGTATAATTAGATAAATATAAATTAATGTATTGTTATGTAAAACTATAAAATTTTTGGATGCATAACATTTTATTTAAAATTTATATGATACCAATAATTCATTGTGAAGTCTTATTTACTTACTAAATACCTCGTAATGATTTGTAAAGGTGTGCAATTTGCAGCAATTCATATAAAATTTATAAAATACTTAGCATCTGTGTTGATTCATTGAAAATAGTTAATTTCATTGTTTGATTAATAGAGAATAAGTTGTGCTTAGCTTAATGATTTAGTAAGCAATATTTGAGAGAAGAGATCAAGGTTCAGACATTCATTTAACCTTTAATATAAGGATTAACCTTGTATATTTTCTCTCAAAATACTTGGGAAAATAAAGTACCAAAGAAGGGCAAAGAATTCTTCATTAACCAAATAATGTAAAATTATGTTTTTTTTTTCATAATTTTTTTTTATAATCATGTGAACCAAACATGTCATTATTAAATGTTTTTTTTTTTATTGAAAAAAAATACTTATTAAATTAAATGTTAATTTAATCATATTATTAATTTATCCAAAATTTCCTATATAAAATTATGATCACTCTTTAAGAAGAGTCCTTCCCCTACGTCCTTACTTTGCCCTGTTCTCTTCCCTCTGTCTTTCACCTTCTTGCAGAGTCCAGAGTACTAGACTCTCAGCCCTGTCTAATCGTCTCCGGCGATCCACCGGCACCCTTTTCCGGCCTTTCTCCGACCAGACGCATTTCATAAACGTCTGCTTTTGGGGGGTTAAAGTTCTCACACACGATCACCGCTTTGAAAACAGCAAAATTCCGTGTGAACATAGACGTTGAGAGAGAGAGAGAGAGGAAAAGTTAAAAAGATTGAAACTTTCTTTTCGACTGTTGTGTTTTCAGTGAACCGCCACAAGCCCCCAAGCTAATAAGGCGCTTTTGTGCCCTAGGCAAAGTAGTAAGAGATTTTGTGCAGAGATAGAGGATTTTTCAGCCCGTTGAGTTTCAGAGTGAGCTCTGAAGATTCTGATCTTGCATGGTTAGAATTGGTGGTAAATTCTTGGCATTCACTTTAGTACTAATTTCCTTATAAAGTATGTTATGCTTTTAGTGTTGTTTCCCCTTTCCCTGTACTAGTGTAAGTTCTAAATTTATGTTTTCATTTTCTTCTGCAATTAGTCAATTGATTTATGGGTTCTGCTTTGATTTCTTGTTTTCAAGTGCTTTCTTTGTTTAGCTAAGTTGAGTTGGTGCACACATTGCCCTGAGTGTAGGCAGCTGCTTTCTGTATTTATCTGATTGAGTTTTTTATTTTTATTATTTTTTAATTTTTCCCCTCTTTGGAAATAGGTTATGATTCTGGTTTGCTGATATTTGTGGTTTGTATTCTTACTTTCATGAATTAGACTTATGTTGAGTAGAAGAGAAAGTTTAGTGCATAAACTCATGAGAATTTTAGGCTATCTTTTTGTTGTATGATGAAACAAAAAGTTAGTACTTGTAATTGAGTTGTCTTCAAACCAGTCTTTACTCAACCCACCCGGAAACCTCAACTGTCCTGTCTGGTTAGCTCTGCTCATTTTAGTAAGCCCCGAGACCAGACAGCTCCCAAACTTTTCTCATAACATCCTTCAATGAAAAGCTGAAATGGATTCAAACAATTTGAGCTACTTCAATCTCTCTTTGAGCTCGGTTATCAATTCCGAGTAATTAATCTTATTGCCAAGCACCTTGTGCTCAGATGGCACCCCCTTGAGGGAAGGTCACAGGATTGAACCCCGGTGGTGGGGACCATGGGGTATTGACTCTTTAGGCTGCAACAGATAGAGAAAGTATAGAACAGATACTACATTGTAATAGAGTCAATAGTACTCAAAAAAAAAAAAAAAAAACTTATTGAGTAGTGATCTCGGGGGCTTTGGGGCTAATAGATAGGTGGTCGTGGTCATCGTTTTTGGTGGGTGGAAGGATGATGGTTGAAACTCGGTTTGTTCAATTGCATGCTATGACTCGAACTAGAATCCATACATGGGCATAGATTCCGTGAATGATGGTAGGAACGGATCATGGTGGTTCTTTCTAATTGTATATATTGGAAGGGTTCTAATTTTTTATTGATTCAACAAATGATAGTTTTATAAAACTATTCCGTGTTTTGTTGAACATTTTGTTTTCTAGCTTACCTACATCATTATATTGTTATATCTTGGGCCATATTCATGCCTAAATGTTTCTTCGACCACAGCAGTTTATTTGTTTAAGAATATAATATCTTCAAGGCTTGGAATATTATGTATAGTTCATGCTATGAGAAGTTATATTTTAATGCAACCTGTAACAAATTGACAAGGCAGATTTTCAACATTCTTTATTTGCTCACCTTAATCAAGTCTGACGTGTGTATGAATATTGTTTAAATGATAGATGTGACTATGTGCTCTGGAAATGTAAAATATAGTCACAGAAATATGTTATTTTACTGCAATTTTACCTGTTAGGGTATTGGTCCTTGGCCTTGGGTATGGAGCAGCCTTAAATCTTTAGGACAGCTGTCCCACCCTTAGAGGTGCCTACAATTCAGTAATGGGATTAGTTACTGTGTCTGACGGTGTATACCCTGGGATACACCAAAAAAAAAATAAATCGGTTAGGAGTGTTAGTCAAGCTCTCTTACGGTAAAGCTAGATGGATTTTTTATAGTCTTAATCCAATTATATATTTGTTTCCCTTTTGGACCTTTGGGTACTCATCACGTCCACTATGAAGAGATTAGAAAGCGAGGATTTTGTCACATAAAATCTATCTGATACAATTTTAAGAATTTTCTTTTTCAATGTATTTGAGTAATCATGGCCCGAACCCACCATTTGCTTTCTCTACCATGCCTAATTATTGCGTTTACATTCTATGGTTCAGTGAGTGGAAGCATTCAAACAAAAAAATGATGGAACACAAAAGGGGTCCCGTCTCTCTTGACCACAGTAGCATGACGTCTTTGACACCTAAACGGCTCAAGGCCGATATGCCTATTTCTTCCAAGGTTGTTTTCCCTTCCTTTTGCCTTGCAGTACTAGTGATTTATGTGTAATTATCTTCACTTACTTTTTATTATTATTATTATTATTATTATTATTATTATTATTATTATTATTATTATTATTATTATTACTATTATTATTATTATTTTTAATATGGGTGTGCCATACTGCATTACTGCCATGTTCACATGTAGTCAAAGATAAAGTTTCAAACTTTGTGTGCCATTGGCTTAGTTTTTGTTTGACCCCTAATCCAATCCAAAATCAATATTGTTATGGCTGTTCTATTAATATTTGAATGTTTTTGGGCTTTTAGCCATGAGGGTGATTTTCTTTAAATACAAAGAATAAGGCCCATGTGTAGCCTCTACTTGTATCTAATATCGACACTTTTTACTTTTCCCCCGATAGGAAAAGAAAGAGAAGTTTGGTGAACGTATTGCAGCTCTGCAGCAGCTTGTATCACCATTTGGAAAGGTACCCCTGCCTAGCCTCCGCTTATCATATTACCAATAAATTTAAATTACTAACACCGAGATCTCGAGAAGCGGAGTTTTGGATCATAAATTCACCTTTTAAGAGGCTTATTCGTTTTTCCTTTGTTTTTACATTGACAGACAGACACAGCCTCAGTTCTTCATGAAGCAATGGGGTACATAAACTTCCTCCACGAACAAGTTAAGGTAAGCCAAAGTCTCCACAACCAAAGTGGAGGTCACCTTATATATATATATATATATATATATATTTTCGAGTACTATTGACCCTGTTACATGTAGTATCTGTTCATATACTTTCTCAACATACTGAAGCCCAGCGAGTCAATACTGCCCCAACTGAGGCTTGAACCCATAGTTATATGTAGAGTTAATACCCAAAATCGTCCTCGACTATAGTGGTTTTTTTCAATTTCGTCCTAAATGACTTTGGTGACCTAATATCGTCCCAGACTTTTGTGTTTCGCTCAATTTAGTCCTCCATTTGTTATTTCGTCAACTTGGTGTTAAATAAAGGGGCAATTCAGTAATGTCAATATTGATCTCTCTTTACTTCCAACTTGTGAAGTGCAAAATTTCTCTTTCTTGTACGAATTACACCCAAAATTACTCCCGGATCTGCAAATCAAATTTTATATTCGCAGTTTTAGGAGTAATTCTGGGAGTAATTCGTAAAAAAAAAAGGAATTTCGCAGTTCACATGTCTATGAGTAAAGAGATGCCAATATTAAAATTACTGAATTGTCTATTTATTTAACACCAAATGGACAGAATAACAAATGAGGGACTAAATTGAGCAAAAACACAAAAGTCTGGGACTAAATTGAGCGAAACACAAAAGTCTGGGACGATATTAGGTCACCAAAGTCGTTTAGGACGAAATTGAGAAAAACCACTATAGTCGAGGACGATTTTGGGTATTAACTCGTTATATGTATGTGTTATTCTTCCATTTCTCTTGCAATTCTCGTAAACATGACTTTGTTGCGTTTTTGCTTCATTGTGGTTTTAGGTGTTGAGTGCTCCGTATCTCCATCCTACTCCCGTGTCTAATACACAGGTTAGTGTTAAGAGTGTATAGCGAGATATATTCCCCTATGCTCTTCTGAATAAACGAACGTCAAATTGCACTAAACCATTACAGATTTTGAGATTTAGTGACACAGAATCAATGATTTTTCGTCCCTTTTATCTGTTTTGAAAGGAACCGCACCCCTACAATTTGAGAAGTAAGGGCTTATGCCTCGTGCCCATATCATACACCGAAGGAGTACCTAGTAGCAATGGCGCAGATATCTGGGCCCCTGTTAAGACTCTCCCGAAGTTCTAGAACCTCGCTCTCGAGTCTGATTCAAGAATCAAGACGACCAAATAAATGCGGTGAATGTGATAGATAGATTGCAGACTGGGATGGTAAAACCTCGTCCTCGGATGCCAGAAGTTTGTTGTGAATTCGGGTTCGAATGTCTAACAGCAAAACCTGGAGGCTGATTTATTTTGGTAAATCATTTAGCTAGTTATAGATCCTAGTTCTTAATTGTCCAGGTTTAACTGAAATGTATATGCATGAATGAAGAGATGTATAATTAATGATCTCTGTAGGAACTCACCCGCCATCAATGTTGTATTCCATATAATTAAGTTTCTGAGAATGTGGAAAACCCTTCTCTTATTCAATAGATCAGTTCTCATCTGGCACCATAACAAATCCTTTATTTTTATTTTCATTTTTTTAGAAAATAAAGAAAAGCATAATCTATAATCACTAAAAAAATTGTGTTGGACTAATGTTGGTAGTTCTATAAGAATTTTTTTTTGAGTGACGAGAAAAATTTACAGTTAATAGCTAAGAGTATGTATTGAGTAAATTTTAATCGGTAGAGAACTACAAAAAGATAAATTAATCTAATAATTTAAAATTTTGTAATTATTAAACCAACAACTCATTTAGTACATGATTCTAGTAAATTGATTTGTTAGTCAATCAGTTCTTATTATAAGTTAGGTTTATTTTAATGTGAGTGATGATATTAAACGGTGTACATTAAAGTCGTCACATACACTAAAGTCATCAATCATCAAAGTATTTAAAAAAAAAAAAAAACTAAAAAGAAATGACCAAATTGAGGATTTTAATTCAAAGTCTGAGGTCATCAATCAGGAAAATCGTTCTGTGGCACATCAGTAGAAAACGCGTTGAAATAAATTCGTATATCACATGCTGATGCCCATTGCCCAATTTGCTGCAAAAAAGAAAAGAAAAAAAAAACTTTTTTTTTTTTTTGCTGAAAAAAAAAACAAAAAACCTATATTAATCCATGGGAATGACGTGTTATAATAATACTTCAAAAAAAAAAGTGATCAAGTGAATAGAGCTACAGTGGGGGGCAACTGCTAGTGATGCAAATAAGTATGACCAACATTTAGGGACGAATCCTATCATTATAACTTAGGAACGAAAAATATGAAAAGTATAATTTTTTCTTAATTTAAATAAATAGTAAGAAATCAAGTGGCTTGTGGTCCACTGGTATCGTATTGTTCTCCTATATGAGAGGTTTAAGTTTTGAGCTTTAGTGTAGGCGTAGTTTGTATGGGTGTCCTCCTTCCTTTGTAATAAAAAAAATAAATAGTAAGAAGTAAGAAAATTAGAACTTTGAAAATTCAAACACCATAAACATAACTTTAATTTATGTATCAAACATCACGATTCAGGCCATGCACTAAGCATGCAACTCATAGTAACACACAACCAAACCAGGTTTACACAATATCGGATACAGAACTCGCGGTGTATATCTGTAACGATTGTCTAGGTGTTCCTTTTGTCCGCGGTGATTAGTTTTGTTTGTTCCCCGGGGTTCCACCCTTCCTCTGTATTCAAAAAGAAAAAAATATCGGATACAGAAAAAACACACACACACAACCGAACTAAGAATGACAACGGTGAAAAAAAAATACACACACAACCGAACTAAGAATGACAACCTCGTTCAGGACTGGTTGTCATCGATGACAGTGGAGCCGGTTTCATTCCGGGCTGTAACACCATGGGAAAATGGCCTATTGCCACGAATGTATCTTTTTGTTCCATAATTGTAACATATATAATTCATAATTCTCGTGTTTGAGTTATATCTTTTCCGCAACTGCAATATTCTAGTCTAGATGGCAATGAATGCAACCTAAGAATGACTTGCCTTTAATGTTTAATACACACCAAAATTAATTTTTTTAAACACAATTAAATACACAAATTAGGCAGAATGTTGAATATCTAAACATAGTCATTTCTCACTTAAAAAACTGGAATTGCAAAAATTATTTCAGGTCAAATTTTGTATAGCCATTAAAATTGGAGGTCAAAACACAAAATACTACAATATATACCACCTAAAAATTAACTAGTTTTTAACAATGAGAATTCAACAAACTCTCAAAATCTCTCATTATCTGACAAGCATCGTTGAATTCAACAGTCTTTTTCATATTCTCTAATGCGATTCTAGCAGCTTCTCTCTTGATTTTGAGGTCGGCCTCTGCCCTCATCAGTAGAAGTGTTTGGGCAGCTTTGATTTCTTGTTCAATTCTGACTTTCTCTGCAATCTCCAACCTCTTTGTTTCTTGTTGTTGCTTCAAATGGTCAGCAATATCTCCCTGATTTAAAGGCACGAGCCCTAAATGATGATTTGCTTTGAAAATTAGGTGTGCATAACGATTCTTCATCTGGGCAACACGTAGAGCCTTTGTTGGAGAAAGCTGATGAGCATGCTGATCAATGGCGGCAGTCGTAGACCTGCAACTTTGCTTTTCCTTGTGCAATGGCGGCAGACAATCCCTTCCACGTCTTAGATTTCGCGGTTCCGAACTTTCACGACTCTTAGGAGGTTGTTTGTTTTGACAATCCCTGTGAATCATCGTCCGTGGCGGCGCCGCCAGCAGAACCCTATCGCACTCTCGCCGGTGCTCCATTCTCCGCCGCCTCTTAATTTCTTTTCCGGCATCTATTTTGAAATCATCAAAACCACGCTTCTTGGATTCAAGCTTGTTGTTGTTACCCTTTTTCCCATCATCTCCTTCCCTTTTGTTGAGTGAAATTCTGATCGTAAGATTCGGTAGCCCTAGATCAGTCATTGCTGCGAGCGAAATCACTCAAAACTCAGAGAGTGACGATATGATATGATTGAAGAAGAGAGCAATTTTGGAAACCTAGTAAGGAAACGAGCGAGTGAGATTATATATGGAAACTGAGAGCCCCGCTTCCCTTACACTTAATCCTTATTTGAATAGGATTTAACGTTAGTCATCCTTTATCTGCAAGATTTAATTTAGATATTACTTCTCTCCCAAGTTTAGTTTAAATAAGTTATTAAATATAGATCTACAGTATAGAAATTATGGATCTACAGTATAAAAATTATGAATATAAATTGGGAAAATGACACTTTTTCCCTTTAAGTTGTATACTTATAGCACTTTTTCTCCCTGAGTTATTCAAATGGTTATATCCCCCTGAAATGTTTAATGGACACATTTACCCTTAAACATTTATTTTTCTTCTGTAACAAATAATGACCACGATTTGGTTCAAACCAAACAGATATTATAGCAATCAAATCGAAACATTCCAATATACAATTTAGAAGTGAAACCCGATATTTAGAGTTTATTAAAATCGCGAACCGAAACGGGCGGTTCATGTTCCGAACTGAAAAAAATACATTTATTGTTGAATTTAGACTATTTCAAAATAAAAAATAAAATTTTACAATAAAGACGGTTCAAAATCGTGAACCTGATCCGGAACCGCCGGTTTACGGTTCAGGATCCAGTTTTTCCGATTCAGAAATTTAATAAACTGAAATCCAAATATTGGGTTCTTATCTGAATCATAACCGAAAACTTCCAATTCGATTGCTAAAGTGTCCGGTTCAGTTCGAACCGAACCGTGTTCATCCCTACGTATACGCAATAATTTGTTGGAGAAGAAAAATAAATAAAATATTTATTTTAATGGTAGAAATGTCAATTTAATATATTAAGGGGGAAAACCGCCACTTTTAGAATAATTGAGGGGGCTAATGTGCTTACATGAATAATTCAAGGAGAAAAAGTGCTATAAGTATACAACTTAAGGGGAAAAATGTCATTTTCCCATATAAATTTGTGTGCACCATGCAAGGTGGGCACGTGCTCACAGCATAACGATTGAAAAATTTGAATGTCATTATATTAGGAACAATTGCCCTAATTTTTTTAAATTTTTATTTTCCCATTATAGAGTCATGCATAAATAACATAACCAAACATTATTAATATTGGTAATTATTTTAGTTCCATTGTACTACATGCAAAATACTTTTAGCAAAACCAATTACTATTATTAAGTATTTAATTTTCAATAATCCAATTTCGATTCTCATGTTTGAACTAAACACACCGTGAATATGATTACTAATTATTCAATCAAGAGTTTAAGACTAGCTATAAATTGAGCGATTTAACAATTAACTAATAACAACAGGTTATGTCACGTGGGATTTTTACTATCAAAAGTATATTTATCTTCAAATGTACAATTCTATACATATATGTTACACTGTACTACTACAAGAAAAATTAAATTATTATCAAGGGAAAATGACATTTTTTCCTCTAAGTTGTATACTTATAGTACTTTTTCCTTCTGAATTATTTAAGTGACTATTTTCTCCCCCTGAAATGTTTAATGGACACATTTACCCTTAAAATAAATGTTTCATTTATTTTTCTTCTGCAACAAATAATGACCACGATTTGGTTCAAACCGAACAGATATTATAGCAATCAAACCGAAATATTCCAATTACAATTTAGAAGTGAAACCCGATATTTAGAGTTTATTAAAATCGTGAACCGGAACGGGTGGTTCATGTTCCGAACTGAAAAAAAAAATAAAATACATTTATTGTTGAATTTAGACTATTTCAAAATAAAAAATAAAATTTTAAAATAAAGACGGTTCAAAATCGTGAACCGGATCCGGAACGGCCGGTTTACGATTCAGTATCCAGTTTTTCCGATTCATAAATTTAATAAACTGAAACCCAAATATTGAGTTCTGATATGAATCATAACCGAAAACTTCTAATTCGATTGCTAAAGTGTCCGGTTCAATTCGAACCGAACCGTGTTCATCCCTACGTATACGCAATAATTTGTTGGAGAAGAAAAATAAATAAAATATTTACTTTAAAGGTAGAAATGTCAATTTAATATATTAGGGGGAAAAACCGTCACTTTTAGAATAATTGAGGGAGCTAATGTGCTTACATAAATAATTCAGGGAGAAAAAGTGCTATAAGTATACAACTTAGGAAGAAAAAGTGTCATTTTCCCTATTATCAATAAACAAATTTGTAGCCTTGTAGATAATTCAATGAAACCCATATATAGATATTTAATCTGTTAGTAAATTCGTATAGTAGTTGCTTTATTTTATAAATTAATTTAAATAAATAGTAAGAAGCTAATTTAAGTAAGAAAACTTGAAGTTTGAAAATTCAAACACCATAAACATAACTTTATTTATCAAACATCACGATTCAGGCCATGCACTAAGCATGCAAATCATAGTAACACACAACTAGGTTTACACATTACAACATAGAATTAAAACACAACCAAACTTCAGAAGGCAGTGTTTACCCAATTCACACCATCGGATAGTGACTGCAGTTTTCCTCGTCACCCATAATAAAAACAAAACACATACACACAACCGATCTAAGAATGACAACCTCAGGAGCTGCAATTTTCATACACATACACGCACCATCGGATAGTGACTGCAGATCTCAAGGTTGCTTGTCGTCGATGACAGTGCCGGTTTCATTCCGGGCTGCAGCAGGCTTGGTAACACCATGGGAAAATGGTCTATTGCCACGAATAGGGATGCCGCCATCTCCATTCTTAAGATTTTCCTTGCAGCACCAAACCGTGGGAGGGTTGCAACACGGCCACGGGTACACAGCCTGCGCCGTGGTGATGAGAGCCACCATGATCATGATACAAAAAACAATGTTTTTTGCAGATGCCATGAAGGATAAGGCTATATATTTGGTATTCAGAAATCAGAATCTTGTTAATATTTGATTATTGGTAATGAAGATTCACTTCCCTTTTCACGTGCATTTATAGGGGGCTTTTCTTTGCTTTGGTATTTTTAAATGATAATGGAGCAATCCACTGATCGATGTTTTGGTACTAAGTGACAAGAAGGTTGGGATAAGAAACCATGAATGAATATTATTTTTGTATCACACTCCAACAATGGTCGCGAATTGATTGGATTAAGAGCTTGGTTGATTATTACCTTATTAACTTAATTATGATATATTCAGATTCCAAATGAGTTATGAATGGGATGGTGTATACAATATATATGTTGATCATTGATGATTTTGGTGGATATTTAAATTTCCATAGTTTAAAATGGTTTGATGATTATCTGGTGTGGCTCCATATAGTATATATGGGTACGATACAAATGTTAGATATAAATATGTAATCTAACAATTAATTGAAAATAAAGTCTATGAGGAAAACATGGCCTTGTAGTAGCGGAAGCAGAAGTTGTGTTGATTTCCCGCCATAGTTGATGTGTTCTTAGTTGTGTTGCCTCTTGAGCGGTAGACCTGCAACGTTAGCCGTTTTGTCCCATACTTAACTAAGAATCTTAGATGCATGGTGTATTAGTATTATTCTGGAGTATAGTAACTTAAGGTGTTATATAATGTATATCATGTATCCCATCAATACATGATGAGTCTGATTAACTAACAACTTTAGTATAGTTATTCAGTCCAACCAAATCAGTTAATAAGTCTAGTCATAATATATGTTATACATGAAAATCTAACAACAAATACAAATGAAATTGTAGCCACGCTAGTTGCAAACTAATTCAACAAGGTATAAGCTACCCTTTAGATTCTCGTCACAGAATCAAACCTGGGGATCGGAGGAGTGCAATATCGCCACGTGGTTTTAGCCCTGCGCTGGTGACTAAGAACAAACAAGACAAAGATTCCAATCGTTCTTGCAATAATAGATTGGAATATTAGGGTTTCAGAATCTTATTACTAACTACTACTCCGTATTAATTATTTGGTAGTGAAGATTCTCTTGCCTTTTCGTATATTCATCCACAGTGGGAATCTTGGAACCTAGTAATTAATATATGCCAAGTAAACTTCGAGCTTACGTTGTTGCTTGTCATTTTACTTCGTAAATGGCATTTTAAAATGGTAAAGCAAGTATGCAACGTAACTATCGCCCACTGTCCGACCCTTTAATTTGATACTTGAGACAAGAAGTTTCAGATAGAAATTAAGAAACCATAAATGATTTGAGGAGAAATACAAATTAAAGAAAATATTATTTGAATTAATATTTAAATTAATTTTTAGAAAAATCGCACTTTTCGCCCTTAAGTTATACGATAATTGTAGAATTCGTCTCTAAGTGTTGATCACGGTCACTTTTCGTCCCTAAATTACCATTGGTGTTGCATTTTTCGTTCATTTACTAACAAAATATAATATCAGGATGAAATTTACAACTTTAGTATAGCTCAGGAACGAAAAGCGAGCTAAGCATGAAAAGTTAATAAAAGAATGAAAAATGCAACGCCAATGATAACTTAGGGGCGAAAAGTAACCATGCCCAATACTTAGGGACGAATTCTATAATTACCATATAACTTAGGGACGAAAAGTGTAATTTTCTCTTAATTTTCTTACTTGAATAAAAAATGTTATTTTTTCAATCTTATTAAAATTATTACTACGCAATACTCACCATTTGATGTATACTAATTCAATAAGAAAAACATTCTATTTTCGCTAATTACTTGTAAATTTGTTGACCTTATCATGAATTAATAAAGACTTACGTAACCTTAAAAAGAAGCAGCTAAATGGATTAACAATTTAACATGATTTTCATATATAAAGTCATAACTCATGAGTTTGATTCTTACATGGTAGGTCGTCTTTCTTGCTATTTAGAATAATTAATTTGCCAAATTCGAATCTTGGGTTAGTTGATGATTGATGATGTTAAACATGTTGCTAAGCATTTTTCAAATATTAACTCCTCTTTTGTTAAACGAGGAGGTCGTTTCTTTGTTGGGTAGTAGAGGATGGAATATAATTCTCTCTTGTGTATTTTTGTTATCTTGAATTTAAATTTAATGCATTTAGTTTCATTGGCTTTCAAAAAAAAAAGGGTCAAATATTGATATGATATGATATGTTGCCCTTTTAAATTGACTAATGATAACATTTCATGCACTAAAATTTAGAAAACTTTTGTTCTATTTAACAAAGTTTAGTTTAGTGCAATGGGTGTGTGTGGATGATTATTGTCCTAATCTATGATATACTGAGATTCCAATGAGTCATATATGAAGGGGACGTGGTGGATATATTGATAATTAATTATTGACAATTATTATTATTTTTTGATGATGACGAGAAAAATTCATAGTTACTATACAAATATGTGTATCGGTAAATCTCGCATTATGATAGATCGACCAATTTGATCTGATAGCCTAAACAGAAATTCCTCGTATTGTGTTTTCTGGATTGTTTAAAAAAAAAAATGTTATTCTTCCTTTCTTTTGAACTCAATAGTATAGGCAAGCCGCGGTAACATGCTTGTTTAGGTTGAGAGTAAAAAGTAGGTTATATTAAAAAGGGATGAGGGTCAAATAGACCATCTAACTATATGTTAAAATGTAATTAGACATTTGAATTAAAAAAAAATATTCAATTGAACATTTACATTTGTTAAAAATGTGCAATTAATTAATTTGACCTATAATGACATGTTACCTTCAAGTCCCATGTCACGCGGATGCCAAGTAAGATGCCACATAGATTAATATTTTAAAAAACTATTTAAAATATAAATAAAATAATTATATTAAAAAAAAAAAAGCAGACTGCCAAGACTTTTTCGTCATGTCGAAATGGACAACAAGAAGCTTGCGGATTTCTCTGTCCGATCTGGACAGAGAAACCCGCTAGCTTCTCCAACTCCGCCGGAGAAGGCAACCAAACGACACTGGCGACCGTTTCGCCGGTGTTTTTTTTTTTTTTTACCAGAGGTTCGCCGGAATCCTAGTGACCTGTAATTATAGGTCACCAACCGATTTTTGGGTCTCAGTGCTCTAAAATAATATGTTTAAGGGCTTAATTGCAACCTTCGAAAGTTTAAAGGCATAATTGACTTCTTGAGTAATGTTCGGGGCCTATTTGACCATTTTCTCAAAAATAAAAGAAGGTAAAGATATATAATAAAGGTAAAAATGTTCAAAAATTTATTAACGCAATAATCAAATTATCTTTTGAAATACTCATTTAAGAATCTAATTAAGTCTGATCTCTACCACCGGCGTTTGAACCTATGATAACCACCCATTTGGAATGGTAACTGAGATGTCATCAACTACATGGTAATTGGCAATTATTACCAAATTGGCAACTACACGGAATATTTTGGAAATGGAATAACATGGTTGGTAATAAGTCTATTCAGTTATTTGGTAAGTTATTTTATCTTTAAAAATAGTTATTCCCCTTGTAAAGGAAACAACTATTTCAGGGTGTTGGTCTCGGTAGGGTCGAAAGAGAATCTAGAGGAGGGGGGGGGGGGGGGGGGGTGAATAGACTCTAATCGATTTTTCAAAGTGACTACTTTCAGAGCGATGCACAGCGGAAATAGTGTTTTGTCTTAGATATTCTTTGCACACTTTCGTTAAAGTGAAAACTTAGCGTTTGGTCGTTATGATATGCAATGCACGAAAGCAATATAGCGGAATGTAAAGAGATATGGAGAGAGAGATTTTTATAGTGGTTCGGCAGTTAACTAAGCATACTCCACTCTTCTTTCACAACTCGTGAAAGGGTTTGCACTATCACTCTTATTAGTACAAACTACTTCAAGCTGACTTCCTTGATCACTAAGCCAGACAACCACTTAACAGGTTTTTCAACTCCTTGAGTTTACTCCGCCTCTATCAACTTCTTCCTAAGTTGAGGTGTTGGAAAGATAATCTGATGTTTCTCCAACCGGTTGAAGCCTTGTCTTGACGTCTGTATGAATCTTCACTTGGGAAATTACAAGACTGCTTCAAGTTGTGAAGTATAGAGATGAATATGTCTTTGAAAAACTTCACAAGATCACTGGTTATGAAAAGCTTTAGGAGATGGAACTTCTTGAAGAGCTTTTCTTTGGATAACAAGAGTGAATTAACCATCACCTTCTTCAACGGTGAAGAGAGGTATTTATAGGTGAAAAAATCCATTCGTTGGAGGGAGATGAAGATTTCAAACCTAATAACCAGTGAGTATTACCCATTGGGCATTGGGCATTTAATGCACTTGTACTGTATAGCCGTTAGAGCCAAAAGCATTATGGCTTTTGTCCTTGATCTCTAACAAGATGGTACAAGTCTTTTAATTTAATGCTCCTTGTCTTTTGTGAAGATCATTCCTAGGACACTTATTATCCGAATGATTTGCCCATATGAGTTATAGACAACATTCTCATTGCTTCACTTAATAAGTATTGTCTTTTACAAGTCTGTCTTTGACTTGTTGATCGAAAGATTGACTTTTTCTTTCATCCTTTCTTCTTAGATGAAGGTTCCTTTTGTAAAAGCAGTCTATCCGAGACTTGATCAATCCTTCTTTCGTCTGGAAGCATCTTTCGATCACCTTGTCATCTTTAAGTCTTCATGTAGATCCATTATGCTAGTCTCGGGCATGATTTATACACCTTATGGATCTGTTATACGAGACTTATCTAAGAATCGAAAAATAGGAATCTATACTCTAAGACAGTTTGGTATCATCAAAATCTAATTCACTTGTTTCTAACATAGGGGGAAGTTGGTATTAAGTTACTTCATTCCACGAACCAAATTAACAATAGAATGCAATTTTAATTTATTATATTCCTTGCCAATTTCATTTTTCTACGAAATAATATTCTTATTCCGTCAAAATTCATTTCGTAAACCAAACATGATACTTAATTATCTATAGAGTTAATACCCAAAATTGTCCTCGACTATAGTGGTTTTTCTCAATTTCGTCCTAAACGACTTTGGTGACCTAATATCGTCCCAGACTTTTGTGTTTCGCTCAATTTAGTCCCAGACTTTTGTGTTTTTGCTCAATTTAGTCCCTCATTTGTTATTCTGTCCATTTGGTGTTAAATAAATAGACAATTCAATAATTTTAATATTGGCATCTCTTTACTCATAGACATGTGAATTGCGAAATCTCTTTTTTTTTTTTTTTTTTTTTTTTTTTTTTTTTTTTTTTTTTTACGAATTACTCCCAGAATTACTCCTAAAACTGCGAATATAAAATTTGATTTGCAGGTCCGGGAGTAAATCTGGGTGTAATTCGTACAAGAAAGAGGAATTTCGCACTTCACAAGTTGAAAGTAAAGAGAGATCAATATTGACATTACTGAATTGTCCCTTAATTTAACACCAATTTGACGGAATAACAAATGGAGGACTAAATTAAGCGAAACACAAATGTCTGGGATGATATTAGGTCACCAAAGTCGTTTAGGACGAAATTGAGAAAAATCACTATAGTCGAGGACGATTTTGGGTATTAACTCATTATCTATATGTATTTATATTTATTAGTTTTCACATTTCCTTAATGAATTGTCATTAATATTTAATATGTTTTATTAAAGAAAAATGTTATTTTAATCTCGTCTTGATTTTATTTCCTAATGTTCACTTTATAAGATCGAAAACAATAAAATTCTTATTTTGAAAAGGATAAATTACTTCATTAAATCGGAATGAAGAATGTTGACAAGAAAGGCAGGTGGTTCATCTAACCACTCACCGCAACCTGACACAGAAAGGCCTCCCTAGCAACAGTGTAGGCAGCACAATTCGCAGATCGCTTAAGATGACTGAATTTCACATCATCAATCTCAGATGCCAAATTCTTTACATCATCAACTAAATAACCAAAAACGGAAGTAAAAGAAACTGAAGTAATTGCATTAAAAATAACCTGACAATCTGTTTCCACATCCACCACACCCAGTCCTGTATCCCTTAACCAACTCAATGCCTCCCGAATAGATAGCACCTATGCTTCCCTAACCGCACATAACCCGGGCATTCTTATATTCTTGGCAGCCAGAAAATTTCCAACATCATCACGTAAGACCCATCCAAAACCCATAACATTATCCTCGACATTTAGCGCAGCATCCGTATTAAGTTTTAGCCTCCCATGTGATGGCCTTGCCCAGCCTACCACAACATGCGAATCCGAGTGGGCAACACCAGCTGGCAGCTTCTGATTCGCATTTCCCCAACAATCCAAAAACAGCAACGTAACGCCCAATAAAATTCTTTATATTCATTGACAACTTATAAATGGACCCATCGCAACTTCAATTAAAACAATTTTATGTGTTTGGTTCATTGTCACGCCCAATATGCACTGCATGTTCCAGTTGGGCTCGTAAGTATAACTTCTTCTTTTTAATTTGTCAAAAACTTTTTTCCTTTATTTTTTCTCATTTTTCCTCTTCTCCCTTCCCTCTCTATCTTACTTGACACTGAAAACACAATTCAATGCAAAAAAATCCAACTCTTGGAGATGCTCTAATTCTATCTCTTATACATGCAGTGATCGAAAGCACAGAAGAAGATGCACTGCGCTGATGAATTTTATTTATGTAGACAGAAACACGACATTAGCAACAACATAAGCAACAATATTAATGAAAATTAAAGAAATCGAAAAACACATGCATCCATGCATGCATGCAAGCATCATCCAGCAGCTTATTAATACAACTTATAAGACAAGCCACATACGAATTCATGAAATCAAGCAAAACCCCATGCAATTATATATATATATATATATATATATATATATATATATATATATATATATATATATATATATATATATAATCTTAGCTTCATCAAGGCAGATTGATGGAAGGTTTGGAGTATGGTATGTTGCGAGGCTTGTTGATGGAAGGGTGAAGTGGGTGTCTCTTCCCGGCGGCAGCCACAACCGCGGCGTCGCCGCCCTTATAACGGGCGGCCACCTCAGGGCAACACCCGAAGTTAGGAGGTCTGCAACAATTGATGGGAGGCAACCCCTCCACTGCTGTACCCACAAGGACCAAAGCAAAGAATATTCCAACAACCTTCATGTTCATGTTTTTATTCTTTTTGCCGAATTGGGATCTTATAATAACTACCTTAATTGTGTTGTTTATGTGCAGGATTGAGTGGATTGAATAAGATTCTGCTTTGGCTTAAATAGGAACACAAAGCACTGTTCACATCCACCTCGGATTCTCAGCTCCGAGGTTGATATATTGTAATGAGTGAATTACCCAAATGGTCCATTGACTATAACCAAATTATCAATTTGGTCATTGACTATTTTTTTTAATCGATTTGCGTTAGACATTCGTCTATTAACTCGAGACCAAATTGATAATTTTGTTATATTCAAAGGATCATTTCAGTCATCACATGCATCATTTTCTCTGAAAAGTTGATTACTGAAATGGTCCCTTGATTATAGTGAAATTACCAATTTAGTCCTGAGTTATCAGAGGTCTAATGGCAAAACAAACAAAAAATGAAATTGATAATTTTGCTATAATCAAGGGATTTTTAAAGTTGAGAGACGTAATTGGTCAAAAAAAAAAAAAAACAGTCAAGAATAAAATTGGTAATTTCGTTATAGTTAATGGATGATTTCGGTAATTAACTCTATTGTAATTTTTAAAGATTTTTTTAAGACCAGGCAACAATGAAACAGAAAGCATTGATACATTCACTTGGTTGTACGTATATGCAATTAGAAATGATTTTTTAGGAACAAGAACTAGATGTTTCCGCTAACAAAACAAAGATTTTGAGGTTACTCCAAGGTTGGTTTCAAGATCACTTGCACAATAAGCCCGTCACTTATAAAAAAAAATGGTTCATTCCGATCCGTATGGCACCCGCAGAATCTTATTACTAACTACTATTAATTATTTGGTAGTGAAGATTCTCTTGCCTTTTCGTATATTCATCCACAGTGGGAATCTTGGAACCTAGTAATTAATATATGCCAAGTAAACTTCGAGCTTACGTTGTTGCTTGTCATTTTACTTCGTAAATGGCATTTTATAATGGTAATGCAACGTAACTATCGACCACCGTCCGACCCTTTGATACTTGAGACAAGAAGTTTCAGATAGAAATTAAGAAACCATAAATGATTTGAGGAGAAATACAAATTAAAGAAAATACTATTTGAATTAATATTTAAATTAATTTTCAGAAAAATCGCACTTTTCGTCCTTAAGTTATATGATAATTATAGAATTCATCTCTAAGTGTTGGTCACGATCACTTTTCGTCCCTAAATTATTATTGGTGTTGCATTTTTCGTCCATTTACTAACAAAATATAATATCAGGATGAAATTTACAGCTTTAATATAGCTCAGGAATGAAAAACGAGCTGAGCATGAAAAGTTAATAAAAGAACGAAAAATGCAATGCCAATGATAACTTAGGGACGAAAAGTGAGCACGCCCAATACTTAGGGACGAATTCTATATAATTACCATATAACTTAAGAACGAAAAGTGCAATTTTCTCTTAATTTTCTTACTTGTATAAAAAAAAATATTATTTTTTCAATCCTATTAAATTACTACGCAATACTCACCATTTGATCTGATGTGATACTAATTCAATAAGAAAAACTTTCTATTTTCACTAATTACTTGTAAATTTGTTGAACCTTATCATGAATTAATAAAGACTTACATAACCTAAAAAAGAAGTAGCTAAGTGAATTAAACATGGTTTTCATATATAAAGTCATAACTCATGAGTTTGATTCTTACCTGGTAGGTTGTCTTTCTTGCTATTTAGAATAATTAATTTGCCAAATTCGAATCTTGGGTTAGTTGATGATTGATGATATTAAACATGTTGCTAAGCATTTTTCAAATATTAACTCCTCTTTTGTTAAACGATTTGTGAATTGTGATGCCTCGTTTCTTTGTTGGGTAGTGGAGAGTGGGATATAATTCTCCCCTATGTATTTTTGGTATCTTGAATTTAAATTTAATGCATATAATTTCATTGGCTTTCAAAAAAAAAAAAAAAAATCGTCAAATATTGATATAATATGTTGCCCTTTTATATTGACTAATGATAACATTTCATGCACTAAAATTTAGAAAACTTTTGTTCTATTTAACAAAGTTGAGTTTAGTGCAATGGGTGTGTGTGGATGATTATTGTCCTAATCTATGATATACTGAGATTCCAATGAGTCATGAAGGGGACGTGGTGGATATATTGATAATTGATGTGGTATTGAATTATCTATGTACTGATTCTTTTATATTTATATTAAAATTAAATTAATTATTAACAATTACTCTTTATTTTTTTTTGTGACGAGAAAAAATTCGCCGTCATTATACAAAGATGTGCACCAATAATCTGGCCGGAGTGGTCTCCTTTGGGCGTAATCTCATCTTCTAGCAGTGGTCTCGTCGCAATAGAACCGCCTCCAAGCTCCTCGCGACGTCGCCACTGAACTCCACTGTCTACCGCATCCAAGTTCGTCGTCGGCCGCAAAAACTCAACTTTTGACATCCCGAACTGTGCAGCTACGCAATTCGTTCCGCCGGCGCCGGCACCTACCAATTACGCAGTTCTACACGCGCCGCTGCAAGAGGAAGCAGCCCGAGCCCTCATTTTTCAACTCCTTTTTCAATTATGATTCAAAGAAAAGGAGAAAAGTGGGGAGCAGTTTGGAGCTGTTGAAATTGGGGGTGGATGTGAATTCAATTAGTAGTGGCCTTAATGGGTTAAGGGAAATTCGTTGCAAAAAATGGGTTTGGTATGAACACCCCTTCCTTTTATGTATCCTTTTATACTTTTAATGGATTTCAGACTAAGATTCAAGGGAGTTGTTACACGGCGGCGCCTTCCACCACCACTTCTCACCTGTCGCAACCTCGGCGGATAGAATCGGAGGAGGAGTCCAAGATAACGAACTGGGCTCATCTCAACCCTCCACCTTCATTCCAACTCCGGCCATGTGGGCGCTAGCAGCACCAGGGGTGGCCATTGAAGGCGAAGACAGAAAGAGGGTGGGTGGGGGTTCTTGATTTCCCAGAAATGGAGCCAATGAAGGTATTTTGTGATTTTTAATTTCTGAATATTTTGTTATATGACAAATGACATATTTACCCCCGCTTTTGACGGCTTAGACGGAGGTGACTAACGGGAGGATGACAGCAGGTCATATTCCGCAACTCGAAGGATCACGAATGATAATTATGAAAGTTAGGGACTATAGGTGGTGAAACCACCAAATTCGAGGGACCTTGGCTGGTATTTACTCATTTAATTTATGTAGACAGAAACACAACATTAATTAGCAACAACACAAGTAACAAAATTAATGAAAAGAAATTAAACCGACAAACTCATGCATCCATGCATGCAATTAAGCATCATCCAGCTTATTAATACAACTTATAAGACAAGCTAAGCAATTCATGAAATCAAGCTAGCAAAAACCATGCAGTTATATATGATCTTAGCTTCAAGGCAGATTGATGGAAGGTTTGGAGTATGGTATGTTGCGAGGCTTGTTGATGGAAGGGTGAGGTGGGTGTCTCTTCCCGGCGGCGGCCACAACCGCGGCGTCGCCGCCCTTATAACGGGCGGCCACCTCAGGGCAACAGTAGAAGCTTGGATATCTGCAACAATTGATGGGAGGCAACCCCTCCACTGCTGTACCCACAAGGACCAAAGCAAAGAATATTCCAACAACCTTCATGTTCATCATGTTTTTTTTTTTCCGAATTGGGATCTTATAACTAAATACCTTAATTGTGTTGTTTATGTGCAGGATTGAGTGGAATGAATAAGATTCTGCTTTCGCTTAAATAGGAAACACAAAGCACTGTTCACATCCACCTCGGATTCTCCAAGGGGATGATGATATATTGTAATGAGTTAATTACGGAAATAGTTCATGGACTATAACGAAATTATCGATTTAGTCATTAACTATTTTTTTGATCGATTAAGTCCCTCAACTTTAAAAATCTTAATCAATTTGATCTGCGTTTGTTTTGTCGTTAGACATCCGTTAACTCGAGATTAAGTTGGTAATTTACTATAGTCAATGGACCATTTCAGTCATCACATGCATCATTTTCTCTGAAAAGTTAATTACTGAAAAATGGTCTCTTAACTATAGTGAATTATATTACAAATTTGGTCCCGAGTTAACGGGGTCTAATGGCAAAACAAACGGAAAATGAAATTGATTAAGATTTTTAAAATTAAGAGACTTAATTGGTCAAAAAAATAATCAAGAATCAAATTGGTAATTTCACTATAGTCAATGATGATGATTTCGGTAATTAACTCTATTGTAATTTTTAAAGATTTTTTAAGACCAGGCAACAATGAAACAGAAAGCATTGATACATTCACTTGGCTGTACGTATATGCAATTAGAAATGATTTTTTAGGAACAAGAACTAGATGTTTCCGCTAACAAAACAAAGATTTTGAGATTACTCCTAGGTTGGTTTCAAGATCACTTGCATAATAAGCCCGTCACTTAAAAAAAAAAAAAAAAAAAAAAAAGGTTCATTCCGATCCGTTCATTAATTTTATCTAGCATGTGTATGTTGAATCAGTCTCCACTTCTAAGTTAATCAAATAATTGATTTGATAATCATAAAGTTTAAAATTCAATTCTACTGAGACTTGTACGTATATTAATGTTCTTGGTTTGAGCCCCCTTTTGTCGACTAAGGTTACAAAATGGACACTTTCACATGATAATTGCAGGCTAAACATAATTTTTGCAACACAAAACTATAATAATTGGTGTGATCCATACTTTCTCTTAGCTTGTTGCCACTTCTGTTAGAAATGAATTCTTAATTTGATCTAGTCTCCTGGTGTCCTTCGCTTCAATTTTAGTGCCTTGGTGCAGTGCATCTTCAAAAATATAACCAAATCCTCCTTCTCCAAAAAGACAATGATAATAGGTATAATTTATTATCTGTGTTGAATATATTGTAAATTAGGTGCACTATTTCATCAATGCATGCCCAATGCATGATTCTAATTAATTAACCAAAGTTCAAGTTAAAACACTCATCAAAGCGAACTATTATTGCGAAATCAAATCACGAATACAATGAGGGATATCTGCGTCTCACACCTTCCGACCAGTATACGAGCAAGAAGCTATAAGGTATTAGAAATAACTAGTATTTTCACCCGTGCGATGCACGGAATTGAATTGTTGTAATATACTAAGAATATTTTAAATCGATATATAATTATTTAAGAGTTAATTTCACCAGAGGTCGCTCATAGGATTTCTATTACCATCATTAATTATCCCTTATTTACCATAATTAAATAATTTGACCAATTATAAAGAGAGATTATTAAAAAATGCACGGGACAATTTTTTAATTAAAAAATTTAAAAATTCATTAATAAAACATAAGGTTCTCATAGTTATTTCTTAGAAACTATTTAATAAAGAATTTTTTTTAGAAATTGGTGGGCCAAACTAAACATAAGGTTCTCATAGTTAATTCTTAGAAACTATTTAATAAAGCATTTTTTTTAGAAATTGGTGGGCCAAACCGCCTACGGCAGTTTGCGGTGGATATATCTCGAAAAAATACACAATTTAAAAAAAATATTTGTCTAAAACGGACAACCGAGTCAAAAGTGTTGCATTGCCGAACTTTCGAAACTTCACAGCTTTTACCCAGAATTATTGTACGAATGGGAAAGAAGAAATCAATATATTTTATTGGGAAGAAAGATGTTTTAGGAATTGAGCGGGAAGTTAAAATTTCAGGATTTTGTTTTTATATATAGTATAGATTAGATGTGCAAAGGGAATTGTATTGCACTATTTTATAATTTTAGAATAGAATTTTTACCTAGAATTATTGTACGAATGGAAAAATAAAAATTAATATATTTTATTGGGAAGAGAGATTTTTTAAGAATTGGGCGGAAAGTTAAAATTTCAGGATTTTGTTTTTATTTATTTTATAGATTAGATGTGCAAAGAGAATTGTATAACACTATTTTATAATTTTAGAATAGAATTTTTACTAAAGGTTATTGTACGAATGACAAAGTAGAAATCAATATATTTTATTGGGAAGAGAGATTTTTTAGGAATTGGGCGGAAATTTAAAATTTCAGGATTTTGTTTTTATATATAGTATAGATTAGATGTGCAAAGAGAATTGTATTACACTATTTTATAATTTTTGAAAATAGAATTTTTACCGAGAGTTATTGTTGGAATGGGAAAGTAGAAAAATCAATATATTTTATTGGGAAGAGAGATTTTTTCGGAATTGGGCGGGAAGCTAAAATTTCAGGAATTTGTTTTTATATATAGTATAGATTAGATGTGCAAAGAGAATTGTATTACACTATTTTATAATTTTAGAATAGAATTTTTACCCAGAGTTATTGTACGAATGGGAAAGTAGAAATCAATATATTTTATTGGGAAGAGAGATTTTTTAGGAATTGGGCGAAAGTTAAAATTTCAGGATTTTGTTTTTATATATAGTATAGATTAGATGTGCAAAGAAAATTGTATTACACTATTTTATAATTTTAGAATAGAATTTTTACCCAAAATTATTGTACGAATGGGAAAGTAGAAATTAATATATTTTATTTGGAAGAGAGATGTTTTAGGAATTGGGCGGGAGGTTAAAATTTCAGAATTTTGTGTTTATATATAGTATAGATTAGATGTGCAAAGAGAATTGTATAACACTATTTTATAATTTTAGAATAGAATTTTTACCAAAAGTTATTGTACGAATGGCAAAGTAGAAATCAATATATTTTATTGGGAAGAGAGATTTTTTAGGAATTGGGAGGAAATTTAAAATTTCAGAATTTTGTTTTTATTTATAGTATAGATTAGATGTGCAAAGGGAATTGTATTACACTATTTTATAATTTTAGAATAGAATATTTACCCAGAATTATTGTACGAATGAGAAAGTAGAAATTAATATTTTTTATTTGGAAGAGAGATTTTTCAGGAATTGGGGGGAAGTTAAAATTTCAGGATTTTGTTTTTATATATAGTATAGATTAGATGTGCAAAGAGAATTGTATTACACTATTTTATAATTTTAGAATAGAATTTTTACCCAGAGTTATTATAGGAATGGGAAAGTAGAAATCAATATATTTTATTGGGAAGAGAGATTTTTTAGGAATTGGGCGGGAAGTTAAAATTTCAGGATTTTGTTTTTATATATAGTATAGATTAATATAAAGATCTAAATGTTCCTACATAATAAATATATGGTAGGTAATATATATAAAAAATGAATAAATGTCAAATAGGCCATCAAAGTATATGCGAAATTGCAATGAGATACACAACCAAAAAAAAAAAAAAACAATTAAATTTCTGAACAACACAAAATCCAGCAATTGAACCAAAAATGATGCATTTATCCCGTACTTGCTAATGTATCAGTTATCTTATTAAAAAAATATAATAATTTTTAAAATTTATTTTAATAATTTTTTCGTTTTAATTTCTTCGTTTCCAAACCTAAGACGAGGAAGGGGTCTTCGTCTCTAGGATGGAGACGAAGAAGGTTCTTCTTCTCCAATCTCCAGTCTAGAGACGAAGAAATTAATGTTCTTTTATAGAGTAAATAAGTTAGTTTATGTTCAATTGCATGATTTTGTATTGCTTATGGAATCAATTGTAATTTTTTTAGTTGGATGATCCAATTGAAATTTCATGTCTAATTTGATGGCATATTTTACCATTTTTTATAAGAATTATGTTGTAACTTTTCTCTCAAAATGTGTGAAAAATAAAATATCAAAGGAGAGGAATTCATTTTCCTCAAATTAGGAATTTATTTTAGAGAAAATGACACTCCTCCCACTGAATTATATACTTATAGCACTTTTTTCTCCTGAATTATTCATGTATCTACATTAGCTTCTCAATTATTCTAAAAGTGATGATTTTTCCTTGAAATGTTAAATGGACATTTTTACTCTTAAATTAAATATTTAATTTATTTTACTTCTCCAACAAATTATTGCTTATGTGTAGAGAAGGCCATAATTTGGTTCAAATCGAGCAGACATTGTAGCAACTAAACCGAAAGGTTTAGGTTATGATTTAGAATCGAAACTCAATATTTGGTTTCAATTTATTAAAATTCCGAATTGGAACTGTCGGTTCGGATTCTGAATCGAAAAAATAAAATACATTAATTGTTGAATTTAAACGATTTTAAAAATAAAAAACAGAATTAGAATCAAATCGAATCACGGTTATATCTACTTATATATGAGAATTAGAATAAATACAAGAAACAACATACACTATTTGCAAATATTATTATAATTATAATTTTAAATCAATGCTAGTAGTTGTTCCAATTCCGAACAGCCGATTCATGATTTAGAATCTTGTTTTTTCTTTTGGCGATTTTAATAAATCGAAACTCAAATATTAAGTTCCAAATTTGAGTCGTAACAGAACATTTCGATTTCGATTCGGTTGCTACAGTGTCGAGTTCGATTTTGGGTCCACCCTGAGTATTTTCCTTTTATTTTATGCAAAATAAATTCTCCGATCAAACAAGTACGGTAAAATTTGTTATGACAAAAGAAAAAACAAATTTCTTGTGAACCAAATAGATCACTATAGAGAAGTGAATGTTGTAGGGCAGCTACAATGATTCAATTGAGAGTTATTCACTTCTGGTATTCCTAGTTTTTTTTTTTTTTTTTTTTTTGTCACATTTGATGATGCATAACTTTCAAAATTTTTAATTTTTTATTTGCTCACATTTAATCTTGCACAAAATGTGGCAAAAATAATATTTGAGAACTAAATACGAAAGTAATTTAATAGTCATAAGACTAAAAGTGAAAATAACTTCAATCCAAAATAAAGCAGAAAAGAGTAAATTTTTCAATTTCCAATTGAATTAGATTTTAAAAGTTCACATGAACTGACATTTATTTTATGCACGTAATAATAGAGTAAAAGCTAGGGAGCAAAATATTGCAAAGATAAAAGGAAATCCGGGAGAAGATACAAGCATTCATTAAAGTAACATTAAGGACCAATGCAAACATTATATCAGCAGCACAACAAAAGCCTATAATAAAGGATACAAGATAGAATGACAAAGTTGTTAAACATGATAACCAGAAACTAATAGCAGTGATGCATAGACAGGATTCAGACTTGCCAGACGAGACCAAATTGCCCTCCCGGAACACAGCTAATCACAAGCTGCTGCGTTCATGGCTTCAGGGATGACGACGGAAAGGATGAGGGAGGATATCGTCAAGAGAAGGGCGAGGCTTCTGGTGAGCTTCGGGAAGTTTAGTCGCGCCATTTGTATCTGCAGGGCAACAGTCTGTTATTTTTCCATTGCAGCAAGGGGGGAAAGGAGGGTGCAGTTGCCCATATGCAGTTGTAACAAGTAGGAATGTGAAGATCGCAACACATAATTGACTCGCCATATATTTAGAGAATTTATCTGCAGTTCACTATATTTAAGTGTGTTTCTGTGAGAGAAAATGCAATGGAAACTTACCTGTTATATAGAGAATTTGGCAAGGCTGAGATCTACTATGCAGTATGCACTGATGCATCTGATTAATCAATTCTGGGATTTGTCCGGCTGCCAGATCCAAATTGGTTGTCCATTGGACATTCCTCCATCCTGAACAAGGAACACCACTTCAAATTAAATCATCGAACAATAAATAAATGAACAACGTGCATTGATTTTTCAGGTACCTAAACCACAGACACATAATAAAAGACAAACAAAAGCATCTGAGACACCTTTCAATACTATAGTTTAAGAAACAGTATTCCAACCAATTGGTTGCATGATGATTTCCAGGCTATTTGATTTTGTGATAGCAATTGGAATTGTCATTTTCTTCAAAGAAACTTTGAAGGCAATTCGCTATTGAATTGACATGCCACCTTGCTGAGAATATTCTCAAACAATTAAATTATTTTTCCAACCATGCTTGAAAGATGCTCCTAATTGGCACATCGTTTAAGATCATAATTGGTATCAACACCATAGTTTAGAAGCTGTTATGCAATGCAATTGCAACTCTAAAGTACTCTGTATATGTTAACAGTAAAAGAGATAGGAAAGCAGAAAAACTTGTAGATTCTACACCCAGCAGTATGCTAGCATATTAATGCTGTATGTTGAAAATTACAATAACAGTTAGAATAGATCTCAAAATGATCAAATTTCAAATTCCAGAGATACTTGTCAAAAAAAGAAAAGAGGTCACATTCCTGAGAAACTGATTCAGCTAAAGTTAAACTACTAGATATGACTAACAATGTGAGAATATCTTGTTTGGATTAAAGTATGTATTAAATCACATTGAGCAATTAGTCCCAAGGATGCTTCTGGCCTACCACTGCAGGATGAAGAACAGGCTTGAGCATTCAACCAATCAATTTTTGTTTTACTTTTTGGTGTGAAAAACTCCCCAGAAAAAGTACTGATTTTCTATTGTCCGACATCTCACATCTAACAATCTTGAGGGAAAAACCAAAAGCTCAACATGACCTATTTGACTCCTTAGCATCAAATCCTTACTGTCAATGAACCTTAACAAGGAGCGGTAACAGTTTGTTGCCTCCTTATTCCTTGGATAGAAGTACAAAGCAATATCATTTGTATCAGGACAGTCCTCAAAAATCAGTGGCCAATAATTACATCGAGGATGGACCAGAAAATCCACAGTTGATGGCATCTTTTTCGAGAACTCATAAGCTCTACGACAAACTTTGGAAGATGGATGAGCTACAAATCCTTCATAGACTCTGACAACTGAAGCAATATCAGTCACCTCGAAGCTTCCCATCCAGATATCTTTTTTTGCAGGACAATTTTGAGAGCGAGTAAAAATACCATGTGAAATGTGGAGATGATTGCAGTGTGCAGTCTCATTGAAATCTTCAGAACACGAAAGAACATCCAAATCTGGAACTCGAGTAGTTGACTGACTGATTGGAACTGCAACCTTTCCTTCAACTCTATCTCTGCCTTCAGTATTTCTTTTACTTTCAACCTCCAATTCCAGAACTGGTCTATTAAGAGGAAATGTAGAGCCAACAATCAAATTAGATGCTTTTTCACCATGTATATCTTTAGCATCTTCATCATTTCCTTTTTGTAGCTTGTAACCCCTAGAAATGAAAGGAAACTCTACATCAACTAAATTGGATGCTTCTTTCCTTGATGAAACTTTAATTTCTTTGGCAGCAATGCTTCTTTGTAACCTTAAATCCTTGCAAGGTGATGTAGAAGGAAATTCTGCACCATCAGTTATTTCAGATGCCCTCATATTTCCTTTTTGCATGTAGTTCACAGAAATGAAAGGAAACTGTACACCATGTGTTGGATTAGATGTTTGTTCCCTGGGTGAAACTTCAATTTCTTCAGCAGATATGCTTCTTTGCAGCTTTGATTCAACACAGGGCAACATAGATGGAAAATCAGCATCATTAGTTCCTTTAAATGTCCTCTCATCAGGTATGTTCTTTGGTTCTTCTAGGGTGCCTTTCCTTTGAACATGTGATTCATTAGGTTTGGCCTTTGGTTCTTCTAAATTGGTTCTTTGCATGTTTGATTCACGAGAATGCAAAATATATTGCAACTCAGTACTGTAAATTCCATTGGATTCTTTTTTATTAGATCCACCCTTTGGTTCGTCTAGATTGCTTCTTATTTGCACGTTGGGTTCGTGAGAATACCAACTAGATTGCAACTCAGTACTGTCAATTCTGTTGGGCAATTTTTCATTAGATCCATCCTTTACTTGTTCCTTGCCTCTCTGCATTATTCTCAATTCTGCAGAAGTCCTATCAGAAGGCAACTCTGCAGCATCAATCATGTTGAAGGCCCTCAGAGTAGAAGTATCATTTCCTTTCATCGGAGTAGATGTAGATACTTCTAGAAGTCCATCCTTTGGTATCTGTGTTCTGGAATCCCAAGAAGCCCTCCCATGAGGCAATCCTTCACCATCAATTTTGTCAAAGCCCACTTCATTAGTACATTCTTGACTATCTAGGCCAATGCTTACTCCTTTGTTATGCACATCTCTAGCCTCATGTGCATCCTCTACTCTTTGTTCCTCTAAATTCCTAAGAGGATGATCACACAAATCAACTGCTTTTTTTCTGAATCTATTTTTGACTTCTTTGGGATCTTTACTTTTCTGCACATTAGAATTTTGAGGCAAAGCACAAGGAGATTCTGCAACACCAATTGAATTGTATGCTCCTTTCAGTAGTCCATCTTTATCTCCACCAGTACTGTCACTTCTCTCTTGCAGGGATTCCCAAGGACACACTTTGGTTTCAGCTCTTTCCACAAACCTGTTGTTAGTATTTTCAACATTACTTCTCTTTTTCACCTCCCAAAAAGCACAATCGGAAGGAGAACCAGAAGGATCAATTCTGTTAGGCATCAAGTTATTAGGTTTCATATTTGCTGCATCTTCATTGCTCCCTTCCCACATACTGGAATTGCCAGGGCTATCAGTAGAATCTCCCTTATAACATCTACTTTGTAGCCTAGGTTCCCAGTTAGGCCCTTCAGAATGCAGTTTTGCACCATCAGCTGAGCTTTGTCCCCTTTTCTGAGGTCCAGCTTTAGTTGAGCTAACCTCTGCCTTTAAGCCAGCTTTAGTTGAGGAAACCTCTGCCTTTAAGCCATCCTCTTTGAGGCTCTTAATCACCGTAGATGACCTTTCTTCAAGAATGTTTTTTAGTCCTTCAACATTACTTCTTATTTGTAGCTCAGATTTCCAAGCATTCCTACTTGAAGAAAGTTGCAAATAATCAGAAGAACTGTTTGAACTTTTCCAAGGACTATCATTGGTTTCTTTAGCAATAGTTTTCACCGGCAATCTGGATCTTGGAGAAACCTGTCTAGAAACTCCATTACTAGAATTGTGACCTCCTTCATGAACCAAAGCTTTATCCATTCTGAAATCACTCCTCTTTTCCCATCTTGATTTCCAAGGAGGCCTATGACAAGGTGATCTAACATGATCACCTGAACCAGAAACCCTGTTTTGAGACATTTGTTTAGAGTTTTCAGCACCACTTTTCTTTTGTGGCCAGGAGTCCAAGGAAGGCCAACTGGTATGGGAGTTCCAACAGCCTCGTGAAGCAGAACATGTTTTGTCATTCATATCTTTGCCTTTGCCAGCATTAGTATCCTTTTGCAGCCAGGAGTCCGACGAAGGCCAACTAGAATGAGGGTTCCAGACGTCACCTGAAGTGGAACAATTTTTCTCATGCTTTTTGTTGCCTTCATCAGCATTTGTTTCCTTCTGGAGCCAGGGGTCCCAAGAAGGCAGATTGGAATGAGTAGTCCAACCGTCACCTGAAGCGGTGGAACGATTTTTTTCATGCTTTTTGTTGCCTTCATCAGCATTTGTTTCCTTCTGTAGCCAGGGGTCCCAAGAAGGCAGATTGGAATGAGTATTCCAACCGTCACCTGAAGCAGAACCTTTCTTCTCAGGCATATCTTTGCCATCATCAGTATTCACTTTCTGTTTTTGCTGCCAGGAGTCCACACAATTACTTGCACCAGAACCTTTTTCCTTAGGCATATGTTTGTCTTCTTGAACATTACTTCTCTTTTGCAGCAAGGCATCCCAGGAATGCTTACTGGAAGAAGAGTTCACATAGCCATCTGAATCAGAAGTTCTCTTTTTATGAGTAGGTTCGTAATTTTCAGCATTACTATCATCTGGCAATCTGGAACCACTAGAACAATAACTTGAAGGCAACTCTTTCACAACACTCGAATTGTATGGCCTTTTGCGAGAGATATTCTTGTCTTTTTCATATTTACTTTTATCTTTGAACCTGTATCCCCCAGAAAGTAAATGAGAACGCACATTCCTATTATCACGTGAATCTGGAGCTTTTCTCCAAGGTACATCTTTTTCAGTATTACTTGTTGGAAGCCCAGATTGCCATGGTGATGGGCTAGACTTCTTAGCCATATCATTACCTTTATCAGCTTCAAACCTGAAAACACCAAACTTCTTCACTAAAAGAATGCCTTTCAATTTTGACCTAAAATTACAGAGGAATGAAACCTTATTCTCAGAGATGCCACATAAAAAATAAATTTCAAAAACAAACAAAAACAAAAACAAAAACCCAAATCCTACCGAAGAACAGACAAGTAATACTCCAACCCCAAAAATTCCTTTTGTAAAAGAATGCTTTAATGTTGACCTAAATTTAAAGAGGACTTGCAGAGTTAGGCAAAACCCCAGTAGTAAAAACCTAGTCGATTTATAACACCAAATAAACCGCCCAAAAATGAAAATAATTTCACATTGGCATTTCACCAAGCACCCTTCATGCGTAAATCTGAACTTACCCAAGCCACAAAGGAACAAGCCAGCTTAACAATTTTCAGACCACCCAAGCCTGTGATCGTAAGAAACACCATACAAACAACAGCATACAAAGAAAACAAGGTAGAGAAATAACATACAAATAAAACATATGTTTATATATGCTGTAGACATACACACAAACATAAATGATATATATACACACACACAGACATATTTCAACAAAGATCAGACCTAGAAATATAATTACGCGTAAACACGAACAAAAAATCATTCATAATTACCTTTCTCCTTTGAGTATTTGACTAGAAAAGAATGGATTTCTGCTGTACTGAATTCTCACTATCAATTTGTTTGGTGAGTACTGAGTACCGTTTTAAAGGCATCCACCATGATTTCTAGTTTTTTTGCATCCACCTCACCAACCCCTCTCTAATATTATTTATATTGAAAAATGTTTTTTTCCTCCTAATTTTCCCCACTATTTTAAATTATATGCATAATTAATAGTACATAATATGTTAACGGTAAATACATAATCTAAATGTCATTTTAGATCAGCATCTATAATGATCCATAATACTTGTAATATTTTCTCACATATTAGTATGAATTAACTTTACCTCAAATACTTTTAATTAAATATTAAATAATTCAATTAAATGGTGATATGTCTAGGTTCAAAGAATTAAAATATGTTCAGGAAAAACTTTTTATGGATAAGAGATGAAAAAAGAAAATACATTAACCTCCTGAGAATACCTTTAGTCATCGAATCTTCAAAAGGCGCCAATGAATTTCATTATAGTCATAGTAATTCAATACCGCAATCTTCAAACACGTAGAATTGAATCAATTTAATTTCCTTTTATTCAAAAGAAACCGATAAATTCCATTATAGTCATAGTACCTCGATGACACAATTTTCAATAAAGATAATTACGAAAAATATCCTAATATAGACAATGGTCCACACATCTGCGTTATGTGAATTATAAATAAAAATTATATTATTTATATACATAAATATATTATTTGTGTATGAAAAGTACATTATTTTGTATACTATCAAAACAAAACAAAACAAAAGAAAAAGAAAAATAAAACAAACAAAAAGAAGAAAGAAGAAAGTGATAGATAACTATCCACTACGGTTGACAATTTTGTACACAACATGAAATTGGATACATGAAATCATTCATACGTAAATTGATGGAGAAAGAATTGTTACGTTGTATGTCATACCTTTATCGTGTTAATATAATAATAATAATAATAATAATAATAATAATAATAATAATAATAATAATAATAATAATAATAATAATAATTGATTATTAGCAAAGAACGAATTAGTACTGTACCGAATTGTTAGTACCAATTTGAATTGTTTGGTGATGAGTAGTTATGAGGTATTGAGGTGCATGCTGAGTTAGGTGGAGTGGAGTGGTTGGTATGCATGGATAAAAGTACTTTACAACATGTGTTTGGGGTCAGAAATGCATATCCCTTATTTGTATAAACTTTTTTTTTTTCTCGAAATCGTGTTAAAAAAAATTACTCATATTTTTGTCCTGCTAATTTTGTCCTATTATAGATTTGACCCTGGAAATGACGTGCAGTGGATGGTGAGTGCCATTTTGCTATATCTTCTATTGAATATTTAAATTTTTCTCCCAAAATTTTGTGTGGGATCGTTGTACATATATGAGACAAAATCGGTTTAAGATAAAAATATAATATTTTTATTGTAAAGTGTTAGAAATAAAGTGTTTGTTATTTATAAGAAAATATGTAATACTTTTGAATATATAAATATAATGTTTTTACATTTTAATTTAAAAGTATTACATTTTTTTAAAAAAAAATATATAATATTTTGCCTTATATGTAACACATATTTTATTCTTAATTAGTAAATAAATAGTGTTACATCAAATATGGTGTAATATTATTCATTTACGGTGTAGAACTTAAATATTTAACGATCTTATTTAAAAGTTTAAAACAAGATCATTATTGATTATAAATTAATTAAAAATTAAAATATATAAAAACATAAATTTCATTTTAAAATATTATTATTATTATTTAAATCAAAATTATATTATATTTTATATTAAAATAATTAAAAAAATAAAATTTTAAATTATAAGAATACAAATTATTTTAAAAATAAAATTTTAAATTATAAGAATACAAATTATTTTACTGATACAATTTAACATAGAATTTGGTGTAAATAAATTAAAAATGACAAACTTTTGGTGTAAGAATATCTATGAAATATTCTCTTTAGTGTAAAATTTAGTATAAAATTTACTATTTTGGGTTGGAGATGGTCATCATAAATGGAAGCTAGAGTATTTAAAAAGACTACAAAAGTGTTTTCAATCAAAACCAAATTACAAATGAAGAAGAATGGAAATAGTATATACAAAGATTAAATCTCTAACACTAACGGCCCCCCACACTTCGGCTTGAGGCTAACAGACATGGCCAAGTGCTAGTACACACAAGGAACTGTCCACTTTAGGCATAATCCTGACACTACCACTATCGAGTTTCACTTAGTCTCTTCTTCCAAATACTGCCTACTAAACTACTGAGCTAAGTCCGGACGGACAAATCTTGTTTTTCTTTATAGTTGGTTGGTAGATATATATAAAGCTAAGAGAAAATTAAACTTTGGAGGCTTGGGATATGACTTTAAAGAGTTTAAACTATTTTGACAGCTCTATGAAAGGAGACTGGAAAAAGACTTAGCACAAAGAACACACACAAGTAAGATGGAAAATAACTGGGAGATGCAACCATCCTTAAAATTAACATTGTCTTTACATGCTCGGTTAAGGCAAGGACAATAGGCAGTTTACTTGTGCTGCAAAACTAAATGCACAGCCTAAATACAAAAATGATTGTTTCAGTGTTTGCAATGCTAGTGGATTGTTTATGCATATTAGTGTTCAAACTGATGTGCTAATATGGAATATTGTATAGAAGATTTCAATAATTTCATTAAATATCAGAAGATGGTTTAACCTTCTCGGTTAAGAACTGCAGTATGTGCTCACGTTTCCAGTTGTCAATTCTGCGAAGAATGAAGGGTGTAGTGAATGATTAGTACAAGAAGTGTTCCACGTATGTTAGTTATAATTCTAAAGCTAATGGGAATAGCTAACCTGACGGTTTCCTTGTGCCCTCCATTATCATCCAGCATAATCAACTTTGGTGGAGAATTATATGCATATTGAACTTTTACAGAAGGAAACTTATCCTTCTCTTCTTCAATAAAGCCAACGATTTCAGGATAGAATACCAACTTCCTCATGCAGACTTCTATAACCGCTCCCGCATAAACAACCTGCATCAGCATTCCGCTTAAACAAAAACTTTTGACATTTTTTTGATTCCAATACAGGAGAAACATATTTATAGAGAAAAGAGAGTAAAATACGGAACTAAAATCTAAAAGAGAGAATAAAATTCAAAAATAGCAGCTGATGATAAAGGTACCACAGAAAACTTTCTCAACCACTGCTATCCTGTTACACAAGATCGGACAAATTGGGTAATATATAAATAAAACCAGCAAGTAGGGCTGTTAAAGGGATCAACTTCAGTTGAGCTTATGACCTTCTGAGTATGATTATAGACTTATAGTATACTTACAACATAAACACTATCAGACAAACAGTGAAGAGATTTTTAAAGGTATATGCTTCTAAGTTGAAAGGAAATTGCTTGAGGTTGCATATATATGCTAGCTAATAACTCTACATTTTAATGGCAACTTAATTTCCAGTCTACAGAAATATTTAACAAATGAACTTATTTATAGTCATATAAGATATCCTGTGGGAGTAATCCCATCCCCCATATCGGAATATCCTTAGTCTACTCTCTCAATTTTAGGCATCTTCCTCCTCTCAAACTCCTAGCTGATGTTCCTCGTCTTCAATTCAATTCAACTTGTTCCAAACCAGAAATCATGGAAGGTTAGAAAAACCCGGAATATTTAAAAGGTGACATACTTCCCATTTTGAGATGGCTTGAAATAATCAACACATTATTAAATTTTTTTTTTTTAAAAAAAAAAAAAAGAAAAGTGAATGCATCATAAGAGAGTCAGGAGAACAAGGGAGAAATTCTTAGTATAAAAACATTTATCAGCAGCTGAGAGTAACATCCATACCTTGCTTGTGGCATCATCTGAGTCTTCAGTGCAACACTTCAAACAGTCAGACACCACCTCTGCATGCAATAGAAAGTATAGATTAGTTATAACAGCATTAATGCAGTTGTGAAGATGCACATACAATTATACAAAAGCAGTCAGTAATTATGACAAAAATTAAATTTCCAAGAGCATTCCATCATATTTGTTCTTTTTATAATCTAGGTTGCAAACCATATATCATTTAAACATTGTGGAAACAAGCTATAAAAGCACTTCTCTGAAATAAGAACTATCTTGAAGTTTTAACTTGAAAATGGTTAATAAGATAAAGAGTCATCTCTTTGTTCATCTCCCTTGTTGAGTTGTTGTACTTACCTTCTCTTTTGTCTACTCAAGGCACTACAGAATAAGGCATAAGGACAACCATACACATTCAATAGCAAAGTGCAAATGCATTAGTGTGACACAGAAAGACAGTAAAAATATTTACCCCTTATGGAGCTTGCATCGAAATATAGTTGTCTAGCATTAATTATGTGATCCTTTTCCAAGATAAAATAGTTCGACTTCACATTCATCAATCGTGATATTTTAGATTTTTAGTCCAAGATTACCAGTGAACAGTGCCAATGACTGTATTAAATAGCCTAGTTTTGAGAACTTTATTCAAATCTGCACTACTAAAACAATGCTATGCTGACATCACAAGGAATCAGTGTATCCACACAGGATACCGTTTGCTTTTCTGTAAATCCTCAGTGAACTTGCTATTTATGTCCATTCATAAAGGGTTGACTTCAAAATATTGGCAAATTCGAACACCTCAGGTGGGCATTTAGGACAACCAAATAGTGGCCAACGGAAGATGGAAAAGCATCCCATCTTTCTTACATAAAACTTGAAAATCAATAATTCCTATAAGTGCAGTTCAATTGAATTCCTCGCGAACCATCAATCCTCAAGAACCAAGGCTCAAACTTAAAGTTACCTAGACAAATTTACAAAGAACAGAAAACCCCTTCACACATACCAGCATACTTATGGTAAATGCATCACAGATCAAACATCATCTGCACTACATTAAGAGATCACACATATGTCATATCTCAATTTCAGCATATCCACCCCATGATTTGCAGTTCTGTAGTACCAACTAAGAAACCAACAAATTTTAAACACAGAAATTTTCAATTTTTCACATCAAAAGTTCAAAACCAATCATTTTTATAAATAACTACCTTCCATTGAATGCAAAAAGTATAACAATCTTATCCTACAACTCAGAAAGCTCAAGCTTATTGATTTCAGTATATTCAACCCCGATTAGTCGATTACCACTCCACCCAACCAAATCACAATCAACATAGCTCCAGAAGATCAAATTCGAAATCCAAGAGCAATCACTGCCTTATTAATAATGTAAATAAATAACACAAGCAAAATTGCATTTTGGAATTGACTTTAGAGCTACAATTAAGAAAATAATAAACCCTATTGAACTGAAAAGTGAAATTTTGATTCGAGGGAGAAAGAGGTGACCTTGGTCTTTGACATACTCGGAAAGCGTTCTGCAGTCGGAGCAGAGAGCAAGACCCGTGAAGCCGAGATTCTCACACTCTTTCGTGCTCAGCTGCTCCTCCGCCACCACTGCTACCGCCAAACAGTACACAAGAACAGCGCCGAAGATCAACGACGACCCACCCATACTCGTCCCTCTCTCTCTTCGCTTCTTCCGATCTTCCTGAGAAGTGGCTGATCACTGTTACTTTATATTTTGGGAAAATCGTAATACTACTAAAACTGCACTTCAAATTAAACACAAAATTAGTTCATATATTATAGGCCGCTATATTTTTAATCTCTAAATTAGTGATGAAGCAAACCAAGTTGGGCTGTGTTTGGAAATTTAAAAAATAATTGGAATATCATTTATTAAGTTTTCAGTGTTTGGATGTGTTTGAAAAATCAAATAATGGAAATAATTTTTCATTGACTTGAAAAAATGTGGTTATTTTGGAGGAAAATAGTTTATGTACAAAATTTTGTTGAAAAGTCATTTTTCACAGATCAATCACAATATCGACGAGCTTGGTTTTCAGCAAAAATCATAGGTTTAGTTTTCACCGAAAACCAGAACAGTACAGAAACCATAACAGCTTTGGTTTACGGGGTTTTTTAAAAAATTAATAAATAACATTATTTGTAATATTATTATAAATATTTTTTTTTTATATTCTAAATAAAACAATTAAAATGTTTAATTATACAATTTTACTCATTTTTTATAAAATTAACCAAAAACACAAAAGATAGCTTTCCAGAATTCAACTAAACACTGAAAATGAAATTATTTGCTAAAAATGACTCATTTTTCAAAAAAACAATTAAACAGTTTCAAAAAGTCATTTTCTGATTTCCAAACACGCCCTTAGTTGATGTGAGTGGCCGTACACTCTCATGTTTTTAAGAGATGTCAGAAGTTAAAATCCTCTTTTTATATATAAAAGAAAATTAATATGACCAACACTTTAGCCCTTATTTAAGTTAGCCCGATGCAAATATGGAATATTTTGGGTACAAGCTTAAAAATCTTGATATAGTTAAGGTCTATACAAGATACATCATGATCTAACCAAAAAAAATTATTGATGAGGTAAACTTCAGGTCTCTATATTAATAGATGATCAATTAGGATTTCCTAAGAGTAATAGTAATTTTGATAAATTTGTTAACAGAGAACTAAAAAATCACTTTATTTATAATTTTTAAGGATAAAAAGGGGTAACACCTATAACACATATATCAATTTTTTTATTATTATTATTTTATAATAATAATTTCACAATAAAAAAATGTAATTTTCTCAAAAAAATAAAAATAAAAATTTCCCAACATATTCGACCAATTTTTTTTTTTTTTACCACATGATCATTTCAATTACAGAAAACTGTAAATTTTACTACTTTAGTTTTTGTTTATACATAATCCAAAAAAAAAAAAATAAAAAAAAATAACTAGGACTTAGGACTGTTAGGAGTAATATAAGTTTTCGAACTTTTTAGAAATGCAATTATATTATTTATTTATTTATTCTATAAAAAAAAAAAAAAGAGAAAAAACTATAAATAAGCATTTGAGCTTGAAAGAATATATATAATTAATTCCTTTAAAAAAAATATTATGAACAACCAATAATCTATTCGAACTAGTTGATTTGAGGAGCAACTTAATCAAGTTAGTTAGGTTATTAACTAGTAACTACAAGGTTGCAACATTGACTCCCAACGGGATTGTTTAATCTTTGGGCGATTCTCATGCATGTATGCAACTAGCACTAAGAGGGAAAATATGTCTCAACATACAATTCTCAGGGCTTATTTACTAACTGAAAATAGAAAACAAGAAAAAAAAAAAAAAAAACATATTTTAGTAGCATAGTTTTTGTCTAGAAAATTGGATAATCTTTTTTTTTTTTTTTTCTAAATGAAAAACTGAATTTGTTTGACTATATATCACTACTACAACATTCTCACTATTATTTACTTATATATTTTACATTCATTATTATCTTTTTTTATTTATAAGTACCTTCTATCTTTTCTATTTGCATTTACTTAAACTTTATTCACACCATCACAATTTAAACTTGAATTCTAAACTAAAATTTAGATTTTGATTGAACTCAATAGATTATTGATTTAATATTTTTAGTTATTTATATCTTAATATAAATTTGGTTCAAATGTCGAATATTAAAATTTCACATATATTCAATTTCTAAGTAATTTATATACATATTCCACTCAAATGAATATACACAAAAATATTTTAAATATTAACTAAAAAAATATTAATATTAAACTAAATTTTGAGTGAACTTAATAAATTATTAGTTTGGATATATTTTTAATTATGTTATATTTAAATATAAATTTAATTTGAATATCAAATTTAAAAATGTATGTATATATATATTTAATCTATTTAAAGTTTAAACTAAACATATCTAAAAACATTTTAAATATAATGTCTAAAAATTAAAATTGTATTAATTAATTTTATAACAATAGTCTAAAAAAAATTTGAAAAAGTTACACGTTCGACATCAATTTTGCTATTTAATATTTAAAAGTAATAAAATTAAAAAGCACATTGCAATGCTGTCAAAGAGCGTCACAACTCAAAACTCTCAACTCTGAAAATGTATTTTCAACTTTGTCAAAACCATTTACACTACAAACATAAAGAACCATTAATAAGCCCAGAATACATCATCATTGTGACCTAAAGCTACAAACTTATATTGCTAAATTATCACAGAGACCAAATTTGCACAACAATATTACTGTCATCAAAGTGTACTGCACAAGGATTACAAAGCGCACTGTTTTACCTCCATTTTGGAGATGAGGCACAATGCAATTATGCGAGGCAGTGACTACTAATGAATATAAATTAAACGAAACGAAAAATAATAATCCTTTTGGCTGAATCTCTAAGTACTTGATACCTGTCTGATGTCACTGGTAAGCGATGGCGAGGAAGCAAACTTTCTACTACTCTCACTAGCAGGAAGTTTAGACTTAATGTATGAACGAGCCACGTCTAGCATTTGCTCCATCTCTTTCTTATACTGGACAAATGGTAGAAGAGTGAATAGATATCGTAAGCATAGAGAGCAACAAAAATGAAGAATAACTCTTTATATTCTCTTTTTGAGTACTATTGACCCTGTTACATGTAATATCTGTTCATATATACTTTCTCGACCCTACTGAAGCCCAACGAGTCAATATTGCCTCCACTAAGGCTCGAACCCATGACCTCCCATTTGGGAGAGTCACTTCATGCCGCTTGACCACAAGGTCTTTGGCTTTTATATTCTCTTATTACTTCACTAGAAAAGTTAGTAAGAATATAACTCTATTCAGATATATAGAATTGCAACATTCTAAAGGCAAGAGATACCTCATTTACAGCACCGGCTTTGATTTTGGACTGCATTATACACCATTTCTTAAAATGTGCACCTGTTAAAATATGTACTAGAAGATTATTATATTTAATTAAAAAAAAAAAATTTGTGTACATCTCAATGTATTAATGGAATATGTTGAAGACGCATTAGTAAATAATGTTGGAAATTGGAATGTGTAAGAATAGATCAAAGATGTCAATGAAATGGACCATCAAATAAGGTCAATTGAAAGACTTTCACTGAGCAGTTGGGGCAAAAACATTGACGGTTTGACAGGCATCACATTTGGTTTGAAGAATTTCTAAAGCTTCTGGTCACAAGAGCCTATTACTGTTAAAATGCAATAACAATAAATTCATAGCTCTCACAGAAAGAAAAATAGTCCACAATGAACGTGATATAAATTAACTGGGTGCTGGGCCAATGTCCCTCAATTGGCACATGGGCCAAACCACACTAAAAGGCAGAATTCAATTAATTAGCTAGTCTAACTCATGGCCTTATATACCTATATGTTTCTCTCTTATTTTTCAATGTGGGACTCTTAACGGTCTGAAATTACTTCATTTCCACATCAATGCACATATTCTCAATAACAATCTCAAGCTTTGTCAACTTAAACCAAAGTACAATTATATGCCGAAAACAACTTGATTACCAATATTGATGAATCCACCAAATGGATCAAGTTAAGATGTGATAAATTATAGAATGTAGAAAAAGAATTTTGACAATGAATGAATTGGAGCAACTTACCAACTTTTATATCCATATAGCAGGAGGATTCAGAATTAGTTTCCAAAGACCATCTACAATGAACCTGATGAAGGAAAAAGAAGTGATAAAGTTGTATAAGCACGGTAACACACAAGTAGTTATAGAATATCTGAGCAGAGGAGATTTATACAATCAGTCCGTACATATCTAAATTTACAATACACAGATAGAAGTTCACTCAATAATAACTACTATCTTTGCCAATATGCATAGATGGAACTTCACTATGGTCAAGGTAACAGAATGCCATCAACACACCATGTGGAAGAACTTTGCAGCTAGTGTGCTAAAGGCATACTAGAGAGGAAATAAAAAAAAAAAAAAGAATCAATTACCAGGCCATTTCTTAGCACTAAAACCTTAAAGATATGGAGTAAAAAGTTAAAAAGAATACTGACAATAAGCCATGACGGGGAATCAGAAATTGAAAAGAAAATTGTTGAATAATCCATCTCTTTAGAAAACCGATACTAATTATAAAAATATTTTTGTTGCAGACAACAAAAATTTTTATATCTATTGCCAACAAAAGGGATGGACAACAAAAACATTCAATCACATTTTTCTCCAACAATCTTTATGGTGAACTTATGGGCACTTCAAGGAATATGAAATTACGTCAACACAATCAGGCATCTATGTTAATATATCCACTAATATAATGGGAACAGCTTAAGAATAACGTTTTCCATCAATGTCCAAAGAATTTATATTGTATAATGTATACATTAAAAGGAGGAAAGTTAGCAGGACAACAGAACTGAGGATGCATTTTCATGAATCCACTAAGGTAAAGGGAAAAACATCATAGGTCTAATGAAATAAATGTATAGGGAGAAACAGAATAGTTTGTTGACATGTTTAGGTATTACATAGTAATCCTATTTATATGTAAACTCCCTAACATAAATTTATAATATTTACAAGATGTGGGTACTGTGGTAGATGCACCAATAAAACAATAGGGTTCGCATACTAATATCAAAATACCAGATTGCAAGGATATCCTAGCAAATAAACATAGCATAACACAAAAACTGGATGTAATTTTGAACAATATACACAAAACCAAGAACATAATATGAACTCATAGCAAGATGACCATAAGACTAGCATACCTCGAAACATGATCCAAATGGTACATCATGTGCCTGTTGTACACTCTCAAACACCTAATAAACCAGTGACAAAATGTCAAGGGAAAGAAATGAATGAAAAATTATTTATTAAAGCAACAAAAGCAATAGAATCACTACTGATTAGACAAAAAAAAAAATGACATGATGATGCAATGATAATGATACCAGTAAATTTTTATCTGGTGACAGAACAACATGTTGATATTCCGTCATTGCTGTATCTGGTGGGCACATTGGGCTATTGCAAAGAGATCTGAATGTATTTTCCCTGACTTGACCATCATACTCTTCTGCAGGGTGCCACTCACCCATCTAAGAAACATACAAGAAATGAAGAAAATATCAGTTCTCTGTACATGCTTCTACAACTGCAAATTATGACTTAGATAAAACACATCAGGTTAGTTTGTTAATAACCTTCTTCCAGACAGCAAAACATAAAATAAAAGGCATTAGCAGTCTTTTCCAGAAATTAAAACCAATTATGTTTGTTCCGCCAAGCATATATACTGGGTGTAAGATAACAGTTTTTGACAGTGAATTGAGACTAGTAATTGCCACCAAGCATATGACAAGCTCAAGCAACATAATTAAGCTAAGAAGCCAGGCCGGCTTTCTACAGAACTAACCTTCTATGCTAGTTCAGGCTAATCATCTCATGAAATGCATTTAAGAAACACTAACAAACAGATAAATAAGCAAAATTTGGCACTCAGGGTATATCTTGCATTCTCCAGCACAAGTCAAAAAAATTAGTTCTTTCCTGTACTTTCCAATCTTATCACGGAACAAGTCCCAAGCCACACATAGAATTAGTTAAACTACTGCCAATCCATCTTTACTTCCTGGCTAAACAAAAGATGGTACATTGCTAGCTTGTGCAGGATGCATAGGATTATAGGAAGCATAAATGACAAGAAATCTGAATCTAGGAATCCAGAGATTCAAATCAGTCTATCAAAAAAATCTTGGAACATACTGCAAGGTTGGTGTCCTTTCGTAATGCACGGTACTCGCGCATGAAATTTGAACCACTGACTAGCAGTAATTCAGAGAATTGCTCAGCAGTGCATGGGAAAACATCCTGAAATATGTTTTAAGAAAATTTTGTAATACATACAAAAGTAATCAATCAAAGTAACAAAGAAATCGAGTTTAGAGCTACTGCATACATTATATATGCCAGAAAGAACTTCCTCTTTGATGAATGGAAGGAACTTCTCCACCTTGGGCACACTTTCCTGTGGACTAATATTACTAGCTTTAAAAGAGCTGCTATGTGCACGTAGCATTGACTGTTCCCTCTCCTATGTCAAAAGGAATAAAAGATTACAGTTTGCCACAGGTCTAAGGGCCAAAACCACTGAGCATTAGATTAAACTACAAAGATAAAAAAATATATATATACAGCAACATGCATGAAATAAATCTGCATGCAACATCAGATTCATATTGCAGTACAAAGCTCAGCTTACATGCCTTGATTGGTTACATTATTAGATGACTGGTAGTACATTAGAGTCTATATCACCAACCATCCACTCTGATGTGTTGAGAATGATTGTCTTCTTAGATTGGAAAACTGCAGTTATTTGGAAAGCTTCTCAGTTGGAAGAGATTCATTTTTGAAAAATTATTGACTTATGTTGGAAATATCTATCTTGGGCAGCCTCCTCTGCAGCCTTATTTACTCTTGTAATTAAGGCTTTGAGGAGTGGAATAGTTTTCTTGAGCAGACTATTCCTTTATTTTGCCCCTTCCCAATGCTTTTTGTTTGCCTATATATTGATATGTAATCTGATGCTCTTTGTATGGATTAAAAAGAATAGCTCACTTTCTCTTAAAGAAATCTCTCAACAACTTACTTTATATATTATTTCATTGTTTGGTAAGTTGGAAGATTTTAGCAGATAATTTCGCTTATTAGTTGGATTTAAGTCATTTTATAAGTTGTATTCTACCCTATAAAAATGGGGAACCAGTTTCAATAGAAGACAAGCAGATTTTCATCCCAGCAAAGGGACTAGGGAGTTTTGGAGCCTCAGGAAAACCCAGTTCTGTTCTTCATTCATTGGTTCTTTTTTGCCTGTGATGATAGTCCATAACATATGATTAAGCTTTGTGTTTGGTTTTCAGCTTTGCATCAAGTTGTTAAATGAGCTCAGCAGCTCCCAACAAAGGAAATATTATAACCGGATACAAGTTTTCCAAAGTAATTAAGTTAAAATTAGAGACATAGATAATAAGAAAGACATGAATAACTAAAACCAGAAAAACTTCACCTTCTTCTCAGCTTCTAACATTGCATGAAAGTTCTTTGCTGCACGTAGCAAACCTCTGAATGCATGGTTTCTGTTCCAAAAGGAAGCAAATTTATACCTGACTCTGCCTGAAATAGACAGAACAATTGACTCATATATAGTCATCTTTGCAATTTTATAAACTCAAAACTTCAGCTTGTACATGGCATTGGCATCAGGAGCATAGTAAAGAGGAAACAAGCAACTAATATCTAGAAAAAAATGTAGAAATCACAAAGATACAATCTATTGTAATCCTTTATTATAATATATTCTTTCTATTCTCTTTCTTTGGTTTCTCACATATATTGTGTTTCCACCTATCTTGCAGGTGGTGGCTATTTGCCACCTGCCAAGCCTTTCAAACCCTCAATTTCAACAAGTTGAGTAAATGCCTTTTCTCTCTCAACACTTTGGTTAAAGAAATAAAAAGCTCAAGTATTTTTCTGTAAAGCACTTAAGCTCAATTATACTGAGAGTTCAGAGCAGAACAACATAGTTATAGTAACTTCCTATTTCTGGGATGCTGGGGGAGTGATGGTAAATGATTTATCTTCTTTGGAGAAACTAGGGTAGGTGGCTGCTCTAGTGGCATTGTCTATATAAGAAATGTGACCATCAAAGAAGGGGATTAAATAGGAAGAAGAGTATTTCCTTCACCTCCTCATCTGCAGAGCTAAGGCACAAAAATGCATAGCCCCCAAACCTTTGGCAAAAAATAATCATTGATCCATAACAACCCATTTTGGTTCACGGAAAAGAATTTGAGGAATGGAATTTAAATTCCATGGAAATGAATTAGTGCACACTTTATATTCCATTGTTTGGTTGGTGGGGAAGAAATCATTGGGAATAATTAGCATAAAGACTCAAATGCCACTACATAATAAATTGTATGTGATACTGTGATGGTAATATTGTCCCATTAATATTGTCACTTTTTCTTCTCAAGTAATGAGGAATTTAAAATTCCAAAAGAAGCCAATGGAATTCCAATTCCTCAAATTTAAGGAATTGAAACTCCAAGGAAAAATTTTCCTACCAACAAAACACGAGAACTCACATTTGAAGGAATTAAAACTCCAAAAAATTTCAATTCCATTGAACCAAACAAGTTGTAAAGTTGTAAGTTAGACACAAAAGAGTTTCTTTAAGGTATCTCAAATGATATGCTAACTTTCAAACTTAAAAGCATGCAGAAGGCATGTAACCCTCAAAGGTCTTAATGTGCAATGTACTCACAGCCCCTTATTTTAATAATATGTTCACATTTTTCCAATTTCTAAATCCAACTTGTACAACAGATTTTTGAAACTAAGATTACTTTTAAAGTTTGAATTTTATTCATCTGCTTGTACAAAAAAGCAATTTAAAAGAAGGGTATGTGGAATAACTGCAAATTGTGTCCCTATTTACCCACATGGCCCTACTGGATTCACATAAAGCCAAGCACTAAAGAATATATTTTTTGTAACTTGAACTACTTACCATCAGGATTCCCTAAAGGTGGCACACCATGGCCCCCTGCACCCACACGAAGAATTATTGTGATGGAAGGGTTGATGAATGCATGTTGGCTCCTCCTAATCTAGAAAGCAAATAACAATCTGATCAAATTCAATAATATACATAAGCCATTCTAACAGAAAAAGTCATAGCATTCGAAGTGCAAGATCATCAGCAGCATGAAAGGATTTGCATACCTCATCAATATCTCCAAAAGGAACGATTACCTGAAAACACAAAGATCAGATGAAACTGCCATCTTAGCATATCGAAACCTCACTCTGGCACCAAGGTAACTGATGAAAAACTATGCACGACCATATAGATCTAAATAGACAATCCAAAGCAGTAAGAAAGCTTCCATGAAGATTGGGGTAGGAAAAATAGGAAGACTTCTTATCTTGCAATTCTACAATTTGGTATGTACATGTACACACAAGGTGTTCTAAGCTCATCATATACCTATCTCTCTTTGGTTTCCTATTCTTTGCTTTGTACTCTTTAACAGCTCCAGAAAACACACTCAACTTGAAAAAGAATCTTCACTAGAAGTCCCAACAAATGTTCAGAATTACACAAGGAAAACAACAATATAGTAGTAATGGGAACAACGAATATTGTAAGAGAATCTAGAAATTTCAAAACAGAACACTTGAAGCCAATACTTCTGTTCAGCCGGTACGGAAAGGCTTAGATGGGATATTATCCACATGGATAATTTATGCTACCAGCCATCTATTGTTATTGATACAACTTGAAGTTTTGTGATGAGAGATGGTGTTAGCACTTGGCTGGCCGAAAACTATATCATAATTATGGACCAAATATCTATTTTAAAAAAGATCTGTATTCTTACACATGGTAATGCTATTTTACAAAAGTCAAAAGAGATCAAATATTCCTCAGTTTTACTTCTCCCACAAAAGATTAATCAACTAGAAGAGGGGAGGAAAAATAGGAAAGAGCCAGCAAATCTTAACACAAAAAAGTAAAATGTTTCAACAGATGCACTTCCACTGAAGGAATGCAATGCCAAGACAATCAAAAGGAAGAAAGTTATATAGATTTCATCAAGTTATTCATCTACTTTGTTGGGTCACTCATAAAAATCCAAAATCGCAGTTACTTCCTGTAATGCATACACCTCATTTAGGACATCTGGATTAAATTTTGCCAAACAAGGCCACTTAAATGTTAGCATATCTCAAATTCCCCCAATACATGCTTTTAAAGTCCTCTAGGATGGCACCATAATGCTTTAAAAAAGGAAGCAAACCTTCATGTGCTTTGAGAACACATTAGAATGGAAGCAGATATGCCATGTTGAGACATACATCCGCCCATGATACAAAAATGACCTCTCGAGTGCACATGAAAAACTATGGTCAGCAACCTGAAATAACCCACCAATTAAATGAGCAACTTCACTGAATTAGATTCCAAGTTTGTATTCCTCTCCCTCAGAACTGAATTACATGCACATGCACATGCACACACAAATTAGATTTTTACATTTCCAAAAGCATGTATTGTGGAAATGGAAGAGCAAGAGAAGAAACCCATAAAAAATATTTACTTCATCAGCAGGGAGTTCAAATATTGTTTGCAGCGGTCCAGGCTTCTGGTGCACTACTGTAGGTCCTTGTTTTTCCAAAGTAACCCTCCTTCGAGCACTAGCACCGGCAATGCCATTCAAACGCCTAAAATGGAACTCATTATCCACCAGTTCATAAACATTAAAGTGCACCTTAAGATGATTTACCTTGACGATGTGTCAACTTGAAAAACTACAGAAACCTAACCAGGTGATCACCACACACACACAGAATAATAAATAATAAATAAATAAATAAGTAAATAAATCATCAATAAATAAGGAAGAAGTAAGAGGAGAAAATAGAATAACTTGCTTATTAATCACTTCTTTATATTTTCAGAATTCTCCCTATTTATGGAATTATGGGAATATCTTGCAGACTCCCACTATAAGGATTATTGTCAAAATTAACTGGGAAAAAAAAAAAAACTGTGACTTCACATGCCAAAGCATCTCCTACTCCAAACACTTAATAACTTAACAATACAAATCACACAACTCAATTATTAACAACATCCATTATAATAGATTTTAGAACAAAATTACCAATGTTTAAAAAAATGAACATTCATGCAAGGAGAAACTTGACGGCTACTGTCAAACAAATGAATAAATGTGTGGAGAGTAAATAGAAAGAAACCATAATGGGCCATTGAGGAGAATGACTTTGCAAAATGAAATAGTCATTACAAGTGAAAAACAAACAAAAAAAATTGCAAAATAATTCATCTATTGCAAAGACAGATAAGCATGCATTCCCTATCCTGTTCCAGAAAAGTAGCTAGCACAAGTCCATCAGAGACCATCATTAAAAACAAGTCGACCAACTCATAATGACATTATGTATAAAATACTTAGTCTGGGCCCACAAACCGCAAAGAGAAGTCATCCTAATATATATAAAGGGAATTTATAATTTAAAAAAAAAAAAAAAAAAAAAAAAAAAAAAAAAAAAAAAAAAAAAAAAAACCTAAGGAAAGATCTACCTGGGAGAATTCGTATTCGACCTTAAAGTTTTAATATGAAGACAAACCTGAAAAACAGATCAGACAATTCAATTACTACCACAATCTTGGCATGTCCTCTGAAAAATTCCAAAGTGAAAATTTGATTGAGACAACATGAGTTTCTTTTTGACAACTTTATGTGGGCTTCCTTTTTAGGACCTACACTAGAAATTACACTCAACTCCTAGATGCATACAAAATTATAATTTTCTATTTTCTTCTTGGAAAGAAAAACATTGTCTTCTAAATTTGGACATATAAAATGCATAATAATTACAATATATATGTACATATGTGTGTATGCATGTATCGTTCGCTACTGGAGACTTGGATTCAAAATTGAAAACTTAAAACAATTCATAATGTTGGAATAATAATTGAGATAACAAAGGGTATTATGGGAACAAATTTCTGAAAATTTTTCTACCATGAAATGGAGTGAACACATGATGAAAGCTCTGGACCTAAGTGAGTGCAATTTTTGAAACAGCAGGATTTCAAGCATTACTGCAGAAACCTCAAGGACTTCAAGCATTTCTGCCAAAAACCTCAATCTGAATCCAAATTAGAAATTATGAATAAATAGCATTTACCTGTCCTGATGGGCTATCCAACGAATACCATAAAGCTCCAGTCTGACCTTCATTTTCAACTGGAACAGTCACTGAACCAAGAACTGCACTCTTCCAAATAATATCCCAATCATATATTGTAACATTAATCTGCCATGCAATTGGGTAAAGAATTAGTGCAATAGAAACTAACAAGGCTAAAGATGTATTGTAAAATATATATATATATATATATAAATGAGTTTTTCTATGCCTGAAGTTCAATAAACTAGAACAAAAACAATGTTCTTCTGGCCCATAAGAGGAAAAACACATTTGCAAATATTTCCAGGAGACCTATATCAAGCACACATGTTTAGATATCAGAACCCCGCAGTAAACCTCCAGAAAAATGATTTCACAAGCCATAACATAACCTGGAAACAGTAAATCAAAATAGAAAGTAAATCCTTATCAAACTCTTTAGCATACCATCAATTATTGACTTAGTGTCACAATAATATTTATAATTTAGTTGACCTTCAATGGTAGTGAAGTTCCTATGCCAGTTATCTTAGCATCATATATATTAAGGAGCTCTAATCAAGAACAATGAAAATGAGATTCAGTGGGTAACCTCATTCATAAGTCCAAACTTCATCAAACATTTGGCTCATTTCACTCCCACTTGACAAATGTTTCAGTAAAAGCCATAAAGCAAAGTGACCAAATTATTTGGATCATCACCTTGATTTTACAGCATCGAAGTTAATCCTTCAATAAATGTTCAAATGCTAACAGGGTTTGTTTACTTTATGCTTTTCCTAAAACTCATTCCCTATACCACATCCTTCCTGCAGAACAAGCATAATGACCACATATTGCTAGGCTATCTTACATGCTCATATTCTTCGCTCAGTGCATCAAATCAGTGTAAGGAAGCAAAATATCAAGCATTGAATAATGATACAAGCTCTGGCATCAGGTGAAATTTCATAAGCATAGGAATTAGTCTTTATTCTTAGCAAATTACAAGTCCTACCAAAAACTGTCAGAGTACCTCAACAGGAAGTTCATCAACAGAAAAGTTGAACTCCTCTCCCCACATTGGATTTCTTGAACCAGGAACCATTGAACTGTACCAGTTACAAGAGCAAAATATAAAATATTCATATACAAATGCACAACTGAAGTTTTAAAAGTTTTTTTCACTGCGTATGTGGGGAGTTATGAATTTATGATTAGATATTACATGGATTAACAATCCCATTTTTCCTATGATATTCATGGGTGCTGCAGCAATAAAAGCACACACTCATTCTGGTAGCAAGTTTCAGTATGTTACTTCTACCACTATGTCAGACCAGATATTAGAGGTGCTTAATGGGTATATATAAGCTAGGTTTTGGGTTGGTCCTAGATAGGTCATGTAATAAGTCAGTTCACTACTTCACTAATCCATTTAATTAATTTAATTAATTTAATTATTTTGTTAAATGGGTCTATAAACTCTATATCAACCCATTAATACATTAAGAACTCATCTCTACCAAGCCCACTACCCTTTTCAATTTCCACTATTATAGTCAATGGCCAATGCCACAGCTGGCCTTGGCTGACCACAATGGTCACAATGCTGGTGGCCAGGAAACCCCCAATTTTTGAGAAAAAAAATGGAGAAAGGATAAAAGAAAAAATGCTAAGTGGAGTTAAATGAGTCATAAATGGTTGAAAGTGGTAACCCATTTAAACAAGACATATGTGGGTAATAAATGGACACCCATTTGTCACCCCCTAAGTAAAATGGATGGATCCAAACACATTATATTCGTTGTGTTTGGGTGAAAAATAGTACATATATTGAATTTACAGACAATATATCAGGCTATCAGCACCTTAAGGGGTTGGTACATCCTTCTAAAGGCAGCCAAAAGGCCCAAAACTAATTATGTTCCTTGTAATACACCTCGTATTTAGATTATTCACACCCTCAATATTCACCATTATAAAGAAAAAAGAAATTTGGGTTAAAGCAGTTAAGAGCTAAAGAGATCTACTAAGTATCGTTGAATCTAGAACAACTCGTACACCATTCTGTGAAAATTGAGATGTGGACATTAAAGATTTAACCTGAACCGCTTTTGTGTCCCACAGGTGACAATTGCATATGGATCTGATGTGCCATTCAGATTAGCAGCAATGAGATTCTTAGCAGCTAGCAGTTCCACCTTTTAAACACACACACACACACACACACACACACAAAAGACAACAATGTTAACAGTAATTAAGGAATTACAGAAAATGGTTATTATATGCAAATTAGAACTCATGATTAATGCATCACTTTCATGATAAAGGCAGTATATTGTTTGCAAAATGTGAAAGGTACCTTGATTATGTATGGAGAATTTGTTTGATAATCACCTTTTAACTGGCTGATCTACAAAATAAGTGCAAAACAGCATGTCAACCAGGGGAAAATTACATATTGGAAATGAAATTTGCATACTTATCACATAGCAAATTAATACAGACCTGTATGAGGAATCATTTTAATCTTAGCATGTAAATATAGAATTATCACTTCACTATACAAAAAATTCAAACTGAAAAGTGGAGTTCTAAGTGTAATCGATAAATAGAGATAACAAACTACACAAATAATAAATCATTTGCAGTAAATCTGTAAATGAACTAATAATTTGTATTAAAAAATGATCTATATCTAACAATTAATAACTTCCCGGGAAAGATATTGCCTCTTGGAATCAGGTAAAATATCTCTGATATCAACTTCATACTTGACTATACCTAATTCCTTAAAAACGCCCATCACTAAAGAACATTCTTTTTCTAGTCATGTCACCTTTTTCATCAAGATTTGAAATGCCGCACATCAGTGTAATTTAGATTTAGTCATTTAGTTCAAGCAACAATCATTCACAGACACACAATAATATAATTTCTTTACCTAATTTCAGACTACATATTTTTGCAAAATAAAATATGAGATTCTTATTTGCTGTTCTCCCCCATTCATCAAGAATTTCAAATTGTTTAAAAATGCCCACTCAACAGTTTTTTTTTTTTTATAGTTCCATGTCACCTAACTACCCATATTTGAAATGCTACACATCAGTGTCATCTGGATGTAGTTCAAATATTAATGAGATACAACCAAGCAAATTATTAGTCTCTTTACCTAATTTCCAGACTTCATGCTCTTTGCAAGATGAAATCGTGACTCTATTTTGTTGTTTCCTCCCATTCATCAAGAATTTCAAATTTTGGGGAAGGCTATGATCCTCCAATAAGAAGGGTTTCAATTTTTTCACCAAAAAAAAAAAAACAAAAAAAAAAAAAAAAAACTATTGATTTTTAACTCTATTTGCACACCCACCATGGAAGTTTATTGAATTCAGACCATAATAACATGTTTACATAATTGATTTAGAAGCCTAAGAACATGATGCACTAGAAATAGAGACTACTTCATAAAACATATTATTAGTATTAATTATTAATATTAATCACCAAGTAGTCTAAGGAGCTCAGAAATCAAACTACTATCTAATAAACATTTACACGTTTTGACTTCCAAACTTCTTTCAGCCAGCAGGAGCATAATTAATATCATATAAAGAAGTCAAGGGCGACAAAGAGAAGAAGAAAAAGAAAAGGGAACCCAAACAAGTACAATGACCCTCCAAGGAAGCATCCATCAAGGCTACCCTAGAGGCTAGAGGCAACCAATTTCCCAGCATAATAAATGTGGGAAAAAGAAACCAACAACTAGTACAAGAAGATTAAATATCACCAACAATAATCCCTAAACCAAATAAAAGGCTTTCCGGTCACTACCTATCAAAATTAAAAAAAAAAAAAAAAATCCAAGGCAATGCTCATTGAGTGTACCAAATATTCAGCATAATAATAGTTCTCACACTTGAACCAAAAGTAGATCACAATTGAACTAATTAAATAATAAATATTATGTGTTTGGAAACAATTTAATTGTTACATGTGTGCTTCGTAGTAATATATGTGAATAATAGCCAAGTAAATGTACCAAATTGGTGAGTGACATTCCTATTTAAATTTTTTTTTAAAAAAAAAAAAATACTGGCAACCCATCACTAATCTACCATAAGAACCATACTGGAAAAGGAATTTTAGGAAGGCAAAATCAACATTATTTACTAAAACAAAAACTTAAGAAAGAAATCCTATTCACTCTTGCATTCAGTTATCTTCAAGATAAAATGAGCTTCATCATAAATGTTGAGTAGTGACAAAGCAAAGCCCTCATCTTTTTATCCTTGTCACCATCATCGCATCAGAAAGACACTTTCTTTCAATTTATTCCATAACAAATTACTCTTGCCTCTCTTCTGTACTCCCTCTAACCTCCTCACAGTTCCACATGGCCAAGGTAATGGTTGATCAAGCAGTTCAACGACTGGGATCAATTCATCATTCAGCCGTCAAGCAAACATTAATTGCTTAATTACAGAAATATTGCTTAAATGTCAGAAATAACAGAAATTGTCGGGAAAAACAACCTAATTAAGCGAAACTAGAATTTCCGCAGAAAGCACAGCAATCAAAATAAACCGAATTCAAAATACGCAAGGCCTAAAGGGAAATGTGACCTTGTCATCTTCATTAAGAACTCCGGTAGCGACACCGGAACAGTAGGCCGAAGCGACGCGAGTGGCGTCTCCATCATAGAAGAAGAACCAGTAGGCGAAGATGACGAAGGCCGCGGCGGCGACGGTGACCTGCACCTCCCACCACGACGGAACCAGGCATTCCAGCAACGCCGTCTCGGGAATCATCTTCTCCAATCCAATATAATCCGCATACGTGTATATATATAGCGTATACACACAGTGACTGATAATGTGAGAGAAAAGGAGACTGGGAATTGGGAAAGTATGAAATCTGAAACTGAAAAAGAAGTTCTGGAAACTTAACCGCAGAAATGTTAATGACAATTTAGCCTTAGATTAGACAAATTAGTTAGGGGTGTGCATTTAACTAAATGAATTAACCGAAATTTCCAAATCTCTAACCGTTAATTAAGTTGAAGTTTCTATTATCAAATTAAATTAATTGTACGAAATTATGGTAATTTTCTATTTATTTTGATAGTGTAATTTTACTACTCCGTATTTTTTTCATTGAACATTTGTGTGCAGTGAACTTCATTTGCCTATATGAGAGATAAGAATTATATACTCCAACTTCTAAACTTTAAAAATATTTCAGTTAACTCCGATAATTTATACCATGATTCACATAGCATTATGAACCCTGAACTGAAATAACGAGGTACAAAATTTATATCGTAAGATACAGAATTTTATAACATAAGATCATATACACATATTATATATTTACTTATTTTTCAAATATGATTTAGGTACATAATTTGTGTTCATTGACACAGAATTTCACAAGACACATAAATTCATAACATAAGACACAATTACTATTTTGTTTCAGATACAAAATTTATACACTTTAAGGTACAAAATTTTATAAGAGAAGACATAAAAACTCACAATATAAAATATATGGACATGCATCAGAGTTCACAGTGCAGTGTAAATCCTAGTATAAAGATTGGTTAACTCCTCAAACCCTTAAAAGGTTACAGTAGCATATTTTCTTTTACAAGTTAGTGAAGTTACAAACAATTATTCAGTAGTTTTCCTGTGAGATGGTTTGCGAAATTTGAATAACCCTTTTTTTATCTTTGACTTGGTGGTCTACGTGGAACATTCGTATAAATGCAATATGAAAATCCTTGTGGCACAAGCTGTCGCTTTGGCCGAGTGGTTAAGGCGTGTGCCTGCTAAGTACATGGGGTTTCCCCGCGAGAGTTCGAATCTCTCAGGCGACGCATTAAAATTTTAGCTCTGCGAATAATTTATTTATTTTTTCTTTCTTTCTTACTATGGATCTTATTGAAGTTCGTTTTCGAATTGACATTTTTAACTGCATAATTTTTTTATGGTGTTGGACATTTAGGTGTGTATAAAACTTTTAGTTTAAATTTTGTAGGAGTTAAAAGCAAATTTAATATTTTGTTCTGTTTAATTTTTGAATTTTAACAAGTTGAATTAATTTATTCCCTAATTACATATGGTTCTCTGGTAGTGTAAATTGTTGAATATGATTTGATGAAAACTTCAGAGTCCGTTTGAAAACTCGAAAAATGACTTCTCGAAAATGTTTTTCGAGTTTTCATTGTTTGGATGCAATAGGAAAAACTCAGTCGTCAATGAAAAATATTTTTCGTTGACTTGGAAAAATGTCGGCACACTCTAAACATGGTTTCTGCCGGGCATAGCTGTTCTGATTTTCGGCAAAAACCAATTTTGCAGTCACTATTCAAGAGTATGCACTGAATAAATCTGCATTGTGGCCCTAGCCAATAAAGTACCACAAGAAAGGGATTGCTATGCCGTGGAACTGTGCCCACCTTGCTATGTTCATAATTAATTACTGAACTCTATGTTCATTATTTTTTAACTTCATATTCACAATTATTGAACTCTATATTCACAATTACATGCAGAACTCTATGTTCATAATTATAAAACTTTATATTCATAATTTTTGAACTTCATATTCACAATTATTGAACTCTATATTCACAATTACAGAACTCTATGTTCATAATTATAGAACTCTATGTTCATAATTATAGAGTTCTATGTTCATAATTTTTGAACTCTATATTCACAATTATGAATAATTTTGAGACCGTGTCCACCTACAAGGTGGATACGGATCCACTACATAATTTGCCACAAAGAAGTAAATCAAATTAAGTTGTCCATAATTGATCGGTCCAAACTAAGAAAGTAGATCAATAGGTTGCTACTTTATATTGACAAACATGAAATGTCAAAGTTTTACAAGAACCAACTACTTTGCTGCTGCGGCACTCCGGCTTTAATTTGCATATACCTCCAAATGATCATTCATCATTTATTTAGACTCAGCTTTCTCTTACAACTTAAATTTGTATTTGAAAAACAGCAAATTCATCGAATATATATACTAAAAACCAAATAAGGATTCCCTTACCTCAAACACACATACACTATATAGAATACTTGTGTCTTGTCATTTTGCATCACTTCAATTCCTCAACTAAGTCTATTTAAACTCCATGCATGCCACCCCTCCCTCACACAATCACCAACCAAGAAACCTAAGCAATAATCTTTCCCTCTTGCTTTATACCGCCACATTTTCACTAGGTAGGGTACTGGATTTGACCCGACCTTCAGCTTCAGCACAACAATCTCCTAGCCATCTAGTGCTGGACCTGGCCCGTCTTCACCAACTTTCGCCCAACACCCTATATAGAATTGAGAATGAAGTTAGTCCATTTCCTTATTGCCTTTTCTCTCGTCGTCTTCATTCAAGCTGCTTTTGGGGAGTTGGTGTGTGAGGAATTGCCGGTTGGCGTCTGCTCTTTCTCAATTGCATCTTCCGGGAAGAGATGCTTGTTAGAGACTTATCCATCCCGCCACGGGACTACGGAATTCCAGTGCAAGACATCGGAGGTGGCGGCGGCGACTAGTTTGCGTGAACATGTTGAGACAGATGAATGTATTGCCGCCTGTGGAGCTGATCGGAAATCAGTCGGAATATCATCGGATTCCCTCCTCGACCACCGTTTCACGGCTAAACTTTGCTCCCCACAATGCTACCAAAACTGCCCCAACATTGTTGATCTCTACTACAACTTGGCTTCCGAAGAAGGTGCCTTCTTTGTCCTTTCTTTCTTTTCCCATGGCTTTTTGAGATTAATGGACATTGTATTATTTGTCATTTTTATTGTTTTTGCAACATTTTTTTACAGGAGTTTTTTTACCAGACCTCTGCAAGGCACTAAGGACCAGTTCTGGCCGTGAAATGACGTCACGGTTTCTGAGCTCTGGTGCCGCCTTCGCTCCGGCGTCCACTGCGGCGGCAGCTCCGATATCGGAAGCAGCGGCTTTTGCTCCAACTTCGATTGCCTCTGTTGATTGTGCTCCAGCACCTATGTAATAAAATCACAAAATATTATCACTAATGGTTATTATATATATGTTTTATGGTTTGATGATATAATCTTTAAATTACATATTCCTCTTTGTATGTAAGAATGTAAGATTGTAGTGTATTGTAAGTATTCCTTCTTTATTTATGCAAATAAAATAATCCATATCTTCTATCATGTTATTAAGAATTGGTATATTCCTTCTTATATTTTAAAGTAATTTTGGGAGAAGAAGAAATAAGTATTTAGTCAGCAATTATAGTGCTTAATTAGGACTACTAATTAAGCACTCCTAATTAATTATTATTTTTTCGGCGTATCAATTTATGTCATTTATCAAAGTAGTGAGTCCAGACGAAGACTTCTTGAGTTCTTACTATGAAGCAAAGGTAGTGGCAGAGCTAACACTAGTGAAGGAGTTGTGTGGATCATGGTTCGAATAAATTTTAATAAATCCCTATTTTTGGTGTATTCAGAACAAAATAAAATTGAATAACTTGTCTCGCATATTGTGTTTATATTGTTAAATAAAATTGTAATTGAATTGAAATGATACTTTAGTTGTGTTGAAATGAAGCTGCAGTATGTATAAACTGAAACTGAATAACATGTCTCACATAGTGAGTGTATATTGTCAAATAAAACTGTAGTTGAATTGAAATGATACTTTAGTTTTGATGAAATGAAATTACAGTATATATAAAAAGAAACTGAATAACATGTCTCACATATTGAGTGTATATTGTCAAATGAAACTATAGTTATATTAAAGTACGTGATACTTTAGTTGTGTTGTAATGAAATTACCGTGTATATAAAATGAAATTGTATAACAGTTTCACATATTTGAGTGTATATTGTTCAATGAAATCGTATAATTAAATTAGAATTATAATTTAGTGGTGTTATAATAAGACTACAGTGTGTATAAAATGAAATTCAATATGTCTCACTATAATAAGACTATTGTAGGTATAATGTAAAATGAAAATGTACTTAGAACAAAATGAAACTCTAGTTGTGTGCTGAAATAAAACTACAATTTATATAAAATAAAACTGAATATTTTATACACACAAAACTAATTACACGAAACCACTAAAAAAAACGATACCATTTTGAACATGGTAAAATTTGCATGTATCCATTGAATTGAGTATTTCATTCAAAGCATTTGCTCCATGTGGTCAATGTCACTTTACGAAATTTAATTAAAGACGACTTAGAATGTGAGAATTAAAAGAATTAATAAATTCAAAATTTTTTTCTCTTAAAAGTTGAATTTGTAACCCCAAAAACTCTCCAAATCGCGGTAATTCAATGGTACCTACTTTGTGCATAACTTTCACATTACTATTGTTAAGTTTTAAACCTTGATCTTCTCTCTTAAATATTTACCCATATTGAACTAATGAGTTAAATTAATGCGAATAATAATAAAATTTATTTATAAAATAAAATTTAAATTGAATGAAACATTATATCATGTTAACATGACAATAATAACATCAATGTCACGGTCATAGAAACCTCCTAAATCATCATCATAATTAAAATAATCATCCTATTACGAATAACGTGTCTTCAAACTAATTTTTACACCACATTTAGTTTGAAGGAAAGAATTAGTGAAGAAATGAATTATAATTCTGTGAAGAAAGAATTAAGTGAAATTTAAATTCCAAAAGAAATTAACCATTATTTATAGTACAAAACAAATTAACCATTTAATCATATCAATTGTACGGAAGTATAGTAATTTTCTATTTATTTTGATAATGTAATTTTTTTTTTTTCATTCAACATTTATTTACTTGTGCGATGAACTTCAATTCATTCAATCGTTATATTGTACACCAGGGCGCATGCATTGTGCACCCTAATCCAAAATGACGTCGTTTTTATAAGTTGTGTTGGGAGTTGACGTGATGGACACCGTTTTGTCTGTTACAATTTTTTTTTAAAAAAACATTTGTGTTTATGTGTATTCTGTTAAGAGTTTATATGTATTATGTATTATGTTAGAGTATGTGTATTATATTAGGAGTTTATGTTAGATTAGGACTTGGTGGTCTACAAAAAACCTCTCCTGTGAAGTTAAAAATAATTATTGCATGTATGTTGCTTTGGCCGAGTGGTTAAGGCGTGTGCCTGCTAAGTACATGGGGTTTCCCCGCGAGAGTTCGAAACTCTTAGGCGACGCAATAATATGTTTTGCGTGTATATAAGCCCAAAAAATGGGAATGCTTGTTGTTTTGGCATATGCTTATTGAATAAAAAACCAAATCAAGATTCATAGCGTTTACCATAAACACTAGCATACTATGCCTAGTTAACATAATTTTTCTGGATTAATTACAAGGGTCACACAAGTGTGAGACTGTCTTACGGACCCTTATTCGTAAGACGAGTAGGGTTATAATGAAAATTTAATACTTATATGCGCAAATGTCAATAGGGTAAATGCAAGGACGGATCCAGAAATCTTCGCCAGTGGGGGTAAAAGATTAAAAACTAATGAGATATTCTGAAAAAAAAAATACTTAAAGGCTGAGTCATAAATATTGTTAATTAGGATGAAAAATTAAAATATATCAAAATGAGATATAAAAAAAATATTCAAAACAAAATATGAAATATAATTAATTAGATAAAATAATTTGAATAGAAAACATTTTATAAAACTAACACTCATATAACTATTAATATTAAAAAAGGAGAAAAAAAACACAATGTTACAAATAAAAATTCCACAAAATATGAAATATAATTAATTACATAAAATAGTTCGAATAGAAAACATATTATAAATCAATAATATCACTATTAATATTTTTAAAAAAATGAGATAAAAAAAGACAATGTTACAAATAAAAAAAATTCAATTAGAATTAATCTCACTATAAAATTCGTGTTGTAGGATTTAAACCCCTAACATATAGTGAAAAATCAAATATCTTACTATCTATGCTAACTCATCCTTTGGTTAAGTTTATGTAAATTTAGTATTTGTAAGTAAACTATATATACACAATGGACCTATACATATGCTATTGCTATATATAAATGGGATGGGAGTGGGGGCAGCTGACCCATTGTGGCTCCGCTAATGTGTAAATGTAATACTTTTTTTTTTCCTCAAAAGTATTATATTTTTCCTTATAAGGGACACTCGTTAACATTACTTATTATGGAAAATATATATATACTTTTACATTAAAATGCAAAAGTATTACATTTTTCTTCAAAAATATTACATTTTTCCTTATAAGTAATATTTTTTTTTTATTTTAATTCTTGATTAGTATTGCATTTGAACATATAAGTGTGACATTTTTCATATTGATTTGACCGATCCGACCGTATCATGAATAAGGATCCGTGAGATGGTCTCACACAAATGTAACTCATTTTAAAGTTAGTGACTAAATCAAGTAATTTACGAATATTAACTCTTAATTAAAAAAGTGTTTGAGCACTTAATAATTAGGTAGAATTGGAGTGATGGTAAAGTTGGAAGGAATGGAGTGCGTTGCTTTTGCGCTCCGTCTTTGAATACAAATTAAACCTCCAAATCAAATTACCATTCGTTTATTTGGACTCATAAAAATGTTATGGACTAATATTTTATTTGAAAGACAACAGTATAAAATAACTAATTGAATAAAAAACAAATCAAGATTCGTAGCGTTTACCATAAACTAACACTACCATACTATGCCTTGTCGTCATTTTGCATGCTTTTTCAATTCTATTTAAACTTCATGCATGCAATGCAATGCCACCCCACATAAAACCATCACAGAAATTAATTAAAGCCCAGAAATCTATCTTCTTTTAATTTCCTCTTAGAGCATAATTGAATTGAAAATGATGAAGTTCATACATTATTTTCTTGCCTGCTTCTCTCTCCTCTTCATTCAAACCGCTATGGGGGACTTGGTGTGTGAGCAATTGCCTGTTGGCATCTGCTCATTTTCAATTGCATCTTCTGGGAAGCGATGCTTGTTAGAGACCTATGCATCTGGCGACGGAGCTATGGAATTGCAGTGCAAGACATCGGAGATAGTGGTGGTGGGGACTAATATGCATATGCGTGAACATATTGAGACAGATGAATGTATTTCAGCCTGTGGGGTTGATCGGAAATCCGTCGGAATATCATCTGATTCCCTTCTCGACCACCGTTTCACCGCTAAACTTTGCTTGCCACAATGCTACCATAACTGCCCCAACATTGTTGATTTGTACTACAACTTGGCTTCTGAAGAAGGTATGGAGTCGTCCCACTTTTTTTTTTTTTTTTTTATACATTATATTTCACCTTAAGTCGGACTAATCTTAAATTTTCAAAAGTTAAATAATCACGAATCATTCAAATAGATCCTCAATCAATCCTTCTGTTGTTGACTTTATAAGCAAGGAAATTGAACCATCTCTACATTTCGGTCAATTTCAATTTAAAGAGCCTAATGGCTCAAACTCTAATTTGAAAAGTTTTATGTACAAAATGTTGTTGTGAGAGTCAAACTCCTGACCACTCTATAATTAAAGAGCTGACTTTAACAGATACAACTGTAAATATATATATATGATTGTATCAAGTGCAAAACACCTTAAAATTTTCTTTTATATTATTATTGTATGTATTAAAAACTTGACATTTTTTTTACAATTTTTTGGGACATTTACAGGAGTGCTTTTACCAGATCTGTGCAAGGCAGTAAGAAGCAGTGCAGGCCGTGCAACGTCACGGTTTCTGAGTTCTGGCGCCGCCTTTGGCCCCGCGGCGTCTGCGGCCGCAGCTCCGACATCAGTTTCAAGTGCGGCGGCGTCTGTTGATTGTGCTCCACCACCTATGTAAAATCCTCTCATCTGCGTACACAACATATTACTGCTACTCATCTTTTATTATATCATATTATTCCTCTTTGTATGTAAGATTGTGCGTTTTTCTTCCTTCTTTATATATATCAAATAATCGTTGCTTTCAATTCAACTTTCCATGCTTGCCAACTCCCTGGCCTGGCCTTGACCCAGCAAAACTTAGTCTGCTATATATAAGCCTTGTGAGCATATATCCATTAATGTGTATCCAACTATCAGCTTAGGCTTTTAGTTGAGATGGAGCACATGCTTCAATTTGGTATCAGAGCCAGACCAAAGGTCATGGGTTTGAATCTCAACGCCACTCGTAAGTGACTACGGTTTACCGGGGAGAGATTTACGATTGATGTTTTTGGTGTGTTTAATATATGAATTAATTTTTCTAAACGATTGATGCGGCTTTCGTTACGTTTATATGAATTTTTCTAAATGATGGATGCTTTTGCTGCGTTTATGTGAAACCTCCTAGACCATCATCACAATTAAAATAATCATCCTATTACCTGTTTGGTCCACAGTATTTTAATTTTCCTATAATCTTTCAACTATTTTTTTTTTCCTTTTCTTTTCATCGTATGAGTCGAAAATCCTATGGAAAAGCAACCTTCGAATCGTCAATTGATTCTAGATGCACCTTACTTTGAAACACATGAGATGACTGATGAGCTTTTATATTAAATTTCATATTTACTTTCAAAATGTGTCTAGTAGTCTCTAGTCTGGTTGATTAATATATAAGGCACTTTAATTCATCTATTTTTTTTAGATTATATTATTTGAATGTGTGATTACTTTTCTATTATAAAAAGTAATTACTATTAGAACTTTGAAAACCACGTTTACTCCCTAATTTTTATTTGAAGTTTAATTAGTAACATCATCATATCAGATGAGAGGAGTTTTAAGCATATACATGCATTAGTAATTGTAGTTGATTACCAAACACTGCTCAAAATTATGAAATTTCCGACCACCTGAAAGTGATCTTAAATTAACTCGAAAATCTTGTACCGACCACTTTTGGTATCCGAAAAAACCTTTATTGCTATTTTCGACCACTTTTTAGTTTCAAATTTATTTAACATCACTTTTAGATGATCGGAAATTTTATAATTTCCAGTAGTGAAAATTTTGAATTTTCTTTTCAAGAAAACGTGTCATACTACATATCTCGAAATTAGACTCGTTATTTTCTAATATGGTTGTCAATTGTTTTATTATTAGAAAAGTATACTATTACCACATATCAACCAATTGTTTTCTGCCATACCAACCAAATATCAAAAGAAAATTGATTGAATTTCTGCACACTAAAAAGAACATTAAATATAGCGACATACTAATAAGTATATATATAACTCCATTAGAAATCCAAATAATAACATAATCTTTTTATATTATCTAAAAAATCAAAAGGTGAGGTAGTGATAAGTAATGTCAAGTGAATTGTGTCATGTCAATATATCCTAGACCCCACATGGGCCGACACTAATGCCGATTGTGCCATGCCAGCCTAGTCCACATTTAAAAAATACAAGAATGACTGACCAATTATAATCTATTAAAATATATAAATTAATAATTTTAAAAATTTTAAGTTTATTAATTATAATTTATACATTTTGTATTTGTTTTATTTATAAAATTTTAATTTTATTACATATTTGTGTAATTGTTAAACTATATATTATGTATACATTAATAAAGTTAAAATTTATACTTTATAAAAGGTATTGAAATCAAATATATCTTATATGTAATGTAAAGTAAAATGAAATAATAATTACATTCTTACCCTACAAGTTTAAATAAAAATAATAAAAAAATAATAAAATGAATAAAAAGTAATGTGAACCTGAGTTAGCTCGTCTTGACTCAATCCACATTACATGAAGGGTGCTCGACACGACCATGTATACAAGAGTAACAAGACCATGCATGCCATGTTGTCCTAGGCACACTAATAAATGGTATGTGCTTGGGCTAGCCCATGTGGGTTGAACATGTGTCGGTCTATGTAGATTGAATGATGTCTTAATGAGACAATTAGTAACAATTTATACCCAACTCACTCCTAACTATCCGCGAGAAAAGGGTTGGAGATTGTAACTGAAGTTGATCGCGCTCCGCACCTCACTGGCGGTCGAGGCCGAGCATCCAGCCTAACCTAGGAGACGAGTGCTCAACCCCGGTGGTCGAGGCCGAGCCCTGCGCTCGTCTACCTAGGTCGAGCCCAGCGCTCAACCACCGAGGTCAGGCCTGATGCTTGGCCTCAGCTGGTGGGGTGCGGGACACGGACAACTTCGGTCACAATCTCCCACCCTTTTTTCATGGAGTAGTTAGGAGTGAGTTGGGTATAAATTGTTACTAATTGTCTCGTTAAGACATCATTCAATATTTTGTAATAGCATTATACAAGTCTAATATTAATACAAGATCTTGGTCTATCCACTCAACACTTTGTCTTTATATATTATCTATGTTATCCTTTAATTGTTGGGTTATTTGAGTGAGGTTATCCGGATCAATATAATCAATCAGATAGTAATTTAATTAATTAGGTAAAAATTATAGGGAGAATGTCCAAAAACATGGATGCACTGCAAAAACTAAAACCTCAAATTAACGTAAACCATCCTGCATATATGCATAGAAGATATTTAAGTGGCTCAGCTCCAACGGGCAACTGGCCAGACATGGACATGCCGAAAGAGAGCAGAGCACGCAGCAGATAGGGTTACCAAAACATGGGACCAGACCGATATGAGTAGCAGGTAGGAGCATTTAATTCTATCGGACAACACGAAAAAGAAACAACGTTACAATCACCCATTCTTATAATCACCGAAAAGTAGGAATAGGATATTGAAAATGACCTAGCACGGACTTAGCTCACCGGTTGGTATTTAATTGGGAAAAATGGAAAATAGATCAACGTTTAAATTTTGGTAGCGCGGCAGTGTAGAGATTATGTCTAAAGTGAGCAGATGTTTTGTGCACATCGGCGTTTGAGCCTGTTTATTAAGCCATTGAGTCACCGTGATTTACATCCTCTCAAATACTCTGTCTGACCGGGGTATGGAGGCCCTTTGAATTGGGGATTCAACTTTTTGGAAGAATGATATTGAAATGACCTAGCACGGGCTTAGTTCATTGGGTGATATTTGGGAGAAGAGATCAAAGTTTAAACTTTAACAGCGACAGTGTAGGGATATGATTATGTCTAAAATGAACTGATCATTTGTGTGCACCGGTGTTTAACCCTGTCTGTTGAGTCATTGAATCACTGTAATTTACATCCTCCTAAATGTTCTGTCGGATTGGGGTGTAAGCTAAGGGGCCATTGGGTTAGAGACTCAACTTTTTGGGAGAAGGATATAGAAAATGACACCTCCAAATATAAAGTAAGTTATGTACCAACATTCATCATATCCATATGCTTACTCTATTATCGTTAAAATGATTCGATCTGTGGTAGGTGTGATTTGATACAGCAAACAAGCTTTAAATTCATATAAAATCTCAAATTGATAATAATAATAAGCTAGGTGTATTTGTCAAAGTATATTGATCGAGTATATATATCATATTTATGTCATATGATCTGTATTGATACGTGAAGGGAAAAGAAAAAAAATGAATTCACCTTTTAAAATTAATGATTAATCATGGATAATGAAGTAAATTATAGTACAAGTGTACAACCGTATAAATCATCTTCGTACGTGAAACACATTTAACTAAGTTTTTTACGCGCAATTGAGATAATGCCCAATGTTTTTTTTTTAATAAATATTTTAAAGTATATCAATACAAGATTATATTAGAATCGTTCATGCATAAATAATTGAATGTTGAATTTGCGTATTTAAATAGGTAATTCTAAGTTTATAAATGCAAGATAATGTAGTCAAGATTGATTATAATTGTCAATAAAATAATTGTATAGGTATGGTTGAAACCAAATACGGGACATAAGGGAGAGCAAATAAAAATTAGGGCATAAAATTTTAAATATATACTAATATTGAAGAGCTAATTGTTGATTGTCAAACAAGGACATTGCAATCTAGTTTTCCACTTCAATTTGTTGTGTAATTTGAATACTTTTTTTGTAAATAAATCCCCCAAGTAGTTAATATGATTGACTTAATTATATTTTTTTATTTTTTTATTTTTTAAAACAATTATTATTATTATTATTATTAAATATATGTATACCTTTATGTCATTTTACATGTTAATCTAAAAAGCTAATTTTTTCAAATATCTTTTTACCAACAGTTGATATAATTCGCTGGTCAAATCAGCTAATATAATCCGCTTACGCTAACCGCTAACTACTGATTGTCAAACAAGGACATTACGAGATAGTTCTCACTTCAATTTTTTGTGTGATTTGAATACTCTCTTTGTCAACAAATTCCTCAAGTAGTTAATATGATTGGCTTTATTAATTATATTTTTCTTAATTTTTTCATGGTATTAATAAAATACTTGGTAAATAAATATATAACATTATTTTGTATTATAACTTTGATATTTAATTAAAAAATAGTGCACAAAAAAAGATAATAGACAATGTAGTGAATATAATCAATTGATGACTTTGAATGTAAAGAATTTTTACATTGAAGAAATATAAAGACAATATAACTAATAAAATTATTTTTCTTAATTAATTTATTGATAATGAATATTTTTTTTTTAATAAAGACATTGTAGCGAATATAAGCAATTGATGAATTTGAATGTAAAGAATTTTTATATTGGAGAAAAATAAATACGATATAACTAATGAAATTATTTTTCTTATTTAATTTATTGATAATGAATAATTTTTTTTGAATAAAGACATTGTAGACACATAATTCTAAATTAAAGAAATGCATATGTATTTTTTTTTGTTGTTGTAGCTACTAAATTATTATTTAATTTAATAAGAGTAAAATAGAGTATTAATTATGCCAACTTTGATTGGGATGGGGTTCGAACCTAAGACCTTTCTTATTGAAATCAATAAGTAAGTTAATAGTAAACTAACAGAAATTAACGGAAAAGATAATATTTAACGGAAAAGTTAACGGATAATCATATTCATTAAGGATAAATTAGTAAATCTTAAGAAAAAATTAAAATCTGATCAATCTGAGCCATTCATTTGATTAAAAAACTTGACCGCCATTTTTTCTACCCATTATAGGCCTAACTCTCTTGGGCTCTTATTAGTATAGTAGATCTAGGGAATTGAAGATAAATGTGGTATCCACACTTATAAATACGAGTCGTATGTAGGGCCGCAACATAATATTCTTATACTATTTGGCAATATATAATACTCACTCCTCGATCTATTTTCTTCTACTTTATTATACTTTTGGGTCATACTTTGTGAAATATCCGTGAGGCGGGTCGGGTCGGGTCGGATGAACATGTAACACTTTTACATTTTGATGCAAAAGTATTATATTTTTCATTAAAAATATTACATTTTTCTTAAGTAATGTTAACAAGGGTTTGTTACTTATAAAGGAAAATATAATACTTTTGAAGAAAAAATGTAATACTTTTAAATCAAAATGTAAAAGTATTATATTTCCCCTTAAAAGTATTACATTTTTCTATATAATAATTAATAAACATTTTATTCCTAATTAGTATTACATTTTTTTGGTAGTCTCTGTTCTATACTTTCTCAAATATTTCCAGTCCAAAAAATCTAAGCCCTCACCACCGGGGTTCAAACCTATGACCATTCATTTGGAATGGCAACCTGAATGTCATCACACTACATGGTAGCTGGCAATTAGTATTATATTTGTGTGTATAACTATTGCACTTCAAATTCTCAAATTATTGAAAGACATATTAGTTATTTTATAAAGTTTTCTCAAATTCCCTCAATTAAATCTTCATATATACCGATTATCTTCATTTGTAATGAAGAATTGCTAATTTTCTAAGATTTATAAACATGTATCTACTTATTTTTAGCTTCATAGTTAAATGTCAATTTACTGGTCAAAAAATGAATTTATCTTTCAAAATAATCAAGGTGATATTTATAGACTTGGTTTCATATTTTTATATTAGTGTAATATATGGTCAATATGTATTATTTGTAATGTTTTTGTTTCTTACATAGATTCTTGAAGAAAATTTAAGAAAAATGGATGTTCAAATAACATACATTGATTTGTGAATTATAATATGTATATTTATAACAGTTTTTCATATTAAAATTTCTTTATGTGAGCAAACTATTTCATAGCATTTTTTTTTTTATATCTGTCAATGACCTAATATGTTTGTTTTTTGTGATGGGTCTTGTTGCAAATGAAAAATTAAAAATGCAATTGTGGTAGAACCACTACTCTCTTTTTTATTTTTCTTTTTCTTTTTTAAAGAAAATATAAATGACATGTGAATTGAATGTGCTTATTGTAAGTGTAACATAATTTACACAATATTGGCTATTTTATTTTTAGTCTCATTAGTTTTAATTAAATTTTTGTTGTTAGAATTATTTCTTTTTTGGACCATGTGGTTACAAAATAAGTTGATGGTATGCCTTGGTGAATAAAGTCTACGGGTGAAGATTTCAAAGAAATAAAATTGTGGTTGTGGCTTATTCGAACAAGGAAGAGCAAGAAAAAAAGGGCTACTTTTAGGGATCACAAAGGGAGCTCATGAAGTGCTATAAAAAGGTGCTGTTCGAAAGAAGATGCTGCCAACTTTGAGATTATAATTTACGAGAGCTATTTTGATTTACAAAGCTATTCATTTTAATGTGGTTTATTATTTAATTCTTAAGAATATTTAATCAGTACTACATGATCAGTACGTGGTACTGCTGAAGTATCTTGTGAAGATTGTTCGGGTATTCGTGTGTCAGTCCTGGATAGGTGTTAGAAAGAGTGGTAGTGGTAAAGACTGGAGGCCATCTTCATTTACCTCTTGTAATACTCCTTTTGGTGAACATCTATAGTGGATTGGGCAGACGTGGGTTGCCCCGCAGACGTAGGAGAAGGAGCTTCGAACTGTGTAACAATTTCTTTGTGTTTTTAATTTACTTTATGATTTCTGCAGTTATTATTTACACTTGGTTAAACAAATCTAATTAATTAACGAAACTGGTGCACAACTTAATTAACGAGTAAAAACACATTGCTTTTATTTTTCAAATATCACGGTGCAATTTCACTTATTAATTGAAGACTCACTCCAACTTATTGACATGAAAACAATAGTGTACATAAATTTGTAATATTTATTTCAACTAGTAATATTTAATAAACTTATAAACCAAAACAATTTTGAATTTTTAGCTGCACTTCAATGACAAAAAAAAAAAAAAAAAAAAAAAGTGTTTGTGAAACTCAATGTTTAATTAATTATTTAATACATAATAATATAAATTTAAAAAATGACTAAATTGTCTCTCAATAGTTTGGAAATTTAAAATGTATTATTAATATTAACATGATTTGTTAGTGGTAGATTAAAATTGCCACTTTACACATAATTAAAGAAGAAAATTTGTGTATAAGAATAATTATATTTATTGACTAAATCTACAATATAAGTATAATTGATGGACTAAAACTATCATTTTTCCATTATTATATTTTGTTTTAGGCTATAAGCACTCTATTGTTTGTTGTGGTAGGTTTTCCTTTTTTTATTATTAAGATTAAGAAAGCATAGGGCAGTAGGGGATTTAACAAACTCCTATCTATATATTCATTTTGAAAAGCTTAATTAGGTACAACTTTGTCATTAACGTATGAGTTTGAAGAAACACTCTTACTAGGCCGTAATGTCAAAGAATATATATATAATCCAGTTCATATGAGAGCTAATCTACATGTGAGAATTACAGTCTATTTAGACTTTTCATTGGATAAGATATAATGGTTGTGATCTAATATTGATGCTTGGATCCGTGTATTTTAATTTAGGTGTGCAAGCCGGGGTATTTGTGTAATTTTACTTATTTTTTCCACGGTGATTTAGGTGTGTTCTTATGTTTTTTTTCTATTGTTTTTCGTTTGTAGTTGTCGTCGTTGGTAATGAATTCTCGCCATGGCGTCATGTCAATTTCTTTTAGCGGTTCGTTGGAGTATGATTTTGATTACATTTATATATGAATATGTGTTTTTAGGGATTGAGTGTGTGGGTTTTTGTTGTGGTGGTGTCATATGTGTTTTTAGAGAATAGTGATGGGTGGCTTTGAATCGTAGGTCATTGAGATGTGCATTAGTGTATTTGGTGCAGTGCATTTTAAGACGTTGGGATGTGCATTGGTTGGAAGATGTTGTCTATACACTGCGTGGTCGATTTTGTGGGGTTTAGGATTTAGGGTGGGCAATACTAGGCATGTTAGTCAATCGTCTGACTTTGTAACCACAATTTTACAAGTTTGACTCCCAGTTGGAATGGCCTATTAACTTTCTTGGTGTGAGCCGTTCATTTATAAAGAACCTAGATTGGTTTGTCTCCTTAAAATCATTTACCAGCTAGAATCACAAAACAAGATTTATCCAATGTACGTCATTGGATAGTGACTGCATATTTCTCTCGTCAATTTTTTTTTTTTTTTAAACAAATACTCCGTACAAATTAATATCATTGGACATCATGAAGTGTTCATTAATTCTTATACCAAGAAATTAGAAAAGAAAAAAAAACTTGTAAAAGGAAAATAATTGTCCTTGTCACCCTAGTAAAAGGTACAAGAAATGATGATATAATTTGAAGAGAAGTGAACTTATCAGTTTTATAATAAGTGGATAGTGGGTGGGTGTAGCGGTACACTGGCGAGGCCTAAAAAGAAATATTCTTCCAAGTAAAGTAATTAAGACTGTTCGAAGCTGGTGGCCAACATCAAATGATCAGATATTTATTATTTAAATGTTTAAAATATTAATTTTTTTAAAATGTCAAATTAGTCCTCCAACTATAACCATTTCTCAAATTCATTTGCTAAATTGGAAAAAAAAAAATTAAATGCGCTGATAGTCTAAAAATTATGTGTCTACAATTAACATATTATGTACTTGCAGTTAACAATTTATGTACCTGTAAACAAATTAAAGGCACATCGCATAGTAATTATATGCACATAACATATTAACTATAGATACATAAATTGTTAACTACAGGTACAAAATATATTAACTGAATATACATAACATGTTAACCACATAAGTGGTTAACTGCATGTATAGACTTTGAAGGTTATTTTTTGACCAGTTTCCGCAATGTAAGGTAGACCTTGATCCATGGTATATAATTATCAAGGGTTGGCTATTAGCTAATTCTATTTCTAGTCCTAAATTTATAGGTGACAATTCACTTTTAGTCATTTTTTTTTTTTTCAGAACATGCCCCTTTGGTCATAATATATTATTGTGGCATGATCGTTTTTGACCATCCATCAACAAATTGTTGAAATATCGTTAAATACAAGAACATTTCGATCTTTTCTATACAAAGTCGCTTGACTCACTATATTTATTATTATTATTATTATTATTATTATTATTATTATTATTATTATTGAAAAAAAATCATAATTGAAGACCTAAATATCTTTGTATTTTATCAAATTTAAACGATTTTGTTGATAAAAGGCAAAACATGATCATGTCACAATAATACTAATATACTATGACCAAACGGGGATGCTCTAATAAAAAAAAAAAAAAAAAAAAAAAACTAAAGGTGAATTATGATTTGTAAATTTATGACCACAAATAAAATTAACTTGTTGACTATATTAATTTGTAAAAAAGTATTTGGTAAAATAACTTTTTATTATTGGTTGGTAATAGGTAAAACGATTTTTATGAATATAAACATATTATTTTATTAATTTAAAAAAAAAAAATCTTTGATCTCTGAGTTATATTGGTAGTGATGACTCAATCCCTCAATTATGAGCAAAGTGGCTTGTTTAGTTTTTGACGTTACATGACGAAAATGTGAAAAATCGGAAGGGTTAAAGTAGAAAATTCACAAACTATTCTCCTTCTTATATTTGAAACAAATTTCATAGCATTATTTTTCACTTCCCAACATCCAAAAGCATTTCAGTAACTCCTATGACTTGTTAGGAATCCTCTGTCTTGTATAAGGAACTTGAGACTGAATACAAACTAAGGGGAATTTTATTACGGTCTTCACATGTATGAAAGCACTAATCTTAAAAGTTTCTGATTTTAATTTTCTAATTAAGTAACAATGGGTAATCAAATCAAAACTTTTGAGATACAAAAATAATGTCGATAAAAGGGTCAAATATACCCCTAAACTGTATGCGAAAAATCAATTAGACCTCTGAACTTTTAAAAGTTACAATTAACTTGTTATTTGTGTACGTTTAGACTCAACAACATATTAATAGTAAGATGCTGACATGACATTTAAAAAAATACAAAATTAATTGTAACTTTTAAAAGTTTAGATGCCTAATTAACTTATTTTTATAAAGTTTAAGGGTATATTTGATCAATTTTTTAAAAAAATGTCAAAAATTTTCTATTACTTTTATGATAAACTCACCATAAAAATAACTCAAAATTTTTAGTTTGTAATTTTTTTTTTTATAAACTCTACAATAACTTAGTTAAGAATTATATATTGATCTTCTTTGCAACTTATGAAATTTTCCATACGTGGGTTTTATTCGTGCTCCATGGCAACAAAAGTACAGTTTACAGGTCGCAGTAAAATTTGAGGAGGGCGGAGTTGACACGATGACACATGCCTGTCATAATCAACGATCATTTTACTCCCAAAATAAATATATGATTAAGACTCACAAAGTCAGCAATTAGAAAGGTGTAAAAGGTCTTGCAAGCGACAAATAATACAGGAAATAGGCAGTTAGCCAAACTTTTAAACCCAAATAAAAGGTGTCTTGTTTGTATACTTGTAAAGCAGGATTGGGTCTGCTAGAAAGAGAAAGAAAGAACAGGAATTCTAGAGAGAGAGAGAGAGAGAGAGCTGGGTTGAGCTGAGCTGAGCTGAGCTTTTGGGTTGGATGCAGCTTTTCTGAAAGGGTATGGAAGACGAAAAAACACTTGAGAGGTACAAAAGAATTCTTGCATCCCACTGAATAAAAGATTTGATTTTTTTTTTCTTCCCATTTGTAGACTATTATCTTGGGATTATGCAAGTTCTTCATTTTAGTTTGTGTGTAAAAATGTCAGCTTTTTTCAGTTTTATGTGATCTGTGTTGTAAGTGATTCTTTGAAGAATTTCTCCCTTGAATGTCCTCTCCATGCCTGTATTTATGAAGATTTTGGGTTTTTTCAAAAACATGTTTTCTTTATGGCGTTGCCCTTCATTTTTTTCCCCTTCCTGCTAATCTCTGTTAAATTGTTAGTGTTGACAAGGAAATAAAGACAAAAACTTCTTTTATCCTTTATTCAAGGAATTATGGTAATTGTTAAATTATAAATCTCTTTGATTTCTTTGCTACCTAATTCACTCTTTCCTTGTCCCTTTCCTCATGGCTTACTTGGTCCCTGGTGGGTGGGGGGGGGGGGGGGGGGGGGGGGAGATATGCATAGAAACATTGTCTGCAGTTTCTGCTATTTTACTTTAAATATTGATCTATCAATTATGAATTTGCAGGTGCTGAGTAATATGTTGTTTATTTATATATTAACTCCATGATTATGGTTCTTGTAGGGTGAAGTAGAGTAATGCTAGGAAGATGGGAAAGAAAGGCAGCTGGTTTTCTGCCATCAAAAGGGTTTTTGTGCCCAATTCTTCTTCCAAGGATAAGCAAATTAATGTAAGAAAATATTGATTTCAAATGTGTTTCAATCTCTTTATTTTTATTGCTTCACTTGTTCCTCTTTATTGCTTCAAATGTGTTAGTAGATAGAGGGTGTCAATTTGTTTTTCCTATTCTGGTTTACCTTCCAATTGCAAGACCCTAGCCTAAGTCACGTTAAATGTAACAGGGAACAGAAAAGAAAGCGCCTCAGGAAAAGAAGAAAGGACGGAGAATACTAAAGCGTGGAGAGATCAAATCATTTCTCTTCAGAGAACCAAGTAGTATCGAGAAAATTCTGGAGGAGGCAGATGAACAGAACCTACTTGTTCCTCTTTATTACGAGCAACAAAAAGATGCTGCTTTTGCAAGGCCAACATCTCCAAGGCTTTCTCCTTCCCGGGCTTCTTCCTGTAGAGCTGCTTCGCCAAGGTACTCTCCTCCTAGGGTTGCATCCCCGAGGGGTGGTCCTCTAAAAGTTAGCTCCCCACGAGCTGCTTCTCCAAGGACAATATCTCCAAGGGCAATATCTCCTCGGGCTGTTTCTCCAAGGGCAATATCTCCTCGGGCTGCTTCTCCAAGGGCAATATCTCCTCGGGCTGCTTCTCCAAGAGCAATATCTCCTCGGGCTGCTTCTCCAAGGGCAATATCTCCAAGAGCAACATCTCCAAGGGTTAGTCCTCCGAGGGTCACCTCTCCCAAAGTTGCTTCTTCTAAGGTGAACCAGAACCGCAAAGAAACCAGCTATACTCATAGACCAGAACCGACTTTACAAGTGCTTCATTTCTCAGCCACTAGGATCCAGGCAATCTTTCGGGGTTATATGGTAAGCTTATAGTAAACTAATACATGGGTACACTATCATTTCTGTTGAATGTCGAGAATTATAATTACTCATTTACATGTTTTAAATCAGCCTTAAAGCAACTATGTATTAATTTGTGTGCCATGCCTTGTTTTCTAAGGAGCAATCATAGTTATGTGAGCTTTATATATCTATATAAAGACCTGATAATTTACATCCTTTAATATAAACCTGGCATCATTATTTTGCATTTGTTCTAGTTTTGTCTGGCCTTCCAATCTTCAATATTCGTTTCAAACTCTTTACTGGCTAGGATTTTTTTGCAAATTTAATTTTCTGATCGTATAAAATGTGGGAGGCAATGAGGCATAATGAATTTGATCATCATGTTACGGTGTTGATTCCTTAAATATGCATAAAAGTAATATTTTTCTCTGCAGAAGTAATAGGATTATTTATATGCTTATCCAAAAATACTAGACATATTACGAATCTTCAAACTTATAATACTATTTATCAATTCTATTCTCAATATTCTGGTGGAAAATACTTGTACAGAGCAGCAATATAAATATGAAAAGGGACATCATGATTCATGAGGTTGAAGCATAGAAATTATTAATGTTATGTTTATTGTAACAGGCGAGGAAGAATTTCAGATCTTTGAGGGGTTTACTAAGGCTTCAAGCAGTGGTTAAAAGCAATAGCGTCAAGAGGCAAACAGCCAATGCCATGAAACAGTTGCAGCTTTTAGTTAGGGTACAGACTCAAATTCGATCAGGGAGGATCCAGATGTTGGAAAACCAGGCACTCCAATGGCAGGCTTACAAGAATGATAAGGATGGGGAGAGCACCCTGAGCAAATGGTCCCAGATGGTAAGTTTCCATGCATTTCCATTTTCATTTCCATGGCTTATACATTCCAGCAATGGCTCTTTGGTGGAGATTCATCTGTGATGACCATTTCGCTGAATATTTAGTATAAAGCCTTAGATATCCTATGTGACCTCCTTGATGGGTTTAAGTCTGCATGGTCTGTATTTTCTTTAGTAGTTAATTGTATAATCTTAGAGCCTATCCGCAATTGTTATCGAATATGCACTTGTCTACAGCATTGGTTCATTCCTTCAACTATATATATATATATATATATATATATAGACTCATGATCAAATGAGTCCACCCCTTCCTATGAGTCCGTGTGGACAGATCTTAGTCATTGAATGCTTGAGATCAATGGCATAAATTTCGTCAACTGTGCATCGCGAACTGTGCAAGTGAAGTGCACAGTTGGCGAAATCTAAGCCACTGATCTCAAGTATACAATGGGCCCAGATCTGTCCACACGGTCCTGGGTTTGACAGGCCCGGACCGCCCCGCCAGTGGCCCGCTGGTTAGGCGGGCCCCCGCCCAAACCCCCTTCTTTTAAAAAAAATTGTTCATCAAACATCAAACTAATTAAAATAAATTGATACATAAGTCATAACTCACATAAAACATAATAATCAAACATTAAATATTACATAAAGTTCAAAGTTCATAGTTCATCAAACATCAAACTAGTCACAACTACAAAGTCCAAAAATATTACACATAACAATAATTTTAAAGTGCATATTTTATATAAAATAAAAAAAAATAATGGTGGGCCGCGGGCTAAGCGGGGTGGGCCAAAAAAGCCCGCTCCTAAACGGTCCTCTATTTTCAAAACCCGCCCCCTACCTAAGTAGGGGCGGGGCGGGCCGGACCGGCGGGCTAAGCCCGTTTTGACGGCTCTAGGCATAGATTTCGCGAACTGTGCAAGTGAAGTGCACGGACTCGTGGGAAGGGGTGGACTCACCTGAACAATGGCCTATATATATTGAGTGACAGGGCACTACCTGAGGGTGTGAACTGGTAAATCCCGCCTTGTAACCCTAGCTAACAAAGGACCACAAGGAGGTAAACCAGCCTAGGTTGGTCATAGTTGACTGGCTCAAACCAAGTAGCTCAATAGGCTACTCCCGTTGGGAGTCGAACTTGTAACATTGTGGTTACCAAGTTAACAATCTGACCAACAGTCCAATTTGGCTAGGGTTGCCCCCATTATATATTTAGTTGTAGGGCATGGGGAACTATCAAATGAAAATTCTTATACAACACTTTTGACATCTTCTGATGCTAAAGATATTTGTTTGGTTTAGTCTGAGGCAGGTAATGAGAAATGGGATGATAGCATGCTAACCAAAGATGAAACTGACCAAAGGTGGCGAAAAAAAGTAGAGGCAGTCATGAAGAGAGAGAGAGCCTTGGCCTATGCATATTCTCATAAGGTAATAAGGTTGCTTTTCTTTAACTTGGTTTATCATTGGATACTAATTTCTGGTGACACTTTTAAATCTATGTGCAGTTGTGGAAAGCCAATCCTAAGAACATCCAATCCAATGGATTCCCGTGTTGGTGGAAGTGGTTAGAGCGCCAGCCACCTTCTGCAAGTTGTTCAGAAAGCCCGTCTGCTGTGAAAAATGTCCCCCGAACACCTTCAAGTGCAATTTCAGACCGTAAAAAAGGGAGCCCTTTACTCCAAACTCCCAACTATAGATACCCAAGTAGCGAATATGACAATCTTGAATCGGAGACTCCAACATCAACAAAGTCGGCGATCCCAATGAGAGCGAGACCATTTCATACTCCCGGGAGAACGCCTCCAAATTCAATCCTAAGAAAGTACACTCGTGCCCGATCCAATGCTACTGGATCGCCTTTCCAGTTCCCGTTGAAGGATGATGACAGCCTAACAAGCTGCCCTCCGTTTTCCGCTCCGAGTTACATGGCACCTACCATCTCAGCTAAAGCGAAAGCGAGGCCAAATGCCAATCCGAGGGAAGGGGAGTTTGGGACCCCGTCTAGTGGCGCAGCGAGGAGGTTAACCTTTCCTTTTACTCCAAATATCGGGTCTTTCAAGTGGAACAAAGGGTCCAACAAAGATGCTGCATCTCTACGGGAATTTGACAGGAGCGCGGATGGGATGAGTGTGGATTCCACTGTTTCTATGCCAGCTATAGTTGGTAGGAAACCTTTTAACAGATTTGTGTGATTCGATTTCTTGAATGTTTTTCTGTGTTGTCGACGTTTGTAGCGTTAACCTTGGAATTTGCTAGTGTCTTTGTATGTATGGTGATATGTTGATTCCCAAATACTAATATGCACAATAATGGTAGAGTAGGGAATGTTCTGAGTGTAGTTGAATATTTATAAAAGTTGTAGTGTGCATATTCTGTAACTTTTGTCTTTGGATCAATGTGTAAGTCAGCTTCTATTGTGGCTGTAATTGTAAGCCTTGGTGGCTTGCTATTGCATGGATTGATGAATGAGGATAGGAGATTTTTTTTTTCTTTTTGGTATAACTTAAGATTTTCATTGTCGGACACAATGACTAATCTCTTCGCTGAATTGTAAGCATCTCTAAAGGTGAGACAATGACTAATCTCTTCGCTGAATTGTAAGCATCTCTAAAGGTGAGACAGATACAATAACTAATCTCCTCGCTAAATTATACGCAACTCTAAAGGTAAGGTAGATGGCATAGAGATTTAAAACTGTTCCATACCCAAAGTCAAAAATCAATTCCTTGACATTTCATAAAAGACTAGAGCTGTCAAAATTAGCGGGGGACCGAAGATTTTCGAACTTATCAACCCACAGTCTGCTTAGATAGTAATACATAAGGCTTTGAAAGTGTAATGTAGATTGTGCAAAACCATGTCTAATCTTTCTCTGATAGCTAAAATCCAACCTTAATTTTCAAGATAAACTTTTTGACAATAAAATACATTTTCAATTTTGAAGAAATAGCACAACAAGAAACAGTCCCCTTTGCTTCAAAACAGAGCAAAGATCCAATCAACTTAAGCTTTTTCTATGCACTTTCTCCCATTCCTAATGCCATAAATAGCAAATGTGCTTTAACTAGCCAGTACTGAAATATGGCATTGGCAATCTACCAAGGGCAAAAAAAAAGCTTCAAAGCATATTGCAACAGCATTAGTTCTTTCATCATGCAGAGGGTGCTTGAGATCTTGGCTTTGTGTACCCTAGACTTATAAGCTTTTGCATCAACTTTTTCTCTGCTTCTCCCTGAGTACATCAAAAAGTAAAACACGATGAAAATTGTTTTTAACATCCAGGAATGTTCCAATGCTCAAACAATAAAGAGATTCAAAATTCAAAATTGAATTCATCATCATGTAGCATGTATGTATGTAATACAACCCATAAATGTGATCATGTAAGTAGAGTTTGGTGAAAGGTGTAGTGAATCTGTTATTCATTTGTGCCTCTACTTGTAGCATTGTTTCCAAATTTATACTTGCACTAATTTCCACAAGTCAATCATACGAGGATGCTAAAACTGATGAAAAATGTCCAGTACTTTTTAGTCAAAATAACAAACAGCATTTGTTAAGATTCACATTATAAAAATTCCATCTCTACATTTTCCTTTTCCATTAAGAATTATTTATGTAATAGTATTGCCTTGTATAGAAAAGCAAGATATGAGAGAGAGAGACCATGAGATACCTCAAGCATGGGGCTATTTTTTGGGATATTAGAAGCCACTACTATATTGAGGCCAGTCTTCAAAACTGCAACAAGGAACTGTTACAGCATATTTATCCAGAAATTGTGATAAAGAACAAGATGTTTTGGGTGTAACTTACCTAATCGACGTGCAATTCCGGATCCTGTATTATCAGATGATCCTCCAAGTAAGCAAGTAACAGCAACTGTGTTGCTCTGTGCATATCATGAGGTGCGATAACATGACCAAACATTTCAAAAAGAGAAGGAAAACTTATGATGACTCATTAAATGCAATTACATTACCAACTTGTGTGCAACTATAGTACTACTAAAGATTTTTGACATATACCTTACATGATATACAACTTTGGGAGCCCCAATAATATTGATTTCCTAATTCCTACTTAAGGTTAAATTGCAACTACATTACCAACATCTTGTGAGCAACTATAATTTTCTGTAAAAGATTCAAGTATTTAACACTTAAACCCACATAGCCTCTCCAATTTGTATAATCCTCAACAAAAAATCATGAAGACAAGAGACAGAAATTTTCCTGAGCTATGTGAAATGGAGTACCATCCGAAACGTAAATAAGATCCTAACTTACAGGGCGTGTAGAAGCAGCTGCATATAGATGTCCAAACTTTGCAGAGTTGCAGCCTATCCATACATATATCTAATTAAACAGAGATTAATTTGAATGTGTTATTATAATCAGTAATGTACAAGAAGAGGAACCAATTTACTCACAGTAAGCAATCACAAAGAGAACAGTACAACAGAGACATATACATTTGAAACATGTAAATCGGGATGTGAAGAACAGGAAACATAAATTTGAAATATCTCAGTGTTCAGAATGAGAGTTAAAGTTGTTAAACCTCTTCTGGTATATGTTATTTTCCCTGTCTTAACTTTTAAAGCCTTTAGCAAGTAGCCAACACACATTCCCCAGGTCCCATGGCAAAGGATTTTTGTGCTATTAGTCCTGTTAGAATCTAAGATTGGGCCGAGGTCACTCAATTGAGATGTAATGCACATAAGCAAAACCACACTAAAATATTGAATCAAATCAATTAGCTAGTCTAACTCATGGCCTTATAGACTCATATCTTATTTTTTTCAATATAGGGCTCTTAAGAAGTTTATTTACTAAAATAAAAACCAAATTTTTAGCTAAAATTTCAACTGGCTGCAAAACTTTGGCTTTTTTGAGTTATATTCCTTTCCATAAATACAGTGAAAGATACTCTATACTTCTTCAACAAACTACAGATAGCAGAGCATTCGAAAGATGTAATATGTAGGAAAAAAGATACCTGCTTCTGAAGGCGGATTATCTGGAAATGGAGGTTGACGTCATCTTGGGAGACTTCGGAGAAGCAGGTGATTTGCACGCCGCAGCCATGGTCTTCTTTTACTATGCTAGAATTGTCTCCGTTAGAAGACGACGCTAAATCTGTGATTTTCAGATGATTGATGCTGTCCTTCAAAGCACCGATTTCTATATCCTCTCGTGAATTCATTAGTTATTTCTCCAGAAATAGTTTTTGCGGATGAATAGAAATTTTTTTGGTGATTAGGGCTTTTCTGAGGTTTTACTGCAAAGTGCAAATTATCAGTTTGAAGTGATTTCCTGTGAGCGTGGCGGCGGCGCTTTGGAGTGGCTGTGTGCTCCTCTATGTTTAAAGGCGGACGGGTATGGAGTGACCGGCGCTGCGCTCTCCGACGACTCGCGTCTACGAATCTGGGTGGTCGTTTCCTCGTCTTGGGTGAAGCGGCGGCACTCTATTTCGGCATGACCGAGAAGTTATAATCCAGGTGGATTATAATAATAATAATAATAATAATAATAATAATAAGAGTTAATGAACAAATTGGTCCCTCAATTATTAACGAATTGTCAATATAGCCCCTCAATTTCTTATTCATCGATTTGATCCACGAAAACAATTATTTTTAGTCGATTTAGTTCTCAGGCCGTCTTTCGTCGATGGCCTGATGGATTAAATTGACTAAAAATAATTATTTTTGGGGGTCAAATCGACAGTAAGATGGACTAAATCGACTAAAAATAATTATTTTTGGAGACCAAATCGATGAATAAACAATTGAGGGGCTACATTGACAATTTGCTAATAATTGAGGGACCAAATTGTTCATTAACTCTAATAATAATAATAATAATAATAATAATAAGGGATAATTGCATTTTTCGTTTCTAAGTATTGGTCATACTCACTTTTCGTCCCTAAGTTATTATTGGCATTGCACTTTTGATCATTTTGTGCTCACTTTTTGTCCATGAGTTATACTAAAATTGTAAATTTCGTCCCTAATATTTTATTAGTAAAGAGATGAAAAATGCAACATCAATGATAATTTATGAATGAAAAGTGAGTATTACCAACATTTAAAGATGAATTCTACAATTAACCTATAACTTAGGAACGAAAAGTGTAATTTTTCCTAACAATAAAATATAAAATAAAATAAACATTTGACAGTCCAATCAGCAAAAATCGGGATTAACCTATTAAAAATGTTAATTGTTCTTTTTTTTTTTAATTCAAATTTGTAAATAATTTTAGAGCTTATTTGAATTTGGTGACTTAATTACGATTTCCTAAATAGTTCAGTGATTTATTTATACTTTTTTTTTTTCTTTTTAAAGTACAAATCTCAATATAATTGTTTTTATAAATATACGGTTAAAATTTATTTTCAATTTTTACACCAGAAACTATTCTCATTGGATCTCAATCCTATATATATAATCAATTGTTATACCGTGAAACCGTGTCTACCTTGTAAGGTGGACACAATTATATGTTCATAATTTTTGAACTTCATACTCACATTGAACTCTATATTCACAATTACAGAACTCTATGTTCATAATTTTTTGAATTTCATATTCACATTGAATTCTATATTCACAATTACAGAACTCTATGTTTATAACTCTATATTTATAATTATGTTCATAATTTTTAAACTCTATATTTATAACTATGACAATTTTAAAACCGTGTCCACAACATAAATTGCCATACACAATGGATAGTTATGCTGTGCAACCGAATGTACCATGCGCATGGTGCATACGATGCAAAACGACGTCATTTTGATTAAAAACGCGCGTCCCACTTTAAAAAAAAAATTCAGGTTCGATTCTCGGCAATAGCATTATTGTGGATATATAGTTATGAATTTCTGGATATATAGTTATAAATTTGTAGATATATAGTTATGAATTTATGGATATTTAGTTCATTCATTGTGGATATTTAGTTCATTCATTGTAGATATTTACTTCATTCATTCACTGTGGATATATAGTTATGGATTTATGGATATATAGTTATGAATTTATGGATATTTAGTTAATTCATTGTGGATATTTAGTTCAATCATTGTGGATATTTAGTTCATTCATTGTGGATATTTACTTCATTCATTCACTGTGGATATATAGTTATGAATTTGTGGATATATAGTTATGAATTTCTGGATATATAAAAATGCTATTACCGGGAATCGAACTTGATTTCTTCTTTAAGTGGAACGCGCGTTTTTTTAACCAAAACGGTACCATTTTGCAACCGTATGCACCTTACAAGGTGAATTCGATTGCACAGCATAATTTGCGATACACAATGGGACCAACTCCAAGGCTGCAATAGTCAACAACCATTTTCATTAATTCTTGGCCCATATAGACATTTATACATATTAATATTTTTAATTGGGCCCCCAAATTTTAGGGGCCTTTATCATTGTTCTAGAATAGTTATACCGTGGATGATCTTATAAAGTAGATTACTAAATACTAATATATGTTTGTTTGTCTTTTTTTTTTTTTTTTTTTTTTTTTTTGGTTTATATATATACATTAGTTTCTCAGTTTACGTCGGACTAATCTAAACCCTTAGAATTCATGTCCAAGAATTGCTTGATAAAGTAAATTGCGAGTTGCCCAATTAGTCTTCAAATTCTCACCCCTTGCCTTGTACATTTGCGCATAAAGATCTTCATCACCTCCAATCAGTCAAGGTCTCCCAATGACCCCCACCTATTGTTAGAACAAGATTTTAGAATGACCGAACCAATTGATCTAACCCTGCTGGACAATATATATTTCTTTTTCGTATACGGTAAATTAATTTTTTAATATAATACAAATTTATTATAAGATACACAAAAATCTATAATACAATAAAAATAAATCTGTAATATATTAAAAATAAACTTGTATATTAGAAGGGTGAATCAACGATTTGGTCCCTCACTTATTCGTGACTTGTCAATGTTGCCCCTGAATCACGTATTCATCGATTTAGTCCCCGAAAATAATTGTTTTTCGTCAAATCAGTCCCTATGGCCGTATTCCGTCAAGTCTCAGGCGAGAGCTCCGATTTGCCCGGGGCATTTTGGTCTTTTCACGCCTTCTTCTTCATTAACTCTGACCAAGCTTCGCCGGAGGGAGCTCCATCTCTTCTCTGCTCGTCGAAATGAGCTCATCCACAGTATTCCAACTCTTCTTTTTCTTCCTCTAGGTTTTTTTTTTTTTTTTGAAAGTTGTGGCCGGAGAAAGCTTAAATACCCGGTGAGGGGGGTCGGGTATGTGCTAAAGACTGGGGAAATGGAAGCATCGTGCGTGTTTTGCGGCGGCGCATCGAGCTTCCTCGGTATAAGGGTGCGGCGTCAGAGGGATTCCCTTCATTCTTCTTTCTTTGCTTCTGTTACTCCGTTCGGCAGGAACAGTAGCTTCTCTCGTTCCATCTCGTTCGCGTCGCCTTTGCCGCATTGCCGCTTCCAGGTTGCGAATGGCGGAGGCACCAAGGCCGTCCGTACTGCCAAACGGAAAACCCGCAAGTCCGGGGGAAGTAGTGGGCCCGGACCCGGACCCGTTGAGAATTTGAAAATTTCCCCAGTGAGCTCGTCGGTTGAGTTTGAACGGCAAGGACGAAGGAAGCCGGCGCTAACAAGGAAAAATACGAACACGCCGGCGAACGTTGCCACACTGTACCAAAGCGGCGACCCGCTGGGGCGGAGGGATCTCGGCAAGTGTGTGGTGACGTGGATTAGTCAAGGTATGAAAGCCATGGCTATAGATTTTGCTACGGCGGAGGTTCAGGGGGAGGGGGAATTCTCGGAGCTCCGGCAGCAAATGGGGCCAGGTCTGACCTTCGTTATTCAGGCACAGCCTTACCTCAACGTCGTGCCGATGCCGCTAGGCCTCGAGGCCATCTGCTTGAAAACCTGCACCCATTACCCTACCCTCTTCGACCATTTCCAGCGGGAGCTCAGGGATGTTCTCAAGGACCTTCAGAGCAAGTCTTTGGTTCAAGATTGGCGGGAAACCGAGTCATGGAAGCTTCTCAAGGATGAATTACTACTGCGGATGAGCTCATTTTGACGAGTAGAGAAGAGATGGAGCTCCCTCCGGCGAAGCTTGGTCAGAGTTAATGAAGAAGAAGGCGTGAAAAGACCAAAATGTCCCGGACAAATCGGAGCTCTTGCCTGAGACTTGACGGAATACGGCCATAGGGACTGATTTGACGAAAAACAATTATTTTCGGGGACTAAATCGATGAATACGTGATTCAGGGACAACATTGACAAGTCGCGAATAAGTGAGGGACCAAATCGTTGATTCACCCTATATTAGAACATCTCCAACTATTTGAGGTTTTTTTTTTTCTCAATTTTTTAGATGTTAATTAGGATTGAGAGGTGCAAGCACCTTGTGCTTAGATGGCAGGTAGGAGGTCATGAGATCGAGCATCAGTGGAAGTGGTGTTGACTCTTTGTGCTTTAACAGATTAAGAAAGTATAGTTAAACACATACTACAATGTAATAGAGTCAGTATCTTTACGCGTACCTGCTGCAATTGTTTTTTAATTTTGTTTGTTAGTTGGCAGCTAAAAATCAGAAAAAAAAAAAATAAAATAACCGAGATGAAAGTGGCATAGTGCTTTTAGTGATTTCCGGTATAAGCAATGAATTGGCCTGAGCAGGTACACATGGTTACTGGTTAGAGTGACATTTACTAGTGCAAATTCATTTCATCAGACGTAATGCATTTAGTTAGGGCTATCAACATTCAACCAGCTGCTTCTTCCTCATTTATTCCAATCCTATGAATTCCTATCTACTTCCTTCCCACTTCATTTAAATCCGATTTTCCAACTGCCCCACCATCCCCTTTAATTCAGATATTGTCTCATTAAAAAAAAAAACTTAAGTGATCCAGCCAGCTTCACTGGACTAATTCTAAGTCCACAGATTTCGCCCTTAAAACCACTGCAAAGGCAAATCACAAATCACGCAATTAGCCCTCCAATTAGATTCTACTATTCTAGTCTTCTTCAAAGGAACCAATCCAAACCTTCCATCATCCTTGGACTGACCTTTAAGTCAGGCGGCGAACTAACTACGCTAAGCCCCACATGGCAAAAATGTTAAAAGGTGAGTGATTGGTATTGTATAAAATTATCTTACATGAGAAAATTAATATTTCTTTTACAAAAAAATGTACTCTCCCAATCTTATTTTATTGTCTTTTCGGTTAACGATGTCTGATTGAAGTTATTTACAATTTAATTATTTTATAATATTAAATTTAGTATTAATATATAAATTTATATATTTAAAAGTTATATTAAAGTACTATTAAATATAAAAAATTAAATTTAAAATTATAAGAAAATACTAAAGAAAATAAGTAAAGAATAAAGAATTAATTTGACCACTGAATAGTAAATATGACAGGTAAAATGAAACAAAGTGAATAATATTTTTTAATTTCTATGAATCAATACTTATTGAGTTGGTCTTGTGTGAAACAATCTCACGTAAGAAGCATAATATTTTTAGTTAAAATGTATTTTTTTTTAATGAATTTTAACAAAAAATATTATATGTTTCACATAAAACAGTTTCACACAAGAACAACTCATAATTATTATATTTTCATAGGGAAGTATCTATTTTTACTAATATTTTTTAAAGAAGTAATATTTTTTTAGAGAAAAAAAAAATAAGGATAAAGATACGTGGATACAAAATTGCAATATCTAATGTGACAAATAACACTCTTTTTATTCATTAGTTATTATAAATTGACTAATCCACCTTATTTTAAAAAAGGAATACACTTATATTGCCATGTCAAATGATGAAAGATTTTAGTGAAATTTTTTTATAACCGTAGCATGATCCAAAATATAATGCTTACTGACACATTAAAACTATTTAGATTTCACTAAAAGGTATTACATATTTGAGATGTGTCTTATACAAGTTTTTGTCATTTATTTGGAAATTTTGTAATATTTTATATTTATTAGGTATCCATTAGTTGGGCAAGCTAAGATTTGTATTTTCGGCATTATTGTTATGTTTTTTTTGGGATACATTTATTAGGTATCCATTAATTACTTGAAATAGACTTTGCTGTTGTACTTCTTGTCGGGATTATCTTATGTTATTTTTTTTGGGATACATTTAAAATTTAAAAAGAATATAACTTATCACCAAATTAATTTTAACCAATTTACATTTGCCCCTGGCCTTAAGTATCTATTCCTATATGATTGCCATGAATTATATTTTATCGGGTGACATCAATTGATGGGTTTATGTGCAGTATGTTAAATAATTATATAAGAAATAAGATGCCAAGCAATTTGTGCTCGGATGACATGTAGTGATATCTCTCATATAGATTGAGCCTTAGTGGAGACGGTGTTGACTCTGTAACAAAAAATATAGGATAATGTCGAGATTCAATTTCAAATATACTATGGAGTTTTTTATTATTTTTTTTTTATTTTTAAGGAAAAGACGTCAAATATGTCATCAAATTTTTACTACTCGTACAATTGGACCACAGAACCAAAAAAGTGTGCAATTAAATCGTCTAACTCTATAAGTTTGTGCAACTAACATTTCTAGCAGGTTATTTCTAGATAGAACTGGTTAAGTCTTTTTTTTTTGTTAAATAATAATCTAATGAGGACGGAGGAGGCAACCTCCTCCTCCGTCCAAGGCGTCTACGAACGGAGGAGCCCCATCTAGATCGTCGATGATGGTGGAGGACGCATGATACCTCCTTCGTCCAGGTCGCCGATGAACAGAGGAGGGAGTAGCCTCCTCCTCTCAAGGCGCCGATAAAAGGAGGAGGCAGCTTTGCCCCCTCCTCCTCCCAGATCTACAGAGAAGATGTAATCATGCCTTCTCATCTAGCAAGATCGACGAAGGAAGAAACAGCTGCCACTTACTCCACAAAAATCTAAGGAGGGGGAGGCAAGACTACATCCCCTTCCCTTGATTATTATTTAATTATTAAAAAAAAAAAAAGAAGATATGAAGCTTGGAGGAGGAGGGTTGCCTCCTCGGTCCATAGTTACAGTGGAGGCAGCCTTGCCTCCTCCTTTGATGAAAGAAGAGGTGGCTGCCTCCTGTAACTTGGTGGAGGAGGCGATAATATCCTCTACAATTTTTTCTAATTTAATTTTTTATTTTATTAATATATTAAATTTGTATAGTTATGAAGTTATGGATGTATAGTTATGCAATTCTGAATGTATAGTCATGAAGTTATGATTGTGTAGTTATGCAATTCTGAATGTATAGTTATGAAGTTAATGGATGTGTAGTTATGCAATTCTGAATGTATAGTTATGAAGTTATGGATGTGTAATTATGCAATTCTGAATGTATAGTTATAAAATTATGGATGTATAATTCAAATTATGTACAACATAACGCCGTTAACAGATATCAAAACAGATTTTTTTTTTATAAGTTAGACGTCAAAATGACGTCGTTTTTCAACCGTGTTCACCATACATGGTGCACAAGGTTGCACGGCATAACTACTCCAAGTTTGCAAGCTTGCAACATATACAAAAGGCTGCCGCAACCTTTTTGTACTTTTTTCTTTATTATTTTTTTATTATTATTTATTTATTTTTGTTTGATGAATAATTGTTGTTTCAATGTGATGTAAAATGGGTCCGCTTTTAAAAATAAGATAGTATTAAATTAAAGTACATAATTTAATTTAATACGGAGTTGCCGCCACAGGTCGCCGTAGGGGCAGAAGGCGATATGGCGTGAAAACACTTTACATAATCAGCCTTGAGCAAAAAATGACCCATTGCAGATTTGCAGGCACTGATTTTTCCATTTTTTCATGAAAAATGGTTATTATATCTAACAACAATTGAGAAATCTATACAAGCAGTCAGAAGCAAATTTTCACCCTTACAAAACAACTACTAAAATGCCATGAAGTCATGAACTGATAATATAATACCATTTACAGCTGATGAAAATTATTGCAGAGTGTATTTGGCTAGAGTGACTGATATTGAGAAAAATTGCATAGTTATTATGATATTAAATTAATAGTTTTGAAATTCGTGGACTGCAATTAACAACATCTCGGATCAAAATTGAAATTTTATCAATAATTCATTAATAAAAGGTATATAATATATTATCTGCATGTAATGCCGTTTTAAACTGTACTAGATCTACAATATAAGATAAAATCTTGTTCATGGTATAACAATTGGAGTGTGGACCTTGGGTGAGAGACTTCCCCTTTTGATGGTGACTATGCATTCTTATTTCATTGCCATGGATCCTAGGTTGTAGGGTGACATGTCAGATATTAAAGTGCATACAATGAAATATGAGATGCACAGTTGTCCACTCAATAAATACACACTGTTATTAGCTTCTTTCCATCTTATCTTATATATATGTATATACTTTGGGCTGTGTGATTTCAGCATCCAAGGTGAAGGAGAGAATAGAACAACAATATATGGCTCTCAAGTTGACTACTTCTTCCTTTCCAATTCGATCTATACCCAGAAATAGCCTCAAGTCTCCAAAGTTCTTGGTGGCTTCAACCCTCCATCCTTGCACCATGTGAGTTTTTCATTTCTTTAATTATTTAAACTTCACCTCGAAGATTATAGCATTAGTACAGAATGAGCAATCCACAGTCTAAAGTAAATGACAATCTCTGATCTGCGTCTGAAAGCACTGCTAGAAATTATGGAATTTTCAACCACCTGAAAGTGATCTTAAATCAATTTGAAAGTAAAAAGTGGTCGGAAATAGCAACAAAGGTTTGTCCGGATACCAAAAGTGGTCGGAACCAAGCTTTCGACTTGATTTAAGATCACTTTCAGGTGGTCGGAAATTTCAAAATTTGCAATAGTAATACTTTAGACGCACATGCAAGAGAAGCAGATTGGCTGAACAATCTGCGTCTGAAGGCCGGGTTATAGAATCTATGCATGCACATATATAAGAACATCATTACTGGAAATTATGGAATTTTCGACCACTTGAAAGTGATCTTAAATCAAGTCGAAAGCCTTGTTTCGATCACGTACTTTTGGTATCCGGAAAAACCTTTGTTGCTATTTCAGACCACTTTTTAGTTTCAACTTGATTTAAGATCACTTTCGGTGGTCGAAAATTCCATAATTTCCAGTAGTGCACAAAACATTAATATTATTGACCTCCAAATCCTTAACTGTATTCATCATTGATATATAGGGAAGAAGAGAGGTTATTGAAGAAGCCACTCATCATAAATCATCACCAAATGGAGATCTTCAAAAGCATGGAGGATTGGGCGGAGAAGAACTTGCTGGTTCATCTGAAACCGGTGGAGAAGTGCTGGCAGCCACACGATCTGCTACCGGACCCTGCATCGGACGGCTTCCAGGATCACGTGAGGGAGCTGAAGGAGAGCGCCATGGAGATCCCGGACGAGTATTTTGTAGTTCTAGTTGGAGATATGATCACAGAAGAAGCTATTTCCACTTACCAAACAGTGCTGAACTCGGTTGATGGAGTTAAAGATGAAACCGGTTCGAGCTTATCCCCTTGGGCAAAATGGAATAGGGGTTGGACCGCTGAAGAGAACCGCCATGGGGACCTCCTCAATAAGTATATCTACCTTTCTGGCCGAGTTGACATGAGAGCGGTTGAGAAAACTATCCAATACTTGATTGGATCCGGAATGGTATGTATCCCTCATCCAAAAATCAAATTGGCCCGGAATAATCCCAGCCAAGTTGATAACCATAATGTTACAAGTCTGATTCCAACCACGGCAATTTATTGAACTTTTTCAGTTTGATCTGGTCAACCATGAGGGAGTCCAGCAACCTAAGATGGTTTACCTCCCTATTGGTTTTAAGTTGCTTACATCATATTCTTAGTTTAAGTTAATCATTTATGAGTAAATTAGGCTAGTTTACCTCTTTGTGATCATTTGAAAGTTAGGGCGGTCATTGGCTTTTTAATTTGAAACGATCACCTATTGACAACCTAGATTGGTCTAATCCAGATTCTTAGTTTAAGCTGGTCATGGACAACCTAGGTTGATTTTCTTCTTTATGGTCCTTTGCTGGCTAAGTCACGAGGGGGTTTACCTCATGCCATGCATACCTCCAAGATAGTGACGACAGATTTTTCTCACCACCCAAAAAAAATTAAATTTACTTAAGATAAGTTATTGAAATATGTATATATATATATATATATATATATATATATATATATATATATATATATATATATGTGTGTGTGTGTGTGTGTGTGTGTGTGTACTATGCGTGATGCGCAAAACATAAGTGTCCAATATTAATATTTTATATTAAAATTTTAAATATATTTAGATTTTAGATATTTATATTATTGTAAATAATAATAATAATAATAATAATAATAATAATAATAATAATAATAATAATAACAACAACAACGTAAACCATTTTTATAAATTTGATATTTATATTATTTATTATTATTGAAGAAGATAAGAAAATATATGGTGGATGCATGTGCATGGTAACAATAGTGAAAAGATAACGGAAGTTATAACGGTAGGGGTATGTTTGTCCAAAATATTGTAAAGTACAACTTTTATAGCATAATGTATAAAAAAAAACTTAACGGAAAAAATGGACATGAATGAAGGGTATAACCTTCATTCACACTTATTATGTTTATATATATATATATATATATATATATATATATATATATATATATATATATATATATATATATATATATATATATTTGAATGGTAGATATTTAAATTATTAACAAATTTTCATATTGTATAGGATATTGAGATAGGAAACAATGCATACAACTTATACATGTACACATCCTTCCAAGAGAGGGCAACCAACATATCCCACTGCAACACAGCCAAGCATGCCAAGCATTACGGCAATACAAAGCTCGCCAGAATCTGCGGCACCATCGCCGCCGACGAGAAGCGCCACGAGGTCGCCTACACCAGGATCGTCAAGAGGCTGTTCGAGCTAGACCCCGACGGTGCCGTGCAGGCCTTCGCCACCATGATGCGGCGGAGAATCACCATGCCGGCGCACTTCTTGTACGACGGCAGCGACCCCAGCCTCTTTGACCACTTCTCGGCGGTGGCTCAGCGCCTGGGCGTGTACACGGCTAGAGATTATGCTGATATCTTGGAGTTCCTGGTGGGGATGTGGGATGTCGGTGACCTCGCCGGACTTTCGCCGGAGGGAAGAAAAGCTCAGGACTATGTTTGCGAGTTGGCCCCTAAAATTCGAAGGGTGGAAGAGAGAGCACAACAAAGGGCCAAACGAGCACCAACTATTCCGTTTAGTTGGGTTCATGGTAGAGAGGTGCAACTCTAAGTATCAATGTAATAGATACTAAGACTCTGTTTGTTTCATGGATTTAATTATTAGGAATGAGAATCAAAGTGATTGTTATTGTTTGGTTAACCTGTTTCTAGAATATTACTATGAGGGTTGATTACCCTTTAATTAGAAAATCCATTCCTTTGGGTTCATTCCATTATTCCCCTGGTAATTTGATTTTTATGTTTGAATTAATGCTTTTAGATTTTTGTTTTTTGTTTTTTTTTGTTTGTTTGTTTTGTTTTGTTTATATTCGTGCTTTGGATATCTTATATTAAAATAAATTGTTTTAATTTTTTATTCTTGTATTTTTAAAACCATTATTCCCATTATACATAATCAAACAACAATATTGATAATCATTTTAATTCCACCTTACTTCCAAACATGCAAAATACTTTTACCAAAACCCATTATCATTACCAAGTATTTGATTCCCATCCCGATTTCAATACCAAACACATCCAAAAATTGCGTTTTACTAATATTTTTAGACACATTTTTAAATATAATAATTTTTTTTCTATCCCATTTTTCATGCTTTTTTACTATTCTTTAGTCATATCATATTATTATTTTAACGTTTTCTTATGATTTTTATATTCGATGTTTTGTATTTAATAATACTTTTAATATAATTATGAAATATATGAATTATATATTTTATATATAACATCATTTTTAATGTCATTTAAATATATTTATTTGCGTATGATAAAAAATGATCATGACACAATAATACTAAGATCAAGAATGTTCTGAAAAAAAAAAAAACAAGATTATTAAAAGTGGAATGACATATATAATTCTAGGACCAAAAAGGAAAAGAATTAACACTTATAACTTAATAGACCAAATGCCCTTATATTTAACGCTATTTAAACGATTTTTGTTAATGGAGGATAAAAAATGATTATGCCACAATAATACTCGAATCAAAGGGGATGTTTTTAAAAATAATGACTATAAGTATACTAACACCTATAAATCTAGGACAAAAAATAAAATTAACTCTAGCCTTAAATTTTGCATAATTGTCTTGAGAATTAGTAATCTCATATGCAAATAATGTATTCAGTGAGAATATGACTCTTCTAGGCTACTAACAAATTGCAATATTTAGATTAAAGCCTTTGATATATGATTGCTACCTATACAGAGTATAAAAACTCTAATAAATGGTTTAACATATACATCGTACCTGGGCACATCATAATTATGATGTTTACCAATACTAGTAATATGACCCCGACAATTCTTGTAGTCTTCCAAGCCATTTTAATAACTCAAGTTTTGACTTTCTTCTTCAATTCATATCTTGATAATCTCTAAGAATATTCATTTATTCATTGTGCTATCACTAGTAGATATGGAGATTTAATTACTTATGCCTATAGTCCCCTATACAACTCAAATGGAAATATCTATATAGATTTTATGAAATTATTACAAAAGTATATACATGCAAACATATTAATGACAATTAATGTTTATGAGTCTCGACATGTGCATGTGTATATAATCTATATATAGACTATAGGCCAAAATAATTGGTATTAGTTCAACACTTCTATCAAAGCAAAAACCATAGAACTCATAGATGTGAATAGTATTCATAATAATAATTCACCAACTTTATACATGTGAATAACTATTGGTCTTGTCTGTAATTAATTTTCAGCAATATATAATGCCATTAACTTTCGCCCCTTTATTAAAATAAGGGAAAATGACACTTTTTCCCCCTGAGTTATATATCTATAACATTTTTCCCCCTTAAATTATTGAAGTGGCTGTTTTTCCCCCTAAAATGTTAAATGGACATATTTACCCTTAAACTAAATATTTAATTTATTTTTTTTCTCAAACAAATTATGACCATAATTTGGTTCAAACCAAACAAACACTATAGCAACCAAACCGAAATATTCCAATTACAATTTAGAATCGAAATTCGATATTTAGAGTTTAGTAAAACCGTGAACCGGAACGGACGGTTCATGTTTCGAACTGAAAAAATAAAATACATTTATTGTTGAATTTAGACTATTTTAAAATAAAAAATAAAATTTTAAAATAAAGATGGTTCAAAATCACGAATCGGATTTGGAATCGCCGGTTCACGGTTCAAGATTCAATTTTTTTGATACATAATTTTAATAAATTGACATTTAAATATTGGGTTCTAGATCTAAATTATAACCGGGAAACTATTAATTCGATTGCTTTAGTATCCGGTTCAATTCAAACCGAACTGTGGTCATCCCTATGTATACGCAATAATTTGTTGGAGTAGTAAAATAAATAAAATGTTTACTTTAAGGGTATAAATGTCAATTTAATATATCAAGGGGAAAAACCACCACTTTTAGAATAATTGAGGGGGCTAATGTGCTTACCTAAATAATTGAGAGGAAAAAAGTGCTATAAGTATCAATGTTGCAAAAATCACGCCTAGGCGCCATTGCGCCGCCGCGAGGAACGGCCTCCGCGGCCGGCTAGGCGGTCTATGCGGCCGCCTAGACCACCTAACCGGCCGGTTTGGCGGTTCGGCGGTTTTTTTTTTTTTTTTTTTTTTTTTTTTTTTTTTTTTTAATGTCGGAAGAGTTTCGAAATGCATAACTTTTGACTCGGTTGTCCGTTTTGGTCAATTTTTTTTTCAAATCGCGTATTTTTTCGAGATCTATCCAAATCGCGTATTTTTTCAAATCGCCTCGCCGAAGGCGGTTTGGTCCACTAATTTCTCAAAAAAAATGCTTCTTTAGCTCTTAATTTTAGTTTTTTTATGTATTTAGATGGTTTAAACAATCTTTTGAACACTTTTACAACCACTTTCATAAATAGTTTCTAAGAAATAACTATGGAAACCTTATATTTTATTACTAAATTTTAAAAATTTTAAATTTTAAATTTTATTTTTAATTAAAAAAAATAAAAAAAAATAAAAAAATAATAATAATAAAAAATCGGCGCCTAGAGGGCGCCTAGCGTGTTTTGCAACATTGATAAGTATATAACTCAGAGGTAAAAAGTGTCATTTTCCCTTAAAATAATTCACTACTAATGAGCATTTAAATTTAGACATCCTCATATAACATTTTTATTCCATGCTAATATTAGCACCTTTTTAAAACTAGAGCAAATAGAGCTTACTGTAACTCCACATAAAAAAAAAAAAAAATCACAAAAGGCTTAAGGCTTATTTGATTCATAGAAAATAATTACTTGTACTATTTAATTAAAATAAACAAATGCAATGCTCATCTTACAGCATGATAGGCTTACAATTGTGTTTAGTGAAACAAGAAAATAGAGAAATGCTTCATACTACTCATCCTACCTAAGAGGTCACTGAATCACCATAATTTACCCATTCACTATTATATCAGGTCGGAGTGTGAAATCTTAAGAGACCAAATTTCACCTTTTGATGGTGAACTTTTTCTCTTACTATACATTTTAAAATATAAAAAGATCCACTAAATTCTTCACATTTTTTAACAAGAACCCATTACGATAAACCTCATTAAAGGTCGGGTAATTTGTTCAATATACTTGAACAAACAATCAAGGGACCATGAGTTTTAGGTGAAATTTGGTTTACGGAATAAAAAATTAATACTTTACGGTGAAAATCTAATACTTTTTAATCAAATACTAACCCTTTTCAAGATAATAAAAATGTAATAGTTTTTAGGGAAAATGGCACTTTTTTCCCCTGAGTTATATACCTATAGTATTTTTTCTCTCTAAATTATTGAAATGACTGTTTTTCCCCCTGAAATGTTAAATGGACATATTTACCCTTAAACTAAATATTTAATTTATTATTTTCTCCAACAAATTATGATAATAATTTGGTTCAAACTAAACAAACACTATAGCAACCAAAACGAAATATTCCAATTACAATTTAGAATCGAAATTTGATATTTAGAGTTTATTAAAATCGTGAACCGGAATGGACGGTTCATGTTCCGAACTGAAAAAATAAAATACATTTATTGTTGAATTTAGACTGTTTTAAAATAAAAAATAAAATTTTAAAATAAAGACAGTTCAAAATCGCGAATCAGATCCGGAACCGCCGGTTCACGGTTCAAGATTCAATTTTTTTGATACATAATTTTAATAAATTGACATTTAAATATTGGGTTCTAGATCTGAATTATAACCGTAAACTATTAATTCGATTGCTTTAGTATCCGGTTCAATTCAAACCGAACCGTGGTCATCCCTACGTATACGCAATAATTTGTTTGAGTAGTAAAATAAATAAAATGTTTACTTTAAGGGTATAAATGTCAATTTAATATATTAGGAGGAAAAAACACCACTTTTATAATAATTGAGGGGGCTAATGTGCTTACCTAAATAATTAAGGGGGAAAAAGTTCTATAAGTATATAACTCAGGGGTAAAAAGTGCCATTTTCCCTAGTTTTTAACAAAAATGTAATATTTTTAAAAGGAAATATAATACTTTTAAAGTAAAATTTATATATAATATTTTTCAATAAAGAACTAATACTTTTCGGCAAACATGCAATACTTTTAAACAAATATATAATATTTTTCTAATTAAAATGTCAATACTTTTAGTGAAAATATTATACTTTTAAATTAAATATTAATACGTTTTCAAGGAAAAAAAGTAATTTTTAGTGAAAATTTAAATTTTTTTGGTGAAAATGTAATACTTTTTGCTAAAAGACTAATACCTTTCCGGAAACACATAATACTTTAGGGTAAAATAATACTTTTCTAGTGAAATTATAATATTTTTCAACGAACATGTAATAGTTTTCAAAAAAAAAAAAAAAAATCAATGAAAAGGTAATATTTGTCAATGAAAAGATTTAATAGTCTTTGTCTCACATTTAAAAAGTATTTAAATTTGCATTAGTATATCTAAAAATCAATTTTTAAAAAAACTTAAATTGTGTAACTAAGAGGTTCTATCTTGCGCATGTTGGATCAATCTCGATTAACTGTGAACTTACCGAATCATCAAAGAACAATATTTCACTAGTAGCCTGCACGCCAATCATTATAACATGAACCATGGTCCACCTTACAAGGTGGACCGCTGACATAAGTTACATTTTTAATATATTGAATGTTCATTTTTGAAGGTACATTATTTGTGTATTGAATGTTCATTACTTGATATATTACCAAACTAGTATTTTTCACGTGCGATGCACGGAAAATATGTTATAAAATATACCCTATATGAGGTTTATTCATATATAAAATTTTTGCTATTTAATAATTATTATGTGTGAATTCCTATGATAAAATTATGAACATAAATATATTTACAATTAAAATAATATTTAAGGTGGGTGATTACTGCAAATCTTAAACTATATTAAAATTTTAGTACATAGTATTTAATATTACAAATTTGTAAGAATTTATTAAACGACAATAGTAATTGAATTACAATTTTAGAGTTAACACGGATCAAAATTTTTAGACCTTTGAGATTTCTAACTCTAGATGTAGCAACATACAATTGACCTTTAAAGACCAAACAATTATTTATAAATATAAATGACTATTAATCATCATCACCATTAAAAAAAATAATTGTAACAATAATTGTTCACCAAATCATATGGCTATATTATAGTTAAGATTTCAATTGTTTTTTTAGAGTTAAAAATGATTTTCAAGTGTTAACATTTACTTTCCTTATCTGTTTTGTCCTTCACTTTTGTGTTATTTTCCCTTTGATATTTTATAAATAGTTTTCAGGAGTAGTTTTCCCTTTGATATCTGGTTTGACATCATTTTTAATGCTATATTATTATTTTTGTTGCAAAATTCATTATTTTCATGTAATTATATGGGTAATGTATCAGATTTTGTTGTATTGGACTAAACATTTTCTTCACTTGTTTTATGTTATATATCATATGTTTTTCACTCATATAAAAAGTGTTTGCTAAACTTGCTAAATCTTAACTATAATACCAACATGATATTAATATCAACATTTAATTTTTACAATTTCACAAGACCATATGGAACTTGCTAAATCTTAACTATAATACCAACATGTAATTAATATCAACATTTAACCATTAATGTCAACATTTAATTTTTACAAGACCATATTGCTTTATTATAATTAAGATAATAAACATTTCAAACACAAATAATAATAAATCTTCAGTATATTAAAGATGAACATTTATCCATAATTTGTATTACAATATAGACCATGATCCATAATATAATTTGTCCCTATATACAGAGCTGCGCAACTTGACTGGAGACTACCACATTTAATTTGGTCATATGCATGTATTTATGGGGATGCCTATATAAAAGTCTCTTAAATTGATTAATAGTGCACCATGACTGGAGACTGCAACATTTAATTTGGTCATATGTATTTATGGTGATGCCTATATAAAAGTCTCTTAAATGGATTAATAGTGCACTGTTTCGTCATATGTATTTGAGTTTTGGTATATAGACTCTCATTTTTATTTCTTGATGTGACAAGAAATGATAGCAGAATAGGTATATGTTCTCTTCATTTTGTGCGTCTCAAAGAAAATGTTAACATCAAAATTTTAAGTAATGAAATAAAAGTAGTGAGTAAAATTTGAAAGTTCAATTAGTATTTTTTATGTATTTAGGCAAATTTTACTGTCAACCATGTAGCAGCATGAACCATAAAGTAAAACAACCCCATATCATTTTAATTATACTTCAATTTCATTTGACAATAATTTTATTTAATTTCCATGCATATTAGTTTCATTATAACAACAAAGTATCATTTTAATTAATTCTACTCTACCTATGTAAAAGTCTCTTTTAAAAAAAAATGTAAAAGTTTCATAATAATGTAATACTGTTCTCTGGATTGGAGGATCTTCATATCATCTTCGCTACAATAAATGATTTTATATAGAGTTATACTACATAAACTCTCAAAATTCTACTCCCTCATTTATACTTCTGGCAAATCAGAATTGGTTATTTTCATTATGTGGGTCCATAAAAAAATGTCTACATTGAGAGGGAGTATAAGTTAGGAGTTTAATATGAGAGTACATCAAGTATTTTCCTTATATATATATATATATATATATATATATATATATATATATATATGTGTATATGTGGCTGCTGTACTTGCTTCGTGCAGTGGGTTGCTGACTTGTTGTTTATAGTAGCGTACTAGCGTTATATCTGTGGCTACTGTACTTGCTCCGTGGCTTCTTGTTGTATATTATAGTGATTTAAAAAAAAAAAAAAAAGGTGTATGGCAAATAACGGTTAACGAATTGTGTTAGTAGATTTGACTAGCTAATAACATTAGTTGTTTGTAAAAAATATTTGGTAAATTAGTTGTTAGCTGATTATATACAAAATGATTTTTAAAGGTATTATTTATTTTTCTTTGTTTAAAATAAAAACTGATCGAAAAAGCTATTTTTGAGCAATTATTGAATGTCAGCATTAGTCTTTTAGTAAGTGTCTTATGCATTTAAATGTCTAATATTGAATGCATATATGGATGCTCTAAGGCATTTAAATGCTCCTATGTCTAGGCCCTAGGGGTTGAATCTTCCTATAATTTTTTCTTCTTCGAAAAAGTTGAATCCCTAACTCCAAGGGCTCCTTACACTATAGTTCGATAGAGCATTTAGGAGAATGTAAATCACGACAACTCAATGACTCAACAGACATAACAAAATGTCAGTATATACAAGAGATCTGTTCACTTTGGGTATAATCCCCACACTGCCTCTACCAAAGTTTGAACCTTGATTTCTACAATTTTTTAGTTAAGGAAGAGGGGTTATTTAATTTTAATCCCTCAATTATATTAGAATAATCAATTCAATATCTAAATTATATATATGATGTCATTTAGTTTCTAAATTGTTTTTTTTTTTTTTTTTGTCATCATTTTAGTCCCTCACCTTAAATATGTGTTAAATTAATGATGATGGAATGGTGAATATTGTTGTAATTGTGGTGCCCGTTGGCCCGTTAGCTCCTAACCGGTGTATTGTAAGCAATATAATCTATTGACTAAAACAGGAAATGTAAAAGAGTAGAGAGAAGTGATAGTAAGAATGACCAGAATTAGAAGAAATCAGTGTCCTTTCATTCAAGCATTTGTACAGTATATATACACAAGAATGGGTAGCTGTTACAAATCTATTCATTAAGATTGACTGTTACAAATTAGGCCATTAAGCCCTATAATAATGTCCATCAATCATGTTTTATAACACTCCCCCTTGGACATTATTTTGTCATAATCATGCCTCGTTAAAAACTTCACTAGGAAAACCACGTGGGAAAAAAACCTAGTTGAAGAAAAGAGTACATGATATATAAAATCATATATTGTATGATTGATTTAAAAAAACCTTAACTTAAGAAAACCCTGTGGGAAAAAACTTAGTTAAGGGAAAAAGAATACAACTATAAGCCTTCAAGGCATAATCTTCAGGATTTTGGGGTTTGTCTACTTAAACATTTATTTTGTAACTTTTCTTATTGGCATCATACCCATGCTTCGTTAAAAACCACACTAGAAAAACTTAATGAGAAATACCTAGTGAGGAAAATAGTACATGGTATGTATATGTTGCAAAAGGTACAATTGTTAGTCTTTTAAAACCCAATCTATGGGATTAATTTGAGTTGAATGTACTTTCAGTCTCCCCCTGAAGATAATAATCTTCAAAGTTTAAATTTTCTAAATAAAATATTTGTTTTGATAGGGGATATGGTACATCCTTCGAGATTGTTACTAGAACTAACATTATGTATAATGATCTAGTGACTCTTCTGGAGCTCACATGGATTGAATATTGATGCTATATATTTTGTTTAATATTCTTAACTATACCCATTTAATATTTGTATAACATAAGCTTTTAGATAATTAATGTGGGTAAAACAAAACATAACCAATTTAGGATTTGTCATCAAGAATATCAAATAAAATAACCAATATCCAAGTAGCCAAAACAAATCCTACTTGGTTACTCATATATAAACAAACTTTGTATCTCAAAGATACATGTTGCGGTTTTCATTTTTCACATTTTTGAGAATTTTTAATTCTGCATATCCTATTTTATCATTCTGCCAGTTATGTAGCGGAACTTTAATGACATTCATTTTGGGAGAGTATATTCATTTAGCAACGAACTCGCTTTTATATTTACACCACCTCATTATCCCTGTTTCTCTTTCATACACATACCCATTTTGTAACCTACAGGGTTAATGGTGTATACGTTATAAAGAGCATTTATCAGCAAGTTGAGCTATATATATGCCTTTAATTGCTCTTTTTATACATTAGTTAATTAGGGCACTTCTAGTGCCTAACTCTGGATCCAGATATAATATGAGCAATTAAAGGTAATTGTGTTGTCGACAACTTTAATATTTTCATAAGTTTCTCCCACATATAAAAGCTTTTATAGTATTTCTAAGTCAACTAGATTATAGCTATTTCCCAAAGATATTTGCATCTAGTTGTTCCGCATCTCAGTTGTGATTATTTTGGTGCACCTATAAACTTACTGAGTTTTCTCGTCTTCTGGACGTACATAACTTCTTAAGATTTTTCGAGAGTGACAAAAATTCTTTACTAGATCTAGTTCTTTTGGATTTTTATTTTTCACTCTTTGGCAGATAGTTGCAATTATTTTATGAACTAGTACGTGATTTTGAAAGATGAAGATCATTTCATTCTGTGTAATTTCTCGGCATTCTGACTCATATCTCCCCCTAATGCCGCGAACCGATCTTCATAAAGTATGAAGTCAGTGATCCTCTGACTTTAGATTTTCAGACAACTGACAGAGGCATACAACCAATGTGTATTTGATAGCCTCTAGAGATATGCCATGGTGGTGTGACAGTAAAATAAACTGCATACTGCAGATTTTGGGAAATGTACGATTTTGAAATCACGTATATCAAGTATAAGGGAGAATAAGGATATGCAGTGTGCCGGAGGTTTAGAATTAAAGCATGGAATATTTTATTTCCCCAACAAGTATCCGGCAAACAATAGAGTATCTTATTTTTGAAATTCATAGATAAAGAATTACCCAAAAACAATAGAGTATCTTATTTTTGAAAGATATATGCTCGCATGCATAAAAGAACGAAAATGATGTATGAAAAGAATGAGACACTCATACTTGGTCTCCATAATCCTTAAGCTCCTCGCCTAATAAGTCATCACTCAAATTGAGTAAGGCGTTTGCTTCAGGCAATGCAGCTTGAGAGGATTCATTTGTCTTCCGGTCATTATTTCGCTGTATCATCATTTGGTAGGCTTCGACCAAATGTTTTGAAGTGCGACACGTGCGGGACCAGTGTCCTTTGCATCCACATTTATAGCACGTATTTTGCTGTCCTTGATGAGTTTGATCTTCGGGTTGCTTATTCTGGGTCCGAGAATCACCGTTATTAGCTCCGCTCCTGCCACCTCGCTTCGGGCCCCTACCGCGGCCTCTTCCTCGCCCTCGACCCCGTCCCCTCCGATTGTTGCTTGATTGGGCAACATGGTGCACTTCAGGTGCAGGTGCAGCGCCGGTTGGGCGTGCATTGTGGTTACGCATCAACAATTGGTTGTGCTTTTCAGCAACCAGTAACGCAGAAATTAGCTCTGAATGCTTAGAATAGTTTTTGGCCCTGTACTGCTGCTGGAGTACAAGATCATTAGCATGAAATGTGGACAAGGTTTTTTCTATCAAGTCTGTATCTGAGAGTTCCTGCTCACAGAGCTTGAGCTGAGATACGACCTTGTGTAAAGCTGAGTTATATTCAGTTACTGATTTAAAATCCTGAAATCGGAGGTTTAACCAATCGAATTGTGCTTGTGGCAAGATCAGTGATGTCTGCTGGTCAAAACGATCTTTAAGTGATTTCCAAAGGGCATGTGGGTCTTTTTCAGTGAGGTACTCATTCTTGAGATCATGGTTGAGGTGGTGGCGGAGGAAAATTAGGGCCTTAGCTTTCTGAGCGTCATCGCTCGGGGAATTTTCAATGATTGTGTCTTGTAGTTCTGTTGATGTGAGATAAATCTCAACATCAAGGGCCCATGTCAAATAATTACTTCCATCTAGGGAAAGCTCGGTGAATTCACGTTTCGCGATGGCAGCCATAATCTATTGTTTTCAAAAGAAAATTATTAATTCTGGCTAAACTTGATGGCGTAAATCCAAAGCCTAATTTTATAATTCACATAATAATAAAATTATATATTATGCAAGACAGAATATGCATAGAAATTCATCATATTATCCAAATAAATTGCAAAACTTAATTCTGAGCATATTCAATAATTTGAATGAAAAACATAATATTTACCAAATCAAATTGCAGGCCCGAGACATAACAATAACATGATCGAATCATTATTGTTCTTATTTAAAACACCAGGCCCAAAATTGTTTTTAAAAAATCAGTTTTTTTTTTTTTTTTAATAAAAGGCCCAAAACCGGGTCCATCTCATAAAACAAAGACAGGAAACCCCATCTTCTCAAAAAAACTGAAGCCCAAAAATTTGTTTGTTTGTTTGTTTTTTTTTTTTTTTTTGTTTTTTTTTTTAAACATGCTGGGCCAGTAAAGGCTGTAAAGCTCAAGACTTGGACCAATCCTTTAAACAAAAGGGTAAAAACCCTTTTCTCATAAAATTTTGCCTGCAAACGTCAAAAGGAGGCGAGAAAACAAAACCGGGAGCGATCGCGAATTATAGCCGACGCCGCTGCCCTCTGCTGGAGTGCCGGCTGATCGCGAGACGCCTTCTGCCGCTTCCGCCACCGCGCTCCGCCGGATCGTTGGCCACTACGGGGACACAGCAGAGCCGGCGACAACCTGCCACCGCCGTTTCCATCGCCAAGTAGATTAGGATCGAATGCATCCCTCTACCGGAACTCCACGCCGCGGCCCTCTGCCGGAGTGCCGCGCTCCGCCTGCTGTCAGAACGCCGATCGCACGGAACCGGTCGCCATCGTCGGAGGAAAACAAGTTTTGTTTTGATTTTTTCAGAAAAAAATCATATATTTCGGGAATGTAAAAGAATTCCCTCTGTTTTTGTAAATCATTTGATTTGCCTTTATTTCTCAGAACAAATATACATATACAGTGTATGTATATGAAAAAAACTTTCAAAACACATACTTGAAAACCTCCATATATTGCCGGTACATAAAGCAATCAATTTTTCGTTTTGGTTGGTTTTTTGAACACTGGAGTGTTAAAAAAAATGGGTATTTTGTTTTTAGGTGTTTTGTTGATGATGATTTTTCTTGTTTGAAAAAAATTTGTTGTTTGTAGCAAAAAAAACCAGCAAAACAGGCAATATCCATATATATACAAAAGGCATATGAATTGTATAGTAGAAGCAATTGCATATTAAAACATACGAATTGTATATTCAAGAAGACATGAATTATTGTATATATCACATATCAAACATGAAAAAAATTGCATATTTCAATAAAAAGGGAATTTGTACCGTTCACCGTAAAGAATTTGAGCTTGCTGATAACGTGTTGTAATTGTGGTGCCCGTTGGCCCGTTAGCTCCTAACCGGTGTATTGTAAGCAATATAATCTATTGACTAAAACAGGAAATGTAAAAGAGTAGAGAGAAGTGATAGTAAGAATGACCAGAATTAGAAGAAATCAGTGTCCTTTCATTCAAGCAGTATATATACACAAGAATGGGTAGCTGTTACAAATCTATTCATTAAGATTGACTGTTACAAATTAGGCCATTAAGCCCTATAATAATGTCCATCAATCATGTTTTATAACAAATATGTAAATTTATTAGTTTCCTCCTAAAGTACACATCAAGTAAGTGAAAAAACATATTTTAAGTCAAAAAAACATAAAGCATTAACTTTGTTTTCTCTGTAAATTAATTTAAATACTTTTTTAACGAATAAGAATAATCTTATAGCTAAATGTTTTCAAAATGATTAATGAAAGCTAAGAAAATACTAATAATAAAATGAAAAAAAATGCAATACCTTTAAATCAAACAATTTTTTATTCCTTTCAACCAAGTTAAATTACTAGTTTGAAAACACTACTACTATAGGTTCATCAACAGCATGTTCATAAAGTTACTACGGAAGCATGTTCATAAAGTTACTACGGAAAGTTATCAGAGAATTATTCAGATTTACTTTAATTTATATTGAAAAATATACCAATATAAGTATCATTTAAAAGATCTCAATGAAATATTTTTAATGAAATATTTTTATATATTAGTTTTATTTATATATATAAAAAAAGCAGAGAATAATATATTTAAGTGTTGATTAATCAATTAGTGTCAATTTTATGAACTTGTAGTATTATTTTAATGAACCTAAAGTTTTTATGAACTCACACTATTATTTGTATAAGCATGAGTTCATGATACTCATAATATTATTTTTATAAGCATGAGTTCATGATATAACGCATATTCGTATAGTGATCAAAGACTTTTACCTAAATCAAAGTTGTTGTTTCATGATATAATTTGCTCCAATTATGATGATGGGTCTCAAAGTTGAACTATTTCTCAGTTGTGAATTAATTAATTTGTGAAAGTTTTTATTTTTCAAGATCAACAAGGAGGGGGTCACCCAAAACATCATCTTACTATCTAGCTGTCTAGCAAGAACTATGCTCTTATCAATTTGTGCAAGTTTAATTTACAAGCTGTCTAGCAAGAACTATGCTCTTATTTATTTGTGCAAGTTTATTTATTTATTACAGGTGTATTGATAGTTGTGCATATCTATTTATAGATTGCAGGTTGAATTAGTCTTCTTTCTTGTGTTATTCCTTATTATGGTCTTGAATTGTACGGTGATGTGGACTCTTCAATGAGTTTATAGTTGTCTTTAATTTACAAGTTGAACTTGAATTGGGGGTCAAGTTGTCCACAAATGTTGTGTATTAATTAGTGGTCAACAAATTGCTTTTTTAAAATTTAATATTGATTACTAATTTTTCACCTAAGATAATGCCCAGGCCAATGATTATTTTTAAATATGTATTTTAAAATATACCAATGCAAGATTAATGGCCTAATTTTATTGGCTCTTATTAAATTTGTATGTAGCTATTTGTGAGCTCAATTATTGGTTTGTCCACTACAAGAGTAGATTCTTGAAATCTCAAACATTATATTTATTTGATATATAAATTTTGAACCGTATTGACACTTAATTACTTCAATTATTTCAAAAGTCTTTTAAAATTATATTTCTTGTCTTTAAAAATAGACAAGACTCCTATTTTTAATGGAACGACCCTGACCTTGAGAAGCCTGCCATTTCGGACAAAGAGACGGGCTTTGGCTGGGACCGAAATGACTAGTTGTCTGGGGCTGACTTCGGAGGTCGGTCCTGGGTCGCCAATCTTGGGTATGGGTTGCCTTCTTGGTCCGCATCGCTTATCTTGTGCCACGAATACTCATTCTTGGACCGTTTCCAAAATTTCTATCAAGTAGATTATATAATATAAATAATTGTGGAGCTCTGATGCGAAGATAATTGAATATTAAATGATAACGTAAAAGCAAAATATCTCATCGTATATATTGTGAACACGCTTAACTTATCTCTACTTAATATTTCCCCTGTCTCATTTTATCTGTTCTACTTATTATTTATTGGTCAAACTAACTCTTTCTTCTTTGTTTATTTTCTTTAGTATTTTTAATTTATTTTTGAATTTGATTTTTTTTTAATGTTTAATAGTACTTTTAGTGTAGTTTCTAAATATATAAATTTTATATACTAATACTAAACTTAATATTATGAAAAATTGAATTAAAAATAAATTCAGTCAATCATCGTTAATTGAACCAGACACATAAAATGAGACGGATGTAGTATTACATTCAAAAGTTGTTGAGAGGATCGATATTTACTATTTAGGTATAGGAAAGAAGAATAGTCATTTGATCGAAAAAAGAAGAATAGTCATAACTAGCTGAAACACGTACTGTAGTTTGCAACATTTGGTCATTCGTATTAATTATGTATGTATGGTAAGTTGATTAACGTAACAGGACGATTTGGTAGAGAATAATAAATGGATCTGTGGTTGCTGTAATTACATGTGTCCAGTTGTTTTGCAACTATTGTCGGGATTATTTTATGTTATATCTTTTGGGTGCATTTAAAAAGAATGAGCCTCTCAAAAAAAAAAAAAAAAAAAAAAGAGAAAAAAAAAAAAGATTGAGTCTAGCCAAGGATCTTGTGGTCCAATGGTACCAAATTGAATTCTCACATGGGAGATTGTGAGTTCTGCTATTGACTCTTTGTACTTTAGTAGGTTGAGAAAGTAGTTATGAATAAATATTGTATTATAATAGAGTTAATAGCATTAGTTAATAGTATTAAAAAAAAAAAGAATCCTGTGATCCAATAGTACCACGTTGAGTTAATAGCATTAGTTAATAGTATTAAAAAAAAAAAATCTTGTGATCCAATAGTACCACGTTGCTCCCTTATATGGGGAGGTGATTGGTCCAAGTCTCAGTGAAGGCATTTGCCATAATAGTTTGTATATGTAGGTATTCCCATTCTTATTAAAAAAAAAAAAACCATCGGTCTCCAATTTGAAAATATTACAAATTGGAACTGGAACCTTTTAGGAAAGTTTCGGTTCTGATTTTTGAATCGACGATTTTGATTTGAATTGTCAGTTTGAATCTTTTTCTTTTAAATGTTGTTTTTTTAATTTTTAAAATAGTGAAATTTCAATAATTTTTTTTTTGAATTTATCATTCTAAAATATTTTTAAAATGGTTATATGAAATATTTAAACTTTAAAAATAAAAATAATTGTTAAAATAGTTAGATCATTATCTTACGTAGTTACATTTAAAATTTATTATTAAAAATGTCAATGTATGGCAATAGAATATCGTGACACACTTGACACATTGAAAAATGTTGAGACTACAACAATGTTGCAATCAATCTTGCAAGTCCAGAAAATGAAGAAATTTCAAAAATAGCCATTGTTGCAGCATTCATTGATCTTGTATGTAAAATACTTATTGTGCATCCTTTATATATATTATAACTAATAAACATTTACAATTCATTTCATTTTATAGACTGAATCTGCTTGGATTAAAGGCAAAATCAGCATCAATCTTGACAACAAAAACTCTTGGTATATAGGATGTCGTAGCCACTGTTTAAAAAAAGGTATATGCACAATGTGGCAAACTATTTAACTGCATGCATTATGGTGAAAAGACAACAGTGGATACTCTAAGGTTAGTATCAATTCAACAAAAAAGTTTTACAAAAAAAATACACACACACATACAAAATCCAGTACTACACTCATTCATACTAATTCCAAAAATATGAACGTCAAAATGAACATATGCAAAATGGATGTGAAAATTATTGATGAAACTGGACACATTACGACATCAGTATTCTGACTACTTGCAAAGTCATTGTTGTTACTATATAGTAAACAAATTATGAAACTAGAACAAGAGGTACTACTCATGAACCTTATACAAATACAATAAATATTAATATTTTGTTCAATACATTTACATTATAATCATCAATACTTTCACATGAGAATCTACGACACTCATCTCACAACACATAAACATGTAGGGGAAAAACTACCACTGCCAAATATCTACAGACGCTTGCAAGATAAAGAGTTCATAGTACAACTAAAATCCTAGTGATATACACAGCAAGATAAATCCACAACTTCTTATACCATAATTTCATTGGATGACGCGACCCTCTATGTTATCACCAGTAACCCAATTATACATGACACATTACACATATATATATAAAAAAAATGGATAAGTACTGAAGATGAAGACAATAACAATGCTACCCAAAATAGAATTACGAAGACTTGGAGCAATTCAAACCAAAAGTAGTATTTATTTAGATTATCATTTTTAGACTAAGTATTTAGACTAGCGTTTTTACAAAGTTGCAAACATTGATTTTAATGACAATTATAATCAATCTCTCTTATATTATCTTGCATTCATATACTTTGAATTACCGATTTAAATAAACAAATTCAACATTCAATTACATATGCATAAACATCTCCTATATAGTCTTGCATTTTTATACTTTGAAGTACTTATTTAAAAATAAACATTGGGTATTATCCTATTCGCGCAATGCGCGTGAAAACTTAGTGTGTGTGTGTGTGTGTGTGTGTGTGTGTGTGTATAATGATCAATTTTTTGGTTTGGTTTGAATTTTAACTAAATCGAACCGAAACCATTCGATTTATAGAATATAGAATCGATCAGATTTTAATAATAAACCAAAATCGAATTGTTTAGTTCGATTTCGATTCGGTTCAGATAACTCAAACTGAAATGTCCACCCCTAATAACAACCACTCGTTTCACGATGATGCAGACCGTATAAAATGGACTCCCACTATCTTGTAATATAACGTCATTCATATATCATCACCATTGTCCTTTAACACCACAACTCACCCTCACTTCATGTCCTATCAATATTACACCTAAGGATGTCAACGGGGTTGGTGGGGCGGTAGTATACTCCCCATTCCCGTTCCCGAAACCCTATAACTAACGGTCCCTGTTTCCATCCCTGTTTTCGTTGGGGATAGGAAATCCTTTCCCATCTCCATCCCTGTTCTCGTTGGGGATAGGAAATCCTTCCTCATCTCCATCCCTGTGGGGAATTTCAGGGATCGATAGAGAATATAAATATTTAATCAAAGTAGTATAATTCACAATATTTAAATTAAAAAAAATGTAAATATTAAATTTTTAATCTTAGAATAGTTAAATCTTCATCAATATACAATAACAATTGAAATGTCAAATATAATAATATTCAAATAATTTTCATTCACCAGGACTATGTGGTTTAATGGTACTCGGGTTGGACTTCCATTTGGAAGGTTATGAGTTCAAGCCTTACTGGAGGTGTTATTGGTTCTTTGTGTTTTAGTAGGTTGAGAATGTATATCAACAGATACTACAATGTAATAGGGCCAGTTATTATTATTATTATTATTTGTAGCCCCTTGTGAATATTGTTTTAGTCTAGTGTTCGATTAATATTATACTTATTTGACCATATTTTACCAATATTTCTATTCAATTTTATGATAGATCTGATCCCGTAAACTTATACTTATCCTGACCAATTTTAAAAAAGTTAAATCTTCGTTTGATAAAATCTTTTTAATAATGACCTACAACTAATTTTAGTATTATTTGCATTAGACAAAACCCTTTTCTTTTAATAAAAGGAAGACGTGGGCTTGACTCAAATTTCATTTTGTTCTTCCTTTCCGTCTTTTCTCGTCTATAACCGGAAATATAATAAGTATCCAATCTTATCCCTAACCGTACATCATTTATCAAATGATTGAATATAATTAAGTGATCAAATAATTGACTAACAAGTAACAAGTAACAACTAATATGACCATAATCAACTAATAATTAATCTTTAGGGTTAATCTATATTTAGCCACCTAAATTTCCATGGAGACACGTAAAGGCATGAAGAAAAATCTCACATTTTTTTGTTAGGATTTACCGATTTAGTATGGGATAGTTCATATGGCCATATTCATTCTAAATATAGAAACTTACCATTGAGTTTCGTCATCCGTTTGGTGAGATATGATATATATCAACACCTTTTTCTTTAAGCTTATTGGCTAAAGAAAAATCAAATAAATTCAAACTTTAAGGATTATGGCAATTGTAATGATAATTATGATCAAACTTGTTAAGTTTAAAATATTAGTATTGATGGAGAAATGTACTCTATGTCTAAAATTGATTAGGCATAAAAATGGAGGTTCATGAATTAATTAGGTTTAGAAGATGATTGGAACGGGTAATGTTTGAGGGACCTATGTAAGAAGGGAAGAGATCTACATGTGCAAATTGGGTTAAAGATCAAAGTTAAGGGGTGAAGGCGTAAATACTAAATGAATGAGTATAAAGTGAAGAAGGTGGAAAAGTTTGGTGGCCAAATCACGAGAACGCATAAAGTATAGGGTCCAAGGCACAAAGAATGAAAAGAATGGGTTTAAGGGATAGTTTGGTGGGACAACCAGCAATGGGGAGTGGAGTGGGGGGGGGGGGGGGAGAGGGTTTACCATCCCCCCCCACCTAGACGTGAGTCCAGCGGGGGTTGGCGGGTGGCGACCAGCCGGCTTTTAGGTTGAGGGGCTTGGGGGGAGGGGGGACGGTTGCGAATGGCTACAATGGGACGCATGTGAGGTCTAAAATTTCTGGAATTTGTTGTTCACTAGTTTCCCACTATTTTTTTTTTTTAAATCTCAAAACGCTATAAATAGCCATGTTCTCACCCAGGTATCATCATCTTTTCAATGAGCACTTGAAGTCCCGTGTTTATTGTCTTTTTTCCTTTTTGATTGGCAACTTGATTAATTTGTCTAAAAGTTGTAATAGCCTCTATTTGGTTTAAACTTGTATCTCAAGCTGTTGCCAGGGTACTGCCATGTCTTTGTTTCGCCCAATTTCGTGCAATCTCTTCCCGATCTGCTCCAAAGTGTCTTCTACTCATATCCAATGACTCCTCAGCTCCAAACTCGGCTAAAATTACTCCAATATGCTCTTTTTCATTTGTTTCATGAATGGGAACATACAACTATAGATAAAGACACATGAATTACTCCCAATTCAAAACTTCCTAGGCCAAATTATACACAAAAAGGGTTAAGATTGGGGTCAAAATATAGTCAAATAAAGAGGTTATCAATCGCCATCTTCCTTCCTTCGTACTAGCTATTTTATCGATTTATTTACTTTGTCAACCCACTCCTTCAAAATGACTAGTTGGATCTCCCTTCGCCGGTTAGCAACCCGCTAGCCTCCAAAGTCTGGTGCCTGATTGATACTCTTATCCATTGCCTCACTAAAGGCAAGCTTTGGCTATTCCCTAACGGACTCCTTTCCTCTAGCTTTGCCTTCAACATGGGCTACTTAACTGGTGGTCTTAAACTTTCCCTTGACAACCTCTTCTCTCCTGAGGCATATATGCTTAAACAAGTGGGAAGTGGGTTTGCTTGGGCATTGGGGCGAGCAATTGCCAATTGTGCCTAGTCGGACTACAACCTCTATTGCAGTAGGGCTAGTTATCTACAAGTGATTATGTTTGCTAACTCCAAGGCCAACTACTAGATGCTAGGTCAAGCTCTTGAGAAATCAGGTGAGTTCTTGTTGCGGAGCGTTTTCTTTGACTGAAAAAGTGTCGGTTGGACCCCTAGTTTTTCTTGGCCATGAAACTAACCCCCGAGAACATGATTGCCACCCTACCTAACGGCCAAGGTGTTCCCATAAGTCTTGAGATTGGTTGCTTCTTAACTTGGCCATTTCGTTATATTTTTGGATTATTGTTTGCGCGCTGCCTACAAGATTCAAACATAAGTATTGTAGTAAGAAGAGTGGAGTAGAAACCATTAGACCACGTGTCTAGATGATGATTGGATGATCTTTGAAAGGGGAGGGAAGGCGGGGCAGGGCAACTTTTTACAATGTCGTTCTCTAAAAAATGAGTGATTTTTATGCCTCAATAAACCATGTCTACCCACTTGTCATCACTACAGGTGGCCACGTGTCACTGCCCAACCCCATTTACTAATAAGTATTGTTTATTACTTCTACTTGCACAATAGATAAAGTAGACTAGTTGGTTACCGCCTTGATAACTAATTTTTCAAGTCCGCAATACCCAATGACTCCATCAATGATATATATATATATATATATATATATATATATATATATATATATATATATATATACACACACACACACACACACACACACACACACACACATATTCTATTGTTTCCTTTGGTAGTTTTTTTTTTTAATTTTTAATTTGATCTTTTCTTTAGTACATCATAGTATATGGCATTGACTATCAAGTCTAGAGGTGGCCAAAACTCAAGCTTAGGATGGGTTCATGATGAGCCGGGGTTGGACTTGGGTTGATACGTGAATAAACCAGGACCAACCCATTAGTTATTGGCCAGTCCCCATTTCGAGCTTTCCCGGGCCTCTAGAGGGCTAGTCCTTCTGAGCTAGCCCTTTTTTTAAAAAATTAAAGATTAAAGTTTTGTTGTTTAAAACTAGGTTGTAGTTTTTGTTTTGTTTTGTTTTTTTTTTTTTGTTTTGTTTTTTTTGTTGTTGTTTTTTTTTTTTTTTTTTTTTTTTTTTAATAATGAAAGGAACATAATTGAGCTTGCTCTTAATATTATGAAACATTAAGATGCTTAGTATCCTCAATAATCGAGAGAAGTCAAAGCTCACATGATTCTTTACTTTTATAATGGCATTAGAAAAATAACTAGACTTAACTTGCTCTTAATATTGCGAAACAGTAAGATGCATAGGTATTATCAATAATTTAGAGGAAATAAAGCCAACATAGTTCTTTGTATGCACATCGTTGGATGATTCTCATTCTTGATTGGAAGTAGTGGTGGACTTTTCACAGGAGCCAGCAATTAGTGTGGCTTCCGATGATGTATCTATGATCAACTATTCATCTATGTCGTCTTTTCATCTTGAATATATCAATCTTAAACGCATTCGTCGGCATAGTCCTAATATTTCTTCAATATAAAAGTCTTATTGGATTCCGAAGTCAAAGTTGATCTCTTGTCATCTAACACCCTCTTACTAGCACTAAAAGCAGACTTAGAAGCAAGTCAAGCAACTGCTAAATCATGACATGCAAGAATATCCTTTAATTTGCACATTGCAACAACCCAAAATTGTAACCATTGGTAACAATGTTGCACTGCCTAGTGTAACACTACAACGTAGTGAACATACTCTAGCATGGCAGCAAAGCTACCGTGCTAGAGTGGTAGGTTGGGTGGTAGACTGCCAACCTGCCACTACCAACTTGCTAAGTAGCCGAGCTCGCCGCAAATTATGTCATGGAATCGTGTTCACCGAGAATGGTGAACACAAGGCAAAACGACGTCGTTTTTAGGTCAAAAAAAAAAAAAAATTGCGGATGTGGAGTTAACGGCGCACGTTTGATCAAATTATTAATTTTCTATTATGAGATTATGAATTTTATGAAAATTCATAATCTCATAACAGAAAATTCATAATCGCATAACAGAAAATTCATAATTTCACAACTGAAAATTCATAATCTCATAACAGAAAATTCATAATCTTATAACAGAAAATTCATAATCTCATGGTTCCAAAGTGAATGTGTAGGCATGGTTCCAAAGTGAATGTGCAGGCATGGATTCATAATTTATGAATGTCCGTGATTTCGGACGGGAATATGTAGGCATGGTTCCAAAGTGAATGTGCAGGCATGAATTCATAATTTATGAATGTCCGAAATTATGAATGTAATGAAAATTCATAATCTCATAACAGAAAATTCATAATCGCATAACAGAAAATTCATAATCTCATAACTGAAAATTCATAATCTTATACCAGAAAATTCATAATCTTATAACAGAAAATTCATAATCTCATGGTTCCAAAGTGAATGTGTAGGCATGGTTCCAAAGTGAATGTGCAGGCATGTATTCATAATTTATGAATGTCCGTGATTTCGGACGGGAATGTGTAGGCATGTTTCCAAAGTGAATGTGCAGGCATGAATTCATAATTTATGAATGTCCGAAATCTTTGTTCACCTCAAATTAAAGTGAAACCGCAAAATGTGAAAATAAAGAAGAAAAGTCACGCAATTAATTAAAAAAAAAAAGAAGAAGAAGATAACGGTGTACTAACACCGTTGGAACCGTGTTCACCACGGTTCCATGGCATAACGTCTGCGAGCTCGCCTGGTCTGATCCTAGATCTGAGCTCAATTCTAATTAAGTTCTGGGTTTGCTATTGGACCGGTCCCGAGCTAGGCCTATTGGGCTTTTACTTCCAAGGGCTAGAACCAACCTATACAGGATGGTTCGAATTTGGGGTTAGGCTTAAACACGATCTTTTAAGGCGCGCGTAAACTCAATTTTTTCGGGGTCAATTCAAGGTTGGTTTGATAAAAAATCGGCATGTGGTCATCTTTAGTATTGACCATTAAATAAATTAGAGTTTTGAACGAACAATTATTTTTTTCTAAAATTCTGAAAATTAAAATTTTAAAATTACAGAAAATATCAACGCTTTGAATTTTTTCTTAACATTTTTGAAAAAAAATATAAAAACTATTAATAATTAATAAATTAAACATTTTAAAATATATAAAAAATTATTGAAAATAAATATATAAATTTATACCTTGGAATAAAATTAATAAATTTTAAAAAATTTAATAACAAATGAGTTAAATCAACTCTTTTTTTTTTTGAAAGTTAAATCAACTCTTATTGATCAAAACATAATTACAAAATATAAGAATACAATAAGCATTATGATTGGTTGAACAACTTAAAATTTTCAACTGAAAAATAAAATAAAATAACGGCCGTTCCACTTAATTGATTGATTAAACTACGTATCAGCTATCCTTTATTGGTGCTTTAGATTTTCAACACAATATTGTACCCATTGACACCATAAAAGTCCCCACATGCTCATAGATCGATAATTTCATGATTATTTTTGTCATCATGCACTGCCGTTTCTCCCACCGTGCATGGCTGCCGGAACAGTGACAGCTTCTTGTTTTGTTGGTCTTTCCGGTGGCATCTCGGTCGCTGTTATGTCTTGAATCTTAGCATCTAGCGCCGCCACTGGCAAAGCTTGAGTCTTCCGTTTTCTGTATATTGCATATAGGATCATCTGTGCTATTCCTAATGCAAATCCTAGTACATTTGGCGTCTGTTCATGCAAAAAAAAAAGTGTTACAGAGAATGTTGATGAGGAGGGATAAAATAAAATAAAATAAAAGTAATAAAACACTTACAGCTACATAGTAATCGTGAATTAACACGCCGTAGAAAAACCAAACCACAGCACAGAGTGTAAGGAAGAAGGACAATAGAAACGGCATGTATTCTACACTCTTTGTCCTTATAACTTTCCTCTGCAATAAATATACATTGGTCTGTAACTCAATTGTTCTGATATTATATATATATATATATATATATATATATATATATATATATATATATATATATATATATATATATATATAAATTAACCTTAACGTGCGAACCTGCGAACTCCTGAAGGATTGCATCGCATTTACTATCTGATTGCACCGTATCCGGATACGATTGCACCACAAGGTTCTCCAAACATGCCTAGGAACTGTAGCTATGTAATCATGTAGTAGTTGCGGTGCAATCCTTCAAAAGTGTGCAGTTAGCGGTGCAATCATGTAGTAGTTGCGGTGTAATCCTTCAGAAGTTCGCAGTTCGCAAGTAGGGTTAATTGGTTCTCACATGATTATGATTATATATATATATATATATATATATATATATATATATATATAAAAGGATGGGATCTTGTAAGAACATCCGAGCTAGGTAAAAATTATGAATTGATCCCGGTCATTGATCCGGATATAAGACTGCTCTAAAGTCTAAAGCAATGAAATCTAAAAATAATGATGTGACATTTTGATAAATATTTATAAATTTTGAAATGAATTATGCACAAACGGCAAAGTGTATCTAGTAATAGGTATAATTGCACTCAAGATGGTGCACTTCACATGACACTGGCGCACATTATAATATTAATTAATGCACCTTAAAGTTTAGAATATTTATTAAAAGGGTTAATCAACAATTTGGTCGCTCAATTATTAGCGAACTGTCAATATAGTCCCTCAATCGCTTTTTCATCGATTTAGTCCCCGATATCAATTATTTTTAGTCGATTTGCACCCTCCGGCCGTCTTCCGTCAACCAGACGGTGAGAACTTCGATTTAGCAGGGGCATTTTGATCTTTTCTTATCTTCAACCCTCTTCTTGACCGGAGGAGTCCAAGGTTTTGTTTCTTGACCGGAAAATCACAGCTCTGATGCCCATGCTATTGAATCCCAAATCATTTTCTTCATTCTCGTCGGGGGCAAGGATGAGCTCCGGCGCTGTTGCAACTTCTCTTGCACTCCCATCCAACGCATTTAGCTCACCCAAAGCCCTCAACGCCAAGTGAGCCGCCTTCTGCCCTGACATCATCATCGGCCCAAATATTGGCCCCTGAAACCGATTCGATCATACCCAGAATTAGAATTAGTGTTTTCGTGGTTCATCGACACCAAAGCCCAGTTGGTGACCACTCCGCCCACTCTGCCATTCTTCACGATCAAATCCTCCACCTCCACCATGTTGAAGAGCTTAACGTTCAGCCTGACTAGGAGCTTGCTCATGATGGTGGAGGTAAAGAGCGCCGCGTGTTTGATGACAACATAGTTGTCTTGCTCCTCGTACTCCACGCCCAGCTCGTCCAGGAACATCTGCGCCGATTTCCGCACCAACATGGCGGAGAACAACTGCCTTCCGAGCCACGCGCCGTCGCTGGGGCTGACAGACTGTTCAATAATGGCGACCCGGACATTGGGGTTCTTGCTGAACTTGTATGCGCAGGAAAACTCGGTGGCTCCAGCTCCGACCACAATAACGTCGGTGTCGGCGTAGCCGCGTAGGTAATCATGTATCTCCGGGTCATTTCACGGGAGACGATGGATTCTTTGATAGGTTGAAACTTGAAGGAATCAAAGTTTTAAGGGGTGTACGATGCAGATATTAAGAGGTTGTGAGAATGAAGAAAATGATTTGGGATTCAATAGCAGGGGCATCAGAGCTGTGATTTTCCGGTCAAGAAACAAAACCTTGAGACTCCTCCGGTCGAGAAGAGGGCTGAAGACAAGAAAATACCAAAATGCCCCTGCTAAATCGGAGTTCTCACCGGCTGGTTGACGGAAGACGGCCGGAGGGTGCAAATCGACTAAAAATAATTGATATCGTGGACTAAATCGATGAAAAAGTGATTGAGGGACTACATTAACAGTTCGCTAATAATTGATGGACCAAATCGTTGATTAACCCTTATTAAAATATATGTTACAAACTAGAGACGTGCACCATGCAAAATTTAGTACCTCCGATTATTTATATATATATATATATATATATATATATATATATATATATATATATATATATATAATATATATATATATACACTCAAAATCCGTAAATTAAAAATGCACCTATGTCACTTCACTTCAACATATCAAGAAATGTACTTGAAAATTTTGCCTACCACACATCCAAAGTTAATAACATTTTTAAAATTGTCACTACGTTTTTTTTTTCCCCTTTTTCTTTTACTTTCGAGCTATTAATGGTCTTGCCAGATCGACAGTTAATAATAATATAATCGGCATTTTTTTTTATAGGAAGCATTATTCTCTTATAATATTAATTCTATATACTCATTTTATGTTGGATGGAGCTAAGGGATATGATCCAACCAAAATTTTGCCTACCACACATCCGAAGTTTATAACATTTTTGAAATTGTCACTGCATTTTTCCCTTTTCTTTTACTTTCGAGGTATTGATGGTCTTGCCAGATCGACATTTAATAATAATATAATCGGCATTTTTTTTTTATAGAAAGTATTATTATCTTATAATATTATATTAATTCTATATATATATATATATATATATATATATATATATATATATATATATATATATATATATATATATATATATATATATATATATATATATATGAACTCACTTTATGTCGGATGGAGCTGAGAGATATGATCAAACCAAAATTTAGTTGGGTAATTGATGAATTACCATAATGCTAAGAGGAGCTGCAAAAACGCAGATGGAGAAGGTACAACAAAACCATCCAACAATTTTAACTCTCCTCGGACCCGTCGAAAATAGGTAGGTGAAAACCACGAGGAGCCCCAGAGCTCCAACGTTGAAGATTAGTAGCACCCAAATGGTGAAAATCTGCAAATTAAATGGAATTCATTATATATTATTCCAATTAATTGAGCAAAAAAAAAAAAAAAAAAATTGGGAAAAAGATGGTGCAACTAACGTAATAACCTTGGCCTGTTTGGTTGCATAAACGATGTAGATGGTGAGATATATAGACTGTATACCCATTCCAAGGCTGTTAATAGTAACCAGCAAGAACATATGCTTCTTCACATATGCGTAGTATAAATATAGCATACAGCTGAACAATGCAACTGAATAAGGAATGAATTGAAACCCCTCTGATGATTTTCTCTTATATATCACATGAAAAGCTGGCCTGCCATGCAACCAAACCAAACAAAAACATATATATATGCATTATTATTAGATCAAAAATCAAGAAAATAAGTGGGTTGTGGTTACAGTGGAGACAAGAACACCATGAAGGACATAATGTTTCCTGCAAAAATGAGAAAAGGGAAGAACACATTACATTAGTTAACTAGTCATGATAACCTAGGAAGCTAAGCTAGAATAGAATTGTGAATGATTTTCAACAATGTTGTTTGAGTTGGGTTAGTTGTTGTACAAGAATGTGACTAATGAACAAAAGAGAAGAGAAAGTTTTAGAGGAAGGACTACTTGCCAAGAATGCCAAAGACATTAGCTAGAGAATTTGCCATTATTGGTGGATGGGCACTTTGAGATCAATCCCAATGTAGAGTTGTGGTTATCTCTTTTTCTCTCTTGGCTATCTCTTTCTCTCTCTCTGATCTGTGCCTTGTAGAAGATGATGATGGGAACTCTGTGTTTTGGCAACATTTATATAGCACTCCAAAGGTGGTGATTGAGATTTATAGAGATGGAATATTTGAGTGTACTAATTAAGAATGTTTGGCTTCTTCTTCAATTCCACACCAACTATCTTGCATTGTGTCAAAATTTGGACCTCAAAGATGAGGTCTAAGCTAGATCTCAACCGTCTAAAACCAAAATAGTCATTGCCACCTTTTTTTAAGAGCCAGCGAGATAGGACGAAAGCAACCATTAATTGTCTTCGTCTTAGATAGATGATCTGATCTAAATCTAAACATAAGATGACGGTTATAGATGTGGTGGTTTCAAACAACCATTGTCATTTTATTTTCAATGGCAATGGTTATTCCTAAATGGAGATAACCACTTTTATATCTTTCAAATACTTGACTATTCTTTAAAAGAACAAAAATAAAACTAAAAAATTGCACACTATATCTGAATACCACGTAGTGTTAACCACATCAGTATGTAGTAACCTACTGAATATCACTAGAAAGAATTAATAAGGTACAACACATTAATGCAACCAATTACATTAGTGCGTACAATTTTAATTCTAATAACTTAATAATTAGATTTAACAATGTTAAGGGAAAACTGAAAAGAAGAAAGGTAAAATTAGAAATTATTTGTATAAGAAAGAAAACATAAGGTATAAGTTATTGATGCGATTACACAAATAAATTTGTTGTTCCTATTATAACACCAACATTATTGTCGCTCTTACTTAATTATATAGTTTTTTTTTTTTTTTTGGTCAAAGTACCTGTCAAATTCCTGTATTATACTATTTTGTTCAATTTATTCCTTGTACCTAAAGTTTGTAATTTAATCCCAGCCTATACTTTAAGATTTAGAACAATCAAGAAGGAGAATATTTCACATCATTTATTTTTTTCATTAAGTTTGCTCACATGGCACAGACATGGCGGGCAATGTTAGATTTTTAGATGTAGCATAAAATAATACGGAGTAATTATTTAAAAGTACAAATTACTACATACAAATCTAGAAGTTGAATTTGAACCTTGACCTTTTACTTAATATAAAAAGCTCTCTACCACAAAACTACACACTAATCTTGTTATGTAATTGTAAATAATAAGTAATATTACTTATTCTACAAAAATACTATGATTTTTTTTTAAGAAGAAGAAAAGACATTTAGAAACGATTATGATAGTGAGCAAAACAGCCTCAACAATCAAGGATAATATTTAACATTTTATTTGATTATGAGAGTGTTCGCGGTATGTATTTATTATTAGAGAAGTCTGAAAATATTTCAATATATGTTGAACGTAACATACTGATTATGTTGGACAATCAGTAACTCATGCTAAAATTAAAGAAGGAATAAAGAGGGGAAGCAAAGGCTTTTTTGCTCGTTGTCATAATCGTCTTTTCCCTTTTTATATCTTAGCATTTTAGTCGAATAAATAGTATTACTTATTTTTTACAATTATACAATAGATTAGTTTGTAACTTTGTGGTATTAAGCCTCTTATATTTGGTAAGAGGTTAAGAATTTGAATCCAATTTCTAATTTTGTAATTTTTACCATTAAATAATTATAATTATATTATTTTATGTCAACTCACAAAATTTGACATGGTAATGTCATTGTCAAGTGGACAGACTTAAAGGAAAAAAAATAAAAGGTATTAAGTATTATCATTCGTTGTTCTAAATATTAAAATACATGGATTGAATTTAACAAAATTTAAGTACAAAGACTAAATTGAACAAAATAGTATAGTATGTACACGAACCTAATAAGTACTTTGACCTTTTTTTTTTTTTTTCTTTTTGGTGAGGAAAAAGCAGTCGTTATATCGTAGAACGGTGCCGTTTCTTTAAGTAAAGAAACGGCCCGCCATTATCGTTAACGTAGTTCGCATGTTTGGTGTATTAAACACCAACTGACATTACAATATATCTGAACCGACACTGTTTCACGTATTATTTTTATATTATGAGTGTTCACGGTATGTATTTATTATTAGAGAAATCTGAAAATATTTCAATATATGTTGAACATACTGATTATGTTGAACAATCAGTAACTCATGCTAAAATTAAAGAAGGAATAAAGAGGGGAGGCAGAGGCTTTTTTGCTCGTTGTCATAATCGTCTTTTCCCTTTTTATATCTTAGTATTTTAGTTGAATAAATAGTATTACTTATTTTTTACAATTATACAATAGATTAGTTTGTAACTTTGTGGTATAAAGCCTCTTATATTTGGTAAGAGGTTAAGAGTTTGAATCCAATTTCTAATTTTGTAATTTTTACCATTAAATAATTATAATTATATTATTTTGGGAAAATGGCACTTTTTACCCCTGAGTTATATACTTATAGCACTTTTTCCCCCTTAGGTAAGCACATTAGCCCCCCTCAATTATTCTAAAAGTGGTGCCTTTTCCCCCTAATATATTAAATTGACATTTATACCCTTAAAGTAAACATTTTATTTATTTTATTACTCCAACAAATTATTGCGTATACGTAGGGAGGACCACGGTTCGGTTTGAATTGAACCGAATACTAAAGCAATCGAATTAATAGTTTACGGTTATAATTCAGATCTAGAACCCAATATTTAAATATCAATTTATTAAAATTATGTATCAAAAAATTGAATCTTGAACCGTGAACCGGCGGTTCCGGATCTGATTCGCGATTTTGAACCGTCTTTATTTTAAAATTTTATTTTTTATTTTAAAATAGTCTAAATTCAACAATAAATGTATTTTATTTTTTCAGTTCGGAACATGAACCATCCGTTCCGGTTCACGATTTTAATAAACTCTTAAATATCGAATTTTGATTCTAAATTGTAATTGGAATATTTCGGTTTGGTTGCTATGGTGTTTGTTTAGTTTGAACCAAATTATGGTCATAATTTGTTGGAAAAAAAAATAAATTTAATATTTAGTTTAAGGGTAAATATATCCATTTAACATTTCAGGGGGAAAAACAGCCACTTCAATAATTTATGGGGAAAAAATGCTATAAGTATATAACTCAGGGGGAAAAAGTGTCATTTTTCCTATGGAATATCAAGGGTTTAGGAACTTCATAATCATCATAAATAATTAAATAAAGATGAAAGAAAATTAAAGTGAATAATAATAAAAAAAGAGTTTAGTGGAGTGGAGAGTAATTCACAAAATTAATTTGAGTAATAATTGTTGATCCATAATTGAAAATTAACATTGCAATACTTATGTTATGTTTCTAAGAGCATCCCCATTAAAGCATTGTTCACCGTCTTTTAGGAAAAAATTGCAACTTAAAAGAGAGGGATGGAGGAGAGAGAAGAAGTAGGGTGCACCCAAGTTTTTTCAGAGTTTGTGGGTCTCACCAAGAGAGAAAAGGAAGTTTGCGGGTCAATTTTTTTTTTTTTTTCCAGCTTTGTTTTTTTTTTTTTTTCTTTTTTTTTTTTTTTTTTTTTTTTTTTTTCACATATTTTTCTCTCTCCTCTATCTTATTTGTCATCTAAAAACTTGTGCTAAAAACTTATCTATTAAGGATGCCCATATAAGCATTTACTATCTCCACACAAATTGCAAATGACATCAGCAAAGTACGAATGCATTAATTGTGTTCACATTTACTGCAATAAATAAAACATTCTTACAAATTTCAATAACCACATGTTTCAACTTTCAATATTTACATGAACATCTACACCTACTTCAACATTATAAATAAGTCATCCCAATCTGCAATTCCAGAATGTGGACTGGAAGAAATTGTGGAAGCTCATGGTCCCTCTAAAAGTGAAGAATTTTTTATGGCGTTGCGCTAAGACATCCTCCCAGTTTGAGAGAATTTGAAGAAACGCCGCGTTTGGATTGGAGGTGGTTGTCCGTTCTGCCCTTCAGAGATCGAGACAGTGGACCATATTTTCTGCTCATGCCCTTTTGCCGTAGAAATCTGGGGAATCAATGTCAACCTTGGCGATGGTACGTTCTTGTCGCTATTAAATAATGCCATGCAATGTCCAACCACTCAATCTGCTATGTTTGTGTTTGCTGGGTTGTGGCACCTGTGGATTGCTAGGAATGACCTGATATGGAATAACATTCATCCTTCTACTTCACGCTTAAAGGTTCAGATCGACGCATCCTGCTCCTCTTGGGTAGATGCTTACATGAAACAATCAGCTTCTCCTTTCGGCAGTCTTCTAAATAATGAGGTTTGGTCACCACCTCCAGAATTTATGTTAAAATGCAACTTTGACGCGGCTGTGTTTGACAACGATGCTGGTGTAGGTGCTATCATTCGTGACCATAGAGGCAAGTTCGTGGCTGCTTTCAATTCCAGATTTGCATGTGCTCGAGACCCTCTATTGGCAGAGTCAATGGCAGCCAAAGAAGCTTTGTCATGGTTGAAGGCCAATGATTTTAGAAATTTAATCCTTGAATCAGACTCTCTTTTATTTTGTAATCGTTTTGTTTCTTCCTCGTTAGATCTTTCTTATGTTGGTTTGGTTGTGAAGCAATGTCGTAGCATTGCAAATGACATCAGGAACGTGTCTGTTCACCATGTCAAAAGGTCAGCGAACCATGTCGCTCATGTGCTTGCACGGGTAACAGGTTCTTCCCCTGTCCTAGGGTCGTGGTTCAGTGTGCCACCATCTTGTATTTCACATTTGGTTATTGCTTAATAATATCTACCTTCTTCCTTTCAAAAAAATAAATAAGTCATCATCCACAACCAATATAATACTACAATTATGTTTTTGTCGTGGTTGGAATTAGGAGGATGATCGTGACTAAAATAGGGAGAAGAATATTTTTGGGAGCTTAGATCTCCTATAGAGCTTTATACCGTGCAATCTAGGGAAGATGAATATTTCTGGGAGCGGAAGAACTCAGGTAAGTTTTTCTGTTTCCACAGCCATTAATTTCTTTGCTAATTTAAAGTATGTCAAAAATTTAATTGATAAATTTGTTAAATTAATAATTGTCTGTGCATCGCACTGGACAATTACTAGTGAGTAATAAAATACTTGCATAATATAGGTAATGAGTGAGGACATAAGAGAATTGTTTATATTGACGCATTTATGGCCGGGGTGGTTGTGAGGAAAGTATCTTTGCCTTGCGTGCACGCGCGACACACACAGAGACTTGTGTTCATAGTTGATGATGGAACTATAGGGCTTGAGAGGGGGTCTACGATTTTGTCGTGACAAGAGGGTCCGATGAATTTGTGTAGAGATGGACTCAAAAGATGTGATTAAGGTAATTATAAGGAGCAAAATCAAGGAGGAGTGTATCACCTTGATGGTAGATTGCATGAGCCTTGATGACAGTTTGGAACAGGTTTCGTTCGCCTATGTCTTCTGAGAAGGGAATAAATGTGCTGATATATCATGACGAACCTCAGTCAGAATTGGGGTTGGGATACTTCCGTACTAGAGGAAGAGATCGCCAGTCTTCTCATGAGCGATGCAGGGGGGGAGGGGGGGGGGGGGGGGGGCTGCCACCCGTAGAATGAAATAGTACCGATGCCTAGCCTCTCTTTCCTGGCAAATTATATTGTGCATCGCGGAGCATAATCGATTATGCACCGCGCATCAAAACGACGTCGTTTTGTTAAATGAAAAGAAACGACATTAGCTTTCTGCCGTTCCGCAAAAAGTAACTCTGTTATTCAGTTTCATTTTATATACACTGCAGTTTCAGTTCAACACAACTACAGTTTCATTTCGATATAACTACAGTTTCATTCAATATTTATAGACTTAAATATGTGAAAATGTTATTTAATTTTATTTTATATACACTATAGTTTTATTAAAACACAACTACATGATCATTTTGATATAATTACAGCTTCATTGTACAATATACACTCAAATATGTGAAATGTTGTTCAGTTTCATTTTATATACACTGCAGTTTCATTTCACCACAACTATACAGTATCATTTTGATATAACTGCAGTTTCATTTGATAATATAAAAACAATATGTGAAACAATTTCGGTTCAGATATACTGTAGTGTCAGTTGGTGTTTAATACATCAAACATGCGGACGACGTTAACGATAACGGCGGGCCGTTTCTTTACTTAAAGAAACGGCGCCGTTTTTTTACATACACCGCGGTCTACAATATAATGACTGCTTTTTCCTCACCAAAAAGGAAAAAAAAAAAAAAAAAAGAGGTCAAAGTACTTATTAGGTTCCTGTACATACTATACTATTTTGTTCAATTTAGTTCTTGTACTTAAATTTTGTTAAATTTAATCAAGGGAAAATGGCACTTTTACCCCCTTTGTTATATACTTATAGCACTTTTTCCCCCTAAATTATTTAAGTGGCAATTTTTCCCCCCTGATATATTAAATGGACATATTTACCCTTAAAATAAATATTTCTTTATTTTTCTTCTCCAACAAATTATAACCACGATTTGAAAAAATAAAATACATTAAGTGTTGAATTTAGAATATTTTAAAAATAAAAAAATAAAATTTTAAAAGAAAGTTTGAACCAACCGTTCAAATTGGATCCAAAATCATGAACCGACGGTTCAAAATAAAACTCAAACCGCGATTATATATACTTATATGTGAGAGTCAATATAAATGCGGAAAAAAAACATACACTATTTGCAAATATTATAATTCTAATTTAAACTATTGCTAGTAGTTGTTCCGATTTGAACCTCCGGTTCACGGTTCAGGATCCATTATTTTTCAGTTCACGATTTTAATAAACAGAAACCCAAATATTGGGTTATGTTATGAATCATAAGTTCATAACTGAAGTTTTTTAATTTGATTGCTATAGTGTTTGGTTCAATTCGAACCGAACCGTGGTCATCCATACGTATAAGCAATAATTTGTTGAAGAAGAGAAATAAATAAAATATTTGTTTTAAGGATAGAAATGTCCATTTAATATTATCAGGGGGAAAAACCGTCACTTCTATAATAATTGAGGGGGCAAATGTGAATGCATGAATAACTCAGGGGGAAAAAGTGCTATAAGCATATAACACAGGGAGAAAAAGTGCCATTTTCCCTATTCCATAACTTCAAATGCACCAAATGGAGGGAAAAAAATTTCACCTTGATTCTGCAATATTATATATAGAGATTAGGATGAAAACATGTATAATTCATTGAGTATATATGGAAAGAATTATCATTCCTAATCTAGATATATATGTCGCTTGACCACCATATATGTCTTTAACATTTAAAATTATTTATTTACATCTTTTTATTATAATTATTATTAATATTTACAAACATTATAAATTTTAATTTATAATTTTATTTTAATATAAATAATAATTATTATCATCATTAAAATAATTAATATTTTATAAGAAATAAATTAGTAACAGATTGATGTTTTATTTTTTAAAATGAATCAAACAAAATATAATAATTATATGACTTTTAACAAAAGAAAAGATGAATTATTTTATAACTTTCAGTTAAATACTATAAAATAATCATTTTTTATAAAAATATTTTTCGTGTTTTCAAATGGACTCTTAATAAATATTGTAATAAACAACAAATTTTGGCAATACAATAAGGTTGTTTTTTTTTTTTTTCCTACTGGCTCTATTACAATGTAGTTTCTGTTCATATACTTTCCCAACCTACTGAAACACAAAGAACTAATAACGCCTCCACTGAGGCTCAAACTTACAACCTTCCAAATGGAAGTCCAACCCGGATACGATTAGACCACATAACAAATTAAACATGATGAAATAACAAAATAACAATGTCATAGTAGTTGTGGAATTTATAATGTAAAATTTACTGTGTATAAAGTCTATACTTCTTGACGAAATGACAAATGTGATTTTTAAAAATTAAAGATTAACATATTTTTTAAAAGCTTTGTGTCACAAAAGGTTTCGTGGTGTAGTTGGTTATCACGTCAGTCTAACACACTGAAGGTCTCCAGTTCGAGTCTGGGCGAAGCCATCTCTTTTTTTTTCACATACTATGTAACTGTATGCATAGTCCGTATCCCTTAACAATGCTCAATCTGAAACTTTAATCCTATTATACAGTTTTTATTTTATCATCATAAATAAAAGGGAGAAGTGTCAAATAGGCCCATGTACTATTGTCAAGTGCTTAATTTTCACTATAAATTAAATTAAATACTAATTAATCACACTTACCTACTAAATTTGTTCAATTAACTTTTTTTGCAGGTAAATGACTTTTTTTTTGCAGGTTAGCAATTCAATTATTAAAAAAATAATTTCAAAATAATTTAAAATTTATTAAAAAAAATAAAAATACAGCCACTGGCTGTCCGACGAGGACAGCCGGTGGCTGTATTCTTTTTATTTTTTTAAATTTTATTATATTTTATTTATTTATTTTAATAATTAAATAGGTAACCTGTTATTAACCTTTAAAAAAAGTCAATTGAATAAATTTAACTCGTAGATGAACTTATTTGACACTTAATTTAGTTCGTGGTGAAAATTGAGCACTTCGCAGTAGTAGATGGGCCTATTTGACACTTGTGCCTAAATAAAAAGAAGTAATGCTTAATTTATATCATCTTTTTAACTAATTTCAAAACACAATTTTATAGTGATGGAGTTAATACCCATTTTGGTCCCTTGACTATTAGGTTTTCACTACTTTGATCCTCGACTTTCAAACTTGCTCAATTTCATCCCCAATTATGCAATTGTTAATCAAAATGGTCCTAATCAAGACTATTTTGATTTGAACAAAGAACACCCATAAAATCCCCGTTAGGGCAGAGATTAGATGATGAAAAATTTTTATTACCCCGTGTAGGTGCAAGTGTAGGTATAGGAAGTGATCGAGGTGGGAATGTATCCCCATCTCACCCGGCAAATTATTCTGTGGACCCAAGTCGACCTTGTAAGGTGGACACATGTTCAAAATATACAATTTACGTACTGAATGTTCACAATTTATATACACAATTATATGCTAAATGTTTACAATTCAAATTGTAAACATTCAGTATGTAAATTGTGTATTTTAGACTCGGATCCATGGTGTAACTGCTAGGTCTCACCCCATGGCCATTCATGCATAGTCTAGATGAGGTCTAAATAGCCTAGGTAAAACAAAGAAAAATTCCATCAATTCAGCCTAAAGATAAAGCAAATTAGTCTGTATGTAGAATCTTTAATTTGGACTCTAATAATGGGCTTGTGAACAATATTGATTATTATTCTTCTATCAAAGTCTCCATAAAAATCTTGATTTGAACTTGAATATTTTCAAGGCATGCACATGGATCACATGCCTTCAATATGGCAATTGTCAAACATGGGCTTGGGTTGGTCCACATATAAGTTTTTTATTTGGTTGGAGGGCATATTATTTCGGCAAATTATATTGTGCACCAGGGCGCACAATGCATTGTGCATCTGGACTCAAAACAACGTTGTTTTGTACTTTTTCTTTCAAATTCTATTCCCCGTGTTTGCTGTTAACTTCTTTAAATAAAAGCACATGTTTCGAATGTACATAATTGTATAACAGAATACACATAATCTTTTTTGAAATGATAAGGATAATATATATAATATAACATAATACATAATCAGGGTTGTAAAAATCCCACCTAGGCACCGAGTAATCGGCGCCTAGGCGCTGGGCGCCCATAGGCCGTGGCGATTTCCGCCCTAGGCTCCCGCCTAGGCGCCCGCCTAGCGCCTAACTCGTCCGATTACGCCGAGTTAACTCGTCAATTTCTGTCGAGTTAACCCGACCAACTCGACCTTGCTAATTTTTTCCATTTATATGACAAATACATATAATATGACATATATACACTTGTAGACTAGTTTGATACTTTCAATCTTTGGATGATTGAAGTATTTGGGTATTTCATTTGAGTTTTTATTTTTTTAATATTCTTTTGATGTTATGACTTATGAATTGTCATTATTTCATTTATTTGGATGTGTTATTTGATTGAATGTTGAAAACAGACTCATTAAAATTGTCAAATTGCAAGTCTGCTACTGTTTTTTTCGCGACCGCCTAGCGCCGCCTAGATTCCGCCTAGGCGCCGACTAGGCCGCTTAGGCGCTAGGCGCTGCCCGGGCGCCCGACTAGCGCCCAGCGCCTACTGCAACCATGTACATAATACACATAAACTCTTAACTCTTAAAAAAAAATCATCTGTTTTAAATGTACATAATTGTACAATAGAATGTACATAATTGTATAACAGAATACACATAAACACTACTGAAAATTACGGAATTTCCGACCACCTGCAAGTGATCTTAAATCAAGTTGAAAGCAAAAAGTGGTCGGAAATAGCAGCAAAGGTTTTTTCGGATACCAAAAGTGGTCGGGAACAAGACTTTCAACTTGATTTGAGATCACTTTCAGGTGGTCGGAAATTTCAGAATTTCCAGTAGTGAAACTCCGTCGCGTCAACTCCCTACACAACTTAACAAAACGACATCGTTTTGGGAAGGACGGGGCGTACAATGCATCGTGCGCCCTGGTGCATGATATAACGATCGTATTATTTCCTTTTCAAAGCAATAACATATACGTTTGGGTGCACACATGCATTTTGTTAATCTATAGTCTAACTTACTCTTACAAATTTTATAAGTGAGAGGCATAACACTACATAGGCAAATATGGCAGGCTTGTAATTTCTTAGAGGTAATTACCGATTTGGTCCCTCGACTATGAGAATTTCACCACTTTGATCCTCGACTTTTAAAATTGACCAATTGCATCATCGACTATGCTATTTCTCACCTATTTAGTCCTAAGTCATAACTGCCGTTTGTGTAATGTTAAAATCAAGGATAAAAATGTAATTCATTTTTTTAGCCTTCTTTATTGTGTAATTTCATTCTTTTACACTTCCCCATTTTAGTCACCGGAGCAACCATGGTCGAAGCTAGGGCACGAGACTGTCCCGCGATCGCGCAGTCACCCGACGTCGCAAACAACCTCCGATCGTCAACTCCAGCATGGCGATCCCTTCGTCGAGTCGCCACAAAGGCAGCGGAGGAGCAAAGAAGGCCATCGCCGGCCTGGACTGCCACCGGCGCCACCATCGTCGAAATTGGAACGCGATCACAACTGGTCTCCAACCGCGACCGATCTCCAATCTGTTGACGGTGCTCATCTGGGATAGACGGACGAATGCCAGAAGAGAGGAAAAACCCCAATTCATAAAACCTTTTGGCAAAAGATTGAGGTGGAGAAGAAGCCGGATTATGGCTCTAGGTGCGGTCGATTCAGCCATTCTCTGGTGGCTTGCCGGAGGAATTTAGGGGTAGAAGGTGATGGGAGAACGGTGATGGAAGGTGTTGGAGATCGGAGGGAGGTTGGAATAGAGCCTAGGATGAATTCTCCAGCTTGGCCGATGCAATCTGTTAATCCAGAAGTAAGCGATGAAGGTAAAAGCAAGAGCATGCCACCTGTTTGTAAAAATACTCCAATGATAGTGGCTGAGCAAAATGTAGAAAGGGGTGAAGTTTCTGCTACTCTAGAAGCAGGTGGTTTTTCCTCTCTTCAGTCGCGGATGTGGCAATGCTTGAACGCCTCTCTAACCTTTTATTAGTCGCGGCTGGCACGTAAACTCGATTCATACCCGAACTCAGCTCCAGATTACATCCAATCCTTCCTCTCTCGTTTCTCTAAATCCAGATTAGGCACCTTTGCATCAAGCTTTGCACTTAAGGGATTCAGAGAATTACCTTCTTTTGTTCCACTCACATTCTGCGATTTTTCTACATCAAGTCTTGCCTTTGATTTTTCTGAGCTATCGGAGCATTAGAGGTCAACTCTGGTGCCATTGCGAACGAGACACCTCTGGGCTGCTCCTTGGCCTTTTCTTCCTCAATTTGCTCTCATTTCATCCTTTTTTTCTTTCAATGATTCCAGACACATTCTAAATGAAGTGGTCCGCCAAAAGCTCTTCTATTGATCCTTCTTTGTTTTTGGCCCTCTGAAAGATTTCTTCGAGAGCCAGAGATTCAATTTGCAAGTTGTGGCCTCCAATTTTGACCGGAGGATGAAGAATATTTGAATTTCTTATTTTACCCTTACACTTTGACGGTAAAATAGACTGAGGACCATTTTGGTTAACGTTTTCATAGTTGAGGATGCAATTGGTCAATTTTAAAAGTCGATGACCAAAGTGGTGAAATCCTCATAGTCGAGGGACTAAATTGGTAATTAACTCTAATTTCTTATGAATAGTTAAGAATTATGCTTAATTGTTATGCTTTTTATAGGAAAAATTGTACATTTAGTACTTAAGTTATAATGCAAATGTAAATTTAATCTCTAATTGTTATATCATTACAAATATATCCCTTAACCTGTCACATAACTATTTCTTTTCATCTTTCGAAGTAGCTCTTTTCATCCTTCATTTAAGCGGTGTTCCATTAATTGAAGAATGAAAGAAAGCAATTTAGGTGACTAATTAAAATACACATTTACATGACAATTAGAAATTAAACTTACATGGAATGAAAAAAAAAAAGCAATTTAGGTGACTATTTCTTTATTTTTATTAAACTTGCTTTAATGAGAATGTGTTCATTGTAAATTTTGAAAATTTGAACCTTTCATTGAATAAAAATCTTAAATACTAAATAAACTAAAGGGAAAATAGCACTTTTTCCCCCTAAGTTATATACTTATAGCACTTTTTCCCCCTCAATTATTTAAGTGGCTCTTTTTCTTCCTGAAATGTTAAATGGACATATTTACCCTTAAAATAAATATTTAAAATTAATATTTCATTTATTTTTATTCTCCAACAAATTATTACTATAATTTGGTTCAAACCAAACAGATACTATATCAACCAAACCAAAATATTCCAATTACAATTTATAATCAAAACGCGATATTTAGAGTTTATTAAAATCTCGAACCGGAATGGCTGGTTCATGTTCCGAACTGAAAAAATAAAATATATTTATTGTTAATTTAGACTATTTTAAAATAAAGACGGTTCAAAATCGCGAACTGGATCCGAAATCGCCGGTTCACGGTTCATGATCCAGTTTTTTTTATTCTTAAATTTAATAAATTGAAATCCAAATATTGGGTTCTAGATCTGAATCATAACTGAAAACTTTTAATTCGATTGCTATAGTGTCTGGTTCAGTTCGAACCGAACCGTGGAATCGCTACATATACGCAATAATTTGTTGAAGTAAAATAAATAAAATGTTTGCTTTAAGGGTAGAAGTGTCAATTTAATATATTTGGGGGAAAAACCACCACTTTTAAAATAATTGAGGGGGCTAATGTGCTTACATAAATAATTGAGGGGGAAAAAGTACTATAAGTATATAATTTAGGGAAAAAAAGTGTCATTTTCCCTAAACTAAATTAAAAATATTTGAATAAATTTCGAACATGAAAAACCTTATCACGAATTAAACGAGTCGAGCGAATTAAAGTAGAAGATTTTGATAGTACTAACATAATCCAACTAAAAATTTATACAATCATGTGACCACAAAGTGGAATTATTTAAATATTTTATGGTCAAAATGCATCAATTTGGAACACTTGAGATTTTAATGGCCAAATAGTCGATGTTAGCACAAACTAAAACACGTTTATTTATCTCTCATAAAAGAAAATTTTTAAAAATAAATAAATAAACAAATAATTACCGTACACACTGCACGTAACACGTTTATCTCACATTTTGAGCCTAAATATGTATTGTACTTTGACCTACTTTACGTCTAATCTTTTTTGGTCCAATAAGATATATAGTAACCTTTGAACAATAATATTGTCTCTCTCAATTGAAAATGGTTCGAGGATGACATGCACTCACATGCATCGCTTAATAAAAACTAATTGGACTGGGAACTAGAGGTTATAATTTATCTGAGAGGAAATTTCAATTTTAGTCCTATGACTATAGGAGTCTTGTTAATTTCCGTCTTCGACTTTTAAATGTGTCAATTTAGTACTTTGACTATGTAATTTTTGTCAATTTTGATCACTCCGGCCAAATTATCGGTCAAATTTCGCCGAAAGATTTTAATAGGTAAATAATGAGGGTATTTTAATCATTTTATCCTTTTCCTTTCTTCTCTGACCTGCCGATGACCTCGTACTTCTTCAGTTTTCCTTTCTTCAAGGCCGCTTTGGTTTTAAAAGAGGCCTTGAGCCGCTTCGCCTGTACTTTCGAAGTCGGGATAACTCACTGAAAACAACTGAAACATGGTAGACTTGCAGGAGAAAAAGAAAAGAAATGTGTAATGACTAAAATACCCTCATTATTTCAACTATTAAAATTTTCTGAGGAAATTTAGCCGGCAATTTGACCGGAGTGACCAAAAATAACAAAATTTGCATAGTCAAGGTACTAAATTGACACTTTTAAAAGTCGAGAACTGAAATTAACAAGACATCTATAGTCATAGGACCAAAATTAAAATTTTCTCCTAATCTGACATAAGTTGCAGATTTATATTTATACGAGGACTAGTTTTTTAGTGTGGACATGTGGTACTGTGGTTTAATTGTGGCTGATATTTTGTTATATTTGATGATTATAAATTTTTGGTATATTTATTATTTGGCAGTATTTTTAGAGCGTTGGGCAGTTTTTCAATAAAATCCCTTAATTTAAGGGTCTACATATTTTTAATCGTGTCCCTGCAATTGAAAATTTGGATAGTGTGAATTAAACTACATGACCACACCTAAACACTAATTCTCATAGAGAGAAGGACCAATGTTGGCATATCTATATATTAAAAATTTAATTTTTAAAAAAATACATTTTAACCCTCAAGGCCTCAATTATTCCTTACTAGTCATTTTAATCCATAATAATTTACTATTAAAATATATTTTCTTAATTCTTATTTTTTTAACTTACAATTTTAACTACCTGGGCATCAAAACTATTAACTCTATTAAAAATGGACTTGTTAGTACATAGGCATTTTAGTACTTTTAATGTTTCTTCTTTAATTAATTATAATTTTTTTTAGGCTCGATATTTCATTTTTTTTAAAAAAAAAAAACTTAATTTTAATAGGTTTGTGTATGGAAAATAGGTGCGATGCATCACAATTGAAGAAGAAAATTTTAGAGAAAAAGGTTGTTAATTATCAATTTTGCAGATCAAATATAAATAAAAATTTATAAAGAATAAAGATAATAAAATTTTAAAATAAACATGTACTAAGTAAAATTTTAATAGAGTTTAATAATTTTATTCTTTCATACGTTAAAACTGTAATTTTTAAAGAGTTAGGAGAGTATATTATAATGGTAAAAAAGTTAGGGACTAATGAACAATTGAGAGACTAAAATTTATTTTTCTCTACAAATTATTACTTCATCATATATTAAATAATAAAAAGTAATATTTATCTACTATACTAATAAGAGCCCAAGAGAGTTAGACCTATAATGGTTAGAAAAATGGCGGTCAAATTTTTTAATCAAATAAATAGCTCAGATTGATCAGATTTTAATTTTTTCTTAAGATTTCCTTTTTTTTTTTTTTTTGAAAGTCAACCATTGGGTTGTATTTATAGATGAATCATAATAGAGTCAGGAGGGACATTGTCCCAGTACATAGGTAGCGTATATCTAAAAGCAGCTGCTGCTAATGTATGAGCTAGAATATTATGCGATCTAGAAATAAAATTAACCGAACAATAATCAAACATATTTAAATAGGTCCTGCAGTCATCCATGACGTAACCAAGATAGGATCTTGTCTGAATAGTAGCTGACGTCAAATAAGTGAGTAGTGTCTGACAATCCGTGTAGAGGTTAACCGATTGTTCCCCTTGGTCCTTGAGCTACGATAACACTTCCTTGCATGCCAGAGCCTCGGCCATAAGTGGTGAAAAGCAATTTTGCGGAGGTGCACAAAAAGCTGATATATAGTTGCCAGTGTGGGTGAATAATACCGCTCCAACAGTGGCCGTCATGGACGACGGTTGGTAGCCGGCATCGATGTAACATCGCCTCGGTTGGGGTGGTTGATCCACGGCAGGTGATTGCGCCATGCTGAGCTGGGGCTGCTGCTGCGCTGCTTCGGCCGAACTGGGCAGTAGCAAAGGTTGGGGCGGTACGGTGGGAAGGGGGGCATTTAATTCGGCAGCCACATGCGTTATTTGGGTAGCAGTTCACAGTTGTTGCCACGCCTTCACGGCTGCTAAGGCCGTGGCTACAACCTTCTTCGGCATTGATAAGTAAGCATTCCACACAGCATCGTTCCGGGCCCTCCAAATATTGTATAGTATTGCAGCTGCAAACAAGATTGCATCAGAATCTAGAACATTTAATAATGCTCCAAACCAATCATAAAAAACGTTTGTCACAATTTGGGGGATTGGAAGGTTAGATTGGCTCCATATGGCTTTTGCATAGTCACACAACACTAATGAATGCATTATATCCTCATGTATTAATCCACACATTGCGCATGTCGGATCAATTTCCACCCTCTATATAAGCAAATTAGTAGTGGTGGGTAATATATTGCTCATTGCTCTCCATAGAAACATTTTCCATTTGGGTGGTATTTTGAGGTGCCATAGAGTATTCCATTTATCAAAACCCATGCTAGTATTATAGGTGCCCACTATATGTCTGTATCCACTCTTAACCGAATAGCATCCATTTGGATTTCCATACCAGTACCAAGTATCCTCATATTCCGGGGAGATAGGGATCTTTAAGATTCTAGGCACATCATTTGGTTGAAAAATATCAGCTAAAATGTGAGGATCCCACGTTCCAGTTGTTTGATCAATCAATCCCGCAACCTTAGCATCTGCTAACTGTAATGGCATCTCAGTCTGGACCATAGGATCCAACTCATCCTGGAGCCATGGATCCTTCCATATTAAGGTCGATTCACCATTCCCAATCCGTCGTCGCACCCCACCGGTAATTAATTCTTTCGAAGCCATAATACTCCTCCAACAGTAGCTAGGATTATTCCCCATACTTGCCTCTGAAAAAGTTAGTTTAGGGTAATACCTAGCTTTATACACACGGGATACCAATGAGTCAGTGTTTGTTAGGAAACGCCAAGCCTGCTTTCCCAACATAGCCAAATTAAATGCCTTCAGATCCTTGAAACCTAGGCCACCATATTTCTTGGGTATACACAATCTATCCCATGCCTTCCAATGAATACCCCGGTCAGTTCCTGATCCCCACCAATATCGGTTCATTGTTCGCTCAATAGCTGCACAGACAGATACTGGCAATAGAAAAACACTCATTGAAAAGGTAGGCATTGCCTGAGCTACACTTTTCAATAATATTTCTTTACCTGCCTGCGTTAAAAGTTTCTTGTTCCACGAGCCAATTCTTTGCCTGATCTTATCCTCAATATATGCAAAAACTGCCTTTTTATTCCGTCCAATAAAGGCCCGTAGACCTAGATATATCCCAAAATTCGGAGCTTGAATAACTCCCAGGATCTGCGCCACCATCTCCCTGTCTCCACTGCCAGTATTCTTACTATAGCAAATACTAGACTTATGGTAGTTTACCATCTGTCCTGAGAGAGCTTCATACCTGGCCAAACAACTTTTAATTTCAACTGCCTCATACTGATTAGCTTTAAAAAACAAGAGACTATCATCAGCGAAGAATAAATGAGAAATCGGGGGTGCTCCTCGTGCCACTCTGCAGCCATGAATTAATCCATTATTCTGTGCATGTTGGAGTAATAGGGAAAGTCCTTCTGCACATATAATAAACAGATAGGGTGATAACGGATCCCCCTGCCTGAGACCACGTGTAGGCGTGACCAGGTTACTAGGAGAGCCATTTATCAAGAATCTATAAGACACTGTAGTTACGCATAACATAATCAGTTCCACCCATCTCTCATTAAAACCCAATGCTTTTAACATCCCTTTTAGGAACGACCATTCCATTCGGTCATAAGCCTTTGCCATATCTAACTTTAAAGCTCCCCACCCAACCGTTCCACACTGTTTCCTGTTCAGAAAGTGCCCCACCTCCGCTGCTATCAAAATATTGTCAGTAATGAGTCTATCCGGTATAAATGCACTCTGTGTGCCAGATATAATACTATCCATTAAGGGCTTCATCCTTTGTGTAATCATTTTCGCCATAACCCTATAGACAACATTACTGAGGGCTATGGGTCGTAAGTCTGTTACCAGTTCAGGCATATCCTTTTTTGGTATTAACACAACATTCGTTTCATTTAACGCAGATGGAAAAACTCGAGTATTAAGGCATTGAACAATATAATTCGCCAGATCCCCACCTACCACATCCCAAAAATGCTGATAAAAGCCAGGATTCATCCCATTCGGGCCTGGTGCCTTATCAGGAAACATAGCAAAGAGAGCACTTCTCACCTCCTCCACCCTAAAGGGTTGTAGCAACTCATCATTATGCTCGTGTGTAACTTTCGGTACCACACTCTCAAATAAATCATGCCCATCCTCAGGATTACTAGAGCAAAAGATATTAGCAAAATAGTCCAAGATTACATCATTCATTGCCTCCCCTTCCACCCAATCCCCAGTATTATTCATGATTCTAGTTAGACAGTTTTTCTTTCTACGGTGAGAGGCATACCTGTGATAGAATTTTGTATTGGCATCCGCATTCTTCAACCAGTGTTGTTTTGCTCGTTGTTTCCAATATGCATCCTCTTGGGCCTCAACACGGCTCAACTCCTCCTCCAATCGCTGGAATTCAGTCAACGATTCTGAGTCCGTCCGTCCTCTCAACCGTAACTGATCACTCCGGAGTTGTTTAATACGTTCCCCGAACTTATGATAGTGACCACCCCCCCAACGAGATAAACGTTTTCCACAGTACGCAATGCACTCATGCAACCTATCCTGCCTTTTCTCATTCCATGACTCTTCCACTACAGCCATACAGCCTTCATCATATACCCATGCCATCTCAAACCGGAACTGTTTTTGCCGTGGTCTCCCCCTCCCTACCGGGTCATGAATCCCCAGAAAGAGAAAAGAATGATCCGATTTTCTGGTTAAAATATTAGTCACTCTTGCCCCAGGGACACTATCACGCCAGGTATTCGTGGCCAACACTTTGTCCAATCTCTCTTCCATCCACCGATCTGTGCCCTTCCCTTTCTCCCATGTAAATTGATACCCTTCCATTGGTAGTTGAGTCATACCGCAATACTCAATAGCTTCCCCAAATCCCCGCAAAAGATAATTAGGATGTGGGTTACCTCCCCTCTTCTCGTGCTGGAATAAGAGATCATTAAAGTCTCCTATCATAACCCATGGCAAATTGGACTGTGGCTTTAACGATTTAATAAGATCCCATGCGTCTCTTCTTCTACTCCGGTGTGGGTAACCATAAAAACAAGTCATTCGCCAGTTCGGGAAACCAGATATGCTAATCTCCAGATCAATATAATTTTTCGAATAACTTATCAGTCTTGCCGTATTGTTTTTCCTCCATAGCAAAGCCAAACCACCACCCATTCGTACAGGATGAACATAAAATAACCCTTCAAACCCAAGCTTCACTCGTAACCTTTCTGCATTATCTCTGCCTACCTTAGTTTCCATCAGATAGACAAAATCGGACTTCTTTCGGGACACCATGCCCTCTATTTCACGAACTGTACGTGGATTGCCCAAGCCACGACAGTTCCAGCTTAGCGTACTCATTGGGCTGGGCGGGTCTGTGAAACAAGACCCGCCGTATGCAAGTTTTTTGAAACCGTGTTGTCTGCCACTTCACCACTCATCACCGTCTCCGCCCCCTCAACTGTAGTTGTCTCCGCACGGCGGCGCTTCGATGAGGCTATAACATCCTCATCCGAAACATGTTGCTGCTGTACCATCACTACATCATCTACTGCAACCGATTCGCCACCTTTGTTCTCTGCCACCGTGGGAATTTCTCCTCCTACCGGTGGTAACAACCATGATGCACCCACCGGCCTCGGACCCCTAACTTTCCCTGCTCTCATCCACGGCCCATACAGATACGACTCAGGCATAATACCGAACACCCGAGCCTTCACACAAAACTTATCAAGGTGACCTAATAGTCCACAACAAAAGCAGAAATTATGAAGACGTTCGTACTTTAGATTTACCCATCCCCAAGACTTATCCCTACGTATTAGTTTCATTCTCCGCTTGAGTGGCTTATCCACCGGTACTGACACACGGACACGGTAGAACGTCTTCCAGGGCCCTCCCACATTACGATCATCACACCGAATGAACGTTCCCACAAAATTTCCAACCTGTTCCAATACAACCTTCGATGTATACCCCATTGGCAAATCATAGACCTGTATCCACATGTCCACGGTATCCAGCTTGACTTCTCCCAGCAAAAAACCATCACAAACCTGACGACATACGAGAGTATGATTCTCGAACGACCACGGCCCCTCCTCCAATACCCGCTTCATATCAGTGACATGATAGAAGGCAAACAAGAACAAATTAGACTGTAGCTCCGTGACTCGCATCCCCATAACAGGCATCCATGCCGAGGCCATTACATGACGCATATATTCAACCTTTATCAGCTTGGCCGTGAGGAACCGCCCAACAACAGAATAAACTTGGCCACCCTCAATCTCAACCGGTTGGTAGAGACCACCGGCCTCAACGCCATCATCTTCATCCTGTAAGATCATGTCACTCCACCGCTCGGCTATCCTTGCCACCCCCTCATCATGTTGCTGTTGCGACGCTGCTTCCATGGTAACGTAATAGAAAACTCCGTCGAAGCCGAAGGACAAAGCCGCGAGAAAACCTGATCGGTGCGAAACAATCGGGAACTCACCGCCGAAGCCCTAGAACAAAACTCCGGTGAAAGCTGTACGGTAAGCTTTGTCGGATTTGCACTGCCAACACCTTCGAACAAAGCTCCGATGCAGATTGTACGGTAAGAATTGCCAGAAACCCTAGTTTGGGAGAGAAGGAGAGAAAACCCTAGTTTGGCAGAGAAGGAGAGAAAACCCTTCTTCTTAAGATTTCCTAATTTATCCTTAATGAATATGATTATATATCTGTTAACTTTTCCGTTAAATATTATATTTTCCATTAATTTCTGTTAGTTCACCGTTAACTTACTCATTGATTTCAATAAGAAAGGTCTTAGGTTCGAACCCCATCCCAATCAAAGTTGGCATAATTAGTACTCTATTTTACTCTTATTAAATTAAATAATAATTTAGTATCTACGACAAAAAATAATACATATGCATTTCTTTAATTTTGAATTATGTGTCTACAATGCCTTTATTCAAAAAAATTTATTCATTATCAATAAATTAAATAAGAGAAATAATTTCATTAGTTATATTGTATTTATTTTTCTCCAATATAAAAATTCTTTACATTCAAATTCATCAATTGATTATATTTGCTACATTGTCCCTACAATGTCTTTATTAAAAAAAAAATATTCATTATCAATAAATTAAGTAAGAGAAATAATTTTATTAGTTATATTGTCTTTATATTTCTCCAATGTAAAAATTCTTTACATTCAAATTCATCAATTGATTATATTCACTACATTGTCTATTATCTTTTTTGTGGACTATTTTTTAATTAAATATCAAAGTTATAATACAAAATAATGCTATATATTTATTTACCAAGTATTTTATTAATACCATGAAAAAATAAATAAATAAATATAATTAATAAAGTCAGTCATATTAACTACTTGAGGGATTTGTTGACAAAGAGAATATTCAAATCACACAACAAAATGAAGTGAGAACTACCTCGCAATATCCTTGTTTGACAATCAGCAGTTAGCGGATTATATTAGCGAATTTGACCAACGAATTATATCAACGGTTGGTAAAAAGATATTTGAAAAAAGTAGTTGTTAGTTGTTTAGATTAACATGTAAAATGACACACGAGTATACATATAATAATAATAATAATAATAATAATAATAATAATAATAATAATAATAATAATAATAATAATAATAATAATAATAATAATAATAATTGTTTTTTTTTAAATATAATTAAGTCAATCATATTAACTACTTGGGGGATTTATTGACAAAAATAGTATTCAAATCATACAACAAATTGAAGTGGGAAACAATCTCGCAATGTCCTTGTTTGGCAATCAGCAGTTAGCTCTTCAATATTAGTATATATTTAATATTTTATGCCCTAATTTTTATTTGCTCTCCCTTATGTCCCGTATTTGGTTTCAACCATACCTATACAATTATTTTATTGACAATTATAATCAATTTTGACTATATTATCTTGCATTTGTAAACTTAGAATTGTCTATTTAAATATACGCAAATTTAACATTCAATTATTTATGCATGAATAATTTCAATATAATCTTGTCTTGATATACTTTAAAGTACTTATTTTTTTTTTTAAAAAAAAAACATTAAGTATTATCTCAATCGCGTAATGCGCGTAAAAAACTAGTTACAAAAAGGAAGAATTGCAATTCCCATCTGTAATTATTATTTTTGCTCCTAGTTTTTGCACGTACATACTCATACTCCGTCTTTAACATTTTATCTATGTTACTCTTTTTGTCCATAATTATTTGATAATTTTTTTTCCATCATTAACTATTGTGCAATACCTTCTAATTCTTTTAACTTCAAGACATTTTAATTGATTGCATTTTTTACATCTAAAACATGAATCTTTAATTTAAAAATTTAAAGACGAAACAATAAAATTTTTTGACATTATACACTCCTTTAATCTGAAAATTTGATGACAAAGCAATTGAATTCTCCGATACTTTACACTTTATAGTTTATAGTGTAAAATGTCAAGAAATTCAACTATTTTATTCTCAAATTTTTAGATTAAAGATTCTCGATGCATATATGTAGATAGAGTTGCAATCAATTCAAATATCTTGGAGAAAAATAATAAATAAATAAATCTTAAAAAAAAAACTAGATAGAAGGTATTGCTCAAGAACTATGAATGAAAATAACAAATATCCAAGAACTAGGGATGAAAAGAGCAATTCAACCTTGATAAAAGCTTTTGGGCAAAATACAAGTACAGTCAAGAACTAATTTAAGAACAAAAATAACAATTATAAAAACTTAGGGAAAATATTGAAATTTTTCTTAAAATAAGTATTCTTTAAAATAGTAATTTTGAATAAAATATTTATACATTTGATATTCTCATATGATCATTACAATGTATTTTAATTTTAGTTTAGAAGGATTCAACAATATTGCCCAAATAGCATACCTAATGAGGCATTTTTCTTACCCAATATAACAATATTAGATGTAATAAGGTATTTTGAAGTGTTTTATGAGGTGATGTGATTACAAAGTTCAGTGGCAGAATCATTAATTTTATTTTTATTTTTATTTTTTGATTTTTTGAAATTTAAAAAAAGTTCACATATTAAAAATCCAGAAGCTTGAATTGAATTGATGATAGGCTTCTTTTATTTATTATTTTACTTCTTTTGTTTAACTTCTTCTATTTCTCCTTTTATTTCGTAGATTGGAGCACCATTTAGTTTACAAACATTAAAATTTTCGTCCTTTTTGAATTTCCATCCAAACAAGTGAATGTAATATAAACTTTTCAATTTCATCTATGCTATAAATTAATTTTGACATCCCCTAATTAATAGGGATTAGGGCTGTGCAGGATCTGAAATACCCGAACAACCCGTTCGATCTGAGAACTGACGCAACGTTGTTTGGCTTAGACCAAATCCGAAGTTGGTTAACCGATTCGATGACTTCAAATAGCCGAGTAATGGAAGTCGAGTTGGGGGCGTTTAATGTCACCCGAACCCGTCCGAATATCCGATGTAGCACTAGGGTTTGTATACCGCAATACGCATACGACGTCGTGTAAGTGTACTATATATATTGAAGTTAAGCGAAAACCCTAGCTTAAGCTCTTATTTGCGCCTCTTGAGTCTTATACAGAATTCTCTCGTTCTCTACCTCTTTGGCTCTTTGCTCTCTAGTTTGAGACTTTGAGACTCTTCTCTCATCAGATTATTCTCACGTTCTCTCGTTCTCTCGTTCTCTCTTCTGCCTTACTCTGAGTTCTCTCTCATCTCTCAGAGACTCAGAGTCCTATTAGTCACCCCGATCTCCTGTGGAAGCCCTAGTCCCTGAATCCGTGAATCGGTTATTGTGAAAGTGAGATATAGAGACGGTGACCTGTGGACTATGGTGATCATGTATTGGCTATTAGTTAGCATAATTGGGTATTAAATAATTGCCAAACACATCCATACAACAACTACTACGTACTATTGGTAGTCTTATCCATTATTTTTTTTCAAATAATAATAATAATAATTAATTCGAGAACTGAAAAATCTACATTGTATATTCTAAGTTTTGAGGATGAAGGTGAAACCTTGGTTTGCTAGAGATATGAAGGCTTCAGGGGCAACTGCTTCTCCATGAAGTAGAAGATTTTAGGAATAAGCTTTTAATTATAATTAATTGCAATCACTTTACTTAAAAACACTGCTCCAATTAAATGTGGAGTAGCATTTTGAAAATAAGCTAATTGTGCCAATCAGTTATGCCAATGACATATTTTATCAAATACGAATTTTAGTTGTTTGACCAAGTTAAACAGCAAAATTGATCAAATCAGTCGGAAAACGATTGATCAATAATTTTTAAATGCCTCATGTATGTGTATAATCAATACATTTGCTAGTTGTTGTCATAATAATTGGCGATGATACTATATATTGGTCATAAATTCAAGCTTCTCACCTAATAATGTGATCCATATTAATTCAATATGACAAATTTTTCAATTAGTTAGGTTCAAAACAAATTATGTGAGTTGAGTTGAACAAAAATTGTTGGGAAAAACTGGGGAACAACTTGCAAAATCTATATAGTTTCCACAACTATGTAACATTAGTTCAGTTGTTGGGGCTAGCTGGAGTTTTACCTTCAATAATAAGCATATTATGGCCTTGGTAATATAGTTAACTTATCAATAAATTTTGATTTATTTGACCATTATTAGCTGTTTGACTTGGTTAAACAATTAATCAGCTATCAGCTAACAGCTAATTTAGCAAACACTTTTCTACAATCAGCTAATGCTATCAACTAGTCAAGTCTACTAATCCAATCAGCTGCTATTTACCAAACACCCCTATGTATTTTGTGTTTATAGATCATTTCTACATAACTTTAGGATTAAAATAACAAGGTGAATTTTTTTAAACTTAATTAGGTGATTCCAACTTCGCCGGATTAATCCTAAGCCCACAAGACCTATCCCTAGAGTCACTACGATCTTAAATCGCGTAATCAATCTACCAGTCTTCATGTGCACACAAGGAATCAGTCTCCATGTGGCGTAGGCATCGCTGGTCAAAGTCGTATGTTATAGCATGTGCTAGTAAAAGGGGAATAGCGATTGTTTTCTCACTTTTAAGTTTAAAAAGTAAAAGATTTTAAATAGTTTTGCGTGAAGGAATTACGATTTTATGAAATTACAATTCTTCGTATTTGAGGAATTGAAACTCCCATTTAGCTCTTTGAATTGCAATTTCATGATACGTGAGAAGAAATTATATTAAAGAGTAAATATCCAAAATGGTCCCTCGACTATAGCTAAATTCACAAATTGGTTCTCGACTTTCAATTTCAACCAAATAAGTCCTTAACTTTGTAATTTTGACACAATTTGGTTCTCTGTCTATTTGACCATTGACTATGATTTTTGAGGATATATATGTAATTTCATGGTCCATCGTCGATTTTTTAATGTTGTGGTTGCATTTCCAAACTGCACTGTTACATTTGAATCCACTGCCGAAAGCAATATACCAAATCCGGTCGCCTTTCTTCATCCTCCATTTGGATTCAATGTAGTTGAGTTCGTACCAGAGCGAAGACGACGACGTGTTTTCGAACCAGTGCAACGTCATCCTGGAGGCCTCCACGTGCTCCGACGAGAGCTGAAGGTTCTTCTGGAGATCGTCGATCACGATCAACAAACGGTCAAATAGATGGAGGACCAAATCGTGTGAAAATTACAAAGTAAAGGACTTAATTGGTTAAAATTGAAAATCAATAACCAATTTGTGAATTTAGCTATAGTCGAGGCACCATTTTAAATATTTACTCTATATTAAATCGCACGGACCAAATTATCTATTTCTATTAATCCCACATCCTCATTGAGAATTGCAATTTTCTGACCAATAGTGGACGGTTAGGCCTTAAAGAGGACTATAGTCCCTAGGTAAAGTCAGGGCAGGCTCTGCTCATATACTGCTCTTGTGGACTTTAGTTTATTATACAGAATTTATATTCATAATGCACAGAATTCATGTATAATTCATATACATATAAACAAGATATAATGAATATAAATTCTATGTATTATATAGCTGAAAACACAAATTAAACACTTAACATAATATACAGAATTCATGTTCATAATACACATAATTCATGTTCATTATATCATGTTTATGTGTATGTGTATAATAAACATGAATTATGTGCATTATGAACATGAATCTTGTATCTTATGAAATCAAATTCTGTGTATTGGACCAGGTTCCATAATGCACTATGAACCCTGGTCCACGATATAGTTTGCCGGTAACGATACAAGACCCTCAATTTTTAGAAGCCTAATTTTTTTAAAAATAAATAAATATATAATTTATTATTTTCATATTGGGTAATTACATTTCTAGAATTTATGTATTAATTTTAATTGTCATTGAAATGAAATTTAAGAAGAAATTGATATCGAAATTTGATGAGTAATTTTGTATATAAATATGTATGAAGAATATTACTTTTATGTTAAATTTTGATTTGTGTTTTTATTGAATATTTTATACATTATATTTTGACAAAAAAATCAATAAATATTACATTTTTATTTTATATTTACACTTATATAAAGAAAAATAAAAAAGTCTAAATTGAATTATATATTAGACAACACCTCTATTTTTTAATGGGTTGTTTGGTTCACGGAATAGGCCTGGAATAGCATAGCATTCCCAGTAATAGGCCTATTCATTTGTTTGGTAACCACTTGTATTCCCAAGAACATTGTTTCCGGGAATGACCTATTCCCCTTGCAAGGGGAATAGAGATTCCCGGGGGCCCCCCTGGTATTAGGCTATTCCTAAGTTCTCAGGAATAGCCTAAAGTTTCTATATCTTATTTTATCCCCCCCCCCCCCCCCCCCCCCCCCCCCCGCAATTAAATTTATTTCCTATTTCACCACCGCCACCGCCACCACCACCACCATCGCCACCGACACCGCCACCACCACCAGCACCACCACCACCCCAGCACCACCACCACCCCAGCACCGCCACCAACATCACCACCACCGCCATCCGCCGCCGCCATTACCACCATCGCCACCGCCGCCACCGCCACCAGCACCACTGCCACAACCACCGCCACCAACACCAACACCACCACCCCACCACCACCGCCACCATCGCCACCACCGCCACCACCACCACTACCATCGCCACCATCACATATATATTTTTATAAGGGTATTTATGTCTTTTAAAACATATTTCATTTCTATTCCTTAAATCAACCAAACACTGTAATATAATTTCTAAAGTCTATTCCTTCTGCGGACCAAACAATAAAATACAATTCCTATTCTATTCCTTGCATATTCCATTCCTTATGAAATAGCATTCCTATTACCTCAAAATTCATTCTGTGAACCAAACGTGCTGTAAGAGTATCTCCCAGAGTCAATTTTTTGGTGATTTTTCCAAGGCCAAATAGGAAAGAGAATGAAGAGAAAATGGGGAAAATGAGGAAAAAACATTCTAACAAAAAAGTTATTAAAAAAAAAAAGGCACCTACACACGCCCTGACGTAGTGACGTGTTCAATGTAGCGCAACGCCTGCTAGGCACGGCAATAGGGGCAATGAAAAAAATAAAATTTCTAGTGGAGATTAAAACAAATGAGATATTTTGAAAAGAAAAAATAAAACACTCAAATTTATACCTAATGGATTCAACCTCTTGATGTATACATACTTAACCATCCCCTAAGCTAATTCATCTTTGGCTAATTTAAATCTATATTACTTATATGTAAACATTTAATATATATATATATATATATATATATATATATATATATATATATATATATAATACACAAGAGGCCCCTATATGCGATGTATAAGGGGGTGGGGTGGGGTGGGGCAAGAAGGGGAACAACTACCCCACGCACAACTGACACAAGAACTCTAACTTTTTTCTCTGCAATGAAACTTACAAAAAATTTGAATTTGTCGGAGTTAAAAATTTTTCCTCTCCTCTAACCTCCACTTAAGCATAAAAAATTGTAAAATCCTGCCCGCATGGACAGACCTCTTAAAGTGAGAGGGACTCCTAGTCCACAAGTCTAGCTTCTGTGTTTAGTTGAGTTACTATAATTTATATCCTTCTAAATATTTTGTTGGGCCGAACGTGAGGGCCCTGGGGGTCGGGATTTAAACTTTTGGAACAACAATTTGTAAAAACCTTGAAAAGAACTCCTTCTGATGAAGTTATTCTAAGGATTGGGTAAAGCAATGCAAGTTTAGACAAATTTTGATATAGAAATTTACACACGTGTTACGTGACATTTTGAAAGAGTGTAAGTTGTTTTGCTTAAATACAATGAATAAACGCATTTGGACAGATGGAATAGTGTGTGACTTGGCAATAAACAAAAGCATTTAGCATACAACACGGATCCATGCAGAATGCCGTGTGGAATATCCACACATCATCGTCTCTCCTCGACCACATCGAATCAATTTTCTATTTTTAAATATTTGCGAATCTGACATCACTACATCAGACATCCTTTGAAGTTTTCTCCGACCTTTACTTTTGCCCATTTTCCTTGAAATTCCCTTTTTGCCATTATTGGTCGGTGTTTTTGGAGATTAAATTTGTTTTTTTTTTTTTTTTTTTTTCAATTTTGTTATCTCACTATGGAGTTTTTTTTTTTTTTTTTTTTTTTTAATACTCATAATTCTTTACAATGTAATATTTGTTTTATACTTTTTTAAATATTTTTAGTCTAAAAAATCTAAACTCCTACCACCGGGGTTCGTGACCATCCATTTAGAAGGGTAACCAGGATTTCGTCACACTACCTGTTTTATTATTTACTAGTCAAACTAACTCTTTCTTTTTTTACTTATATTTTTAATTTTTTTTGTATTTAATAATACTTTTAATGTAGTTTCTAAATATATAAATTTTGTATACTAATACTAAACTTAATATCATAAAAAATTAAATTAAAAATAACTTCAGTCAAATCTCATTAAATGAACCAAACACATAAAATGCGACGGGAGAGTATTATTTATTTTACTCTCGCTATATACATTTGGTTTCCCATTGTAGCTAGATTATTAAAAGTTGTTGATTTAGTCTATCAATTTATGGTTTTTTTTTGTCATATATTTGTTGTTTGAAGTTAATTTATGTTTGGTGAAATTGAATGTTGTATTTTATTCCAATTAAAATGCTAAGCTATTTGATCGACTACATATTTTATGTTTATATTGAGTGTGGGCCGATTACTCTCAACCAAAATGCTAAATTAATAGATGAACTACACATTTATATTTATATATATTGTATCTCAATATGTCAGGAAAATTTTTAGTGATAATTGAAGATTATATGTATGCATGATAAACAAATGACGAGACTAACTATTATATTATAATTGATTGGTTAAGAATGTCACGCTCTCTATTTAAAAAATAGGATTATAGGTGAAAATTCAAAATTTGATGTCTTATGACAATTTATCTAAAAACTTCAAATTTTGACAATTTTGTACCAAACATGTGTATTGTCACAATTTTATCTGATTATACATAACAATTATATCAATTTTTTTAAAATTTAATAATTTAAAATCAAATATTTATATTTTGTAAGAATTATAATTTTCAATCAAAGAAAAACTACACCTAACCCTGCTTCTTGACTTCAACATACACAAATTATTTTTCAAACTCACTACAAGAATGAAGGTATTTAGTGACAAATATTTGTGACACTTTGTAATTTAGTCACAAATTAAATGATATATTTTTGTGACCAAAACAATAATTCGACACTATTGTGCGGGATAATTGTGATAACATTTTTTTTTTTGTCATGGATAGTATGGTAATTGTGACAAGTAAGTTTTTGTTACGAGTAAGTTGTTACTATTATTAGAATAATAATATCGTAACGCACGTTGTCACTATTTGTTGTCACTAAATGTATGTGCATTTTGGCGGCATTATAATTATGGTGGGAACGAATGTAATTGTGACAAAATATAACATGGACACAAATTTCAATACTTTTTGTGACAAATAGTTGTTGATCACTATTGTTTATAATAGTTGTGACAACTTATTTTGTCAATAAAAATATAATTAGTTAGTATCATAGAAATGAGAAACAATTGTGAGAAAAAAAAAATACTATTGTCACTAATATTGTATTTTTGTGATAAAATTGTTACAAATATTTGTGACGCTTTATAATTCCGTAACAAAAATTACTAAATTGTGACAATAATTGTGTTGATTTCAAGTTTTGTCACTAGTTTATGATAATTGTGGCGAGTAATTAGTTGTCACTAAGAATGCCATTCCTAGGGAAGGGTTCAGGTGCGGGCGATGCTTCCCGTGCAGTTGTGCGGTTAGACGCACCTTAAACATTAACTTGACGCACATTAAGTATACAAATCAGCACCTTAAGCACACAAACAAAACACCTTAAGAACACAAATCACTCACATTAAGTACATAAACCACGCACTTTAAGCACAGAACAAAGCACATTAAGCACAAAATTCACGGACTTAAGATTTTAAAATGGCTCACATTAAACACAAACTGACGCACATTAAGCACAAAACCCACGCACATTAACCACAAATCTCACGCACCTTAAGCACAAAATCCACACACTTTAAATTTGAGCAACTACTCACATTAAGCACAAAACCCATGCACCTTAAGCACAAACTCACGCACATTAAACACAAAATTCACGCATCTTATGCACAAATCTCACGCACCTTAAGCACAAAACTCACGCACTTTAAATTTTAACAACTACTCAGATTAAGCACAAAACTCACGCACATTAAGCACAAAACTCACGCACCTTAAGCACAAATCTCATGCACTTTAAACACAAAACTTACGCACCTTAAATTTGACTTAGATGTAAAAATTACCAAATTGCCACCACGTTTTTGTTTAAAAATTTGGTAATCCTGGACCTTGATCTAAGCAAGATCATTGGTTCAGATTAAATCCCACACCCGCACGAGAACCGACTTCTATATATATTATGGATCTTGGTCGAAATGATAAGGTACCGAATTTATACTCGTAAGGTACATAATTTTATAATACAAGATAATAAAATCATAACATAAGACACATACATGTGTTATATTTACTTTTTTTTTTTTTTTCAAATCTAATTTAGGTACATAATTTGTGTTCATAGGCACATAATTTCACAACACAAGACACAAATTCATAACATAAGGTACAAAATTAATACTCTTAAGGTACAAAATTTCATAACGCAAGATACAAAAAGTCACAACACAAAACACATACACATGAACCAGGGTCCATAGTGCAGTGTGAACCCTTGTCCATGGTATAAGGATTGCCCAATATAAGACCGTCTAGAATTTCTATTCCTTGTAGGGTTTTTATCCCAAAATATGTATAAAATAGTCAAATTTACAGCCCATATGTGAGGAGAGGACACAATATTCAGCAATACAACACTTATATTATCTCTACATTCTTTTTATATTTCTCATTTACTTGTTATTTTAATAGTAGTGTTACCCAGTCGTTGACTGCCCAAAAGTCATAAACCAACAGTAATAATATCAAAATAAAATGTACATCATCATCAATTGTTGTTTGTTGTTGTTGTTATTAAAATGATAAAAAATATTTGGCAATGAGTAAGTTAATAATAATAAATAGTTAACGGAATGTTTTCATTATTAAAGTTTCTACATAAATGAAAAAAGTAAAAAGTGAAAGATAATAACTTTGGAAATATCGTTTTAGTTTAGTTGTAGTTTTTTTAGGAGTTTTTGCATCTGTAACTAGAAAATAAAAGATGATAGGAAAGAGAAGAGAGAGAACAAATGAAAAAAAAAAAATAATAAAGAAACCAACCAAGGGGAAAAAAAAACATAACCTTTTACGCATCCTCTAGGTACTCAAGTTGCGCTAAATGCGGCAATGGTTATGCTGTGCAACGGTTGCAAAACGACGTCGTTTTGACTAGAAATGCGCGTCCCATTTTAAAAAAATTCAATTTCGATTCCCCTCAACAGCATTATTGTAGATATACAGTTATGAATTTGTGGATATATAGTTATGAATTTATGGATATTCAGTTCATTCATTGTGGATATTTAGTTCATTCATTGTGGATATTTAGTTCTTTTTTTTTTTAAAGGAGCCTGTGCGGCATTTATTGGAAGTAAGCTGAAATAGAGTCTGGCGGATCAGAGTCCGAATACATAGTAGTAAACTGATTAAAAGCGGTAGATGCTAAAGTATGAGCTAAGTAATTATCTGATCTAGGAATAAAACGGATCAAACAGTAATCTAAGGAAACCATACAGTTTCTGCAACTATCAATAGCATAGCCAAGATACGAGCGAGGCGAACCCATCGCAAGTGATAAATACTGTTGAAGCGTTAAACAGTCCGTTAAGAGGTCGACCGATCGTTCTCCATGATCGCATAGCCAGGACAAAACTTCTTTGCATGCAAACGCTTCTGCCATAAGAGGAGAGAAACAGTCTATCATGGGTGCCTGTAGAGCTGAGATATACATTCCTTGTCCGTCTAGGAGGATTGCCCCTACAGCTGCTTTGTTCGTCTAATGGCAGTAGGCCGCATCAAAATAACATTGGTTCCGCATGCCACCATGGCCTTTGGGCAGTGATGTAGCCGTATGGTTCAAGCTTAGCATGGCAGAAGGCGCACGGTTTGGAGGTATAGCCATCATGATCTCTGTGGAGTCGGCAGTAGTCACCTGGGCGTGGGTGGCATTCATCGTGGCAGCCCCAGGCTGGTGCGTACGGATGGGGTGTGCAAGCTGCCACGCTTTGACCGCCGTGGTTACAGTAGCAATTATCGTCTGAGGCCTGGGTAAGCATGCATCCCATACATCCCCGTTTCTTGCTCGCCATATATAGTATAGTAGTGCCACTGCATAAATAATTTCATTATCATTTAGAACATTCAATATTTCATTAAACCAATCATGAAAATATTTGTGACACTATTGAGGATTGGAAGGTGAGATTGAGCCCAAATGTTCATTGTATAATCACATCTGACCAAGGAGTGCATAGTATCCTCATGCATGATCCCACACATAGCACAAGTTGGATCAATTTCCACTCTCTTTATAACCAGGTTCTTCGTAGTGGGTAATATATCATTCAAGGCTCTCCACAGAAATGTCTTCCATTTTGGGGGTACTTTGAGTTTCCATAGTTTGGGCCATTTGTCAAAAACCCCTATTGACTGAACATAATTTCTAACTATTCGTCTGTAACCATTTTTAACCGAGTATTCACCCCTTGGGTCTCCATACCAATACCACATATCTTCATAATCCGGTGACACAGATATCTTTAATATTCGTGCCACATCAGTTGGAATAAAAATATCTGTTAGGATGTCATGATCCCATGTTCCCGTTTCCTGATCCATTAAACCCACAGCTGTCGCTTGTGCCAACTGTGGTAGTTTTTCAGTAATTATTCTCGCATTGTGCTCATCATGAAGGCATGGGTGATCCCATATCAGGGTTGACTTTCCATCCCCAATCATGCGCCTAACCCCTCCACAATAACTCCTGCGCCGCCATGATACTACGCCAACAGAAACTTGGGTTATTCCCTAAATATGCATAAAAAAAAAAAGATCCTTTAGGATAATACCTGGCTTTATATACTCTTGACACCAACGATTCAGGCTTCGTAAGAAACCGTCAGGCCTGCTTCCCCAACATAGCTAGATTAAAGGCACGCAACTCTTTAAAGCCCAACCCCCCATACTTTTTAGGGATACACAATTTATCCCACGCTTTCCAGTGGATGCCCTGGTCATCTTTAGATCTCCACCAATACCGGTTCATGGTTCTCTCAAAGTTGTGCAAACATTCATAGGCAATAAAAGGACACTCATTGAAAAGGTGGGCATAGATTGTGCCACACTTTTCAATAAGACCTCCTTACCTGCCTGCGATAGTAACTTCTTGTTCCATGACCCAATTCTTTGCCTAATCTTATCCTCAATATATGAGAATGCTGCTTTCCGATTCCTGCCCACAAATGACGGAAGCCCTAGATACTTTCTAAAATTTGGAGCCTGCACCACCCCTAAAATATTGGCTACCTCTTCCCTGTCATCGTCTCGTGTATTCTTACTATAGCATATACTTGATTTATGGTAATTTACCACATGCCTAGACATTTCCTCATATACTGATAAACAATGTTTAATCACCTTAGCCTTCTGGACGTTTGCTTTAAAGAAGAGTAAACTATCATCTGCAAAGAACAGATGGGAGATGGAGGGGGCCCCTCTAGCTACTCTACAACCATGTATTTCCCCCCTTAACTGCGCCTGTTGTAACAATAATGAAAGCCCCTCAGCACAAATAATAAAGAGATAGGGAGACAATGGGTCACCTTGTCTCAAACCTCGAGTTGGATTGATTTGCTCACTTCGTGCACCATTTACCAATACACTATACGAATAGTTAGTTCATTCATTCTGGATTTTGTATTATTCATTCACTGTGGATATATAATTATGAATTTGTGGATATATAGTTCAAATTATGCACAAAAAATGCTATTGTCGGGAATCGAACTTGATTTTTTTTTTTTAAGTAGGACGCGCGTTTTTAGTCAAAACGACGTCGTTTTTGCAACCTTGTGCACCATACATGGTGCACACAGTTGCACAACATAATTTGCGCTAAATGTGGTGCAACCATTTTTTCCAAGCGGGCCCCACTGGACATGTTCAGTTCAAAAATCACAGCTCTTGTAAAGACTCGTTTTCTTTTCTCTCTTCACTTTTTCTCTTCCATATAAACTTAAATTTATTCAAAAATCAAGCAAACTCCACTGATGGAGATGCTGCATCAAGTCTCAAATGTACGGTATAATACTATAATAATTTACGATTTTACGTGGTTTGGGTCTTTGGGAGGGTAGGGTACGGAATATTACGTCACGTAATGTAAATATGTGTAAGTAATGTTATGGAATTTAATAAAATTGCAGGGGCATATACAATATATTGTGATGAGAATATTAAATCGCACCGAAAAAATAAAGCCCCAACTCCCCACCCAAACTGGCTTCAACCTGTGACCTGTCCCACCAACAGCCCTGATCTCTCATTTCTCTCTTTCTCTCTCCTGCTTCGCATTCTTCGCCATCCAGTCAGTCCTTTATTTGTTTCTCGTCTGTGTGGTGGACGGCGAGCCTGAAAATCACATCCAAAATCACAAATAAAAAGACGTTCCAATCTTCACGAAAACAAAGGGAGCGTGAAAAAGCATACCGAAAAATAGCGGAAAAATGGCTCTCAAGCTCAACTCCCTCAGCTTGCAGTCTCACAAGTGTTCTTCGTTTGCTCTTCCGCCAATGGCGAGCAGCAGCCTTAGATCTCCCAAGTTCGTCATGGCTTCAACCCTCCGTTCAGGCACAAAGTGAGCATTCCTTCGTTACTTGTTTTACTTTTACTTGTTTTTGTTGTGGTTCTCGTAAGCCGTTAGTGTTTGTCTCGCACTCTTGTCGATCTGTGTTTATGTGTTTTTGGTTTAATTAGGTTTACGCATGGTTCGAGCCGTGAGATTTTGTGTTTATCTGATGCTCTTCGTAGGTTACTATAAGAGTTTATTCAATCAAATATTGTTTTTTCTCTTCCAGAACTTGTAGTTTATAGTTTAGTAGCATAGGTGTGGGACTCAGGATCGATTCTCTTGTTCAGTTGTTTGTAAATAAATATTGTTTCTCTTTTGGAGCATTAATTGTGGCTTCAAATGTACGATGTTCAAGCTGTTTTTATGCCGTGTTTCTAACTTGGTATTTAATGTCATCATACCTAACAATTATGAAAGGAAACCTAAACCACGTGGTTTCCTCCTTGTTTCATCTTTCTTTTTAGCTGAATTTGTTCCTAAATGCCTGCCTGTGTATTTTCTAGTTGTATCCTGCAAATTTGGTGCTCAAACTTATTTTTCAATAGTTGCCTTTGATTTTCTCAAATGATTCCTTTTGCCTTTCGTTTTTGCTTTTTTGTATGATTCCTTTCATCTTATAGTGAAACTGTATACGTGTATTTGCTTGTCATTTTTTGATTTTTAGTGGCGTATATATATGTATGTAACTTTTTAATTGTATGTCATTATCAGTTAGGTGGTAAATAAGGATCCTGAATGCAATATGGTTTATTAAATGATTTTTGGAGCCTAGAGCATCATATGTCAAATGTCATTATGATTTGTTGAAATGTAGGTCAAAAAGGCTTGACAATGTTTAGTTCTAAGCTAAATGGTTGGATTGACTAATTTAATAGTCAGTACAAGATGGTTTTCTAATGAATAACATACATCTAATTATATCTCCTTCCTGTGGTGAAAATTTTTGCGCGCTATTAACTTCTTAAGGTGATTTTACGTGTGAATAGCAACCTGATTATCACACCACAAGCTTAATAGTACCTTGTCTTTGTACCAACTTCTATCCATGACATCTCAGAGTTTGAATGAGCCATGGCCCTATACTTAGACTTCTCACTAGACCTTGATATGGCACTTTGCTTCCTGCTTCACAAAACTAAATTATCTTCTAGAAAAGCACAATACCCTGTTGTTGATCACCTGAACCATTCAACACCGGAAAATGCTTCAACTCTTAAGTGTTAGTGTTTGACATACAATACCCCTTTCTTTGTAGCATTATTTACTATTTAGGTATTTTATGATTCGAACAGTTACTTCCCAATGAGTAAGCATAAGGCTTCCAAAAACTGACTCACAGTCATGAAGAGGAAGAAATGCGTGTAATTGGAATACCTATCTGGGCAAAATATTCTGAGGAAGATATAGAAGTTGAAAGCTCTTTAGTGGATGGACGTTGTGATGGCATTCTCATCTGGTTGAACATAGCCAGCTCTTCATTAGTCATAAATTCCATATGTGAGACAGTATTAGCAAACTTCTATTATCCCTGTTGAATGTTGATGATAAAATTGTTGTCCCATGGTTTTGTAAACTGATGCTGAAAATGTCTTGGCTCTCCACAATCGAAACATGTCCTTAGTCCACTACAACCTCTAAACCCATTAAGTGACCTCCATTTTGGCTACTGTGATGCTCTCCAGTGTTATTTTCCTGTGACACAAAAGCAGTTTTGTTGGAAATATTGTCATTGTTAGTGTTCCCTAATGCATTTTGAACCATCGAGAACACCTGATCCATGGATTCAGAATCATTACACCCTAGTAGTTGAGATCTCAAAATGCCATACACTTTATCCTGGCACAAAATCCAACTAAATACTACTGATTTATCATGTTCTTTCATTTTTCTGTACAACATTTGAAATAGGTGTAGCTGTGAAGAATTCTTCTCTTACTTTCTTAGAATCATAGTAATAGTCACTATGGTCTTGGCCCTTGACCATGGCAATAAACTTCTTGCAGCTTTCTCAAATTATTAGACCCTGAAAACAACTTATCCACCTCCCAATTTTCATAGCTGTAAAGTGCTGCATAAATAGTATTACTTTCTTATCTATACAGTTATAATGCTATAAAGTAGGGCCTTATAATCTTCTTTTCATTTTTTTTTTTCTGCATTGTCATCATCTTTCCTTTTTAATTTGTTTCCTCATATTAAATGTTTGTTAATTTATTACCTAATGGTTGTATTTGATTGTTGCATTTTAAGTAAAAGATTAATGTTAGGTTTAGTGATTCTGGTAATGGGATGTTTTTCATAAAACATTTTGAATTATTATGAATGTTGATTATAGATAGTATTTTAATGGGTAGTAATTAATTTTCTTTTCCTTCTCCTTTTTACTTAATAACTTTAGTGTTTTTGAAAGGTTCTACTTTGTCTGATTTCCTTGAGGTTTATGATGTGTTCATTTAAATATTTGCATATACTGACATAAGCTTGAGCTGATTTGTGCAGTCACTTGTTAGATTTTATTATTCATTAGTTCTTCACCGTATGTGATCTTCTAGGATGCAAACATTTTATTGCCCACTTTAGTTCAGCCACGAAAAATATATTTAGTTATCATAAATTTCAATGCAGAACACTTGTTCAGGGACAAATATACGCATGATTGTGTGGACATTCACACCGTGGACAGGGTAGAGGCAAGAGATTTTATGTTTAACCTTTGAGCCTGTAAAACATTTATAGGTGTTAAAGCAGTTTCAGCCTCTGTTACTGTTTCTCTTCATCTCTGTTCTGATGCAGGGGTGGGGACTATTTTAACAAGTGCTATTTTAATAGGTTGTTTGTTTGGATGTTCGTTTAGAGCTAAGCTCATAAAAGAATCATAGAGAATGTAGGGCATAGTTTATTTAAAAGGAGAACTTTGAGCTTGAAGACATTCGGCAAATATTTCTTCCCTATAGTCTATGTTTATGGACAAATATCTAGATCACCTTGCTAGAAAGGAAATTAGTACTTTATAAAGAATAGTCTCACTGTGTTAATGAGAAATTGTGAATGCATGAACCTGTGTATTTGCGATACAGGAGAGGCATGAGCTACAAAAGAAATGTAGAGGAAGTTTACCCGAGCTCAAAAGTTTCTAATCTTTCCTAGTTTTAACATCCTGTATAGTTAACAGGCTACAGGCACATAAGCCTAATTATCAAAGACTGTCTAGTTAATACATGAGAAATCTGTTACCTAGATCCACCCTAGAAATGGGTACTTTTGTTTGTGTAGCAATTATTTGTTAGTTTTTTGAGTGTGACTCAGCAATCTCTGCAATGTGATCCCTGATATCAACCAAATGATTCTTTTCTCTTTTGGAGTAAAGACATACAACATAATTAGATATCCGCTTTTAAAGTGAATGTTCCCTGCTGCTCTAGTATACATTATTTATGGTTGAGATCAAAATAAGATGTTGAAAAATGTTCATTTGTTGGTTTGTCCACATCTTCACTTGTTTCCTATTGTGAAAATTTCTGATAACTTTATTTTCTTTAAAAAATGTTATGCTTCAAATTCTTATTCCTGTCCCCCATCCCACCCCAACTTGTTTTCGTATGCTTAGGGAAGTTGAGAACCTGAAGAAGCCTTTTACTCCACCTCGTGAGGTCCATGTTCAAGTAACACACTCTATGCCACCTCAGAAAATTGAGATCTTCAAATCTATGGAGGAATGGGCTGAGGAAAATATATTAGTTCATCTGAAGCCAGTTGAAAAGTGTTGGCAACCACAGGATTTTCTACCAGACCCTGCTTCAGATGGTTTTCATGATCAGGTCAAGGAACTAAGGGAGAGGGCTAGGGAGATTCCAGATGATTACTTTGTAGCTTTAGTTGGAGATATGATCACTGAAGAAGCTCTTCCAACATACCAAACAATGCTCAACACACTTGATGGTGTTAGGGATGAAACAGGTGCAAGCCCCACCTCTTGGGCTGTTTGGACAAGGGCTTGGACTGCTGAAGAGAACAGGCATGGTGACCTCCTTAATAAATATCTGTACCTTTCTGGGCGAGTTGACATGAGAGCAATTGAGAAAACAATTCAGTACTTGATTGGGTCAGGAATGGTAAGTATTTTATTCTCCATGATTTGTATCATTAGTATTTTATCATTGATCAACTCTCTAAAACATTATTTTAAATGTATTTATGCTGAAGAGAAATGGGTCATGCTGTTTGAGTGAAAAAAACACTACTCTGTATTTAGTATTTATTCAAGCATTAAGCTTCACCATGAATCTTTTAATGAATTTCTGCTGATGGATGCAGCTTGATTTTCTTTTGTGATAATACAGTTAACCTGACCACTTGGCCCACCTGTCTATCTTAATTGTGTATTCACAAAAATGCAATTCTTGTTACAATTTTCTGTGGGGGTTGTTTGGGGGATGGAAAGCATATAGGCAATTAAGCATCTTTGGCACCATTTTCTAAATTCTCTTATTTAATGATGATAGTTTTCTATACCTCACTGATCTTTTTCTTTGCACTTGAACATTTTAAATGCGTTCTTTTAATGTTTTCTGAGCTATCTCATTATTCTTTTAGGATCCTCGGACTGAAAACAGTCCTTACCTTGGATTTATCTACACATCATTCCAAGAAAGGGCAACTTTTATCTCCCATGGTAACACTGCTAGACAAGCTAAGGAGTATGGGGACATTAAACTGGCTCAAATCTGTGGCACAATCGCCGCTGATGAGAAACGCCATGAAACTGCCTACACCAAGATAGTGGAAAAGCTTTTTGAGATCGATCCTGATGGGACTGTACTGGCCTTTGCAGACATGATGAAGAAGAAAATCTCTATGCCAGCACACTTGATGTTTGATGGCCATGATGATAACCTCTTTGATCACTTTTCAGCAGTGGCTCAACGGCTCGGTGTGTACACAGCTAGAGACTATGCAGATATTTTAGAGTTTCTCGTGGGCAGGTGGAAAGTGGGAGATATTACAGGACTTTCATCTGAAGGGAGAAAAGCTCAAGACTACGTGTGTGGATTGCCCCCTAGAATCAGAAGACTGGAGGAGAGAGCTCAAGGTAGAGCCAAACAAGGACCCATCATCCCATTTAGCTGGATATATAATAGAGAAGTGCAGCTCTGAGTGGACTATATAATGTGGTGAATTGGAATCAGGTAAGTCTCTTTCCATAAGCGCTATCAAGTGCGGGTAGTGTATTAAAACTGCAGTCTGGATCAAAATTTATATCGTTGGGTTAAGAGGTTTTGCTGGAGATATTATGCTGAGTTGTAGATACAGTTATTTAATCGTGTTGTCGTTAGGTCTTCATATAGGGTCAGCTCTAGTTGTCTTTTTTTCTTAAATGTCATGGTGGTGTTTATTTCTGTTCTTTGCTAGTGCTTGTTACTGTAAACCTTTTATCAATATCAATGCAATTTTGTTGATTTTGTTCAAGTTATTGCCATTTTCATGCAGCTAAGAATAAATCTACTTTGTTGATTATTTTAATTTCGTTTTTATACTCGTAAATATAGATTTTCTCTAATTTTGATTAGATACCATAAAAACTGGATGATGCAACATTATTTAGAATTCCATGTATGAGATGTTATCGGTGGGAATAAAAGTAGGAATTCATGCGTGCACAATATAGGTGAGACAGAAGGACATGAAAGGCAAAGCGGCATGCTGCAGAGGCAGTTGAAAAGGTTGGGACACTGTCCGCCATCCACCGTGTCCAACAACGTAAATGGGTCCATTGTCACATGGCTTGTCGTCAGATCAGTTGTGTGTTGTTGTTGAAGTGATGGCATGGCACTCAGACCACTTGTTTGTGGTTACCGTCGAGGAAAATATCTTGACCAAATAAAGGAATACTTTTTAAATAGAACACTGAATTACACATGAATGTATAATTAGATTATCAAATTTAAAAAAATATATACATCAGTCATTTGTTTGTGGTTTTATTTTATTTTATTTGCACACATGGAGGAGAGAGGGAATGAATTGAAAGAGGGAGGAGGGAAGAAAGAGAAAAAAAAATTCCAGTATGTATGGTTAGTTTTTTTTTTTTTTTTTTTTTAGAGCCCAGGAAGAGAAGAAAAAAGCCCCGCTTGCGTTAATAATACCATTTCTAAACTCGAAAAATGACTTTCGTAAGTCATTTTTGAATTTCCTTGTATTTGGGTATTTAGAAAAATAAAGTCAACAAAAATATTTATTCTGATTAACAAAAAAAAAACAATTTGACAGATTTGTAGTCGAAAAACAATCACTACACTACTACCACCACCACACAACTATCAAAATAGGGGTGTAAACAAGTCGAGCCGAGCTCGAGCTCGATCGAGCTCAACAATTGATGCTCGAGCTCGAGCTCGGCAATTTTCGAGCAGCTCGAGCTCGGCTCGATTGTTCGAACTCGATCTTGAGCTCGAGTTCTAGCTTGATTTTGGGTTCGAGTTCGGACTTGATTTTGACCTCAAATTTGACCCATTTAATTTTAAATTCATGTTCCAATTAAAAATAAACTACTTTGTTTTATCCATACATAATTGGTAGTTGTCGGCTAAGTAAATTGACAAGACCGAAGACTACTCGACTGTCTTCGTGTCTCGTCTTCTGTCGGCTGAGTGCCTGAGCTAGGGCGTGGGGAATGGGGAGTTGGGGAAGCGATAGAAGATTAGAAGGGTAGAAATTTAATTATTGTTATTGTTATTGTTATTGTTATTATTATTTATTATTATTATTATTATTATTATTATTATTATTATACATTTTTTGAATTATTTATTTTTCAATATTTATTTTCTCTATCATCTCTTTTAAAGTTAATTTTTGAATTATTATTACCACCACCACCACTTAAAAGTATCAAACGGACGGACATGATCCGGCTTGGCCAGGCCTGCCACTGGTTTATTTATTTTTTGGACCGAGCTGGCCCAGTCCAAATAAAAAAATTAAAATCTAGCTCGGTTCATGTCCCTAAAAATAATAAATAAAAAATATTAAAACTTATTAATCAACTAATTTAAGTTATGTATTCCATCTAAATTAGTTTTACAAGTTAACATATTTATTTTTAACTATTTAACTTATGAATTATTACAAAAAATAAAGAAATCAATAATTAATATTGTAATACCATTAGGAAGAAATAAGTTTACAAATTGCAACTACTAAATAGTAAATGTAATTTTTTCAATTTGAAACATATAAAATTTTACAACTTCAAAATATTTTAAGGTAGTAATTCCTAATTAGTATACTAATTAGGCAATTAGCTAGCTAAATAGTAAATATATATAATATATAAGAATTAATAGACATAAAAATCAATATCACAGACTTTTAATTAATGTGATAATCTCATTAGTTATTACTATATTTAGAGTATATAGGTATATTATATTAAAAAAAAAAAAAAAAAAAAAAAAAAGCGCCAACAGGCTGGACCGGGTCTGGCCGGTCCAGGGGCCAAAAGATTAAAGTTCGGCCCTATTCATAGTATAAAACGGGTTAGTCCTAGTTCGTCCATTGTAACAAATGGACCGAACGGTCAGCCCAAACAAATCGGTCTTGGACTGTACTTTGTGATAACCCGTACATTTGACACCTCTATCACCACCACCACAACACAACCACCAAAACCACAACCATCACTTATTATTATTACTAGGCTTTTAGGCGCTCATTGCGCGAATGAGATGCCCAATGATTATTTTTAAATAAGTACTTTAAAGTATCAATGCAAGATTATAAAGGAGATGTTCATGCATAGGTAATTGAATGCTGAATTTGTTTCTTTAAATAACTAATTCAAAGTATATAAATACAAGATAATATATGAGAGATTGATTTATAATTATCACTAAAATAAATATTTACAATTTTGTAATAACGCTATTCTAAATACTTAGTTTAAAGACGATAGTCTAGATAAACCCTACTTTTGATTTAAATTTCTCTAAGTCTTCTTAATTCTCTTTTGGGTAGTGGTGTGGTGTGAACCCCATGGGCTCGGGGCCCAAGAAAAAAAGAGATCAAGTCCAGAAGAAGAAAAAAAGGCCCAAGAGGAATGACCAAGTCCAGAAGAGGAAAAGCCCAAAAGAGATACGAGCCAAACCGAGAAGTCGGCTCGACCCAGGGTCGGCACGAGTAGAAGGTCGGCCTAAACTAGCCGTTAACCCATATTTACTACCCTGTTTACCTACCTCATCCTAACCCCCGAAGTTATTACCCCCTTTTATTTATCCAATTTATTATTCATAATTCCCCTATTAAATCCCCTTGACCACTATGAATTAGCCAACGGCTACCCACATTTGAGAACCCATAACTCCCACATAAACACATACTTATTAGCCTAATAAATCCTTGTTAATGGCACAACGGACATAATCTTGAACTTGTTGCTATAAAAGGAGGAAAGGAGCAATAGGTGGGGGACATCCATTCTTACATACTAGAAGGTCACATATCACTCTTCCCCAAAAACTCTCTCAAGAAGACTCCATCCACTCATTTACACACATGAGAAGACTCATCACTCTTCCAAGGGAGAAGACTCCGTCATCCCTCGTCTCAACAAGAAGGCATCATCATACACACTCTTTCAACAAAGAAGATCAAGAAAAATACTTCCTCCCTATATAAAAAGTATAGCTCTCTCCCTACACAATATTTCCATATTACATGTACAAAATGGCTCTACAATATGTACGAAGACACCTACAAAATACATAGTGGAGTTAGGCTTGGCACCGCCCAAAAAGGCCCGTGGTTTTCCTTTCGATTTCCACGTACAAAAAGCATTGAGTTATATTTGTTCCACCTATTTTTTTATAAGTCGCATGTGAAAGGTGTATCCACCAACCAAGGTTGTGTTGGACCTCCCTGGGCCCGAAAATCCTAAAACCAACAGGTAGCATTGTCATTGTCTTCAATCTCCAGTACTTGTCCTCTTTATTTATTTATTTTTTATTTGTAGTGTATCATGTGCAATTGGGTTACTGGTGGGTAGCATAGAGGTTAGCGTTATACAATCAGATTATGGTGTAGGAAGTTTTTGATTTGCCGTGTTGTGTATATGATTGATATCTTAGTTGTACTATGAACTCTTTATCTTGCAAGTGTCTGCTGATATTTGACAGTCGTAATATTTCCCCCTACATGTTTCATATGTTGTGAGATGTGTGTCGTAGATTATCATGTGAAAGTATTGAACAAAATATTAATATTTATTATATTTTTATAAAATACTTGGTAAATAAATATATAACATATTTTGTATTATAACTTTGATATTTAATTATAAAATAGTGTAAAATGAAGACAATGGACAATGTAGAATAAAATTAATTAATAAATTTGAAGGTAATAAATCTTTGAATTGTATAGTAGAAAATAAAGATAATATAATTAATGAAATTATATCTCTTTTTAATTTTTTATAATGCATATTTTTTTTAAATAAAGACATTATAGACATCTAATTCTAAATTAATTAAATGCATATGTATTATTTTTTTTTTTGTTGTAGCTACAAATTTATTTAATTTAATAAGAGTAATAAAGTGGGGTACTTACTTTTCATCCACAACAATTAAGTCATTAATTTTTTTTTTATTATTTTCATTTGTTGTTGAGACAAATTGTTTTGTTAGTTTGTCAATGACAATTGTTGTCAATAGAGGATGATAATCAATAATTTGAAATTTATGGTTACATTAGATATTGTTACAATAATTATGTGAATCATCTACTATAGCTATAGCTTTAAAAAAAAAAAAAAAAAAGTCTCTTCTTTGTCATCGAAAAATAGATCAAATACCAATTTTGGTCCCACGAGTATTAGCAAAATGACATTTTTAGTCCACATGTTTAATTTCTACCAATTTTCATCCACGACTATTGTTTTAGTACAAATTTTCATCCACGACTATTATTTTAGTGCCAGAATTCATCACGTCGGTCACTCATTCGTTTAATACATGCCAAAATCTAAAATTTTTATGGGTATTGTTGTCCTTTTCAACCTAAAGTCCCAATTTGAGCATGAATAATGAGATTTAAGCGCTAAGATCAATCCCAATTCACAGTTCTCCTCCTTATCTACCTTAGTTTGAGGAGGATAACTGTGAATTGAGATCGATCTTAGGGCTTAAATATCATTATTCATGCTCAAATTGGGACCTTAAGTTGAAAATGTGAAAATACCCTTAAAATTTTTAAATTTCAGCATGTATTAACCGAATGAGTGACTGATGTGATGAATTTTGGCACTAAAACAATAGTCGTGGATGAAAATTGGTACTAAAACAATAGTTGTGGATGAAAATTGGTACTAAAACAATAGTTGTGGATGAAAATTGGTAGGAATTAAACATGTGGACGAAAACTGTCATTTTGCTAATACTTGTGGGACCAAAATTGGTATTTGCTCTCGAAAAATACCATTTTCTAAAATAGAGTTTCACTGAAAAGGTAATCGAAAGATCCAAAAGTGTCCAAAATATAATAGTCTTGGGTGTTAAAAAGCAAAAATGGTTGTCTATGACTAAATATGGAAATTACACTAAAGACAAGGGAACTCAGTTGAAATTAACTCATTGGAAATATTTATAAAAAAAAAATTGAAGAAATGAAAATACACTTATCTAAAATAGGATTTCGTCGGTAAGGTAATTAGAATGAATAAAAGTGTTCAAAATATTATATTCTTCTGAAAAACATTTTTCACAATTCCAAACCATCCTCAATCTTCCTCAGCGCTAATAGTTATAACTGAAGTACGAAAAGGTATTTTTCCAGGGAAAAAAAAACCTGCATCTATTATTATTAGTTATAACGTTCTAGCGTACAATATATATATATATATATATATATATATATATATATATATATATATATATATATATATATATCAAGTTCATATCTTCATTGCTATAAACTTTATTAAGTTTAGGCATGATCATATCATACATATATGTGCTAATTATAAAGATGATGAACATGCAAGGCAGGTATGAATATATATTATATATAATATTGGGTAGTTTTACAATTTGGAGAAAGTGGAAGCAGCAGGAGTAGTAGAGCCTGCAAAAAAAATGCCGGACGGGAGTTCGTCGGCGGGAAGCAAGGCGAGCTTGGCCCCGATCTCCGCCGCGTCTTCCGCCGTGTGCTTCCCCTTGCCGCCGGTCATGGAGGTCTGAGTGAATCCGGGGCAGAAGCAGTTGACGCTTAATCCACGGCCTCGGTAACGCCGAGCCAAAAGCTTAGAGTAAGCGTTGAGGGCAAGCTTTGAGACGGCGTAGTCCGTCCACACTTCCGGCCACCCATTCCCTCTCCACGACCCCTTTTTCACATCCCCCAGAAAGGATTTCACCATCTCCTCTATTTGCTCCTCTCTTAGCTTTTCTTCATCTTCCAGTTCTTCTCTTAGTTTTGGGTTTTGAAGCTTCTGCAATTGAAATGTATACTTACGTTACGTTGCTTATACACTAATCTCTCTCTCTTTATATATATATATATATATATGTTCAGGTGCATTTAAGTGTTTCCCTGATGGTTGTGCAGATGATTAATGTGTGCAAGTTTTGTACTTAATATGTGTGAGTCTTGTGTTTAATATGCGTGAAATTTGTGCTTAATGTGTGGGGGTGTAATGTTTAATGTGTGTGAGATTTATGCTTAATGTGCGTAGTGTTTAATGTGCGTGAGTTTTGTACTTAATGTGCGTGAGTCTTGTGCGTAATGTGTTTGACTTTTATGCTTAATGTGCGTGAGTTTTGTACTTAATGTACGTGAGTCCTGTGCGTAATGTGCGTGAGTTTTGTGCTTAATGTGCATGAGTGTGTACATAATGTGAGTTGTTGTTGAAACTTTAAAGTGCATGAGTTTTATGCTTAATGTGCGTGAGTTTTATGCTTAATGTAGTGCGTGAGTCGTGTGCTTAAGGTGCGTGAGTTTTGTATTTAATGTGCGTGAGTGTGTACTTAATGTGAGTTGTTTTTAAAACTTAAAGTGTGTGTCTTTGTGCTTAACATTCGTGAGTCTTGTTCTTAACATACATGAGACTTGTACTTAACATGCGTGAGGTTGTGTTCTGAAGGTATTTTGTTTGTGTACTTAATGTGCGTGTGTTGTGTACTTTAAATGTGTCAGATTAATGCGTAACGTGCACACGAGAAGCCTCAAATGCACCTCATCATTTTCATATATATATATATATATATATATATATATATATATATATATATACTTACGTTGAATTGGCCGAGCCTGGAGCTGATGTTAAGTATTCGGGCGGTGGAAGAGGAGCAGCGAAACATGGGGAGAAGGGCGGCGATGAGCAGTTTTGGGCCGTAGTAATTGGTGGCTATCACCGTCTCCGCATGCTCCACCGAGTTCTGGTCGACGTCGTTGAACGACACGGCGGCGTTATTTACCTTCATTATATCAAATCTTTGATTATATACAAATCAACTTATACGTAATTCACCATTGACTAATTATATTTAACCAATCAATTTATTTTTCTATATTAATTATATGCTGAAAGTACGTGAAAGGTACGTACACTCTACTTCATTTTTAATCAAAATTTTACGTTTTACAACAGCTCCATATATAATTATTATAAAAAAAAAAAAAAAAAAGGTCAATTAGTCTCCGGCGACTTATTAAATTTCATGATTTGGAAGAAATTACATTTTTTTTCTCAATTTTTTAAACTATTTAATATGATCGATCAAAATATCACTCGTTCTATTTATAATTATCTTGATACCTCGGATTGAGAAATTGGAAGAGACTTACCATATTTTATTCGCACTCCTTGACTCCTATGAGTAATAAGTTTTATTATTTTTAAAATCAGTTTAAAATATTAATTTCCTAAACCTAAACTTTAATTAAGAACATTGAAAGACTCATGAGTTCTCACCTGCTGTTACAGTGTTTTACCTATATAAAATTCAAGGATCTTAGACCTAGGAAGATTCGTGCACAATGTGATACGACATACGACTATGTTCTATGAAATTAAGAATGGCTTGCATCATTTTTTTTTTTTTTTGGGTCTCAGGGTTTTTGCTGAATTGCAGACACTTCGATTTATTGAGTGGAACAGCTGACCTGAAGATTTAAGGTTGCAAGCTGAGAATTAAATTCTAGACTTTTAATTAAGGATGGATGGGTCTCTTTTACTCGACTAGCCAGATTAGAATAGCTTGCATCATTGATTATATTGCTTAAAGTATAATATCTTCCCTGTCAACATTATATGACCACCATGTGCCTCTTTATAATTTGTTTACTATTTCAACTAAAATATTACAAGAAATTAGGTACCTTCGAAATTCAAACTTTTTATGGAAGAACATTCTAATTTTATAATTATTATCCAGCTTTCTTGATGGAAAATATAGTGATTAATTTTTACATTAAGTATTTTATACAGTATTATTTAACTTGATCAAAACAAGCGTCATACATTTTAATAAGTATTGATTATTATTTTTAACTGACTGATCTAATTGTGAGTTGATTAGATCAAGTCAAATATAACAGATTTTATAGCAATTTAATAAATCATTTTCTTAGTCTTGATCCCCAAAAAAAAAAAAAAAAGCTTGTCCAAAAAATGTAATTTAGTTTATGCAAAAAAGTAACGACAGAGAGAATCTTGGTTCATCTTAGTTTTAAAATATAAATAAAAATGAACTGAGAGAGAGAGAAAAAAAAAAAAAGAATTGGACAAAATCATTCTGTAATAAATGTCTCATTATATTTTGAAAAAATCGTAATTATGTACTGTATATGGTTAGTCATGCAAAATATATTTTCCATTTATTAATAAGAAAACCAAGATCATCGTATCAGACAAAATCACGCAATAATGGCTGTTTAATTTTAAACTTATTATTATTATTGTTATTTTTTAAAAAAACAATTATTGTTCTTCTTCTTATTATTATTGTATATTATATTTGTGTATAAAAATACAATTACTTAGAAATTAGGGATGAAGTTAAATATCAAGATAATTAATTACCAGTATATCTAAGGCGGAGAAAGTGCAGCGAAACCAGGAAGCAAAGTCTGCGATGGAATGGCGGTCTGAAACATCAAGTCGGTGGAACCAAACACGAAGCCCTAATCTCCTCAGCCGCTCGGCAGCCTCAAGGCCTCTTGCGTTATCCCTCGCCGTCAGAACCACCGTTAAACCCAGTTCCGCCAGCCGCTTCACCAGCGCAAACCCGATCCCCTTGTTCGCTCCGGTCACTATCGCCACCGTCTCCTCCGACCACCACCTGCAAATTCACATATAAATCTTTCAAAACAACACAACATACATTTGGCTGACCAGGAAAACTCACAGTCACTATCGGAGGATGTGCACTTAAATCAAATTGAAAGCAAAAAATGGTCGAAAATAGCAACAAAGATTTTTCTGGATACCAACAATAGTCGGAACAAGGTTTTCGACTTGATTTAATATCACTTTCAGGTGGTCTGAAATTTCATAATTTCCAACAATGATTACACTGGATAAGTCTCGTCTAGTGACCCTAGACGTCAAAGGACTACAAGGAATAAAGTAACCTAGGTTGCATATAATTGACTGATTCAAACCTAGAAGGTCAATAAGTCACTCCCACCGAAAGTCGAACTTGACAAAAGACCAGGTATACCAGCCTAAGTTATCCCTAATCGACTCAAACCTAAAAATGTTAATAGACCGCTTTTAACGGGAATCGAACTTTTAACAGGGGTTAACACAACATACATTGGGGGGAGGGGGGGTATCTACCTGGTTTTTGGGAGGGAGGGAGAAGAGTATTGCGAGAGAATTGACGCCATGGCCGCCGGAAAGAAATGGTGTGTTATGAGAAGACAATAATGTATAGAAAAGAATGGGCAATGCAGTGGCAGTGATGTTCTATATTTATAGGAGATCATGTCACATTATTTTATAAAAAAGTTGACATGTGCTTGTTGACTTGTGTATATTAAACGTAATGCATGCATAAAAATAATGTAACGTATATTATCGTCTGAAACACAAAGAACCAAACACAAAGAACCAATAACGCCTCCACTGAGGCTCGAACTCATAACCTTTCAAATGGAAGTCCAACCCGGATACCATTAGACCACATAGTCCTAGTGAGATTGATCCATATTTAGTTATTCAAAAATTTAACTTTGTTTCCGTTTTCAACCTTTCATCCTTTCTTTATTTCATTCTTAATTGCAAATAAGTGAAATAACTTAACTAATTGAGTATAAATCAGTTATAATCCATGAAATTAAATAGATGGATTTCATCTCTAATCGAGCATATCGCATATAATCTTTTTAATATATAGGATTTGTTTTTTTTTTTTTCTTATGTTTGTTGGATCTTTTATAACATTATTGAAGTATGTAGTGCAATAGTATGATTAGAATCAGAGTTTTGGGCAATTCTCCAAGGGCTTATGCTACTACGAGAAGAGTTTATTGAAAGGTTTTGGTCGAGAGTGATGCACAATAGTTTGTTCAGTGGTTGCAAAATAGCGCGCCTAGGAGACGTATTAAATTTGGTGGATGGAGGAGTGCATTAGCATCCATATCAATTTGGTATTTTGCACGATTCTTTATGTGCCAATGAGAGAGAAGAAACAAAGAGAAGAAAAAAATAAAAAAATAAAAATCTGACGCGTACACGAATCTTTAAAAAAAAAAAAAAAGTAAGAGAACACGCGCTAGCGGGCGCGCTCCCTGCACGTTTGGATTTTGCTTTGCTTTTTCTCTCACATGTGGACCCCTCAAAAAGTCTAAACTTGTAAGAAAAAAAAAACTACCCAAAAAACCTATCCTCACACTAGTTAAAAAAATTTCCTTAGTTTTTTGATCTGCAAAAACCTCATAAAATCCACAAGTAGTGTGGATGCTCTTAGAGAGCTTGCTTGGGATTGGGGTGTCAGGTCACATGTTTTGAAAACGTAATAGAGTTTTTGACTTTTTAGCATGTGTTTCCCTCGAACATCTTCAATGGTTGTCTGTGACTGCTTCTCCTCCTTTGAGGGCTTAATGATTTTTGTTGGACAATAGCATTGGTGATTACTATGAATTTTTAGTTGAGACGGAATATATCTTTCAATTTGATATCATAGTCAATTCTATATAAAAGGTTGTGAGTTCAAATAGTAAATAGCTCGCACGTACACGTGAATGGGGTATACATTGAACATATAATATTATATAAATAGAAATGTATAATTTAACTATCAGTTTAAGTTTTTAGTTTAGATGAGAATCACGAGATACATCCTTCAATTCCTATTGTACATTTGTGCGAATGGAATAGTTCTTTTTTTTTTTAGAGAGGGTATTGCTTCTTTTTTTTCTTTTTCTTTTTTTTTTTAGAGGGTATTGCTTTTTTTAAAACTTTAAAATAAAAAGTAGGATATGTGTAGAACTATACTATTACTTAGACCAAGACTATGTGGTCTAATGGTATCTGGGTTAGACTTCTATTTGGAAGGTTGTGAGTTCGAACCTCAGTGGAGATACTACATTGTAATAGAGCCCGTAGCATTCAAAAACCTTTTACAATTTTTATTCCCACAACTTGACGACTCAATGGCTAAGCAGACATGGCCAAATGTCGGTGCTATCTGTCCACTTTTGACGTAATCTCACACTGCCATTGCCAGAGATTCTAACATTGATCTCTTCTCCCAAATATTGCCAACTAGATCAGTGAGCTAAGCCCGAGCTCGGACTACAATAACGTAAACCTGACCCTGCCAGATACCGACCATGCATGTCATAATATTCTTCTTTTTCTAATACGAATTGGAATAGAAATCTTCAACGCAATTCCGCCGTCCTCGTCGCTACTATCTCTCTAATAGTCAAACTATTCATATCATCATCCCATCCCTTCTCCCTTTCATGCAAATTAATAATCCTTATATATATCCATAAAATTAAATTGAAAAATCATGGAAGATAGGAGGATATGTAATTTAATTTCTTCCTTAGCTTCCAAGTTGCGATGCACATTATTGCAGTGTTAGATGCATTAGTAGGAATCTCCGTTTGAATTTTCCAGTGGTCGGCGGTGGCACACCATTTCGGCCAGTGTAGACAATTTGTTTATACATTAATTTTTTCAATTTATAATAGACTAATCTTAAATTTGTAAAATCCTCACTTCTTCTTCTCCCAATTTAAATTCTGTCTACTGAACCAGAGTTAGACCCTAACTTAAAGAATGCTAGAGGTAGGGGTGTAAATGAGCCGAGCTACTCGTGAGCCACTCGCGAGCGGCTCGGTCAAAGCTCGGCTCGAGCTCAGTCAAAATCGAGGTTGAGCCGAGCTCGAACGGCTCGTTTAATAATCGAGCTCGAGTCGAGCCTAATTATTCTAGGCTCGTGGCTCGTCGAGCTACTCGCGAGCCTTATAATAATAATAATAATAATAATAATAATAATAATAATAATAATAATAATAGTAATAGTAATAATAATAATAATAATTAAATTTCTACCCTTCTAATCTTCTATTGCTACCCAACTCCCCATTCCCCACGCCCTAGCTCAAGCAGTCAGTGGACAGAAGACGAGACACGAAGACAGTCGAGTAGTCTCCGGTCTCTGTCAATTTACTTAGCTGACAACTACCAATTATGTATGGATAAAACAAAGTAGTTTATTTTTAATTGGAATATGAATTTCAAATCAAACATGTCAAATTTGAGGTCAAAATCAAGTTCGAACTCGAACCCAAAATCGAGCTAGAACTCGAGCTCAAAATCGAGCTCGAACAATCGAGATGCTCGAGCCGAGCTCGAGCTGCTTGAAAATTGCTGAGCTCAAGCTCAAGCATCAGTTGTTGAGCTCGATCGAGCTCGAGCCGATCCTTCCTTAACGAGCTCAAGCTCAAGCCAACCCAAGCTCGAGCTCGACTCGACTCGTTTATACCCCTAGCTAGAGGAGGTAAATCGTTGGTGTAAACGATTTATTTACCCTTTTAGACTATTTTACTTTTAATATAAAATAATAATCTTAAATAGTAAAATAGATATATTAAAAGTGGATAAATTATTTAAGAAATATGAAACCTGAGCAATGTTGGGACTAAACTATTCCTTTTCTTTCAGGTTTTTATTTTTTTATTTATTTAAATACTCCACGCATAGTGGCAGATACATCATAGTTTCAGACTTCAGAGTCACATGTGTAGCTATTCCTCGTTTTTACATTGGCTGAAGCATATCAGCTTTAAGTTTTTTCAATCAATATTCAATAATATATTACTCCATACCAAATATTTTACTAGCACCTGCCAAAGGATAAATTATGCATGTGCAGTGCTAAAAGAATTTTTTAATCAATTTTTTTGTTAAAATTTTAATTTACGAAAATATGGACGATTGCGAAACAGCTCTAACAAGAAATCAAACTTGAAATTTTATGATTACCTAATTAATTGTCCAATTGATTGGTGGGGTTGTCATCATATATACAACTATACAAGTTAAACTGATTCAGGTGTGGGGTTATCATCATATATACAACTATAAAAGTTAAAGTTATAGTGGTAGATCGAGGTATCAATCAGAATGTCTATGAGTGTGACTCAGATTAAATTTGAATTAGCCTTATAGTACGGGAGGTATATAAGAACATCCACATCAGTGAATTTGAGCCTTTTAGTAGGTTTTTTGTATAAGAAAAAACTGAAATATGATTTTTGGACGGATGGAGGTGAGATTTTTAGAGAGTTTTGTTCCTGCAAATTAAAATTTTTTATGGACCGTAATCAGGAAGTGAATCACGCACAATCTGTGCATTTCGAGCGAGCGCGTAAAAGTGTCTTTTATTTATTTTTTTTACAAAATTGTTTTTATTTTTCTTTTATTTTTCTCTTTTGTTTCTCTCTTTCTCCTCTCTCTTAGTTGGCCTGATAACCCCCCTCCCCCCACCCCAAAAAAAATAAATAAATAAAAAATATGTCTATTGAGGTTGGTCTAATGTATTATACAAAAAGATTTAATCATTGACAAAGATTCCAACTAGAATTGAATGGACAAAAATGCATAAATATACCATTTTGATTTTTGATATATGTACGTGATCAATAGGCCTAGTAGAGAAGAAGAAGAAGAAGAAGAAGACTGCAGTGTATGCTTTTTCGTTCCCCCTTTCTTTCTTTTAATAATATAACGTAAATAGAGACAAACGTTAATAATTCATTAATTTATGATTCTTATTTCAGGAGTTTAATTGAGGAATATGGAGGGGTTATAAGTATATTTTAAAATAATTCCAAAAATTATTAAAACAGTAGACATCTCATCAATCATAACCCATAATTAAATGTCACAATAACCACACGTACCACATGGTAATATTCTTTTTAAATTTGTCAAATAGCACAAAAAGACAATCCCAACCAAATTGATTAGACTATTGATTTGGTAAACACAAAGTTCCAAGTTAAACTCCCAATTGGAGCGGTCTATTGGTCTTCTTAGTTTGGACCGATCAACTATGAACAACTTAGACTGATTTACCTCTTTGTGTTCCTTTGTTGCTGGTTAGGATGGATAGTGGTTGTGCAGTTCCCCCATTACTTACAAAACAAGAATTTGAAGGACTTTTTATACATTTAATATTTTGTATATTTTATGCTCAATAGTTAAGCAAATAATAGAGTTTGAAAATAAATTGCGTAAAATGCTTAATAATACAATCAATAAAAAGAATATTATCAAAATTGAAGACGCGTAGAATGTATATATAGAGCATAATTTTGGCATACTATTTGAATTAAAGACAATTGTTATGGGGAATAATTCAAACGGGACCCCATATTACTACTCTTCATAGTACCTATTTAAACTAACCCACATGACTTGATTACAATATGCAAATTAAAAGAGAAAAGGAATATGCTATTTTTATTTCATATTTCATCGGTTAGAGTACACTAAGATCTCACATAACAAAACTAATCGTATTTGAGTCGATTAAAACTTCAAAGGTGACAAAACACTCCCTCATGATTTTAAGGTAGCTACATCGACTCTTTGTTCCTCGTATCAATACGCACCATCCATTAAGATAGGATTTTAATTAATAACGTGACATTTTAATACGAGAATGATGTTTCATTCACTACTTGACCACCCCTTCCGGGGCACAAATTTACCATTTTAATCATTACTAAGGTTGTTTCTATGCTACAATATTCATATATGATTGGTGGTTATTAGGACTTTGCTTTCATCGTAAATTATTACCAAGTGTTCACACGCTTTAAAAATTACATTTGACATGCACTTCAAAATATTTCTCAGAAAACTAGTAATTTGGACATTATTAATTCTAGAGCACTTGGAATATATTATATAGATATTCAATGTGAAGTTCAACTAATACTTAGTCAAGACTTCTAAGAACCAATTTGACTAAATTTTTTTGGCATATATGTGTACAGTGTACACTTATAATAAATGAAATTTCAAGTATTATTAAAAAGTAGATTTCACTAGTAGCCTCCCAAAAATTGTTGTTCAAGTTGTAATAATAAAAAGTAATTATGTAGTGTATTCTATAGAATAAATAAATAAATAATAAAAAAAGTGCAAATTTCACTTTTAGTTCTCCCTATTATGACATTATTATATATATTTAGTGATACTTTTTTTTAGTTTTGACACATTATATCACGGATTTTCGTTTATTTATCACAAAAAATCCCCCATATAAACTTTTATATATACTTGAAAGGAATGGTTCAGGTGCGGGTATAGCTTCCCGTGCGATTATGCGGTTGACGCACCTTAAGCATTAAAATGATGCACCTTAAGTACACATACAGAGCACCTTAAAAACACAAACCACGTGCACCAAAAGCTTTAATCCGACGCACCTTAAGTACACAAGCCACGCAACTAAGGTTTTAAAATGGCGCACCTTAAATTTCAAGAACTCACGCGCCTTAAGCATACAAACCACGCACCTTAAGAAGGAAAACCACACACATTAAGCACACAAACCACGCACCTTAAGAAGGAAAATCATGCGTCTTAAGCACAAAAAATCACGCACTTTAAGAAAGAAAACAATGAACCTTAAATTTGACCTAGATGCAAAAATTACCAAATTGCCACCACATTGTTTTTTAATTTTGTTGATCCTGGACGTTGATTTAAGGAGGATCAATAGCTCAGATTTAATCGCACAATCGCACGGGACACACCCAATCGCACGGGAAGTGCTATACTTAAATCTAAACATATATGAAAGGACAATAGGTTATTGCCAGTTGCATAGCATATATAAACACAAAATTAGGAGGATCTAGTTTTCTAATGAAGCTTCAAGGTTGTCAAGGGTACCTAATCAATTAAATTAAAAGAAGAACATATAACAATATTAGTGATAAGGTTGGGAAAAGTCCACTAAGGAGTGAATTAATTAACATAGATAAACAATAATTAATTAATGTACAAAGTAGATGGGATGAGAAGTCTTAAGTTCATATCTATGGGGATGAGAAGTCTTAAGTTCAAACCCAAGATTGAGTTAGGCAATATTCGATGCATGCTGAAGATACCTGTATCACTTCACCGTCAGCAAAGATGCAATTCATCTTATATTTTATGGCTTCACAAACTTACACTAATATAATAAATGATATGATATTTGAATCTAAGAGTTTTCCTCAACAAAACAAACTAAATGCTAATTATATGGGTGTTGATTCCAAAACCTATATCTATATATCTATCTATATATCTATATCTATATATCTATATCTATATATATATAAGTAAAATCCTCCTAGCAAGTTTTCTCCCCAAAACTTAGGGGCATTTATGTAATAATAATAATAATAATAATAATAATAATAATAATAATAATAATAATAATAATAATAATAATAATAATAATAATAATAAGGGAAAATGGCACTTTTTGTCCCTGAGTTATATACTTATAGCACTTTTTCCCCCTCAATCATTTAGGTAAGCACATTAGCCCCCTCAATTATTCTAAAAGTGGTGCTTTTTCCCCATGATATATTAAATTGACATTTATACCCTTAAAGTAAACATTTTATTTATTTTACTACTCTAACAAATTATTGCGTATACGTAGGGATGACCACAGACCGGTTTGAATTGAACCGGATACTAAAGCAATCGAATTAATAGTTTTCGGTTATAATTCAAATCTAGAACCCAATATTTAAATGTCAATTTATTAAAATTATGTATCAAAAAAATTGAATCTTGAACCGTGAACCGACGGTTCCGGATTCGATTCGCGATTTTGAACCGTCTTTATTTTAAAATCTTATTTTTTATTTTAAAATAGTCTAAATTCAACAATAAATGTATTTTATTTTTTCAGTTCGGAACATGAACCGTCCGTTCCGGTTCACGATTTTAATAAACTCTAAATATCGAATTTCGATTCCAAATTGTAATTGGAATATTTCGGTTTGGTTGCTATAGTGTTTGTTTGGTTTGAACCAAATTATTGTAATAATTTGTTGGAGAAAAAAAATAAATTAAATATTAGTTTAAGGGTAAATATGTCCATTTAACATTTCAGGGGGAAAAACAGCCACTTCAATAATTTAGGGGGGAGAAATGCTATAGGTATATAACACAGGGAGAAAAAGTGCCATTTTCCCTAATAATAATCTATATATATATAAAAGTAAAATCCTCCTAACAAATTTTCCCCCCAAAACTTTTGTAGTAAAGTTTATTTGGTAAGTAAATGTCAAATGGAAATTAAATAAAATCTATTAATTGTTATATTACATAATTGGTAATATTATGTATGGTATTATATTCTATAATATAATTGAAAATATTATTGTTCAAGTATAATAAAAATCTTATGAAATAATGTAAGCATAATAAAATAAAAATAATTATAATAATAATAATAATAATATAAAAATCATGTAAATTTTCCCCCAAAACTTAGCGGCATTTATATAATATCTTAATTTTTTAATTTAATTAATTATCAAAATATTGAAATTATATATTATATATTATTCATTTATGTGTAGACATACTTATTACTGTATATAAAATAAATTGGGTAAATATATTCTTCAAATATAAATTAAGTATCTATATATAATTTTTTGGTAAGCAAATGTAAAATGGTAACTCTAATTTTAATTGGTAATTGGTAATATAATAAAAACCATAAATGTTACCCTTAATCATATCTAAACACCTATATATACATCACATTCTCTTCAATACAAACAGTACCAAGATATAATAAAAACCATAAATGTTACCCTTAATCATATCTAAACACCTATATATACATCACATTCTCTTCAATACAAACAGTACCAAGTTACAAAGAACCTAAGGGAATATTCTCTGCAACTGCATAGCAATGGTGTAGAGAACAGGGACCTTCAAGAAGAGGAGGAACAAGACCCATATTCTCTGCGTATCCAGAAGAGCTGTTGCACTACACCTACACATTTTGGTAAATCTCTGTATCCTTTTTCAACTCTTTTTTTTTTTAATAAAGAATAGAAAATCATATATACCATTGGTGAAATTTAAAATCTATCTACATATATTATATAAACTATGATTATATTGATCATATATATCATTTTCTTCATCATCAATCTGGACGAGTTTGCTCAACCCATTTAAAGGTATTTCTCTAATACCTTATCTCAATCCATTAAAAGTTGTTTATTATTGGACTCTGGGCAGGATTAAATAAGGCACTATTCATAGTGATAGAAAAAAAAACTGACCATCTGATTATTAGTGGACTCTGAGCAACTAGATCTGCAGGTCATTTGCATGAGAGGGGACATCATTGAATGAGTTTGGACTATTAATATTTTTTTTCCTGATGTGACGGTCCTTCCAGCACCAATAGGAGTAACACAAGGATTTGGAGCCATGGCAATGTGTTGAGGATCATGAGTAGTGCTCCTTGACAAAAGCCTAAAGCAACAGCATATGAATATGATAGAGATTTAATTATTTTAATTTTTATTTGATAAAGATTATTCTCTAACCAAACAATTAGTAATATTTACGATTTATTGAACCAACCTTCATATTTTTGGTCAAATGAGTACACATGATGGAATATATGTTCATTGCACGGAATCTTAATATTCATTGAGTTTCCAAATCGTATATTGCATAAGAATTATTTTACCATAATATGAATTGTAACCAATTTAATAAATCTAAATATTAACAAGTATGTATGGTAATTTTATGTATGTTAATATTATTTCATATGGACGTAATATCATAATATGATTTATAATCAATTTAAGAAATCTATATTGATAACCAGTTCAAGTATGTATGGTAATTGTATGCATGGTATTAAAAATAATAATTACATATGGTATTATGTATAGTAATATTAGGTATGATATTTATTATGTAATGCGTAGTATTAAATAGGTTGTACATTTATTCTTTTCATATTCTCATATGGACGTAAATCCATAATATGGTATATAACCAATAACCAATGTAGTGCGTGTGTATATATATATATATATATATATATATATATATATATATATATATATATATATATATATATATATAATTTTTCACTCTTTATTATAAAATAATAATTCAATAAAAGTTTTATATAAGTAAATAATCTGTAATATTTATCTTAAGTACAATTTGTCAAATTAATCAGTTTTAATTTGATAATGATTATTTTCTAACCAAACAATTGGTAATATTTACGATTTATTGAACCAATTCATATATGTTTTTTTCCATCCAGACTAATTTTAATGGTCAAATTAATAATAAATTTTATTAGTTATTAATTAGCATAATATTAATTTATTATGCATAATTATTGTATAAAAATAAATTACCGTTCAAATGAGTACACAAGATAATATACATGTTCATTGCACGGAATCTTAATATTAATTGAGTTGTCAAATCGTATATTGCATAAGAATTATTCTTACCTTACTATATACAATTACAAATTTATTCCGAAATTCTGAAAATTAATAAGTTAGAAATCTAATTTTAAGTATGTATTTCCTGTTTTTTTATTTTTAATTTATACAACTAATTTATTAATTTATATACACAATTTTTTGCTGCTTTTAATAAAATAATTCACTACATTTTTTTTCAGTAAGTAATTCCTCTAAGCAAATAATCCGTAATATTCCCTGATATACTTTACACAATTTAATCATTTTTTATTTTTATAATTTCTAATTTATTAAATAATATATATATATATATATATATATATATATATATATATATATATATATATATATATATATAATTTAATATAGATATAATTAGATAAAGCTTATTTTGTGACCAAACAATTGGTAATATTTATGATTTATTGAACCAATTCGTAAATGAGTCAATCTATACTATAATTAAAAACAAAATCCTATTTACTTGATTTCCCACCCAAACAATAGTAAATAGTAAAGGTAAATTTTAAAAAAAGAATGGAAAAAAGAACATAAATATTTCACAATAATATTCTACATCATCTGTTAAAATTAGGTAAACTGAAAAAATAACTGAATATTAATAATTGACTGAAAATTAAAAATGAAAAAAGGAACATAAATTAGATTAATTGAAAAAGGAAATAAATATTTATAATTGACTAAAAATAAAAAATGATCCATAATTGACTAAAATGGAAAAGGAAAATGGTCAAATTATTACATTTTAATTTTTTACAATAATATTACACAATATAGTACATCAAATCATAATTATGTCATAAATCTTTCACAATTTTAAAAATGGAACATAAATATTTCAATAATAATATTTTACATCATCAAGTAAACGTAAATTAAAAATGAAAAGGAAATATTTAAATAACAATATTCTACATCATCAATAATAAAGGCATATTCTAATCAATAATAAAGTTAAATTAAAAATGCAATGAAAATTAAAAATGAAACGGAAATATTTTAATAATAATATTCTACATCATCAATTAAAAATGGAACGAAAATTGGGTAAAATATCACTACATCTGATATTCTAATTGGCTAATTGACCAATTGACTGAAAATAAAAAAGAATAATTTGCTGAAAATGAATATGATATTACTAATTAACTGAAAATATAAAATGAAATGAAATATTAATAGTTGACTGCAAATAAAAAATGATCTATAATTAACTAATATGAAAAAAATAAATGGTTAGGTCATTGCATTTTAATTAAAAATTGATGGAAACTAAAATTTGACGGAAATATTTCAACAATAATATTCTACATCATAGATAATAAAGGCATATTTTAAACAATAATAAAAAATTAAAAATGCAACGGAAATATTTCAATAATAATATTATACATAATCAATTAAAACTCGAACGAAAATTAGGTAAAAATATCATTGCATATGATATTCTAATTGACTAATTGATTAAAAATAAAAAAGAATAATTGGCTGAAAATGAATATGATATTACAAATTGACTTAAAATATAAAAAAATCCCTAATTGACTAATATTCTACCATTATATATTTTCACTCGAGTCACCCATCATGATGGACTGAAGGTGTTAGCTATAGACGATGATGGACAAGATTGTGTTGCTACTACCAATGTCGAAAGATGTTTCAATAATGTGTACATACAATCGTTGACATTTTTTTAAATGACAAATTTGCTATATATCTAGACAAAAAAATATATATCTTCCATACAAATGAATTAAGATAGTAATTCATTCCTATAACTGAGTTGCTTGAGAATGAGCACATTTGACTAATTTATAAAAAAAAAAAAAATACTAAACAATGATAAATAAAATCTCCAAAATTACAGCACCGCATGCGTACATCTACACATTAGCTATTAATTTGAGCAATCATTTGCTCAAATTTAAGCAATGATAACATCAAAACACATAAATAATCCAAACCATATGTTCAATTGCACTATATAATATTTGATGTTATAATTTAAATAATTATATATTGATCCAAATATTCTTAATATATTACAACAAATCCATTCTGTGCATCGAACGGGTGAAAATACTATTATTCTAATAATTTTTCTTTCCTTCTTTCGTGTAATTACTATGCTAATGTATTTAAATATTGAAAGAGAATTCTATAAAAAGGATCCTTAACTCACTAAAATTCTATATTATTCTTAAAAACAAAACCCCCATTTCTTACTTACCCGCCCAAACAATAAAAAAAAAAAATTACCAATTAATAATACTAATAATAATTAGTAAAAAAGTTAGTAGTAAAATAGAAAAAAAAAATCCTTAATTCACAAAAAATAGAAAAGGAAACGAGATTCACTAATTAATTAAAACTAACAATAATCAGTAAAAAAAGATCCTTAATTCACTAAAAATGAAATATAAACGGAATTTACTGATTATGACTAATAATAATTGGTAAAATAGGAAAATAAAAAATGTGTCTTAATTCAATAAAAATGAAAAAAGAAACGTAAGAGTGTGAAAAAAAAAGGTCATAATAAGGATAATAGTAAAAAAAAAAATTATACCAAAAATTAGAATAATAAAAAAAGTTTCTTAATTCACCGAGAAATGGAAAAGGAAATGGAATTCACTGATTAATTAATAGTAATAATAATCAGTCAGAAAATTAGCAGTAAAATATGAAGAAAAAAAAAGATCATTACTTCACTAAAAATGGAAAAATAAACGAAATTTACTGATTAATACTAATAATAATCAGTAAAATTGAAAATAAAAAAGGATTCTTAATTCAATGAAAATGAAAGATTTTTTTTTTAAAAAAGGGGTCATAATAAAAATAACAGTAAAAACAATCCTACAAAAAAAATTAAAAAAAAAAAGATTCATAATTTACGAAAAATAGAAAATGAAATGGAATTCACTGAATAATTAATACTAATAATAATCAGTAAAATTAAAAGTTAGCATTAAAATAGAAAAATATAAAAGGATCCTTAATTCACTAAAAATAGAAAAAGAAACGAAAGTCACTGATCAATACTAATAATACTCCGTTAAATAGGAAAATATAAAAAAAATTCTCAATCTATACCATTATTAAAAAGAAAATCCTTCTTCCTTACTTTCACACCCAAACAATAGAAAAAGAAAAAAATCTATAATATAATTAAAAACAAAATTCTATTTACTTGATTTATCGCCCAAACAATAGTAAATAGTAAAGGTAAATTTAAAAAAAAAAAGGATGAAAAAAAAAAAAGAACAAAAATATTTCACAATAATATTCTATATTATCAATTAAAAATGGAATGGAAATTAGGTAAATAAATAAATATCTATTCAAACATATTTTCTCAACCAACAACTTCATTAAGGCTTGATCTCATGACTTTTCACATAAGAGAGGTCACTACATACCATCTGAGCACAAGGTGCTTGGCAACAAACATTAGGTTAATTGAAAAAGGAAATAAATATTAACAATTGTTTGAAAATAAGAAAATATTCATAATTAACTAAAACAGAAAAAAAAAATGGTCAGATCATTGCATTTTATTTTTTCACAATATATTACACAGTATAATACATCAAATCACAAGTATGTCATAAATTTTACACAATTTTAAACAATAGAATGGAAATATTTCAATAATAATATTCTACACTATCAAGTAAAGGTAAATTAAAAATGAAAAGAAAATACTTCAATAATAATATTCTACATCATCAATACTAAAGCCATATTTTAAACAATATTAAAGGTAAATTAAAAATGTAGCGAAAATTAAAAATGAAATGGAAATATTTCAATAACAATATTCTAAACTATCAATTAAAAATGAAATGAAAATTTAGTAAAAATATCATTGCATTTGATATTTTAGTTCGCTAATTGATTAATTGACTAAAAATAAAAGAGAAGTAATTGGATGAAAATAAATACGATATTACTAATGGATTGAAAATTTAAAAGGAAATGAATATTAATAATTGACTGCAAATAAAAAAATTATTCATAATTGACTAATATGAAAAAAATAAAAGGTTAGATCATTGCATTTTAATTAAAATGGAAGGGAAACTAAAATTGAACGCCAATATTTCAATAATAATATTCTACATCATAAATAGTAAGTGCATATTTTAAACAATAGTAAAGGTAAATTACAAATGGAACAGAAATATTTCAATAATAATATTATACATCCTCAATTAAAAATGGAACACAAATTAGGTAAAAATATCACTCCATGTAATATTCTAATTGATTAAAAATACAAAAGAATAATTGACTGAAAATGAATATGATATTACTAATTTATTTAAAATATAAAAGGATCGCTAATTGACTAATATTATACCATTATATATTTTCACCGAGTCACCCATCCTGATCAATTGAAGGTGTTAGCTCTAGACGATGATGGACAAGATTGTGTTGCTACTACCAATGTCGTCTACAAAGAGGTTTCAACAATGTGTAAATAAAATCGTTGATATTATATTTTTTAAATGACAAAATTGTTATATGTATAGACAAAAAAAAATATCCTCCATACAAATGAATTAAGATAACAATTCATTCATATAACTGGGTTGCTAGAGAACGAACACATTTGTATAATTTATAAAAAAAAATACTAAACAATGATAAAAATAAAAAATAAAAAATCTCCAAAGTTATAACACTACATGCATACATCTACATATTAGCTATTAATTTGAGCAATTATTTGCTTAAATTCATACAATGATAATATAAAAACACATAAATGATCCAACCCGTATATTCAATTGAATTATATAATATTTGATGTTCTAATTTAAATAATTATATATCGATCAAAATATTCTTAATATATTACAACAAATCTATTCCGTGCATCGCACGGGCGCAAATACTAGTAATAATAATAATAATAATACCTTAAATAAATAAATTATTATACTTTCCTTTTGAATTTGTATTTTCTACTTATAAATACAAATTTATAATTCCTAGCCTTCCCATAATTTCCTTCTCTACATCGGTAAGGCTTCTCCACCCCGTATCTTCTCCATCATTTCATTGACTTTTGTTAATCATCCTGTGATCTTCCATAGTTGAGGCTGATACGTGATTTGCACGGGTGAGGTTTTCATTATCTTAGTTTTTTTTTTTTCTTTTTGGGTTTTGTTTTGTTTTGTTTTGGATTTTCCGATATTTAAATAAGAAAAGTGGTTTGTAATAAAAATGTTGATATATTCTTTTTTTTTTTTTGTTTATTTTTTGTGGAGAAGATACAGATCTAGAAAGATTGATCGAGAAACAATAGAGTTCGTTGCTCATCAAGTGGAAAAAGTTTAGAGAGGGACGGATGAAGTGTAGGCAATAAAAATCTATATCTATATATAGTTAAAAGTAAATCCTTCTAGCCAAATTTTTCCCCCAAAACTTAGAGACATTTCTATAATATCATCTAAAGATGTAGGCAATGAGATATTGAGAATGAAGTACGTACTAGGAATTGAATAAAAAGGTTTTCATTATCTTAGTTTTTTTTTTTCTTTTTGGGTTTTGTTTTGTTTTGTTTTGGATTTTCCGATATTTAAATAAGAAAAGTGGTTTGTAATAAAAATGTTGATATATTCTTTTTTTTTTTGTTTATTTTTTGTAGAGAAGATACAGATCTAGAAAGATTGATCGAGAAGCAATAGAGTTCGTTGCTCATCAAGTGGAAAAAGTTTAGAGAGGGACGGATGAAGTGTAGGCAATAAAAATCTATATCTATATATAGTTAAAAGTAAATCCTTCTAGCCAAATTTTTCCCCCAAAACTTAGAGACATTTCTATAATATCATCTAAAGATGTAGGCAATGAGATATTGAGAATGAAGTACGTACTAGGAATTGAATAAAAAAATATTTTAATTTAGGTAAAGGAGAGATTTTTATTTTTTTTACCAGAAGTTTATATGTTTTCCTTATACAAATTTATAATTGTAAATTTATATTAATAATTTATTATTATAAATTTATATTAATACAATATAATAAAGTCAGCAGCATTAAAAAAGATTATTAAGACAAATATAATTTATTTTTATATTATGAATACATTATTTTTAATAATTTTGATTTAATAATATTATACTATAATTATAAAAATTTTACCTAATATTGTTAGTATTAAATGTCATATAATAATTACCATAAACAATCTTTAATAATTGACAAATTCTATTAGGCAATAAAAATTTATATCTATATATAGTTAAAAGTAAATCCTCCTAGCCAAATTTTCCCCTCAAAACTTAGAGACATTTCTATAATATCATCCATTATATATATATGGGAAGAAGTACGTACTAGCACTTTTGTAATTTTACCGATATACAAATAAATATGTAGGCAATGAGATATTGAGATTTTGAAGTATGTACTAGGATTGAATAAAAAATGATTTTAATTTAGGTAATATATATTCTAATTATAAGTATGTAGTTTCGGATAATTTAAAAGTACTCAATTGAATAAAAAAATATTAAGATTATTGAATAATTAATTATACTAATAGACATTGTAGAAGAATATGATAGAATATAGACTAATTAATTTTGAAAATTGATATACGCTAATATTACGCGGAATTTTTTTATCCAATTCATAAATGAGTCAATTTAATAAAAAAATATTTTTAATATGGTAATAGCTATTTTAATTATAAGTGTGTAGCACCGGATAATTTTAAATGAGTCAGTTGAGTAAAAAATAATTACACTCTGAAATAATTAATTATGGTAATACAAAATGGAGAAGAATAATGCACAATATATTCTATTTAATTATGGACATATTATCATGGTAATATGAAATGGAATTTTTGGAACCAATTCATTAATGAGTCAATTGAATCAAAAATATTTAAAATATGGCAATGAATATTTTAATTATAAGTATGTAATACTGGATAATTCTTAATGAGTTAAATGGTTTAAAAATATTTAGTCTATGGAATAATTAATTATGCTAATACATATTGTAGAAGAATATGTCAGAATATAGACTACTTAATTATGGACATAATATTATGCCAATATTACACGGTTTTTATTTTAAACAAATTCACAAATGAGTCAACTGGATAAAAAAATATTTTTTAATATGATAAAATATATACATATTATTTTTCTAATGTGAAATAATGTTATTGACTTACCATGTTTGCTTCGATATGCTAAGGCATTTAAAATATAATAAAATTTATAATTGTAATACTTTCATAATAATATTGAATAAATATTAATAATATGTTTAGATTTAATAATATAGTATATTATATATTAAAAGAATTATATATTAATCTAATATAGTGATCGTTAATACGGGTAAATTATATATAAGCATAATCTAATATAGAAAAATATTCATTATTACTCATATATAATTTAGGGAATAAATCAACTTATTGAAACTTAATTATTTATAACTTCAACTTTAATCTAAATATATGGATTTAAATATATAGTTTTAATATCCAAAATTAATAAGGTTTTATTAATGTGGATCTATATATTTTTAATAATTTTAATTTAATAATATTATACCTTAATTATAAAAATTCTACCTAACAACTTTAGTATTACATGGCATACAATAATTACCATAAATAATATGTTATAATTGACAATTTGTATTAGGCAATAAAAATTAATAATTAATAATTATGAACATGGTGTTGTGAACATAATTATGAATATATAGTTATGTAATTATGAATATAGAGATTCAATAATTGTGAATATGAAGTTAAAAAATTATGCATATATATATATATATATATATATATATATATATATATATATATATATATATATATATATATATATATATATATTCATTTATTTATTTATTTATTTATTTATTTATTTATAATTATGAACATATAGTTGAGTAACTATGAACATAGAGTTCTGCAATTATGAATATAGAGTTCAATACTTATGAATATGAAGTTCAAAAATTATGAATATATAGCTTTACAATAATGAACATATAGTTCAGTAATAATAAACATAGAACTGTGTAAGGTGGACACGGTTCCACATCATAACTATTCGATTGACCCTGTTACATGTAAACTTTCTCAAACCTATTGAAGCCCAACGTGTCAAAAGGCTCTTATTTAAGAAACCTTATCTTAATGGTTTCTTATTTTAGTTTTTTTTTAAAAAAAAAAATTTATTAGGGGGTTTGTGAAAGATTAACCCAAAATGTATATAAGTTGTTTTAGTTTTTAGTAGTTTGGAGCAAATTGCTAAGTTATTAAATAATATTTTTGGTGTTTTGATTAAATATAAAGTGTTAAACAGACGAATTTCTTAAAATTTTGACAAATTTGCCAAATAATCAAATTACAATAACAACAACAACAATAATAATAATAATCCAAACAAAACTATATACAAAATAAAATTAAAATTAACAAAAAAAAAAAAAAAAAAAAAAAAAAAAAAAGACAAAGGCGAGCCACCGGCTCCCTTTGTAAATGACGTGGGATCAAAATTCGATCCTACATTGAAAATGTTTGAAAAGAGAGAGCTCCTCTATATAAGAGGAACAATGATCCTCTTATATAAACATAATTGCTTGCCCATCAATGCGGGCAAGTATTGAGAAGTCAACAGGTTCTTATTTAAGAAGCTTTAACTTTGTCTTCTTAATTTAGTTTTTATTTATTTATTTATTTATTATTAGTGGGGTTGTGGAAAATTAACCCAAAATGTATGTGTTGTATTAATTTTTAGCAGTTTGGAGCAAATTACTGAGTTATTATATAATATATTTTGGTGTTTTGATTAATGTTAAAATGTTAAAATGATGAATTTATTAAAATTTTGGCGAATTGATCAATAATCAAATAATAATAATAATAAGCATCATCATCCAAACAAAACGATATACAAAATAAAATTAAAATTAAAAAGAAGAAGACAAAAGGGAGCCACGGATTCCCTTTGTAAATGATGTTGGATCATTTTGATCCCACATTGAAAATATTTGGAAAGATGAGCTCTTGAACTCCTCTATATAATAGGAGCAATGCTCCTCTTACAAACATAATTGTTTGACCATCAATGTGGGCAAGTATTGAGAAGTCCAAAGGCTCCTATTTTATTTTTGAGTACTATTGACCCGGCAAATTATGCTGTGAAATTGTGTCTACCTTGCATGGTAGACACAGTTCCAAAATTGTTCATAATTATGAATATATAGTTCTATAATTATGAACATAGTGTTGTGAACATAATTATGAACATACAGTTATGTAATTATGAATATAGAGATTCAATAATTGTGAATATGAAGTTCAAAAATTATGAATATATAGCTTATAATTATTAACATATAATTCAGTAATTATGAACATATAGTTTTGTAATTGTGAATATAGAGTTCAATAATTATAAATATGAGGTTCAAAGATTATGAATATATAGCTTTATAATTATGAACATATAGTTCAGTAATTATTAACATAGAATTGTGTCCACCTTGCAAGGTGGACACAGTTCCACATCATAACTATTCGATTGACCTTGTTACATATAATATTGTTCATATAAACTTTCTCAACCTATTGAGCCCGAGTCAAAGGGCTCTTATTTAATGAACCTTATCTTAGTGGTTTCTTATTTTAGTTTTTTTTTTTAAATTGTTTTAATTTATTAGGCGGTTTGGGAAATATTAACCAAAAATGTATATGTATTGTTTTAGTTTTCAACAGTTTGGAGCAAATTGCTAAGTTATTAAATAATATTTTTGGTGTTTTGATTAAATATAAAATGTTAAACATGCGAATTTGTTAAATAATCAAATTACAACCACACGACGACAACAACAACAAGAACAACAACAAGAAGTCAACAACAACAACAACAACAATAATAATAATAATAATAATAATAATAATAATAATAATAATAATAATAATAATAATAATAATAATAATAATAATAATAATAATAATAATAATAATAATAATAATAATAATCCAAACAAAACTATATACAAAATAAAATTAAAATTAACAAAAAAAAAAAGAATAAGAAAAAGGGGACCCACATGCTCCCTTTGTAAATGATATGAGATTATTTTGATCCCACATTGAAAATGTTTGAAAAGATGTGCTCTTGAGCTCCTTTATATAAGAGGTACAAACATAATTGTTTGTCGATCAATGTTGCAAGTATTGAGAAGTCAAAAGGTTCTTATTTAAGAAACCTTAGCTTTGTCTTCTTATTGTAGTTTTTATTCATTATTTATTATTTAAATATTTATATATTTATTATTTATTTATTTATTTATTATTAGTGGATGTTGGGAAAGATTAATCAAAAATGTATGTGTTGTTTTAGTTTTTTGCAGTTTAGAACAAATATATTGGGTTATTAAATAACATTTTTGGTGTTTTGCTTAAAGATAAATTGTTAAAATGACGAATTTGTTAAAATTTTGATGAATTTGTCAATCTCACTTTTTTTTAAATCGTCAATAATCAAATAATAATAATAATAATAATAATAATAATAATAATAATAATAATAATAATAATAATAATAATAATAATCATCATCATCATCATCATCCAAACAAAACAATATACAAACTAAAATTAAAATTAGAAAAAAATAAGATGAATGATGTGGGATAATTTTAATCTCACATTGAAAATGTTTGGAAAGAGGAGTTCTTGAAAATGTTTACGAACATAATTGATTGCCCATCACTGTGGGCAAGTAGTGAGAAGTCCGGAGTTTTTTTTTTTTTTTTTTTTTTTTTTTTTTTAGAAGTAAAGGAAAATTAAAAATGGAAAGGAAATATTTCAGTAATAATATTTTACATCATCAAGTAGTAAAGACATATTTTAAAAAATAGTAAATGTAAATTAAAAATCATCAAATTAAAATGTTACGGAAATTAGGTAAAAATATCACTACATCTATATTCTAATTGACTGTACAAACAATAATTGACTGAAAATGAATCTAATATTACTAATTGACTGAAAATATAAAATGAAATGAATATTAATAATTGACTGCAAATAAAAAATGATCCATAATTCACTAAAAAAAAAGAAAAATAAATGGTCAGATCATTGCATTTTAATTAAAAATGGAATGAAAATTAAAAATTTGAGGAAAAAATATTAAATGTATATTTTAAACAATAGTAAAGGTAAATTAAAAATGAAACCGAAATATTTCAATAATAATATCTACATCATCAATTAAAAATGGAACGAAAATTAGGTAAAAATATCACTGCATTTGATATTCTAATTGACTAATTGACTGAAAATAAAAAAGAATAATTTGCTAAAAATGAATCTGATATCACTAATTGACTGAAAATATAAAAGGATAACTAATTGAGTAATATTCTACCATTATATATTTTAACCCAAGTAACCCGCCCTGATGGATTGAAGGTGTTAGCTCTAGACGAACAAGATTGCGTTGTCACTACCAATATCGTCTACAAAGAGGTTTCAATAATGTGTAAATATAATCGGTGATATTAAGTTTTTTTTTTTTTTAAATGAAAAAATTGTTATATATCTTGACAAAAAAATATATCTTCCATACAAATGAATAAGGATACCAATTCATTTCTATAACTGAGTTGTTAGAGAACGAGCACATTTGCCTAATTTATGAAAATACTAAATAATGATAAATAAAATCTTCAAAGTTATAGCACCGTATGTGTACATCTAGACATTAACTATTAATTTAAGCAATTATTTGCACAAATTCAAACAATAATAACATCAAAATATATAAACGATGCAAACCATATCTTTAATTGCACTATATAATATTTGATGTTCTAATTTAAATAATTATATATCGATTCATATATTCTTACTATATTACAACAAATTCATTCCGTGCATCGCACGGGTGCAAATACTAGTAAATAAATAAAACCATAACTATTTTTGTAATAGAGCTAAATTGAGCCAAAACACCAAAAACTCAACGTATGGGGTGTGGATTAGATAGCACCGATCTCTTTCAATAATTACCTTAAAACTCATGTAGGTCACATTTGAAGTCTTACTCAGCACAAATATTAGTAGTTTCACTATTTGGGATCTTAGTGTAACATGACTGAAAAAACCAGCAATCAGAAATCAACAAAAAATAAATAAAAATAAAACCTAAAACCTTAAAGTTCATGTTAAACTTGACTAAAAAAAAAAAAAAATTGAACTCAAATTGGCTTGACATGCATCGTAAGCTATTTGAGCTTTCCTTGAATAAGCTCAATTGAGGATTCAATTTTTTTTTTTTTTAACTTTTCTTAAGTACGTACAATTTAGATATATTTTGTCAATATAATTAGTAAATTTGTAATGTTAAATTCACGCGAGCAGACACATAAATAAACCATTCAAACTAAGTATTAAAGATCCTCTAATTAAGTTCAGCCCATTATTAATAAATCGTACCATTGCTCAAACTCGAGTTAAGTTCGATAATAGCTCAATTAGATTAAATTTAAGTATTTTTAAGTTAAAATTAACTAACGTAACTCACAAATAATTACTTGACTCGCTTTTACTTCTATATCGTACTTCTTTTTCTCTTATTAATGAGTAAATATCCAAAATGGTCCATCGACTATAGCTAAATTCACAAATTGGTTCTTGACTTTTAATTTTAACCAATTAAGTCTTTAACTTTGCAATTTTAACACGATTTGGTCCTCCGTCTATTTGACCGTTTGTTGACTGTAATTTTTGAGGATATATATGTAATTTCATGGTCCATCGTCGATTTTTTAAGGTTTCGGTTGCATTTTCAGACCGCACTGTTACTTTTGGATCCACCGTCGAAAGCAATCTGCCAAATCCTGTCGCCTTTCTTCTTCCTCCCTTTGGATTCAATGTAGTTGAGTTCGTACCAGAGTGAAGAAGATAACGTGTTTTCGAACCGGTGCAGCGTCATCCTGGAGGCTTCCATGTGCTCCGATGAGAGCTGCAGGTTCTTCTGGAGATCGTCGATGACGGCGCGGGCGCGGGCGTGAGCGTTAATGCAGAAGTGTTCGAAGGACCAAATCTCATTAAAATTGTAAAGTTAAAGACTTAATTGGTTAAAATTGAAAATCGATGACCAATTTATGAATTTAGCTATAATTGATGGACTATTTTGAGTATTTACTCTTTATTAATGAGTGTTTTGTGACCTGCAAGTTGAACTAACAAGAGATAGGCACTTGTATCTTTAAAAAAAAAAAAAAAAAAAAAAAAAAAAAAAAAAAAAAAAGGTAGGCACTTGTGGACAACAAGTTTCCTTGCCTAAAAAAGAAAATAAAGTGCTAGTTGAGATTGATTCCCCTATAGGAATTCACATCATTGGCCTTTTCTAATGTTAAAGCTAAGGATGATTTCTATGGTTCATGTTTTTCACATTTGGAATCCACTCTTTTTTTTTAGTGGGCTATATACGGCTATGCTGGAAAAGATGAGACATCCTGCTATTAAACAAAAGTTCTTTGTATATATAATATATATCACACTTTGTACTTTCCCATTTGTTGTTGTTGGGGTATGGGTATCAACCCAATAGAACAGTTCTTTTGTGCCATGCCCCTAATTGTTTGAGTAATCAAAGAGATTACAAACATGTTTTGTCGTGGCTAATGGTCCCAATTTAGCGACTAATGGTGTGGAAAGACAGGCCTATGCAATTAGTTTCACACGTACTAATAAAGATTAAGAATGCTAAAATTAATGTCGGAGAGTAATTAATAATGTCAATTAATTAAAGATGGAACATTCTGGACATGTTCGTACATCTTTGCACTATTTGCATTGTTATTTGTGATAATTGTATTTTACTCTTTGAATTACACGCACAACTAATTATATATTTTAATTCACTATTGTTATTTTGAAAATATATATAAATTTAATTGGTACCTCTTACTATTTCAAACATGTGTATACTCTCTCACATTCTCACTTTATTTTTTCATAAGAAAACATATCGTGATAATAATGAAAATGATGTGGTTAGTATATATGATGTAGTAATGACAACATTATAAAATATAACAATACGGAATATTTTGTTTTGATAAATAAGATTTTATAATAAATATAAGGACTATTTTGTTTTGATAAATAAGATTTTATAATAAATATAACAATTTCAAGTCTTAATACAACCTTAGCAAATACATATATCACTTGTATGTTGCTAATATAAAACACTATCCATAATATTTTAACGGAACAAATCATTGCGAAAACCTTCAAAGTTTCTTTTACAACAATATAATTAACGAAAACAAAATGATTCACTTCAATTTTGTTCAGCTTTTAATAAATCTAATCTTTTAGTCTTAGTTTAACCCAAATGCATTATGGCCTAATTTTTTTTTTTTTTTTTTGAGAATTCAAAACTAATTAAAAACTCAGAACTTAATGGGACATCACCAAATTTTAATTAATTTCTTTTCATGGGGTGATATAGCTGCGCATATCATTGGAGTGACGTGTAGTGAAGTAGGCAAATTAGTGTATGGAGCATAATAAAAAGTACATTATCCCATGGATTAAATGTATATTATATAAAATAATGTACTTTCAGTATGTACTCAAATAATTTACTTTCTTTGAATATGATATACATTTTTAATATATTAAAAATACATTATTTATGTACTAAATATACATTATTTGAAAATATAATTCATACACTTTGAGCCATTTGAGTGAAGTGGGAATGGTTCATATTAATTATTGCATGCTGAAAAAGCTGAGACAAGTTTATAGCAGACAAAAGCAAGTTTTATGGCACTTTCATGCGTGGCTGTTCCCACATGCGTGTTCTCTTCAATGACAACTTTTTTCTCTCTTGACTAATTCTATGCCTAATAAAAGAAAAATACTACCTACATGGTCAGCTCAATTGGTTATAGAGGTAAAATTTTAGAAAAATGATTAGGGATCAAGTCTCACAGTGTGGGAACTACCTCTCAAAGTGAGGAGTGGGGTTCGAGGGGGTTCCTTGTGCGCAGTGAGCAAAGGTCTAATCTCTGTGATTCATGTAAAAGAAAAATACTACATGTAGTCCCTGTCGAGAATGGCATAGCATTCCTAGTAATAGGTCTATTCCTTTGTTTGGTAACCATTAGGTCCCTGGTATTAGCCTATTACTGAACGCTCATGAATAGATTTTAGAATCTATTTTTTTACCCATTTCTTTAACCTAATTTTTTTATCCTATATATAAATTTATCCTATTTCATCACCGTCGTCGCCACCACCACCATCACCACCACCACCGCCACCAGAACCACCACCCAACAGCACCACCGCCACCACCACCACCGCCACAACTGTCGCCGCCCCCACTACCACTGCCACAACCGTCACCGTCACCACCACCACCGTCGCCCCTACCACTGCCACCGCCACCACCACCACTACCACCACCACTACCACCCCAGCACCACCACCACCACCACCACCACCATCATCGCCACCATCACATATTTTTATAAGGGTATTTATGTCTTTTAAAACATATTTCATTTCTATTCCTTAAATCAACCAAACACTGTAATATAATTCCTAAAGTCTATTCCTTCCGCGAACCAAACAATAGAATACAATTCCTATTCTATTCCTTGCATATTCCATTCCTTATGGAATAGCATTCCTATTACCTCAAAATTCATTCCGTGAACCAAACGTGTTGTTAGGGGCTTACATGAAGAAAATAACCAGCCGTCACATCATAGAGTAATTTGAAGAAGTAAGATTTGGAAGTATATATATATATATATATATATATATATATATATATATATATATATATATATATATATATATATAAAAGGTTGCACTCATGTGTGAATAAGCGCCCAGGAAGGAAATGCGAATAGATCAGCGCCATTCACGTGTCCAGATCAATGAATCAGATGTAATTTAAAAAAAAAAAAAAAAAAAACGACGTAGTGACATTTTTGTAAATAACTTGAACTTTGGTGCATGTAAATGTGTTATATGTGCAAGTAGTTAGTGCACCTTTGCAAGTAAAAATTGTAAGTAAAATCACTTACATGTGCACCTACTTTCACCTATAAGTGCATGTAATTTTGTCTTGTTAACATCATTGATATGAGTTCGTTCTGTTTGGCATCACTTTTGTTCTTGCAGGGAGTTCAACGGGTAGTTAGTACCCGTGAAATCACCCGCAAACATCCCTGCACCTAGGTGCAACTACTTATAATTATATGTGCACCTAGTTATAACGTCAGATGTACTTAGTTTTGATGATCAGTGTAAATTTTACTTGCACCTATAATACATTTTACATGCACTTGTAATACATTTTACTTGCACTTAGGTGCACTATATGAAACTGCTACTTGCACTTCGATGTCTAATTATTTACGAAAATGCTATCGCGTTTTTTTTTAAATCAGTATTTCTCATCCATTAGATCTGAACACGTGGACGGACATCAATCATTCTTATTTCGCTCCTGGACACTTCGCACGAGAGTGTATCTATATATATATATATATATATATATATATATATATATATATATATATATATATATATATATATATATATATATATATATATATATATCTTCTAATCAAATTCAAGGTTGGGCCCCACCTTTTTCTTTTTCTCCTATGGAAAGTTTTTCTACCATGTTTGAAGGGTTGAATTAAGGGGCGAAAGTGGGGAAAATAGAGCTTGCCTTTTGGTGGTCACAACCCTATATAGGTCTGCTTGCTACTTTGCTTTTGGTTTATGTTTCACATGCATCACACTCATCTCTTTGTTTTTAATAAACTTTTATCAATTCCGTGAAAAAAAAAAAAAAAAAAAAAAAAAAAAAAAAAAAAAAAAAAAAACCCACAAATATTTATATCTTGGGAAAATTATATCTAAAATTTTGTAAAAAGAAAAAAATCAAATATTTGTATTATGTGATAATTATGATAGTCCCAAACGAGTAAAACTAAGAGAGGAATGTGAATGGACTTCTAAAACATTTCAAATTTTGTAAATACTTTGGACAAAGAAAATTAATCTCTCCATAAACTCAACCACATCAATGGTACTTGGGGTTTTTTGAAACAAAAAAAAAAATTGTGGTGGGATTTTAATTAATAGGAGGGGGATTTTTGGGAGTTTTTATTTCTACGAAAGTAAATTTTTTATGGATCTTATTAATTCGGAAAATTGATAAAACAACGTACATGTGCGCGTTGGGCATACCTATTGTGCCCAGCTGGCACATATAGTGCACATGCCAGCTAGGCGCGGACATAAACATATTTGTATTTTATTTTTTTACTTTTTGTTGTCGAATTTTTTTTCTTCTTCTCTCTTCCTTCTCTTTCCTATTTGTACGTCATTGCAAAAACTTGTAAAATTTCGGATTGTTGAGGATGCTCTAAGAAAATTAATCTCTCGACAAGACACTTGGATGTAATGATGAAATCTCAACCTGATAGTTTTCATAAATAAATAGTTAATACTAGCTGAGGTTCTTCCATGACTATTGACATTATATTTACTTTAAAATATTACTAAATTATATCTTTGTAATCAAACGTTACTTAAATTTAAAGTCAATACTAACTAGGGTCCCTTGACTATTAACATATTACTTAAATAGGTCATCTATTTAAAATTTTACTAAATTAATTCCCTTGATTAATCAAATAATGTTACTTAAATTTTTAAGCAAAGTGTGTGTTATGAGAAAAATATTAATTTAACAATACTAGCACAACTGAAATTAGTAGCAATTATTATAATACCGAGTACTACCACTATATATATATTTATTTTTAATATATTACCTAAAAATGAACTTAAGTATACTAAAAATGAACTTGAGTATACTAAAAATGAACATTTATTAGTGATCCACCTTATAATATTGACAGTGGTCCATAATATAATTTGCCACTTAGTATATGGCTCCGGCATTAGCAAAAAGCATATTTATTCAAAAATTAAATTTAAAACTACCTTCAGAAAAAACATAGTTTTTTCTTTTATACAGAAAAAATTAAACAAAACAAAATGTGACCAAACCACACCAAAACATTCAAATTGTCAAGAAAGATGGAACATTATTAGAAAGAAATTTGTAGACAAACAAACCAAACAGAAATGCTTGTTTCCCTATATACCAAACATGTCACTTATTCACTCAAGCATTTGTGCTCACTTTTCATTCGGTAGGATTAGGAATGAAGGATTGTTTCCTTGGATTTTTGGCTACACAAAATTTCTCCACATCACCTACTGTTGTTACTAAGGTTATTGGTCTTGTTTGGTAAATGATGATTTTTTTTTTTTTTTAATGTTTTGATCAAGTTAAACCGTTAAAAAAATTGAGTAAACAATAATTTGGATTTCTCCAAATCCAAACACTGAATTTTTCAACATTTGAGATTGGCATGTTAACTGTTAATAATAAATAACTAATTTTATCAAACATTTCTTTACAAATCGTTATTCACTGACACAATCCGTTATCCATTAATCATACCCGCTAACTACTTATTGCCAAATAAGGTTATTATCAATTTTCTTAGTGGCATTTTGAATGGTGTTGCTAACTGTTAGGATGAGCATCAATTTATGTAGATGGCCCAATTATTTCGGACAGTAATCATGTCAGCCCATCAATTCCACCACAATCAACCCACTCAAATTTGTCATCAGCTCATTCAATTATTAGGCCCAGCAGTATTGCACAAATGATATCGTGTACCCTAGTTCAATACACAGAATTTGACTTCATAAGGTATATAATTCATGTTCATAATATACATACATATAAACACGATATAATGAACATGAATTATGTGTATTATGTTAAGTGTTTATGTGTCCTCAACTATATAATACACCAGGGCGCACGTAGCAATGTGCGCCCCGCGCCTTTCAAAACGACGTCGTTTTGTTAATTTCAGGTATAAAATTCTGTGCATTCTATTATATAATTCTGTACATTCGAAACATAATTTTTTTTTTAAAGAGTTAAGAGTTTATGTATATTATGTTAAGAGTTTATGTATATTATGTATTATGTTAGATTATGTGTATTATCTTTTCAAAAAAGATGATGTGTATTCAGTTATAAAATTCTGTGTTTTCAAGTATAAAATTCTATGTATTCTATTATACAATTTTAGTGTTAAACATTTTTTTTGTACTTAATTGACTTTAACTTTGAGTATTCCCTAATTGAGTCCTCTAATCTTAAACATTTTTTTGTACTCAATTGAATCCTTAACATTGAGTATTCCCTAGTTGAGTCCTCTATAACAGCAGCATGGTAATTATTCCTTTATTAATACTCAATTTAATTTTCAACTATAATGACTTAATCCAAATTATTAGTCCTCATTTATATAGGTTAATATCCAATTTAATCATCGACTTTAGTGATTTTTCTGAATTTAATCTTTGATTCTGACCGTCGAAAACTTAATTAGAAAAAACTATCAAAATTGAATAGGTCCAATTAAACACAAAAAGACGTTTAGAATTAAGTAGAAAGAAATCATTATAATCGAAGACTAAATCGGGTATTAAGTCCACTTTAGTTAGAGTATAATCAACTTTGCCAACAAATGTAGCACAAAGAAAAATTACACCAGAGATCATTTAGTTCTGAATTACAAGTTGATTATGCAACAATCCACCAAACTATAACAAAAATTCATCAAAATTTGTTTTTATTTGCGTTCAGGAAATCACTTCAAAATCAATATGCTCACTCCGGTTGCATTTTTTCGCATTCATCCCGAATCGATTGGAAAAGTATACTCGATAGATACCGCTCCCCAAAGCTCGGGAAAACAACCTGCGATAGAGTTTAGGATTCGGAATTTAGTTCAATCCACAACACGATAAGTGAACATTTGCATTTCATTCACCGGAAGAAGGTGATAAAAAGGACTAGATAATCGCAATTCAAGAGGATTCGTCATGTTTGGTTATTAACTTATTATATACCTCCAATTTGGGGAAATGCATATATGATGTAAATAATATCGATAAATAAAACTGGACATACCGCAATAAGCTTTCCCGCATTCTCAGGTCGCTTTGCAACCTCTATTGCAGCAGCTGCAGCTGCTCCCGAGGAAATGCCCACCTGATCACGAAAAATAGTCCAAAGATTTATTGCGGTGGGCATATGACTTGAGCGATAAAAACCCATTACAGGAATAAAGAAAGGAAATAAATCTTATTCATGTTTATGCTCGCTCGAGGAAATTCCACTAACCAGATGAACTATGAATAAATGAAAAATTCTCGCGTGATCTGAAGAATATAGAAAGCACTAACCAGCAATCCTTCTTTAACTGCTAATTGCTTCGCAGTTTCAACAGCTACATCACTTGATATCTTTGAACGTTTATCAGAAAAAAAGTCAGTACATTGAACTATTGAAGCACACATAGTAGAATAAACTCTTTGACACCAAAAATTATGAAAGTTAAATATTTTATCGATCAGATCTATAAGATAATGAAACATGATATACTAACATATAAAAGATTTGAATAAAATATTCAGCGACTTAACTAAGCTGGCATACCTCTATTACTTCGTCCACCACTTCTTGATCTAAATTTCTTGGAATAAAACCTGCCCCAATCCCTTGAATTTTGTGAGGGCCTGCAATTTTAAATTGCAGTAAACTAGAAGAAGGCTTCAAAACATGAAAATGAATGTTGCAAAAATCCCGCCTAGGCACCGATTAATCGGCGCCTAGACGCTAGGCGCGCTGGCCGGCCACCTAGCGTACCACCTAGGCACCGACTAGGTCGCCTAGTCAACCGATTAGCTATTGTTCCCTTCTTTTTTAAATGGGTTATTTCACTCAAAACGACATCGTTTTGAGCAAAATAACCCTAAATTGTCCAAACTATAGATGTTTTTTAGGTTAATATTTAATATTTCAGTATTATCTATTAAAGTCGACCTAGTCGGCCGATTAGCTATTGTTCCCTTCTTTTTTAAATAAGTTATTTCACTCAAAACGACATCGTTTTTGAACGAAATAATGCTAAATTGTTCAAACTCTAGATATTTTTTAGGTTAATATTTAATATTTTAGTATTATCTATTAAAGTATTAAATAGTTTATAATTATCAAGTCTTAAAAAAAATTTTAAAAAAAAATAAACAAATTTTTTTTAAAAATAAAATAAAAAATACACAGGTGCCTAGGCTGATTAATCGCCGCCTAGGCGCCAGGTGCCCCCGAGCGCCCGAGGAACGCCTAGCGATTTTTTCAACCATGATGAAAATGAATGTAGACATTTTAGTGTCATCTCACCAGGCTTTCCACCGGATAATACGTTGCTTTCTGTTGGCTCCACGCCAATGATCTGATAAAACCCACAACAAACAGAACAAGTAAATAACACTGCGACAGACAGATACATAGTATTGACAGCACAATTTCGGATGTTATTTTGCAACATTCATGTGTTCAATGTTCCTGGGGTTTCCGATTGTTTAACTCTCACATAGAATAAATTTCAATCATCAAGAACATAGATGAAAAGAACGCTACCTGAATGTTAGGGTTTTGGTCCTTGAGAAATCGCCCTGCACCAGAAATGGTTCCACCAGTACCAATACCTGCAACAAGTATGTCCAACTTTCCTTTCGTATCTTCCCAGATCTCCGGGCCAGTTGTTTCATAGTGTATCTACACCAAAAAGAATTAATAAAATCTTAATAGGGAACAAGGAAATCTTGATGAATCTAGTTCCATTTTAGACCACTCTGAAATATTTGGTATAGTCGTGTTTAGAATTCTAAAAAGTCAATCTTCTGTAAAAGCAAGCAAGTATGAAATAGCAGCGACTATGAGATAGAAGAAAAACCTTAGGATTTGCAGGATTGTCGAATTGTTGAAGCATATAGGCATTGGGTGTTTTATTCACTATCTCTTCAGCTTTTTGAACAGCGCCTTTCATTCCCGTGGCTGGATCCGTCACAATCAGATCAGCACCAAAAGCTTTCAGAAGAACCCTTCTTTCAAGACTCATCGATGCAGGCATCGTTAAAATGAGTTTGTATCCTCTAGAAGCAGCAATAAAGGCCAGTCCAATGCCAGTGTTACCACTCGTAGGTTCCACCAAGACAGTCTAGACACGAAGAGAATAATAATATTGGAAATCGAAAAGAGGTCAGAGATACGAATCATTATCATAACAATTGAAGCATGTGCCCCATCTCAACTAAAAGCCTAAGCTGATAGTTGGATTGCACATTAATGGCTATATGCTCAACAATAACAAATAAGTCGCAAATATGTTATGAAATCAGGCAAGTGTTTTGGCATTTCCGAGACATTTTGCTTAGATACATTACCTTCCCTGGGGAGATAAGCCCCTTCTCCTCGGCATCAGCTATCATACTGAATCCTATCCTGAAGCCAAACAAGATCTCGTAAGCATTACTAGAAGAAATCACAAGTCAAGATAGTTTTAAATTCTCACACATTTTTTAACACAAAGCAAACGAGAAACTCTCACCTGTCCTTGACACTGCAACACGGCTCCATAATCTCAAGTTTGGCAGCAATATTTGCAACACAACCTTTTACAATAGTATTCAAGAACACCATTGGTGTGTTCCCTATAAGCTGCGCAAGGGTTATTACAGAAAATAAATCACATCATACTCCAGAATAAATGTAGAAATAATTAAACTCAGAAAACAGATATACTAGAGTCTCATATGAGAGAAAATGGCATGAAAGAAAGGAAATAAACTACAAAATAAAGTTTCAATGAACTTATAATAAGGCATTGTGAACATACAACATCTGGGGCATACCATTTACTGTAAAATTCCATTCTAATGAAGATGCTACTTTAAAGTCAACTATAATCATTCATACTTTCTTCAACGGAAAACAATCAAATTAATACATCAAAAATCTCCCAGACGAATCAAACTAAGGCTTATAAAGGTTGAAACTTTAGCTAAATGGGAACAGATAAAAAGAATCAAGTTATCAAGATAAACATTTCTAATTAATTTCAGACTGAAAATTATAGCTTTATCATATTTAACCTAAAACAAACACAACCCAGATAACAAATTAACAATTTCGAAACTAAAAGAGATGGATAAAATTTCACCGAGTCAGTGCGACACAGACCTGAGTAACATCCTCGGCGATGTTGAGTCCATCGATATGGGTAGTCGACGATGAGGGCTGCTTCACAGACACGGCTTTGCAGGAAATCGCGGGGAAAGAAGCCTTTTTGACACTGAAATACTGGGCACCCAGACGACATCGTCTGAAGAAATTAGGTTCGGGGCAGAGGTCGGGCTTGGCGGTGGCGTTGAAAGAGTTGCAGAGAGAAAAGGGTTTGTTGATGAGAGAAGCCATTGATTCTCTCTCTATCTATCTCTCTCTTTCCAGATTCAGAGCGGCGAGACTATCAAAAGCTTCACTGGTTTTATCTTCGCGTTTCAGTTTTGGATTTTTATCGAAAGGGTATCTGTCTAGTGATGATGGATATGGAAAGCTCGAAACAAATAAGCCACTGATTTTTTTCTTTTCATTTTTCTCTTTTTGTTTTTTTCCTTTTTTCTTTTATTTTTGTGGTGCAAAGCTACAAAAGGGGATTTGAATGTCCTAGGACGATGTTTGTTATTTTTTGGTCAATCAAATTTTTAGAAAAGAAATAATTATCGAAAATATATTTGTTAGAAATATTTTTGATGAGAAAATTAATTAAAGAGCTAATACCTAAAATTGTCCTTGATTATAATGATTTTTATTAATTTTGTTCTAAACGGCTTTAGTGTTATAAAGTAGTCCCAGACTTTTGTGTTATTGCTCAATATTGTCCTCCATTAGGTAATTCGTTAAAAGTGTGTTAAGTACATAGATAATTTAGTAATTTCAAATGAGTTAGTACCTAAAATTATCCTTTACTATAGTGGTTTTTCTCAATTTTGTCTTAAATGACTTTGGTTAGTTTGGTATCATAAACTACTCCCAGAATTTTGTATTATTACTCAATATTGTCCTCCGCTAGGTAATCTATCAAAAGGGGTTAAGTACAGTGATAAATTAGTGATTTCAAATTGAGGTCTTCCATGCCCTTATCGAAGGAGGATCTAGAGCCGAAAAACCGTTGGGCTCGCTGCCCGCGGAAGCGGGAAGGTGTGGGCGTGGCGGAGAACGAGGAGATGGATGAGGAGGAGGAGGAGAAAGACGGTGAGAGTAGAGTGACGGCGTGACGGCGGCTGATTTGGTTCTTCGGAGACTCACCTTAGTGAGCAAAGCTCATAGAAGAATGGATTCTGAGAGCACTTTTTTCTCCATGGTCGGAGCTTCGGGCGCCGTCATTTTAGGATTGCAGTAGTAAGAAGGAGAAAGAATGAGCGGAGGGCAGAGCGCGGCACCGTCGTTGGCGAATCTGTGATTGGGAGTTCTTGGCTGCGACTCATAGACAAATGGCACGGAAACATCCCCGTAGTAAACTCTGAAAGAGGAACGATTCGAAGACCAAAATTTGAAATTACTAATTTATCACTGTACTTAACACCATTTTGACGAATTATCTAACAGAAGACAATATTGAGCAATAACACAAAAGTATGGGACTAGTTTATGACATCAAAGTTTTAGGACAAAATTGAAAAAATCCACTATAGTCGAGGACAATTTTAAGTAGTAACTCATTTGGAATTACTAAATTATCCATGTACTTAACACCCTTTTTAATGGATTACCTAACAGAGGGCAATATTGAGCAATCACACAAAAGTCTGGGACTACTTTATGACATCAAAGTCGTTTAGGACAAATTGAGAAAAACCATTATAGTCGAGGATAATTTTGAGTATTAACTCTTTAAACTATTCTTTATTACCAAAGGTTAATCTTTTGCAAAACATGGGATTTTCCATGTCAGTTTAAGAGGGTAAATGAGAGGCAAATATTGTAACTATCAAATGGTCTATCTATTTAACACTAATTTAACTGAATAACAAGCAAAGAACTACATTGAGTAAAAATTCACAAGTCTGGGATAACATTGGGTCCCAAAAATTATTTAGGATAAAATCGAGCAAAATTACAAATAATTGAGGATATTTTGGGTATTTATTTATTATTTTTTTACTATTAGTAAAGCTGTAAATATAGTAAAAGGATATCTATAAATACAACTAATATTATTATATTATTCATTACGGATGGATATACAATTTTTACTTAAGATTTTATTTTTGTTTAGTTAATAAGATTTTTTTCTTAATTGTAATTACGATTCTTTTATGTGGTTGAATATTGTTTTAACGATGTAGTCTCAAGAGATTAAATTATGAATTCACTTAAAAGCTTAATGTTATTTATTTTATACTGTACAAGAATTATTTTTCAATTAGTAACTACATTCTTTAAACTCATTCATAAAGTTTTGAATAACAAATTTTTATTAGAAAAATGGGACATTTGATGGAATTTTGTGTTTCCAATTTCTCTTTAATTTTGTTCTTCTAAATATGATTTTGCAACTGCTTTCGAATATTTAGAAAAGTATAATATAAAGAAGATTGCCCAAATCTTTGAAAATATAACGATTTCATTGACAATCCCTACATTATGGGTAAGGGAATAATAATTCTTATACACACAAAGAAAAGGTCAAATGACCCTCTACACCTCCAAAGGGCCAAACCAAAATGAATGGAATAATATGATATTACTCCATATACAAACTTAACAAATACCAACAACATATTCAAAACCATCAAAGCACAAATATATATAATTTGTACTTAGGGGTGCCATAATCAAAATATAAAGATATGATATGATATTTCAGGTCCATTTGAAATATCAGTAAAAGTAACAGTAACAGTTCATTGCTCTCATAAATTTTTATATCCATCCATTAAAATACTCATCGCTTGACGTGATTGGAACGATAGACTCTTTTTATCTTTCTCTTGGACCCGGAGTTAGATTTGAAATATCAATAACTGTAACAGTTCATGGCTCTCATTCTCCCGAGCCTGGAGTTAGACTTGGAAAGGCCATGGCCAATCCTTCAAGTCCTCATCTTGAACTTTGGCACTACTTCTAATAGTTGCATTTCTTGCCCCACTATCATTATTTCCCCCCACAAAGGCATGGTATCTCAACACAAAAGCCAAAAGCAAAACCACCCACTCCAAGCAAAAGATCATGGCGCACAACCCTCCGGCCAATTTCAAGATCAGAGCTCCGTCGTCCTCCCTAACGTAGGACTTGAGCTCCGTCAAGAAGTCGGAGGTGCGGGTGAAGATGAGCACCGACACGGCCCCCTGGAAGATGGCGGTGAGCACCGTGGCCACCATGTGCGCCCCGTACCACCGCCCGGACGACTTGGCGGAGGCGGCCGCGGCGCAGCAGCCGGAGACTGCGCCGGCGACGGTGAGGGCGTGGAGGAGGATGAAGAACGCGCCGCAGAGGGAGGGGACGAGGCGGAGGGCGAGGGCGAGGAAAGCGCAGCTGGTGGCGCCGCCTATCAGCACGTAGTTGGCTAAGAGGAAGACTTGGTGGGTGCGGCGGTGAGATTTTGATCTTGAATCGTCGATTGAGAGACCCATTTGGGATTCAAAGCCTGAGAGAATTACTGGGTTTTGGTGTTTGATCAGAGGAAGAACGGGAAACTGAAGATCTTTAGGAACTGGGTTTAGTTTCTAGATCGATCTTTGATCAAATAGAGAAGAGGGAATTGGAAATCTTTTTGGAATAGGTTTTGAGAACTTTAATTTGCATGACTGATAAAATGGAGCGAGGACGATGGGTATTTCAAGCGTACGAGGAATCAATATTTGAACGTTGAGGATAATTAACGGCTACTTCAGTGATTTGATTAACGGCTAGTATATTAGTTGTCCCAACCCTCAAGCAAATCTCAGATCTAACTATCTAACGTAGCTAACTTTTTTTTTTTTTTTTTTTTTAATGTTACTGACCCTATTACAATGTAGTATCCGTTTATAATTACTTTTTCGACCTACTGAAACATAAAGAGTCAATATAGGCTCAAATCCACACACTCCTATATGGGAGTGCAACCTTGGTGCCACACTTTTCTTTTCTTTTTACTGTTTTTTATTTTATTTTTACAAACGATGAAATCGCCCATCCAAGAGGTAAAATCATGATGACTTAACTCACCAACACTGCGCACAAAGAATTCCTTGATTTTTGAAAAATCGCTCCTACATTGCCATTAAGAGCATCCACAATAGTTTAAGTTTTTTTTTTTTTTTTTTTTTTTTTTTTTTTTTTTTTTTTTTGTGATTTTTTATGTGCCAAATAGGAGAGATAATAGAGAAAGGAAAACAAAAAAAGATGAAAAAGAACTGACACTAAAAAAAACAAAGGCTTAATGAGCCCAACTTGGCATGCATTGGTGTGCACGAAACGCACACAGTTTCATTATTTCTTGTTCGTGGCAAATTAATGAGTAAATACTCAAAATGGCCGTTCGACTATAGCTAAATTCACAAATTGGTCTTTAACTTTCAATTTCAACAAATTAAGTCTTTAACTTTGCAATTTTGACACGATTTGGTCCTCCATCTATTTGACCATTTGTTGACCGTGATCGACGATCTCCAGAAGAACCTTCAACTCTCGTCGGAGCACGTGGAGACCTCCAGGATGACGTTGCACCAGTTCGGAAACACATCGTATTCTTCGCTCTGGTACGAACTCAACTACATTGAATCTAAATGGAGGATGAAGAAAGGTGACCGGATTTGGTAGATTGCTTTCGGTAGTGGATTCAAATGTAACATTGCGGTCTGGAAATGCAACCGGAACCTTAAAAACCCGACGATGGACCATGAAATTACATATATATCCTCAAAAATCACAGTCAACAAATGGTCAAATAGACAGAGGACCAAATTGTGTTAAAATTGCAAAGTTAAGGACTTAATTGGTTGAAATTGAAAGTCGAGAACCAATTTGTGAATTTAGCTATAGTCGAGAGACCATTTTGAGTATTTACTCCAAAATAATTTCTCTCTCTCTTGCCTTCTTTATCCTCCATATTAGCATGCACTGTTCCAAAAATCACAAAATATCCATAAAATATAACAAATGTAGTATATTTATTTATAAAGCTCAAACTCAACTCAGATCAATTGCCTTGAATAGAGCTCAAGTAGTTCTAACTAACTAAATATATATATGAAAAATCTAATAGATGATTAAATGTAAAAATTTTAGTAAAATTATAAAAATAAATGTGATCAAACTAAAAGTTAAGAATTAAGAACACTATGAGATAACATCACAATAATAAATGTAAAAATACCAAGTTGTAAAAAGAAATTATAAATGTAATAACATCAGTACATCACAATAATCATAGAATTAAAAGTATTTTTTTTTTAATAATTTCGCTAAACCTACCAAGGGCACTAGGAGAAAGATTAATGTACAACTTTTTCCTTCCATTATCATTTTTAAGTTTTAATTAAATCTAATTTTGAGATATGACATATCTTTATACGGATAACACGTATTGTCAGAAGAAATAAATTCTTTGAAGATTGTGGACCACATTGGTTTCGTGGTGTAGTTGGTTATCACGTCAGTCTAACACACTGAAGGTCTCCGGTTCGAGTCCGGGCGAAGCCATTTCCGCTTTATACACAGCTTTTGCCTACATCTGCAAAACGGAAAGAGTTATCCTGTATACAAAATTTATTTGTGGCGCAAAGAATAAACAATTTATTAATGTATAGGTAAATTTTATCTTGAATTCCGAAAATATTTTATTTAAGCAATTTTCTTTTTAATTTTTAATTAATAATGTGCAATTCTAAAATAACTAGTATTATATAGTTTTTATTCTTTTATGAATTATTATATATGTATATATAATACATACTTTCAAAACATTTTACATGTATGACTCTTTAAAATGTAATATTATTTCTTTGGAAAACATTTTTAAAAACCTAAAAATTGATATTTTCCCTAATATAATCTGGACCAGATGTTTCGCCGATATGATGCAGGATGGTTAAAGGCTTCTAGAAGAAACTCTTGACAAATGACATTGCCAACAAGCTTAGCACCACGAAATGGAGCACATATATGGTTTTCAACAAACCTTGAGGCATGCGCGAAGCTAGCTGGGATTTGACGAAGGTTGGCAAACTACCTTCAATTCGGCCTCGCAACCTGGTGAATAAACAATTTATTAATGTATAGGTATATTTTATCTTGAATTTTGAAAATATTTTATTTAAGCAATTTTTTTATTTTTAATTAATAATGTGCAATTCTAAAATAATAACTAGTATTATATAGTTTTTATTCTTTTATGAATTATTATATATGTATATATAATACATACTTTCAAAACATTTTACATGTATGACTCTTTAAAATGTAATATTATTTCTTTGGAAAACATTTTTAAAAACCTAAAAATTGATATTTTCCCTAATATAATCTGGACCAGATGTTTCGCCGATATGATGCAGGATGGTTAAAGGCTTCTAGAAGAAACTCTTGACAAATGACATTGCCAACAAGCTTAGCACCACGAAATGGAGCACATATATGGTTTTCAACAAACCTTGAGGCATGCGCGAAGCTAGCTGGGATTTGACGAAGGTTGGCAAACTACCTTCAATTCGGCCTCGCAACCTGGTGAATAAACAATTTATTAATGTATAGGTATATTTTATCTTGAATTTTGAAAATATTTTATTTAAGCAATTTTTTTATTTTTAATTAATAATGTGCAATTCTAAAATAATAACTAGTATTATATAGTTTTTATTCTTTTATGAATTATATATGTATATATAATACATGCTTTCAAAACATTCTACATGTGTGACTCTTTAAAATGTAATATTATTTCCTTGGAAAACATTTTTAAAAACCTAAAAATTGATATTTTCCCCTAATATAATCTGGACCAGATGTTTCGCCGATATGATGCAGGATGGTTAAAGGCTTCTAGAAGAAACTCTTGACAAATGACGTCGGCAACAAGCTTAGCACCATGAAATGGAGCACATATATGGTTTTCAACAAACCTTGGGGCATGCACGAAGCCAGCTGAGATTTGACGAAGGTTGGCAAACTACCTTCAATTCGGCCTCGCAACCTGGTGGATATGAAAATGAAGAAATATCGAACTTCACGGGGCGGGGAGTCCCGACATTGACCAGAAAGCAATTCAATGTGGCTAACAAGGCAGAGCGATGAGATGAGGGGGCGTTTGTGAGGAAGTGGACTCCCACAAGTACGGCTTCGATAAGTCCGTACAAGGAAGCTCAATGTCAATCACATCACATAAATGACCAGTTATATCATAAAATTATAATAAGGGTAATTCGTACAAGGTACATCAATCACATACCATATTACCAAAATAGTAATGATAATTAACCAAGGAGAAGTAAATTCCACCACATTTTTTTTTAATTATAATAAGGGTAATTCGTACAATGTACCACATCAATCACATACCATATTACCAAAATAATAATGATAATTAATCAAGGGGAAGTAAATTCCACCACATTATTTTTTATTTTTTTGGATATATCCAGGGGTTTCACTATTGGACATAATGATGTGGGATAGCTGGCCTGGAGATTTAAGGCAAATCCATTCCCAAAACCAAGGATCAAACCTTCGACCTTTGGTTAAGGATGGATGAGTGCCTTCCACCCAACCATACCATCCAGGTTAAATTCCACCACATTATTATTAAGGCAAATTTGATCAAAAAAATATCATAGATTCTAATTACGATAAACATTGCAATCAAACAAAATGTACCAATTGTTAATCTTGGAGTACCCAAGAAAAAAAAAAAAAAAAAAAAAAAAACACACATGACTCTAAAATATTATACACGTAAGACATAAGATTTAATCATCAATTTAAATGAATTCCTCAATATGATTTCTAAAAAAAAAAATCATTAAAACGCATACAAGCATGCCTAATAATGATTTATATTATTACTAGTAGGTGCACCCGCGCGATGTGCGGCTATATATATAGTATGATATATATACAGTATAGAAAATAGAGTATTTGAACCAGAAATATTGTGAAATGAAAAACTTGTAATTTTATTAGACATGGATGAATTTAGTAATTTTATTAGACATTGTTGAATACTTCATTGTTGAAACAACGTGATGCATGGCTACCTATATAGTACATAGAATATTACGTATAATATAATAAGAATAAGAAACATAGTATTTAAAAAAATACTAAGTTTTAAATAATAAATTGTGGAATGTTATTATACATTATTGAAGACTTCGTTGTACACAACATTTTTAGTCGTACAAAGACATGGTACATTTTCCCCGCAAATCAAAATTTTCAAACCCCTGGGGTTACTAACTCTTGAAACAGCTATGTACAATTGTCCATGGTTAAAGACAGGGTTTTTCAACAACAACCCCACTTTAGCAAGCGTTTGTCCTTGACTTTTGTTGATTGTCATGACATAGGATAGCATCAAAGGGAATTGCTTTCGTTGAAATTTGAAAGGCAATCTTGGATCTGACGGTGTAAGTGACATTCTAGGAATCAATACTCTGGTTCCTACATTTGAACCGCACATGATCTGGCCTTCCAGCATGTGGTCAGCTAACCTTGTAACAATCAACCTTGTACCGTTGCATAATCCTAGTCTGTGATCAATATTTCGCAATAGCATAACAGGTGATCCAACTTTCAAAGTCAAAGCATGATTTGGTACTCGAGAACATCTCAAGGCATTCAAGAATTCTTCTTTGGCTCTCTCTCTTTTCCTTCTTTTACTTAAAATGCCTCAGCTCCTATTAGCTATATGAACTTTGCTAGACGGCCTAACCAGTCTCATCAGCTATATTTTTTGTCCATTTCGTTATTTTTTTGTCATATCGTTGTGGTATTTTGTGATGCATGTTAGTTTAACTTATCTGTTTTGGAAATGAATTATACATTGGTAGCATAATGCATTTGGGCAGTTTAATATACTTTTATCTGTATGTTATTTACATTCTGTAGTTCATGGATCTACGTTACCCTAATAATGTGCTATATAGACTTTAGCAATGGCTAAGTTGTTTTTACCTAAGTTTTTGCCTAACTGACAATTGGTTGAGGAATTTGCATGTGCAGTCCAAAAAAAAAGCTTTATTTATTATTTATTTATTTGCTAATGTGTTAAAGTCAATGTGGCTTATTTTTCAAAAATGAGATTGGAAATGTTTTCAAAGTCAGTATAATTTTTTAAAAAAAAATTTTTTAAAGATATTTTTTCAAAAATAAAGGATTGAGTGACATGGCAATTAATTAATCTTACTCTTTCAAATTGCCTTATCAATTAAGTGATTTATGTATAAAAAAACTATAAGTGCAATGCAAAGTTTTTTTTTTTAATAATGTTTTTTTTATCTGAGTAATCAAAGTTAAGTGTTTGATTTTATGCTTATAGTATTCCTGTCAATTGATTTTGTTAATTTTTTTCATGACTTTTTTCAGTGTTATTTTTTTTGAGTTATTGAGTTCAACTGTTTTTTTTTTTAATGTTTTATTGAATTAGTATAATGCATAATGTGTTATTTACATGCAAAGTCATGAAAATTCCCATGTACAAAAAATCCAACCAATAATTGCCCATGTATGAAGTGGCCTACTAACTTAATCCTAAAAAACTCCAACCAATATTTGCTTTTTAATTTGTGACGGCTTGATCATTTTTTTTAATGATAAATTTCATTGCATAAAACTTTTCACTAATATTTTCAATATTAAAAAAACAATAAAAGCTAGCCAAAAAAGAATTAAGTAATCATAAACACATATTAAATAAATAATAATAATTTATAACTTTTTAAGTCTTTAAATTATTTTTTTATTCTGAATTATAATTTTTTTTTTGAAACAAACTATTCTGAATTATAATTTATTACTTAATATATCCAGGTATTTATTTAAACACATCTTAAAATATTTTAACTATATATTTATCATTTAAATGAATACGGAAAAGGAAAAAAAGCAACGTAATGGTTTAAATTATTATTAAAAATTACACAACAAATGTAATATTATAACTCAATTCAATATGATAAAATATACATTTTTCAAAAAATAAAATAACAGTAAAAAATAAATATTTAATAAAAATTTCTTAACCTAATATTATATATATATATATATATATATATATATATATATATATATATATATATATATATATATATATATATAGAGAGAGAGAGAGAGAGAGAGAGAGCCCAAAACACTAAGTCCATACCCGACCCAACTACTCCCCATATAAATCCCAAACCCACCCGTCTCAACCCAAATTCCCCTCCCCCATTTCCCGTCGTCTTCTTCGCCTGTCTACCCAAAAACCCTCGCCCTGAACATAAATGGAAACCAAGCAAATTCTTTCACCACAAATCTCACTCCAAGAAAATCATGGCCCAAAATAGTACTGCTTGCAATTTTATCATTTCAACCTCTTAAACCCAGTACTGATTCAAACCCTTCTACGATAAACAGATCACCAAGAAATATAGTCTTCAATGGCCGTGCATGAAAGATCCTACACATTCAGGTAATTTTTTCTTAATTTTACAATATATAAAAGAAATTTTAACTATTTTCAGTTGATCTGGTAATTTTTTTGCTATGCATGTATATTTTTAGATTTAGGATCATTCAGATGAAGAGAATAATAATCTGATGCCTTATATTTTTATTTTTATTTTTATTTGTTCTAAATGATCCTAAATCACAGTTGCCATGAACTGTCAGTTGAACTGTAATTTCATCATATGAATTTTATTGAAATCAAATGATTTTATTCATATGAAATCAAATGATTTTATTTTTTCGGACAAGTTATTTGCAGACTTTTTTTTTTCTTGTTTAATGCATCAGTCGTGTAAGTTATATATATGGCATGAGTTCTATGAGCAATTCTCTTATTTAAATTGACTTAGTGAATTATTTTTCGTTGATTCAATTTGTGAACTATTTTTTCATGAGCTCTAGGTTTCAAGAGGCTGGTTAATTAATTTTTTTTTTTGAAGTTATTTATTTGGAAAAAAAAAAAAGATGGTATAAGAAATATGCCAAATACATAAATTTACTTATTTCAATCTTTATTTCAGTAATCAAAGATTTGTTGTGCTTCAAATCAACTACATGATTTTTATTTAATGTTCTTTGAATCCAATAGAAGACCAAAATCACTCAGATTTTTTTTAAAGAAAAATCACTGAGATTTATAAAGCAAAATTCTGTCTCTATACTATTTATATAAGTAGTACTTATTCGAATCTGCGAATCATTACACCTCTTATTCGAATCATTTTAAAGACAGTAGTCCCAAGTGTCTCTTATTCATTACACTAATCTCTACTAATTCGCAAAAATTCGGTCTCTATACTATTTATATAAGTAGTTAAAAATTTTCTCAAAAAATAAGAAATTATTTTCCTCTGTTGTCCTCCTGGGACTTCCGTTTATTCACTATTATTGTAGATCTGGTCAATTTCTTCATTTGCTTGGTTTCTTGGACTGCTATTTGGAGACTATTAAATTCTTCCAAACCCAGTGTTTTGAACTGTCAGTAGTCCTGTAGTGTTCAATCTGTGAAGTTGTATAAACCCGAATTCACCTGTTATATATACAACTATTTAGGTTTCCTGAGCTGTGTTTGGAATTGGAACAATTTCACATCTAATAATGATAGCTCACAGTAATCAAAGCCATAACATATCCAAATTTAAGACTATCAAATTATTTACTCTTGCAATCAAGTGGAGTCCCATTTTTGAAATCAAGTTGATTCCAATTTTCTAAATTTTTTTTTACCTAAATTGATTCCTATTTTGTTTTTGAAGATTGTTAAGTTTTTGATACAGTTGTCTTTAGCTTTTCAGTTATATATGTTTCATATTTATCAGTTACTTAGAATGTGAGATACATACATCTAGACACATTTTAACTCGCATTAGTGACTTATGAATTAGAATTTTTTTCAGTGAGATAAATAAAATCTGTAAAAGATTATATGCTATCTATATACATCTAGATACATTCTAAGTCCTATAGTTCTAGGAATCTGCCTTGAATCTGTCTTCAATTCATTGCACTGCCCCATCACAACAACATTACAGTCCTGAAACCATTGTTAAAACACATAGAAAAATATAGAATAATAGAAAGAAAAATATCATAAGAAAACATATAACAAAATATTTGGTATCAGAATAGGAATCACTTTACTTTAAGTGTCTTTAGAGTTTTAGAGGCCCAAAAAGTTTTAGTTCAAAAAATCCAATGCAAAATTTAAGTTTAATTTCTCCTTCTTCACATGATGATCAAATTAAAATACCTATGTTTTTGTTTGCAGTTATATAACCTGGACTATAATAGGTTAATTTGTTCTATATCATGAAGTGTCACACCTATAAAACATAATTTTACAAACAAAAAAATAATGGATTAGTATACTATACACCGTATTAGTAATAAGATTCCATAATTCATGTTATATGAACAATGGAGCCTTCTTTTGTACTGTTCAGTAGGTAGACTTCTTTTGTAATGTTTCCATTGGATATATTCTCTATGAAATAACAGGAGAAGAAATGTTTCAATAGGTAGAATCAATTGTTAGTAAGCATTTCATAAAACAATAAGATGCTGAAAAAAATAAAAAAAAACAGTTTTACCTCATCATCATGAAACAAACATTATAGACCCTTACTTGTTTGGCCACCTCTAACCACAAGATTAGAGAATAAAATGCAGGGAAAAACAAAGTATTACCGTCAAAATGGATTGGAAATCCATAAGTATTCAAAAAAAAATTGTAATTCTACACTAACCTAAATTTACTTTCAGCAGGTACATAGAAATCACCTACTTGCATGAAGTGTAACACCGGTAGAAAGTAGGTGATTTCTATGTACCTGCTGAAAGTAAATTTAGGTTAATTTACCTTGCATTTATACTATCAACATAATCTACAGTACTAACCTTTTGTAACAGTTATAGAGAAGGCATTTTTTGGTTTTTCTTGAAGAGAATTGCCTATACGATTCAGAAGCTGAGGTTGAAATAGTTGATATCAATCTACCTCTTTATATAGAGGTAGAATTCGAACAGGACTCAACCTAGAGAAACGAAGAGTCCTCATTGGAACAATGTCCTCATTTAAAGGCCTTTATTTTAAATTTTATTAATATCAGTTTGAATTTGTAATGTATAATGCTATTTATTATCAGATGATAAATGATGTAGTTTAGAATACCAAGAGTTCTTCATTTAATGAACTGCTTAGTAATCAATGACTGTAGCCTGGTTATATATGTAGTTTAGAATACGAAAAGTTTTGGCTTTATAAACGGCTAAGCCGAATCCCAATGGGGAATTTAATTATACAGGCCATTAAATAACATGCAATTATCTGTTATTATCAAAACGACGTAGTATCTATTGGGCGGGAAAATTTTTTTTCAAAAACTTCTTGCTTTATTATAGAGTTAGATTAGATTAGATAGATAAATTAGAAGTTAGATGAAAAGTTTTTTTTTTTTTTTTTAAAAAAAAAAAGGAAAACGTATCCAAAGTAATAAAAATGATGCTAGAATTATTATGGTTAATAATTCCCATTAATTAGCATATTACTATGGGCATTACCATTACCATGATTAAAACTGTTACTATTCGTGTCCATTCATGGTAGAAATATAAAATAAGCTATAAAGCTTACCATTACTGTTAAGCATAATAATGCTAGAATTAAGCTCATAATAAAGCTACATTTAATCTTAATTACCATTACCATTAACAATAAATCTAAATTCTAAAGTAATGGTAATATCAAAATAAAGACTTCCCAAAAATCCACAGAAACGGAAAGCCTCCACAGCAATGCAAGATTATACTTAGCATTATGATTTATGACAATATCTTTATAATTTTAAAGTTTTAATTAAATCTAATTTCGAGATATGACCATATCTTTATACTGATAACACTTATTGCAACGTTGAAATAAGTTCTTTGAAGATTGTGTACACGATTGGTTTCGTGGTGTAGTTGGTTATCACGTCAGTCTAACACACTGAAGGTCTCCGGTTCGAGTCCGGGCGAAGCCACTTACAGTATTTATTCCCAACTTTTGCCTACATCTAAAACGGAAACAGTTTTCCTGTATACAAAAGTTTATTTTTGGCGCAAAAAATAAACAATACATTAATGTATAGGTATATTTTATCTTAAAGATAATAGAATTATTAATGTTTTAAAATAAATGTTAAGTTTTAACCTTTTTATTATCCATTTATAATTTATTTATAACTTAAAAGGAAAATGATATTTTTCCCTAATAATTCACTTCATGATATAACTTAAAATTATTGGTGCTCATGACTTGGATGACTCTACCATTAGTTAAAAAGAAAATTAATTGTCCCATTAGAAAATGTCATCTAAGGAAAGAAAGATTGGAGAATGACGATGATGATGATTTTTGTTGGAGCTCGGAGCTAAACGGGAAATTCTCGGTTAGGTCTACGTACGCCATGATTGGAGCTGATTAAGTAAATAATTAATATAATATTTAAATATAAAAGTTAACCAATATAAAATAAAATTATTTATCTTCAATACAATCAAAATGTGTACTTTCAAATTGTGATAAAAGTATTAGTAAGGATGCGTATTGTTTTACATAGTCATGATCAAAAAATAAAAATCATGTCCTACAAATTTTCATATTAAAATAAATTAAGTCTTCTAAATGTGATTTTGATGACCATGTGTAAGTTGATAAAATTTAAATTTTTTGTTTATTTGTCAAAAGTGACATGATTATAATAAGTTTACTCATAATGTCGAAGAGTAATTAAAGAATTTTGCAATGAAGTTATATATATCATACAAATTGTATTCATAGGTTTTCATTGTGTATATGATTAAGACTTCATCAATTGGCATTATATGTGAATTACTCATCTTGCAAACTCTTATTGATATTTTCAAGAGTAAATACCAAAAATGGTCTCTCAACTATAGCTAAATTCACAAATTGGTCCCCGACTTTCAATTTTAACCAATTAAGTCCTTAACTTTGTAATTTTAACACGATTTAGTCCCCCGTCTATTTGACCATTTGTTTACCGTGATCTCTGAGGATATATATGTAATTTCACCGCCACCCGCCCTCATCCGCTGCCGTGACACAGTCTATCGCCCATATAACACCCCACTTTTCTTAACTTTTCGCTCTGGTACGAACTCAACTACATTGAATCCAAAGAGGGGATGAAGAAAGGCGACATGATTTGGCAGATTGCTATCGGCAGTGGGTTCAAATGTAACAGTGCAGTCTGGAAATGCAACCGGAACCTTAAAAAACTGACGATTGACCATGAAATTACATATATATTCTCAAAAATCACAGTCAACAAACTGTCAAATAGACGGAGGACCAAATCGTGTTAAAATTATAAAGTTAAGGGCTTAATTGGTTAAAATTAAAAGTCGAGGACCAATTTGTGAATTTAGCTATAGTCGAGGGACCATTTTTGAATATTTACTCTATTTTCAAATGCTAATTCTCCCCCCCCCCCCCCCCCCCCCTCCCTCCCTATAAGATTTTCATTATGTATATGATTAAGACTCCAATTGGCATTATATGTGAACTACTCATTTTGCAAACTCTTATTGATATTTTCAAATACTCATCTCCCCTATAAGATTTATTAAATAATGAAATTTTGCATTTAAATTCTTAAATTAGAGAAAAATTATGTTTAAATATACATTCTAATTAAAAAAATGATTTTGGAATTAAAAAAAAAAAAGAAAAAGAAGTAAAATCTGAATTACAATGTTTCATTTAAGTAAAGAGAAGACAATATAATGTACTCTAACGATAATTCTAGTATGACATTTATATTCTTTTTTAAATGATGATTCAACAAATAATATCTTTCACATTTTTATAATGGTTGAAAGCAAGAAATCAAATTAATTAAATATTATATTATATTTTAATTAAGGAATAAGGGTCAAATAGGCCATCGAACTACACATAATAATGCAATTAGGCCACTGAACTTTAAAAAACAATAATTGCGTCCCTAAACTAATCAATTTCATTCAATTAGTCCAATTTTCAGGTTACTAACAGAGTAACAGATCACCCAGTTTTTTTTTAATTGTTATTTAAAAAAAATATCGACTTGTACGAGCGTGCCCATCCATTTGTTGTTGCCGCCTCTTTCGAACTAGACTCTGCTGAGGATGGTGGCGACTGTTTGTCCGGCGAGGAAGAACACGGAGTAGCCCGATATTTCCAGCCACCGCCTGCCGTATCTTCTTAGCCAGCCGCCGGTTTCCGCATTCTGTGAAGGATTTTGTACTTTTATTGCTTCTTCTTGGACTGTAAAACAGCAAAAGGAAGATTATAAAATTATTGCTTATTCTTGGACTGTAAAACAGAAAAAGGAAGATTATAAAATTAAAAAAGGAATAACGCCACCGGCAATGGAGACGCCGGCGGAGACGTTTTTCCTCTTCTTCTTTTTTAAATAATAATTTTTTATAAAATATTTTAAATTTGGGGTGACCTGTTAATAAAATGAAAAAACTTGTAAATTTGACTAATTGAATGAAATTAGTTAGTTGAGGGACTCAATTGTTGCTTTTTTAGGTTCAGTTGCCTAATTGCATTATTTTATGCAGTTGAATGACCTATTTGACCCTTATTCCTTTAATTACTTTTTGCCACAAAGAAGAAAAGAGTTGAAATGGATAGAAAAAAATCATGAGTTTCTTTTGTATACACTAACTTTTTTGAAAGCAAAAACGAAATTTAGATTACTGCATAAAAGCTAAGACAAAATCTGGAGGGACAAGTCCCAATACAAAGAGATATCCTGCAAAAAGGCGACTATAACTATCGTGTGAACTAACTTATTAGAGTTTCTAGGAACTAATAAAACGGAGCAATGAGAAAATAGCGTAAAATACTTCTACAATCATTATTGGCTATTCCAACATATGACCGAAGCTCAGTGATTGGAGCTGTTAAATTGTGAAGTAGAGAAGAGCAATCACTGTATAGTAAAACTTGGTTGTTCTACGATCCTTCTACCATGACAAGGCTCCCTTGCATGCTAGGGTCTCCGCCATCAATAAACTCGAACAAGCTGGCAGCACTCCATTAATGGCTGCCAATACTCTCCAAATTTCATGCAATACAGCCACGGTGTCGGTCAACAAATCACACTCGATCATAATGGTTACAACAACAATAATATAATAATATAAAAACAAAATACATAGTATTATTATTATTATTGGTTGGAAAAATAATTTGTAATAAATGAAGCTAATAGTAATAATAAATCGAAAGAATATTTCATTATTAAAATTGGGAAAATGGCACTTTCTCCCCCTGTGTTATATATTTATAGCATTTTTTCCCCCTAAATTATTTAAGTGACAGTTTTTCCCCCTGATATATTAAATGGACATATTTACCCTTAAAATAAATATTTCATTTATTTTTCTTCTCCAACAAATTATAACCACGATTTGAAAAAATAAAATGCATTAATTGTTGAATTTTTTGAATACTTTAAAAATAAAAAAAAAATTAAAATAAAGTTTGAACCAACAGTTCAAATTGGATCCGAAATCATGAACCGACGATTCAAAATAGAAACCAAATCTCGATTATATATACTTATATGTGAGAGTCAATATAAATGCGAAAAAAAAAATACACTATTTGCAAATATTATAATTCTAATTTTAAGCTATTGCTAGTAGTTGTTCTGATTTGAATCTCCGATTCACGGTTCAGGAGCCATTTTTTTTCCAGTTGATGATTTTAATAAACGGAAACCCAAATATTGGGTTATGTTATGAATTATAACCGAAATTTTTTTATTTGATTGCTATAGTGTTACACATGATTACACCAGCACATTTTATATTCTCACCTTAACAATATTGTCTCTTATATAATTATTAGTATTAGTAGATGAACTTTAATTTATAATTTTATTTTAATATAAATAAAATTATTATCACCATTAAATAATTAATATTGTATAATAAATAAATTTTTGTTTATGTTTTTAAAAATAAAACAAATAGAAAATATAATCGTGTGAATTTTAACCAAGCAAAAAAAAAAAAACTATGAAGTAAAAATAATTTTCAAATGGGTGATCATAGGTTTAAAATTCAGTGGTAAAACTTAGATTCTTGAGTTTAAAAATATAAAATAAATACTACCTTATAAATAATTATGGATACTTAAAAAAGAAACAAAAAAAATTCAAAAAATATTTTTCTTTCTAAGTAGACCCTAAATTTACTCTTCACTACATGGTGATTGCGACATAAGAAGGAAATAAATTACTTATAAACATGAAGCATGATTGGTTTCGTAGTGTAGTTGGTTATCACGTCAGTCTAACACACTGAAGGTCTCCGGTTTGAGTCCGGGTGAAGCCATTGGTCTTACCTTTTTATTTGCCTCCTTAAAGTTCCTTCTAGTGCTCCTACACTATCAATTTTTTGGTCAACACGTTTGTGATCTATTACAGTTCAATACTAATTATTACAGAGTAAAACATATTATAGACTTCATTTGCTTTAGTTAAGTTTATGGCAATTTTTTGGTCAACAAGTTTGTGATCAATTACAAACCAATACTAATTATTAAAACATATACTTTATTTGCTTTAAAGTTTAATTTACAAATGATATAGTTATGTTGGGAAAGACTACTATGTCAGTTGGCACGCAATATGCAATAACAAGTAACTAGACACTAGTTTTAAGAAATATGCTAGAACCTAAGTAATCCGAGATAAGTGAATAACATTAACAGTTACAATTAAATAAGACAAACACATACTTACAAAATATAAATATGAAATAAAGAGAATATGACTCAAGTTAGATAGTATAATCATCTATATATAATACATAATTTATAGGATTGAGGGAAATTAATCAACCAAGAAATTGAAGGAATGCACTCTCGTAGGAATTCTAATCTAATAGTCACTCTCATGATAAACTAGACAATAATATAATTAGGGTCAAATACCATCCCACTCTCGAGGTGTATCGATATCAAGTCCATCAAACACACACAACATCAAAAGCCCCTTATTTCTCCTATTTCCGTAATGGGAAATATGGATTATGCAAGGAGTGACTTGGAACCTTGACTCAATTTTTGTTATGATCAAAATTCCTCCAAAAAACATGTTAATGAATGTCACAAATCAGACATTATTGACATGATATAAACATAAATCCGTCATACTCTCAAAAATCCTATGTAAAAAAAGAATTCCCGGCCCCTTTATGTAGAGATGACCACGGTTCCGGTTCTTAACCGGAACCTATAAGGTTCCGATTAAGGTTTGTAAAATCTTGAAACCGGAATCGGCGGTTCCAAACTGAAAAAAAAATAAATATTATAGTGGTTTTTAAAATTTTTTTTTTTTAATAATTCCGGTTAGAACCGGCGGTTCTAATCGGAACTGTCGGTTCTGAACCGGAACCGGAACCGAATCGAACCGGAACCGTGGTCACCCCTACCTTTATGCAATAATGTACTCAATATTCAAGCATCTAAAACAATTATACAGCTCTAAAAAGAGAAACTTATCTATTAAATGAGAAGAGCAATATTCAAATCTAAGTGTAAGTCCATGATAACAAGTGTCCAAGGGGCAATCCATGTTCCATTCAACTCCAAATGTTTCCTAATGATCTCTAACGAATTCCTTAACTCAAAACTTTATGTATTTTATTTTATTATAATAAGTTTAAATTTAAAAATTATTTATTTACATCTTTTTATTATAATTATTATTATTAATCTTTATAAACATTATAAATTTTAATTTAATATAAATAAGAATTATTATCATCATTAAAATAATTAATATTTTATAAGAAATAAATTAGTATAGATTGATGTTTTATTTTTAAAAATGAATTAAACAAAAAAAATAATTTTATGACTTTTAGTCAAACAAAAGAAGAATTATTTTATGACTTTTAGTTAAACACCACAACCATTTTTTGAAATCATTTTTCATAAAAATATTTTCCATGTTTTTAAATGTACCTTTAATAAAAATTGTAATAAACGAAAAAATGTGACAACACAATAAGGTTGTGAAATTAAACGTGATAAAATAACAAATTAATAATGCCATAGTAGTTGTGTAATTTATAATGTAAAATTTACTCGGTATAAAATATTAAAATCTATACTTCTTAACTAAATGACTAATGTGATTTTTAGAAACTATAGTTGTGTGGACCACAGTCTACGCAATAACTGTTGAGACAACAATCATTATTGCGTGGACTACAGTCCAAAAACACATAAAGTACATGATTATAATTCATAAAATATATTATTCTAACACATAAAGTACATTATTATAACTCAAAAAATACATTATCTTACTTCAGAAATTTCATTATTCTAACACATAAAGTACATTATACATTATTCTAACACAAAGTATATTATTTTAACTCATAAAATACATTATCTTACCCCAAAAGTTTCATTATTCTAACACATAAAATACATTATTTTATCCTAGAACATTCATTATTCTAACATGATCGCAGAGTAAGAATTTTTTTTTTTTAAACATCAAAGCCACGTCATTTTGGACAGTTTGTAAACACAAAATTACTATACACGTTTTTTTTACAAAGGCCTTGTTTTGCAATCAGCGGTTTGCGGTTAGCGGTAGCGGATTATGTTAGCGGTTAACAAATAGCAGAATATATTAGCGGGTTTGACCAGCAGATTGGTATCAGCGGTTTGTAAAAAGATGTTTGGTAAAATTAGCTGTTTAGATTAGCGGTTAACATGTAAAATGACCAATAAGGTTAGTGTATTGTTCTATTTATTGTTATGAGTAATAATCTTATAATAATTATATTTATTTAGAAACTATAAATTATCCATATATTTAATATTTTAAAAAGTGAATAAATAACAATATAACACAAAATATGAATTCAAATAAAAATACATTAAAAATTTGAAGAACAAGTCTATATCATAATAAATAATTATGATATAAAATAAGTCTAAGAAGAATGTCTAGCTGCCATCAAACTTGAAGCAATGTCATTGCGAATACCTGCCATCTCTTGAGTTCTCATTTCTTCTTCACCTTGAGCAAAATTAACTTCAACATCTTGAAAAATATCCGGAGGTATGAATTCAGGATCTTCGTCAATGACTCTAAAAGCTGGGTCTCCAATTGTACTTCTTCTAATATAGTTGTGTAGTGCAAAACATGAACAAATTATCCTATTTTGATCTATTAATGAATATCTTGGCATTTTTTGTAATATCTTCCATCGAGCTTTAAGAACACCAAAAGCCCTTTCAATATAACTTCTTAACGATGAATGAGCTCGATTAAATACTTCTCTAGATCCCCTTGGATTTGCCCCACGGAACTCCGATTGATGGTACCTTGTCTTGGGGTAGGGTGTCAAATACCCTTCTCTTTCTGGATTTGTCAACCAAATAATACTTGCCTAAATGTATACAATATATATATATATATATATATATATATATATATATATATATATATATATATATATATATATATATATATATATATATATATATATATAAGTAATATGAGTACATAATCATATCATATAAAATTACTTGGTGGGGATTTTGGAAAATTAAGACTTGAATCATTGATCGTGTCAAGGAAAATGCGAGAATCATGAGCCGATCCCTCCCATCCTGTTAAAACGTATGTAAATAGCAAATCATTCCTACGAGGTGGAGAAGGAACATATACTTCTTGTTCATGTGGAGAATTGGGCCACCGGACTAAACTTGTACTTTCCTTGGGCATAAGATCCAAAGATTTGATCCATTCTATTTTCAAGCTCGGGCTCAATCCCTTCATCTCGGAATGAATCAAATTTGGAATTTTCCTATAAAACAAAACACAATTTTTTTAATAGATATATCTAACTATTTAAAACTAAAGTAAGTCAACTTAAAAGATAACTAACCTTAATTTTCATAGCCCACCATTCATCATTAGCACTTATAGTCCCTTTCACATGATCCCATCCTAGCCCCGTCTCTTTTGCTTTCAATTGTTTCCATAAGTTCCATCTATTTCTCATCCAATCCACCTTATTTTTGAGTTTATTTTTATCCCATGCCAACTTACTTTGGTTGTTGAACTCCAATTCAATCTTTTTCCATATCAACCTTTGAGAGGTAACTCCACATTTTTTTCCCTTACTATTTTCAACATATTGAATACATAGGTCACAGAGCATGTAAAGTAATTCTTTCGACCAATTAACTCTACCTCCTTGATTTTCATCTTTGTTGTCATTTCTACTTCCTTGACTTACATCTATATTTCTCTTTTCAGTTGGCGACATCTAAACATGAAAATATAAATGCAAAGTACTGTTTAGATTAGTAGAAATTGCTAATTAACAGAAGTACTAAATAAAAGGTTTCCTAGAAAAAAGTAAATTAATACACATACAATTAAGTAATGCTCTGTATTTTCAAAAAAAAAAAAAGTAATGCTCTGTATTTTTATTTTTTCCTTTTTAACCAATAAATTGGGTGGATATGACACACCAATTGATTGAGAGAATGCAAGCAACACAAACAGAGTAAGATTAGTACATATAATAATATCCTAAGACACTCCCCAGCTAAGAAATTCCAAAAGAATGGGATTTCAAAAGAAACCATTGCATAAATATACAACAAAGCCGCATTCATCATTCAAAGAACTGTAAATATACAACAAAGTCGCAGGATTCAAAACACAACGATTCAAAGCATCGTAAATATACAACAAAGTCACAGGATTGAAAGCACAAAAATATCACATTCATGTAGGAAACAAAAATGATAACACCTGGAAAAAAAAAGAATAAAAATCGCACCTCAAAAAACTAACTCACAGAAACCCTAGGTTGAAGATACGATCCACCAACCTTTGCCGGAAAGCTTGCCGGAGATAGAAGTATGCAGAGTAGCCTGTGAGCAATTTGTGGCCTGGGAGTATGTAAGTGTAAATATATTGCACATTTAACCTCTGTGTTATTGGCTTAGATTAGTTGTCAAAGTAGTCCTGGATTAGTTGCTGGATTAGTCACGTCGTCTGGACTCTGGAGTAGTTGACTGGATCAGCGCAAGGAAGTTATCCAAGAGGTATAAAGCTTGTTCAAAGTATTTATTCAAGACCCTATCAATGGGGAGATCTAGATCTAATGGAGCAGCCGAATTCAAGGAATGGAAGAGTGCATACTTTGAGGATCAAAACATAATTTACAACCTATATATAATGCTACCTTAATTAGCATTCAAATTGCGCACTCTTTCACAAAGTCTTACACTGAAAATCTTGGTGCATCTATACCAAATATATCCTGTACTGTTGTGTGTGAAGAAGATCTTGCAATCAGATCATGAAGCAATGAAGAACGCCTGCACATCGGATCCACTGGAGTAGGTTCTGGAGTAGTTATAGGTTATACTGTAGAGTGTAATTAACTATCATTTTGTACTCCGTTTTTCATCATAGTGGATTTGGGTTGATGTGAGTGGCCCCGCAGACGTAGGAGTGAGGCTCCGAACTGCGTGAACATATCCTGGTGCATGCTTTCTTTTACTGCTATTTATTTCATGTTCTTTATTATATCTGGAATATGTTTTCATCTAGTCCAGCGTTATAATTGAAATAAATTAAATATTCTAAAGGCTTTATCTTGCATTCAAGACTCACGTGCTTTTTCAGAGTAGATCTGAGATGAGTAGCAAATCTGCGATGGAGACCTGGGAGTAGATCTGAGATGTGTAGCAAATCTGAGAGGAGAGAAGCTTGAGACGTGAGAAGTGAGAAGGGATTATTAGAGAAATAAGAAGGGCAATTTCGAAACTTTGAAAACAAAAAAAATGAAACGCTATGTTAAAACGCTCCTCTCAACAGCGTGTTAGTTTTGGCGTTTCGAATGGCGATTCGCTAAGTGAAAAAGCTATTAATCAAACATTTTATTTAGCGGTTTGACTTGGTCAAACCGCTAAAAGTGGTCAAATCCGCTAAAAATTAGCAGATCAGCTGCTAACCAAACAAGGCCAAAGCTTGGATTCAGAATTCTAAAAATTCTTTAAGTCGGAAGAACAAATTCTTTCTTTCACTTTCCCAAAGGCTTCTTCTACTTTGCGGGGACTGTATAAAAGGCGGATTTGGTGTTTTGATATTGTTTGTGTCAATGAGTTGGCCAATTATCAATGATATGATTCATTCTCAAATCTTGAGTGTACTTTTTTACTGAACTAGGAATTGAAGAGATGCAAAAAAGTTGGATTTCTCCATTATATATGAAATGTTGATTCAAAATTGTCCACACAATAATTTGTCACAAGACAAAGATATCAATCCAATAAATTAAATCTCTCAATTCCACAGAAGAATAAGGGATATTTCTTTGATTCTTTCCTTCTATTCTCTATTTACTTACCATGCATGAATGATTATTTTTACCATGTTTATTTTGCATGGGATAATTAACTCCATCAAATATCTTCATCATTTGTATATGCAGTTGCGTGTGTAAGTGCTGACGTTGGCGCAAGGTTTTCATACACTTTGAGTGTATATCTATATATATTGCTCTCACTATTATATTACTACTACTATAATACTATACTACATCATAGTTTGAGTTCCGAAATCAGAGAGAAATGGCGGACGAAGTGAGCAACAAGCAGGTGATATTCAAGAATTACGTAGTGAGCGGATTTCCCAAGGAGTCAGACATGGAAATCCGGACAACCACCGTGAAGCTGGAGCTTCCGCCGGGTTCCACCGCCGTGCTTCTCAAGAATCTCTACCTTTCCTGCGATCCCTACATGCGAACCCGCATGAAGCTCTCCGACGGCGGCTATCTCGGTGTCAATAGCGCCTTCAAACCTGGATCCGTAAGCCACTAGCTTTTATAAATCTCAAAAATTAATTAACCATAATCACAAGGTTATAAGTTCGACTCCTAACAGAGTAACTTATTGATCCAAATATGGACAATCTAAATTGGTTTATCATTTTTTTCTAGACTAGAGTTATAAGGCTGGTCAGAATTTACCCAATGTACATCTTTTGGAAACTGATTGCGAGTTTTTCATGCAAGGAATCCCAAAGATTAAATACTTACCATCATATTATCTTTGATAATGTAGCCTCTTGAGGGAACGGGAGTGGCAAGAATATTAGAATCCGGGCATCCGGACTTCAAGAAGGGAGATTTGGTTTGGGGAATCACTGGATGGGAAGAGTATAGTGTCATAACTACAGAAACTCTTTTTAAAATCGAACATACAGATCTAGATGTGCCTCTTTCATATTACACGGGGATTCTTGGTAAATTCATTTCTCAAAAACTATGTCCTTTTATCTAAAAATTGACATAACAATTTAATCCTAAGATTTGCAAAAACGTGATTAGGTGTGCCTGGTGCCACGGCCTATTTTGGGTTTAATGAATTGGCGGCCCCAAGAAAAGGAGAATCTGTGTTTGTTTCAGCAGCGTCGGGGGCTGTAGGTCAACTTGTCGGACAATTCGCAAAGCTTTTAGGTTGTCGTGTTGTTGGCGCTGCTGGCACCAAAGAAAAGGTATTTTCTTGCTTCTTGTGTAGTTGTGTATCTTTCCTCTTCTAATCTTACCAGATCTCAAAGGTGTCTCTCTGTGTGTACATATATATACAGTTTTCCATTGCTGGGTATTGAAAGAAAAGGGGTTTTGAGTTCTTGTTCCAGTGAGAAGACTGCATCTTTATTGTTGTTTCTTGGTCTCTTTCGATTTTCTGATGCTCTTTCTGGATTTTGCTTTGTAATCTTTGATGCATGCGGTTTTGGAGTGATGGGGATCGGACATGGGGTATTGGGGTTTGTTCACTTGTTGCCTTGTTGGTGATGATTCTGTTGATGGGTAAGAAAAACATTTTTTTTTTAAAAATTCGGTTAGAACCAGCGGTTCAAATTGGAACAGTCGGTTCAAGAACTATAACCTTTTCCGGTTCAGCCATTTTTGGAATCGGAACTGTTGGTACCGAACCGAAATCATGATCTAGCCTATTGCTACCTTAGCTTGTATAGTACTTTGTTTATATATAATTTGTGTCACACCGTGTTCCACGGATCTTTATCCATGAGATAGGGCTGGTTATAGGCAATTGTGTGAGTAAGTATTACAATTTCATTTATAAATATTACAAATTTATCATTAGTAATAACAATTTTGACCTTAAATAGTATCACAATTTCACATATAAGTATTACAATATTTATCACAAATAACAGTTTATTTTTAATTCACATTGACATTAAATTTTCTATAATAAGTATTACAATTTCTTTCCTAAGTAACATTTTACATATAAATATTACAATATTTACATTAGAATTACACTTTGTAAGTATCACAATTTCAGTTATAAATATTACAATATTTATCTTTAGTATCAATTATTTTATCTTAAATAATATCGCAATCTCACATATAAATATTACAATATCTATTCTAAGTAGCAATTTATTTATTTCAAATTGGTACTACGTATTAAATTTTTCTAATAAGTATTATGGTTTCTTGCCTCAAAAGTATTATGATTTTTTTGCTCCAAAAGTATTATGATTTCTATCATAAGTAACAATTAAATATCCTAGATTCGACTTGTCTCATGAATTGAGATTCGTAAGGCAATCCCGTACAAATATGACTCATATGTTTAAACCCTAAATCTGTGGGCCCCTTATTACCTGCCCTGGGGCATTGTTGACTACTGAGCAATGTCCCAATGCAAAAAATTTGAGATGTTAATATGAAGATAAAATTTGCTTATATATATATGCTTTTGTATTATGCACCATACTTCCTATTGTGTGATGCTCTTGCACATTATATTGATATTAACTAATTGCATTATTGTTTTCATTGTTGTATGGTAAGGTTGATTTGTTGAAAAACAAATTTGGGTACGATGATGCTTTTAACTACAAAGAGGAGCACGATTTGAATGCAACTTTAAAAAGGTTAGTTTTTATTTTATATATATACACACACTGATTAGCTGCAACTTTCATTTTTGTGTTGAACATAAATATAGTGCCATTATTCCTCATCATCATCTGCAGGTACTTCCCAGAAGGAATCGATATATACTTTGAGAACGTGGGGGGAAAGATGCTTGACGCAGTGCTTCTGAACATGAATCTCCATGGCCGCATTATGGTAAGCGGAATGATTTCACAGTACAACAAGAGCGAAGGATCCAAGGAGGGCATTCATAATCTCATGAATCTCATCAGCAAACGCATCCGCATGGAAGGGTTTATTGTGTCGGATTACTTTCATCTCTACCCCAAGTTTCTGGAAACTGTGCTTTCTTACGTTAGGGAAGGGAAGATTGTGTATGTGGAAGACATTGCAGAAGGCCTTGAGAGTGCTCCCAATGCTCTGGTCAAGATTTTTACTGGTGAGAATGTTGGGAAGCAGTTGGTGGTTGTTTCCCGTGAATGAATGAATCAATGAATTCAATAAATGCTTCTTAGTTTCAGCTGCTGATCTGAGGATCGGAGATAATAAGAGACAATTAAATTTGTTCTTTCTATTTTGTAGTTTGGTTGTTTGATTGTTCAACTTTTATTTTTAAGTTTAAGGATGATTATTATGATGAAGAGCATTTCTTATATATAATCTTATAATTTTCTGGCTTATTTAACTTGAATGCTAGTGTATATTGTATTTTTTTTGTGTGTAGAAAATGGTGTTTTGACATACTCCACATGTAAATAAAATTAATTTCTCCAACATATTTAGATGTACAAAAAAAATTGAATTTATATACATTCTTAGGTAGTGATTGTGGATTTCTCTCGGTCACTTAAAAATAAATAAAAATAAAAATAAAAATAAAAACATTTTTCAACGTATAGCCGGCATGTGAGAAAAGATTTTTTTTATTGCGGCTAGCTAGAATTTCTCTTCGAGCCTAACAATTAAAAGAATCATAAACTATTAGTCTAAACAGAATTTTACGGGTTTGTGTCCCATTAGAGGATGTTGGTAAATTCTTAAAGTGAGAGGACTTCTTGTGTGCACTAAACAAATATCTAGTTTATGTGTTCAATTGGATTACCGTAATTTACATCCTCTAAATATTCTATCAGGACAGAGTGTAGGAAGTCCTTGGGGTTGCGAATTCAACCTTTTTGGAAGAAAAATGTTGGCAAGTTCTAAGATGAGCACATCTTTTTATATGTTCTTCGATCGGAAAAATGCGAAGATTTTTTATTTTTTTATTTTTTTAATGGAGCAAATGATCTTCTAAACCTGCACTGAAATTAAGTAAAGAAATTTTATTTCGTTAATTCCTCTTCCTATTCTTTTTCTTTCTTTCCTCTCCCACTTCTAGTTTAGTTTTTACATATGAAAAATTGGGCATAAATTGACATATGAGAGGCTATTTTAAGGCATTATTTTGAGTTGAATCTTTTACCAACTTATAGATCAAGTCAAAGTAAATTTATGTTTTTCTATGTGAAGAGATGAATTTCATATTTTATGTACTCAAAATAGATAATAAGTTGTGAACAATCATGTAGTGTGATGTCATTTCGATTATAATAATTTTAGCCTTCAAAGTGGCACATTTATTATAATAATTTTAAATTTAAAAATTATTTATTGATTGTAGCAAAAAATGAGTAATGATGAATGTACGGGTGTGAAATATCGTCCCAGGGGATTGGGGGTTATCAACAAGAAGCTAAGCAAAAAACAAGTTTTAAGGCAACGATAATTAAACGAGATAGCACAAACACATATTAACGAGATAAAAACATGAAATAAAGAAATAAGCCTCAAACTATGGAGCATTATATTCTAGATGCTTCAACAACCTATGTGATTAGGAGGAACAAACAACCAAGGGATCAAGTAGGAATGCACGTAGGTATCATAGTCTACGAACCACTCTCGTGATTAATAAACAAGGATTATAACAATGAATTGCCACACTCTCGTGACGTATCAATTCCAAGTCCATCAAGCAAACAAAGCATCTAAAGCCCCAAATTTTCCCTATTTTCGTAGGAAGAAATCAGGTCTATGGATGCAAGGGGTGGCCGACTCAAATCCATAACCCAACTTTAATTGAGGCAAGGAATTCTCCAAAAACATGTTAATGAATGTGTACACCAAACATTAACGAGATATGAACCATAATTTGGAGATCTACCCATATGCAATAATCACAAACAAAGCATCAATAAATATAATACCATCCTAGCTCGATCAAGTCCAAAAGCTATCTACTCACATATTATAAACATAAATAAAGGAAGAACATAAGTGAAAATCATAAACATTGCATAAGAAGATAAAAGAAGGGAAAGAAATGCCTCTCTATTGAGATGATGGTAGAATCTTGAAATCCATCATTCAATACAAGCTTCAAATATGAATAAGAACCTAAATATACACCTAATCTAACCCTAAAATATGAAATGAAAGAGTAAAAAATAGCTAGGGTTCGAGTATGGGTCGAAACCATGGAGAATTGAGTGAAAACTAAGTTAAATAGGAGCAGGGACGGGCTGAAAATGTGCATATCTGGAGGGCTCGACGCGTTGCGCATTTAAAGAATGCAAAATGAAGGTTTCTGCCAATATAATTCTCGACGCGTCGAGAGCCTCTATGCAACAAAACTCCGATTTCTAGGCTGAGTTTGACCCATTTTTCTTCAGAATTAGGCTCTGCGATCTTCATGAAAGTTGTAGACCTTCCAGTCTTCTTTTCAATTGTGATTTTTAGAAACTATAGCTTAATATTATATTTAAAGGCTTTGTTACACAAAAGGTTTCGTGGTGTAGTTGGTTATCACGTCAGTCTAACACACTGAAGGTCTCCGGTTCGAGCCCGGGCGAAGCCAAATCTGTTTTTCACATGCCTTATTTTTCAAGCATTTGCAGAACAGAAAACGATATTTAGGCAAGGTGAACTCCAGTTCACCGTATAACAACTGTAAAAGGTGTTATTGGGCCGCTCTCTATCTTATTTTGGAGGCCCAACTTTCAACTTGCAGTAGGGTTTTGATATATACACCATCCGCCATGTTCGCCTTTCCTTCAGAGTTCAGACGCAGCTCTGAAAGCTAATATTGTAGCGGTCTCTCTTTCGCAGCTCCAATGGTGAAATGCGCCTTTACATTTAAAAAAAAAAAATTATATGTATACATTTGCATAAATATTTTGAAATGTCTAAGTAAAATTATCGCAGAGTATGATTTACAGGAGTTTTACGTATTATTTTTTTTTTATATAAATTAAATTCTTTGAATTTTCTAGGCCTTTGTCAAGCTTCAGAAGACGAGGGCATACTTCAAGAGGTTTCAGGTTCAGTTCAAGAGAAGAAGAGGCAAGTTTTTTATCGACTGTACTTTTAGAATACTTGAAATTTGGCCTTTCGCAAATTCAGTGGTGTTATCCTTTTGCTCAAGTGTTTTTCTTGCAAAATTTTGCAGATGGGAAGACTGATTACCGTGCCCGTGTTCGACTTATTAACCAAGATAAGAACAAGTACAACACTCCCAAGTATCGTTTTGTTGTGCGATTTGTATCCTTATTTATTATGCATTTCTTTTTATCAAATTAGTTATTGCACACAATTAGCTAGTTTATGTGAATCTCCATATGATGCTAGTCAAATCGTAGTTGTGACTACCTTGGATTGTGTTGTAAGCATATAACCATTAATGTTCAATTCAACTATCAGCTTAGGCTTTGAGTTGAGATGGAGCACATGCTTGGTATCTGAATTAAAAATTTGCTATTGGTTCAGATTCGTGTGTGTGTTTGTTTGAACCTTAATCTGTATCTCAGACCAACAAAGATATTGTTGCACAAATAGTGTCTGCCAGCATTGCTGGTGATATCATCCTTGCTGCAGCATACTCTCATGAATTGCCTCGATATGGGCTTGAAGTAGGTCTGACGAATTATGCAGCAGGTAATAAAAAGGAACCATTTATACAATTTGTTTGTGTTGTCTTGTAATCGAACAGGTGCAGTCCTACAAACTGATTTTGATTGTGGTTTATGTTAATAGCCTACTGCACTGGGCTTCTTTTAGCACGGCGGGTCTTGAAAACGCTTGAGATGGATGATGATTATGAAGGCAATGTGGAGGTACTCTTCAAGCATTGAAGTGTTATTATGATTCTGATGTTCCTTCCCGAGTTTAGTATAAATAACACTGTTAATATTCTTGTGTTTAGGCTACCGGTGAGGACTTTTCTGTTGAGCCAGGTGAGAGCAGAAGACCCTTCCGTGCTCTCCTTGATGTTGGTCTAATCAGAACAACAACTGGAAACCGTGTTTTTGGTGCACTTAAGGTTTGTCTACCTTTAGAACTGTTTGGCATCTAATTGTGAATTGCATAAATGGAAAGCGGCTACATTTAATTGTTTGAGGGGTTTTAAAAAAAAATATTTTTACTATTGTGGGTTGTTTTTTCATCAAATGTGGATAGTCTTAACAACAATAGTCCAGCTCATTGTACTTTAAAATTGAAAACTTCTAAATATTCGTAAGACATTCAAAATCTGCTCTTCAAAAAAGTCCTTTTGCCAGATCTTTCTCCCTCTGTTGACTTCTTCTCTAATCTACTCCCTTCTTATTACAGGGAGCATTGGATGGTGGTCTTGATATTCCTCACAGTGACAAGAGATTTGCTGGATTCTCAAAAGACTCCAAGCAGCTCGATGCTGAGCTTCATCGGAAATACATTTATGGTGGCCATGTTGCTGGATATATGAAGGTCAGTATTAAAGTTTTAAGCTCACAGGCGTGACTTGAACTCATACTGTGATAATGTAAGAGCAAGCTAGCTAGAAAGTATAAAATTTCTTTGTTCTAGACATTGATGGAAGATGAGCCAGAGAAGTATCAGTCACACTTCAGCGAATATGTCAAGAAAGGTATCGAGGCAGATAACATAGAGGAGGTTTATAAGAAAGTCCATGCTGCCATTCGTGCTGATCCAACAGCTAAGAAGTCAGATAAGCCGCAGCCTAAGGAGCACAAGAGGTATAGAAACAATAGTATACATCTTCTATTTACTCATTCTAGAGGAGGAGATCGTGTTTTAAAATGTGTTTTTGGAATACAATGATTTCATATTTTCCTTCTGAAACAATTGGGTGATTACTCTAAGTTTGATTATTCTCGATGTGGATAAACTTTTTTATTTCTGTACCTCAGGTTCAATTTGAAGAAACTCACCTATGACGAGAGGAGGGCTAACCTGATTGAGCGCCTAAATGCTCTTAACGCTGCAGCAGGACAAGACGAAGACGAAGATGAAGACGATGAGTGAAAACACTAGATTGCGCAAGCGATTCTATGCAGTTCTTAGACCTATTAGATCAAAGTTTTGTTACACCCATTCTGGGGAATTTTGGGTTATACTATGTCAGATTTTGAGTTTGGATATTTGTTTTATTCTAAATGCAGATTTTATTTGGCAGTTTCATTTGCTTTCCATTCTCAGGTTTTCTTCCCCAGTGCTTGCTTCTGCACTCATCCTGTGACTGTTGTAAGTCAAGCAGCTTAATTTGTTAACCATAGAGTTCTTTGACATTAATCAAGCAGGGGCACTTATTATTTTGTGTGTTTTTTAGAATGAGAACATTCTGGTGGGTGCGAATCCTTTGAACAGCTATTAGAGGCTGAGCAAAAAAAACATTTTGTTGTGGGGTCCACACAAATGAGACCTTATCCTAAACTAACCAATCAAACTCTATTGCCAATTACATCCTATTCTTCTGCCACAAAAACATGGTCAGAAATATTGGTCTTAAAGTCTGTCAATTCATTTGCAAATGAAGTGCATAGCATCTCACAACACCATGGCACATTCATTAGCCCCAAGATTACCAGCTGCTTCAATCTCAACATCACCAAAGAAGAATGCCCATCTCCCTTCTTGTTTGTATTTCCACAAGGTGTTGTCTTGCCAACAAACCTCTTCTGAAAAAGGTCTAGGGCAAAAGCTCGTCACTCGCAGGTTTGTCGTTAATTAAGGTTGCTTAGTCATATTATTATCGTTATAATGACAGGTTCAATTCGTCGGTAAATTAAGATTACTTAGTTGTGTTATACTGTTATCGTTATCTATAGTTATAAGATTGATGGAACGGGGACTATGGTAACAATGTAGGAGTCTTGCATTGAGCTTGGGAGGCGCGGTGTTGGGATTGAAGGTGGGGGAGAGGGGCGCTAATGCAGCGGCGAGGAGGCCTCCGCCGCCACCAGTAGAGGAGAAGAAGGATCCCAATGTGAGTGGCGTGATGGCGAAAGTGTTGGCTAGCAAGAGAAGGAAAGAGGCCATGAAAGAATCCATGGCAAAGCTAAGAGAGAGAGGGAAGCCTGTTGTTCAGATTCAGGAGCCTTCGTCTGAATAGATGTCTCTGTGCTCAATTCATATATGTTCTCCTAATAACATCTTTAATTCCTCCAAATTCTTGTATCAATTAAAATTCTCTAGAGAAGGGGGATTTAGACCTTGCAAAGAGCCTTAAAGTGTGACAATTACGATTTTATTGCATATGTTTTCTGGAGTCTAGTGTTTTCGTTTCAAATTCCTATTATTATATACAATCTCAAATCAATTTTATTATTATTATCAAGAGAAAAGGGTCAAATAGGTCCTTAAACTTTACCTTAAAAGTCAATTAGACCCCTAAACATTTAAAAAGATCAATTAAACACTCAAACATGTTAAATTGGGTCAATGAAGCCCAAAAATCGGTAAATGACCTGTTATTACAGGTCATTTTAATTCCGACGACGGATTTCGGCTACCGGTGACCAATTCCGGCGACCGACGAGATTTTCCGACCGTCCAGTTGTCTTCCACTGGAGAAGACGACCGGACGGCCGCCTTCTCCATTGGAGAAGGCGGCAGGCGGCCGTCTGCCGCCTTCTCCAGTGTAGAAGACAACCAGATCTGGTCGTCTTCTCCATTGGAGAAGATGACCAGATCTGGTGGTCGTCTTCTCCAATGGAGAAGACGATTGGAGAAGACGACCAGATTTGGTCGTCTTCTCCAATGGAGAAGGCGGCAGACGGCCGCCTGCGCCTTCTCCATTGGAGAAGGCGGCCGTCCGGTCGTCTTCTCCAGTGGAAGACGACCGGACGGCCGAAAAATATCGCCGGAAATTGTCGCCGGTGGCCGGAATTAGTCACCGGTGGTCGGAATCTGACACCGGAATTAAAATGACCTGTAATAACAAGTCATTTACCGATATTAGGGGCCTAATTGACCTTTAAGGTAAAGTTTAGGGGCCTATTTGACCATTTTCTCTATTATCAATGTTGCAGAAGACGCTAGGCGCTAGTCGAGCGTCCGGGGGTGCCTAGGCGCCTCCTAGGCGGTCGAGTAATTCGAAGTCAACTACATATGTTAGATGGTGCTAAAGGCTTTGCGGTCGAGCGACATAACTGTGACCCCTTAAGTGAGAGGTCTCAAGTTCGAACCCTAGTGTGAGGGCATTGACTTTTTGTACTTCAGTAGGAAACATATGTTAGATGGTTAGTATTTACTTTTCGTGCTTTAGTAGGAAACATATGTTAGATAGTTAGTTGAGTACATGGCAAGAGGAGCAACTGAGCAAGCAAAAAATACCACTCGGTTGAGTTGGGCACCAACTAGACGGAGTTAGGTGCCTAGTCGACCGATTAGTTGGCCACCAACTAAAAACCGTCCAGGGCTTAAATTGCCTCGACCTACAGGCGGCCGTGGAGTGAATATTATTTATAAAAAAAAAGCATATGTTAGATGGTTAGTTGAGTACATGGCAAGAGGAGCAACTAAGCAAGCAAAAAATACCACTCGGTTGAGTTGGCCGCCAACTAGACGGAGTTAGGCGCCTAATCGACAACCAACCAAAAATCGTCCAGGGCTGAAATCGCCTCGACCTACGGCCGCCTTGATTGTTTTTTTACCAAACTGATTATAATTTTTTAATTCACAACAATAAAACTCTATAAGTTCATCAATACTCATCAAATATCTCATGCTGAAAACTAAAGAATCCACATTCTTGTAACGAATGAGTGTGATTTGAACTTGAAATATGTTGACCACCAAATCTTCAAATGCACTTATATTCATATATTGTATGAGTGATTTTCACTTTAACTTTTAGGCGATATTTGCTAGGCAAAATAAACAAGAAATAAAATAGTATTCTCTATTTTTATGGAATAGATCTATTCATATGTTTGGTTCACTTTATATGTCATGGAACATAATTCTATAGAATGAGTTATTCTCTCTGCTATAGGAATAGCCATTTCAACGCCTTACGGGACATTTAGTTGGAGGGAGAGAATTACGTGGAAAATGAATTGTAATTTCATGGGACATGAATTACTGAGAATAAAGTGAGAATTTAAATTTCAGTGTTTGGTTTACAGGAATATAATTACTGAGAATTTCAATTTTAATGTTTGGTACACATGAAAATTGAAAGGGAATAAATAGTATAAAGTCCAAATTGGCGTGATCCATGCTTCTTCTTGTTGACGCTTCTGCCAGAAATGAATTCTTGATTTAATCTAGTCCCCCGATGTGCTTCCCTGCAATTTCAGTGCATTGGCGCAGACGCGCAATACACCTTCAATAACATAACAAAATCCTCATTTTTCAAAAAGACAATGATAATAGACATAGTTTCTCATCTATGTTGAATATATATTATAAATTAGGTGTACCGTTTCATCAATACCCAATGTGTGATTCTAATTTAATGACTAAAGTTCATGTTACATTTTATATTGTATTTTTTAATACACTCTAACATATTCATAGTATATGTTTAACAATTATGTCAATTTTAATTGTGATAGGATGAGGTTCAATTCGAACCTAAAACCTTCTTTATAAAAATCAATGAGTAAGTTAAGAATAATTAATAGCGAACGAAACATTCTGTTACTAAAGTTTATAACACTGACGGAATGTAGGGGTATTTAAGAAAAGTAAAAGATATAATAGAGAGTAAAGTAAACAAAAAAAAAATACTAAAATCAAAATAATATGAACCATTCATTTCAATAAACAATTACCAACATTTTATAGTTCTAGTTATAGGTCTAACTTTATTGACATTTATTAGATTTGTATTATTAGGTTTGTATATGTATTGTATGTATATGTAGATAGATAGGTCTGTATATGTAGATTTCATCGTACACATCTAGTCACACGTGGAAATGTCTTTAATTTATTATTTTATTTCCATCCTTGACTCAGACTATTCTTCTCCCGCCAATCAAAACATAAAAGCCAAAAGCGAGGCAAAATAGCATTAGCCACCTTCCACGTGCAATATAGCCTACTTTTATTAGTCTTATATATATAATAATATAGTTTACAAATTGCACAAATGTCTAATCGGTCAATGCGTCAACTATATTATATATTCCTTGCTTTAGTAGTGCTTTGGTTGTTGTTGGTTGTTACAGTAGAATTTTCTCAGTTGTATGGTAATATTTCTTATATATACAAAAAAAAAAAAAAACTTACACCACTAAACGTTTCTTCATCTAATTAATTAATTACTTGAACTACAATATGTTACTTTATTTACAAGTAATTAATAAATATAAACTGTATAATATAGTATTCACAAACTATATATATGCAAAATGCTATTTGCATTATTGCATTGTAAAATTGTAAATACATACTTTCGCCATTAAATTTATATTAATTGATTAGTTGGAAGAAAAAACAAAAGCGATTCATCCATTAAAACCTGGCAGACTAATTTGGGTTCAATCCTCCCAGACTAGTTTGGGTTCAATAAGCTCCTAGTCAGTAGTCACACCCACAAAATTTGATTTTTACGACGTTGAGAAAAGTCTAATCCAACTTTTTAACATGACACACTATTTTATCAAGTGAAAAATTAGTGACAAACTAAACACATTTGATATAATTTATTATTATTATTATAATTTTTTTTTTTGTTGGCATACACCATTCACTATTCTCACAACTATTAAGCTAATTCGGGTTCAATCCTGGTCATGCCCATAGAATTTCTAATGGCTAGTTTTACTGTGGACCATGGTCCAAAACGATGTCGTTTCTTTTGATGACAAGAAACCGCACCTGTTCCGTCCAACTAATTCTATTTTTACTACGTATTTAGTTTTATTTTATATACACTGTAATTTCGTTACATCACAACCAAAGTATTATTTTGATTCAACTACAATTTCATTTGACATTATACGCCCAATATGTAAGATCTGTTATTGAATTTCATTTTATACACACAATAATTTTATTACAACACCACTAAAGTATAATTTTAATTCAACTTCAGTTTCATTTGATAATATACACGCAATATAATATATGAGATCTATTATTCCATTTTATATTAGATATACTATAACTTCATTACAACAGAACTAAAGTATTATTCTAATTCAACTACGATTTTATTTGACAATATACATTCAATATATGAGACATGCTATTCAGTTTAATTTTAGATACACTCTATTTTTATTTTATTCTGAACACATCAAAATACGAAAATAGTTAAATATATCAAACACTGTTTCTTTACTTAGTAAGGACGTCTTTTTTTAACCATGGTCCGCAGAGCTGTGTGGACCATGCATGGTCTAGTGGTCTACGTACAAGAATTGATTTCCAATTAGGTGTGGAAAAAGCAAAGCCCCGCCGCCTGCATCTCCGCTTCCTAGCAGCTTCACCTCTCCCCCTCCATTCTCTATATAATCACTCCATCATCTATCCTCTAATCATTACCAAATTCTTCTTAGCTTAAGCCAGCAAAACCAAAACCTTAATTTCAGTTTAGGAAGCAGTACAGTGCCCGGAGGTTCACTAAAATGGATGAGTATTTTGATCTTGACGCGGTTTTGACAATGCCGGAGCCAGAGAGTTTAAGAGCCGCAGCATGCACGGCGGAGAGGATGTTGGACCACGGCGGCGGCGGTGTTCACAAGATGGTGACGGTGGGCGGCGACGCCAGCGGCGGCATTTGTTCAGTGTGCATGGATGGTTTTGAAGAGGGCGTGGGCGGGAAACAAGTCCCCTGCGGCCATGTTTTCCATGAGAATTGCATCGGAAAGTGGCTCCCTATTCAAAGCTCTTGCCCTCTTTGCCGCTTCCAAATACTTTGATCATATCGGCAAATTAAAACTGCCATTTTTGTCATTATAATTGAATAGCGATTTAGTTCTTTATGAATTTAGTTTTTGTGTGTGATGATATATGTATAATTTTTGTGGGGTGTTAGTCTAATTATTATTATTATTTTTGAAATATTGTTCAATAATTATTTAGTTAACTAATATGTATTCATGTTTAGCACTGTTGACAGATATTCAAAACCTCTGTGCCAGTAGCAGCGAAATAATTATAAAGTAAACAAAGACCGTATTGACACGAAATTAACAGTGACCAAAATCTATTCACGGGTTTAACTCCTTTTTTTTTTTTTTTTTTTTTTTGAGGGAGGGAGGGGGGGGGGGGGGGGGGGGGGGGGGTTCTACAGTTCAGAAAATATATCAACCAACCTTTATTTTCAACAGTTATTTTTTAAGCCTGGCCTGGCCCTCCAATCGAGCTTAGCCTCGTTTGTTGTTTGACTTAAATATCATAATTGGATGCTGTAGTGTGGAGGTTTGAATTCCATTGAAAATATGTGTGAAAAATAGCTCTAAGATATAATTGGTGGGTTGATTGTACGACTCACAATTTACCTCTGCAGAAGCTTTAGAGGTGGGGTCTGTGAGCTGGGATCACCTAAGTTAAAAAAAATTCATTTTTTCAACTTGGGACTATATACTATAATGGTACAAATTCAATACTTTTATATTAATTACATAAAAGATAACAAAATTAATAAATTAACTTGTCCACAAATGTGAAATTCTCATGCCTTCAAGGCCCCACACCCCGGCCCGATTGGATAGTGGGTGGGTAAATTAGGGTAACTCATCGACCTATTAGGTGGGAAGACTAGTGTCTGGTGTCCACAAAGAGCTCGTTACATTGGCTGTAACTCCCACACTACAACAACCAGGGCCCCACACCCTGACCCTACCGGATAGTGGATTAGTGGGTGGGTATATCACGGTGATTCATCAGCCTATTAAGGGGAAGGCCCCACAAAGAGCTCATCACATTAGATGTAACTCTCACAACAAGGCTCGATTATGTGTCTTTACTTACAATCTACCACCTAAAAGCCAATTTTTACCCGTGCGTACTATTAATAAATTAACTTACAATGACATTTGATAGAGGAATGGGCTGTAGCCTGGTCTACTGGGCCCAAGAAATGGAGGTCTAGGAGTTAATTGACTAGGAAGTTTGGAGGGTGGATAGGAAGAAGAGAAGGTTACATGTGTGAATTGGATCACAAGGAAGAGTTTTTGGGGTTGCAAGTTTGGACAGGAAGGGAATAAAGTTTTGGGGACAAAAAGGCAGCAAAGCAATGATTTTTGGGCTCAAAGTGCAAGGTGTAAAGTATAGGATTTCAAGGCACAAAAACTTGGAAGGTGATGAAAGAATGGGCTAAAGAGAACATAAAATTTGGGGTCACAAGGTTGCAAAAGTGAGAAAGAGGGCCATGAATAGAGCTATAAAAAATGTTAGGCTTGTTTAACTCGGATTGAAAGAGGGCTGGCAACCCTCACCTTTAATTATACTATAGATTACAGTGTAGCATTGTGAAACCTGATCCAAAATAACATTCAGATTATGTCTTTAGTTAATATATTATGTGTGTATAGTTAACAAATTTTGTGCATATAAATAAATTGAAGGCACACAATATATTAACTACAGACACATGATATGTTAATATTAGATCCTAGTCCAATAACATTAAGATTATATATATATGTATACATTTTAATATATTATGTGTATGTAGTTAGCATAATATGTGTATGTAGTTAACAAATTATGTACCATCAATTTATTTACATGCACATAATTTATAGTCTATAGACACATAATTTTAAACTAAAGTCTATAATGCAAGATCAATCATGATCCATGGTATAACAATTGTAATTTGCTTGGGATTGAGGCGTTGATTAATATCGAAAATTATACTGTGGACCGCGGTCCACAATGCATTATAGTCCAGGCATCAAATATGCATTGCAGTTTCATTTTAACACAACTACAGTATCATTTTGATATAACTACAGTTTCACTTGACAATATACACTCAAATATGTGAAATTGTTATTCAGTTTCATTTTGTATACACTGCACTTTCATTTCACCACAATTACAGTTTCATTTGATAATACAATAAAAAAAATAATACGTGAGTTTTTTTTTATTTTTTGAGTGCTTCTGGCCCTATTACATTGTAGTATCTGTTCATATACTTTCTCAACTTACTAAAACACAAAGACCCAATAACGCCTCCACTGAGGCTCAAACTCGTAACCTTCCAAATGGAAGTCCGACCCGAGTACCATTAGACCACATAGTCTTGGCAGACAATTTCAGTTTAAATACACTATAATGTTTATCTTTTTGGACAATGGTCCACAAAGCTTTATGGACCGCGGTTCACAATATAATTGTTGGATTAATATCCCACAACTCAAATTGGCAGATTTTAATTAAGTTTGACGGCCTGGACTCAGCTAACCAATCATTATTGTGTGGACCATATTTTGTCTACTGTAAAATAATGTACATTTAGTACAAAAATAATGCACATTGTATTCAGGAGATATATATTATTTTTGTTCTGAGCGTACATTATATTGTATAATGCATATTCAGTACAAAAATAATGTACATTTAGTATATTAAAAATGTACTTTTTAATATGGTCCACACAATAATTTCAATCGTTATGCTGTGCATCCGTATGCACCATGCATGGTGCATACGGATGCCAAAACGACGTCGTTTTATTAAAAAACGCGCGTCTCCCCTTTAAAAAAAATTCAGGTTCGATTCCCAGCAACAACATTATATTGTTCATTCATTCTGAAATTTTAGTTCATAGATTATGGAATTATAGTTCATTGATTATGGAATTATAGTTCATCGATTATGGAATTGTAGTTCATCGATTCTGAAATTTTAGTTTATAGATTATGGAATTTTAGTTCATTCATTCTGAAATTTTTAGTTCATAGAATAGATTATGGAATTATAGTTCATCGATTATGGAATTATAGTTCATCAATTATGGAATTATAGTTCATCGATTATGGAATTTTAGTTCATATGCTGTTGCTGTGAATCGAACCTGATTTTTTTTTTTTTAAGGGGAGACGCGCGTTTTATTAAAACGACGTCGTTTTTGCATCCGTATGCACCATGCATGGTGCATACGGATGCACAACATAATTTGCCCAATAATTTGCCCTTAGCTACCCAAGTTTGTTTTTAACTAATAAGCAAGCCCAATCCATATATCTTCGTGAGCTTTTGATCGGCAAAGGTCCACACAATGTTGTGGGCCGTAACAAAAAGTATATTTTTTATATATTAAACGTACATTATTTTTGTATTGAATGTACATTATATAATATAATGTACACTCAGAACAAAAATAATGTACATCTCCTGAATACAATGTACATTATTTTTGTATTGAATATACATTATTTTTATACTGAATGTACATTATTTGACAGTAGACAAAATATGGTCCATACAACTTGTGTAGACCATGGTCCATACAATAATGATTGCTTTTGATCAAACCTAGGCTAGCGGTCAAATTATTGTGTGGACTATTATTCACATAACCATATAGTTATGTGGACTCTGGTTCATATAATTATGTGAACTATGAACGTAATATATATTTTTAATATATTAAAATTATATTATTTGTGTATTAAATATATATTATTTGATAATATATAAAAAAATATGTACTTTCAAATAATATATTTTATGTATACAAATAATGTACTTTTAGTATATTAAAAATGTACTTTTTATTTATGGTTCACACAAATGTGTGAGCTATAGTTCATGAAATAATGACGGAGGCTCGCATAGGTCAATCATTATAGTTGTGTGGATCATATTATCAAATAATATACATTTAGTATACAAATAATGTATTTTAAATATATTAAAAATATACATTGTACTAAGAAAAAAAATATATGTTATTTGAGTACTGAAAGTACATTATTTTATATAATGTACACTTAGTACACGAATAATGTACTTTTAGTATATTAAAAATATACTTTTTGTTATAGTTCACACAATAATTTGCCTGTGTTAGGTGGAGTCATGTTAGCATCAATTCAATTCAATCACACCATATATAATCACTACTTTGCACGAAACTTATTGGCAATATGTGATTTCTTACCCCAAAAGATTGAATCCCCAACCCTAAGGGCTCACACACTCCGATCCGACAGAGGCAATATGTGATTTCTTATATAACAGGCCAGGAGTCATGTTAGCATACCCTAACAAACAGGAATCCAGAATAGTATATTTGGTATTTTACATCTTATTTTATGTGTCTAATTTAACTAACATGATTTGAATTTAGTTGTTGATGGATTTAATTACCCGGGGTAGACCCGAATCACTAAATCCAATAGGAAAATGCAAGAAATGTATATGTCACGGGGACAACTTTCGTATTGATAGTCTTTTATAGGAAAATTACAAGGAGAGTGTAGTAACAAGACAAGATGTAGATCCCCTAACAAAGACAATGATATGTCTTTTTATACAAAGCAATCCTCCCAACCGACCCCAAGAGAATAGGGCGGGCGGTTGGATCTTGGTTGACCGAGTCACGCGGGGAGACCCCCGTGGTAGTCCTCGCCCTTGGGTCCCCCGTGGTAGTCCTCGCCCTTGGGCCCCTCGTCTCACGCGCGACCCCCGGGTCGGTTTGCCCCGAGTCCCTTCTCCTAATATATCCATCAGTTGTAATATATGCAATTTATATATTTAAAAATTATGGCATGATAAATACACAATTTTGAATTTTAAAGTTATATGAAAATAAGTGAAGACCAGGACTATGTGATCTAATGGTACCCGGGTTGGACTTCCATATGAAAGATTATGAGTTCGAGCCTCAGTGAAGGCGTTATTGGTAATAGAGCCAGTTAACTTTCAAAAAAAGTGAAGGAAAAAAAAAATTAGTAAATATAACAAGTAACATGAGATAGATGATAGAATTGAAGAATTGATCTCAAATTGATTAAATTAAATCGGCGGCTAACTCCAAAATTACAGATCTAAATTAAAGTTAGCCGACCCCGAATCTAGAATGCCTACTCCATTAAAAGCCTCCATGCAAGTGTCAAGTGTGCATGTGCCGGCGAAAAAAAAAATATATATATAATAAATAAATTGAAAGGGACATATTTATTGTGTTTAAAATAAAGATAAAAAATGATTATAAGTGCCTTTAAGATATTATTTAAAAATGTCAAATATTGATACATTATTAAAAGTAAGATAAGAGTCTCATATAGTTAGGGATATATATGTCAATTTAATCCGCACGGACTTAGCTCAACTTATTAGTTTAGTAGGAAGTATTTGGAAGAAGAGATCAATGTTCGAACCTTCTCAATGTCAATGTTGAGATTATGTTTAAAGTGGACATAAATCTTTCTAAATGTTTTGTCAGGTCGAGACAGGATGTGAAGGGCCCGAGAAGGGATACATCAATCTAGCTAGTAATGAGAAATTTTATATCAAACATAAATATTAATGTTTTTTTTAATACAAAATCTGATATTTTTATTATTGCGAGACTAATTCAGTTTAGTTCGGGATATTAAAGGTTAATATTTGATACAAAAAATTAAAACTATTAAATATTGACTACAGATCAGACATCAAAATCTTATAAGACACTAAGAACACTTTAACCCCATTAACTCTTTTTGTCTACAATAATCATTTTTCTCAAATTACATCCTACCATTATCATTTCCTTTCCAATTTTATGGGTATATTTTTGTCCTATCACCTAGACTAATTCCAATTTACTCAATCAATATATTATATATACCCTTGTAGGATTGTGGATACCTCAAGTACTTCTCGAAAAAACCTTCAATCACCTCATTACTCAAAGATGCATCATTAGATAGGACTTTCTTTAGGCTACTTAATTTGTACTTGTTCTTGATTGAGTTACCATGGTTGATGAATGCAAATAGCATTAACAACACTAGTCGGAGATACAAAGTGTGATATTTGTGAATAGTTAATAGCATTTCATCCATCTTAAATTTAGATAATACCACAATTGTTAATTAGCTAAAATTTATAGATGTGAAACATTGATACAATATAGATGAAGCTAAGGTTTTTGTTTCTACAATATTGTATAACCTAAACCGTCCAACCTTCATTTGGACCATTATGATTAAGTTTTTGTGCAAGGAGTGAGGTGACACACTCGCTAGCCTTGGTAGTGCCGGTGGAGTATAGGAGAGTTGTCTGTTTTTTTGTTTTTTGTTTTTTGTTTTTTGTTTTTTTTTTTGGGGGGGGGGGGGGGGGGGGGGGGGGGGAATTAAGTAGATCTGACTTTGTGGCTTTCTTTATTTCTTATCATGTTTTTCACTGGAATATAATGGGACAAAGATGCCTTGAAAAAATTGTTAAAATACCACTCTGGTGAATATTATGAATTTATGATTAGAAGGACTAAAATTTATTTAAAATAAAAAAAACAACAATGATCATACTTTTTCCCATACATGTTTTCATGGTATGAGATTCGAACCTCCACACACTATGATCTTTAAATTACACAATGAACTAACTACGCTAAATCTTTACTTATGTCTTTGCTTTATTTGTGCTTATAATGTGTGAATAGTCTGATTTAGGGCTTAGGTTATGGTAGGATAATCTATCTAGATGCTTTACTGGTGTGTATTGCATAAAGTGGTAGAAGTTAACATATAGTTCCTGGTTATGGATGACCACGGTTTGGTTCAAATCGAATTAGGAACTATAGAAACCGAAATGAAAAAAAGGTATGCTAGTACGCTTATATCAAATAATTTTCACCAAAAAAGAATTAGTAGTCTTTTTTGTTTACTTGTAGACCCATCCCTAGTTGGATGTCATTCATTTTTCATGTGAAAATACAATAACGCTAAGATGCAAGATAATTTATACTTTCTAGTGATTATATTACAAAAATATCTAGAAAATTATATGAATAGTACTTTGGCATTAATGGGGGTGGGGGTGGGGGCAACTATTATTCAAATTTAATTATTTTTCTCAGATAAATAATCAATTTAAATGTCACGTAATAATGTAAAGAATTAATTGTTGAATTTGAACTATTTTTTAAATAGAAAAAATTTACAAAAAAAAAAAGAAAAAAGAAAAAGCAATTCGAATCGGTGGTTCAAATCGAAACTGGAACCTTTCTAAAAAATTTTGTTTTCGATTTGCCATTTTATGGAACTGTGAATCGCCGATTCGAAATATGAACTAAACTATGATCACGTCTACCATTATGGAATGTGATAAATGGGCACATGAGTGACCCTGCCTGGAGTTGTGTACAACACTCATTAGCATGCTTTTTGAAGAATTTTGACCACAACAAGAGTTTTCACACATTGCATATCATGTGACATAGCCCCAATCACACTATTCGCCCTTACTTATCACTTTACACCACTCATTGCATATCATATGACGTAGCTCCAATCACACTATTTGCCCTTACCACTTTACACCACTCATTGGCTTCATTGCATATCATGTGACGTAGCTCCAATCACACTATTCGCCCTTACTTACCACTTTACATCAATATAATCATTGCATATCACGTGACATAGCTCCAATCACACTATTCACCCTTACTACTTTACATCACTCATTGCATATCATGTGACATAGCTCCAATCACACTATTCGTCCCCTTACCACTTTACACATGCCATACTGCCATACACACACCATTTCTGTACTTATATTAAGCTTAATTGATATTTAATTTTTTATTTACATACATGTCTTGGCAGATATTAAACTTTGCTATGGAGATAAAAAGGAAAACTAGAAAATGTTTTAAAATTTTAAAGTAAAAAACTGTGCTAATAAACATGTTTTTTATTTTCTATTCTTCAATTAATTTTCAGATACTAATTAAACATATCCTTTCTTTTTGTCTTTGGGTGAATCCCTCCATATTCTTTTGATTATTTATCACTCTATCACTCTTAAATTTGAATAATACCACAATTGTCAACCTGAAATTTGTAAAAGTGAAACATTGGCACAATATAGATGAATATTTTTGTTTCCACATCATCATCTAACCTAAACCGTCAAACCTTCGTTTGGGCCATTGTGATGAGGTTTGTGTGCAAAGAGGTGACATGCTTACTAGCCTTGGTGGTGTTAGAGGAGTATATGAGAGTTGTCATGTCATCCCAATTGATCATTTTCAAATTGATTTTCAATATAGAACTACAATTTCTTCCAATGGGCATGCAAAAGAGATTTGAATTAGCTAATTTTAAAATGAAACAAAGATACTTTTGAAAAAAAAATGTTAAAATACAACTCTGGTGAATTTTTATCAGAATTATGATTGGAAGGACTAAAATTTAAAATAAAAACAATGGTCATAGAATGAAAATATGGGGCTAAAATCGTATATCAAAATGTGTAATTTCTCTTTCAACAAATTAATAAAAGTAGTCCATAATTTCTGGATTTTTTTTTTTGCTCAAAAGATTATTATTATTATTACTAGTATTTGCGTCCGTGCGATGCACAAAATGGATTTGTTGTAATATATTAAAAATATTTGGATCGATATATAATTATTTAAATTAGAACATCAAATATTATATAGTGCAAGTGAAGATACAGTTTGGATCATTTATGTGTTTTGATGTTATCATTGCTTGAATTTAAGCAAAATAATTGCTCAATTTAATAGCTAATGTGTATATATACATGCACGCGGTGCTGTAACTTTGGAGATTTTATTTATCATTATTTAGTATTTTTTTTTATTTATAAATTAGGCAAATATGCTCATTCTCTAGTAACTCAGTTATATGAACGGATTTCTATCTTAATTCATTTGTATAGAATATATATATATATATATATATATATATATATATATATATATATATATATATATATATATATAGTAATTTTGTCATTTAAAAAATATAATATCAGCGATTTTATTTACACATTATTAAAACATCTTTGTAAACAAAATCTTGTCCATCATCGTCTAGATCTAACACCTTTAATCGATATGATGATATTTCTCGAGTGAAAATATATAATGGTAGAATATTAGTCAATTAGCGATCCTTTTATATTTTAAGTGAATTAGTAATATCAGATTCATTTTCAGCTAATTTTTTTTTTATTATTATTAAAAAGAAGGAAAAATAAAAAACAGAATAAACAAATAAACTGGCGTTCCTCATTGACCAATTGAGATTTGAGAGATCCCTTCATCTCCGACTAGGGGACAAACCTTATAAACTGCTCAATAATTGTAGTCTTAAACGAAACTAAATTCAATCTAGGGTTTGTTCATAAGATAATATTTCCTGTAATCACTATTGCTGTTTCCAACAATCAAATTATCACCAATTGTGATTTGTTTCGGAGGAAAATGGACGGTGGTTCGGCTCAGCCGGCGGACACGGTGATGTCGGAGGCTGCGCCACCTCAGCCTCCGGTGCCCGGGATCGACAACATTCCGGCAACACTCAGTCACGGCGGCAGATTCATCCAATACAACATCTTCGGCAACGTCTTTGAGGTCACAGCCAAATACAAGCCTCCCATCATGCCTATCGGCAAAGGCGCATATGGAATCGTCTGGTATGTTACTCTCGACCTTATCTCCTTTTCTGTAACCTTGATTTATTTTTAATTTCTTTTGTTTTCATTTTCCTGGGCGACGTGATGTGAAGTTCTGCTTTGAATTCGGAAACGAATGAGCACGTAGCGATAAAGAAAATAGCGAATGCTTTTGATAACAAAATCGACGCCAAGAGGACTCTGCGTGAGATCAAGTTGCTTCGCCACATGGATCACGAAAATGTCAGTCACTCATACATATATGCATGCATGCTTTTATTATTTGCTATCTCTTTAATTTGGGGGATAGATAATTTAAATATTTAATGCAATGAAGCCTTTAGATTTATTGCAATGAAAGGAATGGAATCTTTAGTTTTAATGCAATTTAAGGAATGGAATCTTTAGTACCTATCTTCAATTAATTCACACTGCCTAAATGAATGTTAATAAATGCCCCAGTTACTAGTACTTGTGAACAAAAAGGAGTTAGATGTTTGAGCAAGGAAAAGATTACTTCTTTTTGTAAATACATGCTGAGTGTTGAATGACACAAGTTACTTCTGTTTGTAAGTACACAGTTACTGTTGATGCATTTCGTTTGAATATAGACATCATCTTCATATATTGAGAATGTTTCTATTGATGTAAGAAGCTCCTTTTAGGGTGTTAATTCATGTTTTAATGGGTAATTTGATAAAGTTTTGTTGGGTATGTGGGCACTTAAGGCAAGGGTGAATTGGCTTGAAAAATATAGTTCACTAAGGATTCTGACAAATGATTTATGACATTCCACTATTGATCTGTAAAGGACTAGAGGTTAAGAACGGATAGAAGGACTTGAAAGGTGACCAGTATCTTAAGAAATATGTGATCTTCAGAAATCAGATTATTATGGAGTCTACTCAAGGAAGAATACAATTGTAATGTGAGGTATCTTTGTTTTTAGCTTACAGTGCTTTTATCTTGCAGATTGTTGCAATTAGAGATATAATACCACCTCCTCAGAGAGCGTCATTCAATGACGTTTATATTGCATATGAGCTTATGGACACTGATCTTCATCAAATTATTCGCTCTAATCAGTCATTATCAGAGGAGCACTGTCAGGTTTATGTTTAAAGTTTAAACAGTTATATCATAAAAAATATTCAATTTTTGGCATTTGTTGTTTGAACTCAAGATTCCTTCATTTGCTTTTTACTTGAGATTGATGAATAGTTGCAAGATCATTTCTTTAGGCTGTGATATTTTCATGGGCACATTTTTTAAAAACTTTTTGAGCAGTTTTATTTAAATACTTATCATTGTTATGTAATCAGTTGTACAGGTTCTGGAAACAAATGCAACATACATATTTACTGGAAATGAAATGAATTAAGGAGGTGGAATGATGGTGAAGATTGAAAAAGAAAGAAAGATGAAAGGGAAATAGAGCTCTAAATATAAAATTTGAAATCGTCTCATCGTTAACGTCACAAAGTGAACCAACCTGTTTTTGTACATAGCTAATGTAAAGATAAAGTTTTCTGTGTTTAGCTTAATTGTGAAACAAATAGCATACATAAATTTGCAGTCTGAAGCTAAACATCACTGTGAGTGAATCCTAAAACCCATTAGATATTTTGTTAATTTGTCTGAATTGCTGGCTTTTTACCCTTTTCCACTTTCAAATGCTTGTTATGATGCATCAATGTTGAAATCTGTGCTGTAATTCATCAAGTCCTGATTTTTCCTGCTTTTTGTGCAGTATTTCTTGTATCAGATTCTCCGTGGGTTGAAATACATACATTCTGCAAATGTTTTGCACAGGGACTTGAAGCCCAGCAATCTACTATTGAATGCCAATTGTGATCTGAAAATATGTGATTTTGGATTAGCTCGTGTGACATCCGAAACAGATTTTATGACTGAATATGTTGTGACTAGATGGTACCGGCCACCTGAGCTATTATTGAACTCTTCTGACTACACTGCAGCCATTGATGTATGGTCAGTGGGTTGTATTTTCATGGAATTGATGGATCGGAAACCCCTATTCCCTGGTAGAGATCATGTCCACCAGCTACGTCTGCTTATGGAGGTATGGTTTCCTTGCTAGAATCTCTTTATTCTGTTAAATACCATTGCCACTTCAACCCAATCATCTATCTCAAGATTTTCTTGTTCCTTCTTTAACTGTTATATTGTCATAGCATAAGTGATAATTACCTATGCAGAGGGATGTGAAGCAATGTGTTTCAGTTGCTTATATATGACAATAGTCAATTGACATGCTATTTTATATCTGTTACTACAGGTTGCCTTAAAGTGTTAGCATCCACTTTGATTTCTTCTTTTCTGAAATTGTCCAAATAAGAATTTAAAGAATAGTTTAGGTTACTCATTAATTGGTTCATCTATTTCTTTTGACTCTGTTTTGCTACATTATTTATTTCATAAATTGGTCTCTGTAGCATCCCTTCAAGGAAGCTCACAGGAGATTTTTATTTTGTCATGGATTATTTCCTAAATGGCTAATCTCTATGCACCACAATGTTGTTAATATACCTTAAATCAATTGTTTGTGTTAAGCCATTAAAGCTTATGGCTTGAATTTGGTTTCTGTAATTGGTTTGCCTCATTCCATACAAGCATATAAACTTAAGAAGTAGGTTGTTCCGTTAAGGAGGTTACTGTACTTCATGATACCTTTCCAACACCCCAAAAAGTAAAGAAAGAGTCAATTTGGAATCATATCCTTCTTAGACACTAAAAGTTCATCATTTATTGGCAACTTTGAATGTATGCTACTAATGCGTTAGAATATGTTCTTTCTAAATACAGAAACCAAATCTTTACTGATGTACTTCATATCAGGAGTTTCCACATCCCTTTCTTTTTTTATGAAATCATATTGGATTAAGCTCCTAAGCTGTATGATTTATATTTAAGGAACAGGGGTTTGTAATCTATTCCGTGAAAGGTGCAACCCACAGACCATACAATATCTACCAGAGGGTTTATTTTTCAGTCTTGATATACTTCAATTAAAAGCTTGCAAATTAAATATGGTTTCTTTCTTTAACTGATGGATTGGAAGCCCCTACTCGGTAAGATTTACAAATATGGTGCAACTCTGTTTTGGGGACAGAGTGGGAAAAGTTATTGGTTGAGTTGCTAGTAGGAGCAAAACCTAAAGTCCTTTAGAAGAACTCTTAAGCTGAAAATGTCCTCTTTGCTTACTGGAATTCTAATCCCTCTCTCAATCCTACTTCTACTAGAAGTGTGAAAATGAAAAGTAAATAAAATCTGCAAACACTAGTAAACAAATGATGAAAATATAATTTTTATTCTCTCTTGAATAGTTACTCTTGTTTTTCTAGACTATTTTGTTTTTTCAACTTTCCTATGGACTTTGGCCAGTGACTATCCTTCATTGACATTACCTATCATTTCTATATATTTGTAGGTTCAGTTTAGATTACTTGTCGTTGACCTTATGAAGCCAAGTTAATTAGTACATAGCATGTTTCTTGATAGGGTTATTTCAACAATTGTGAAATAAAAATCAACAAAAAATGTAATCTGTTAGCTAGGATAAAGCAAACTATGTGATAAATGATTACTTCTAGAGTTTAATTTAATTAATAATAATGTCTTGAATTTGAAGCTTGTCATTTTTCATGAAATTTTGTAATCTGAAATTTGATGAAAGCAAGTTGTGGAAAATTTGAACTATTCTTTTTTTTTTTTTTTTTTTTTTTTTTTTTTTTAATGTTGAGTTTATTTGGGCAGGATTTATAAAATTCCTCACTTTTTCATTCATATTGTGTCATACATGCAAACAAACAAAGGCATCTGTGTGCAAGCTGTTTCTACTTTGTAGTAATCCTTGGAAACTGTAGACTGGGAAGTGTTTGCAAGTTTAGTTTCCATTATGAAATACAGAATGAAACATCAAATAAAGGGGTCTCATGGTTCATGTCACTAGTGTTCAGAATTTGCAACTGCAACGTGTCAAATCTTGCAGGGGACCTACTAATCCAACACGTTTTAGAGTCTTCAATACATTTTCATCTGCATAATAAGAGCTTAGTGGAACTCTCAAAATTGTTGTTAAGTTTGGGTAGGTATTCTAATGCCAGTTTTAATAAAATGCACATTATGCAGCTAATAGGTACACCTTCGGAGGCTGAAATGGAGTTTTTGAATGAGAATGCGAAAAAATATATCCGGCAGCTTCCATTATATCGTCGCCAGTCATTTACTGAAAGGTTTCCACATGCGCACCCTGGTGCTATTGATCTTGTTGAGAAAATGTTGACATTTGATCCCAGGCGAAGAATTACCGGTCAGTCTCTATTGAGAAGAGCTTTTGATTGAATTGATGTTCACAGTTCACACTATCACAATGGCAATTCTTCGATGAGATCTAAATGCAATCAATCCATAGATTTCTTGACAAAATTTCATTTTCTGTTGCCTTCATGGAGCAATTTGGTTTATGCACTAATTGTTGGTATATGTTGTCTTGGCTTCAGTTGAAGGTGCACTTGCGCATCCTTACCTAACATCACTCCACGATATCAGTGACGAGCCAAGTTGCACGACTCCCTTTAACTTTGATTTTGAGCAGCATGCATTGAGCGAGGAGCAGATGAAGGAGCTGATTTACCGAGAGGCCGTTGCTTTCAACCCCGAGTTTGAGCAGCAAATGTGATGAATGAGAGTTGTTGTTAGAGTTGTGGCCCTGTGAATTGTGATACTTATCGATTTCATGATTGCTTTATTCATCTGTTAAACCTGTCTGATATTTTCAACATTTGATTGTGGGACAATTCGGGTATTCAAAAATTGTTGTTGTATGAGTGAGGTAGTTACCACTTTGTGTTTAATGCATTGAAGTCCCTAGTAGTTTCAATCACAACCAAGGGATTACTCAATCCCTTCATGTCTTTTGGGCAAAAGGATTTTTATTATACTTTTGGGGTTGTTTGGTACACGAATCCTTAGTAAGTTTTTGGTTTATAGAATATTAGATTAATTTAGAGAATGTTAGATTAACTTAGAGAATGTTAGATTATTTTGTTTGGCTTAAAACTAAGGTATTTATTGTAAATATATATTTGGTTGAAGAGTTGAGCAAAAGGATTTTTGTTGTACTTTTAAGATCTATGGATATAGTAAAAGGTTAATCAAACTCAAATTCTCAATCTAGACGCATGAAAGAGAAGTAAAAAGATTTAACTCAGATTTTCTTGTGTTTGAGTATTAGGAAATAAAGTCAAAAGAAAATATCCATTCTGATTAACAGAACAATTTTTAATCGAAAGACGTTTTTTAGATTCTTTATTTTTTCTGTATTTATCTTCTCTCTCAACTTTTTTTTTTTTTTTTTCTAATTTTCAAATTATTATTTTTATTATAAGGAAGGGGATACCCTACATATACACACTATTGCCTCAATTGAGGTTCAAACCTTACACCTCCCACTTAGGGGAGCAATCTGATACCAGTGGACTACAAGCCACTTGGTACTAATTTTCAAATTATTATTACCACAAATACCATCACCACCAAACCACTCATTCTTAGACTCTCATCGCGATCGTCGTTTACTCATTTGTCTTCCTCACACCGTCCACCGCCCATAACATGCCACTATGACTCGATTTGGGTTTAATTACCTAATTAAGGCTTTAATTTAATTAGATAATTTCTTTCAATTTGGACATTTGACAGATTTTAGTATTTCGGAATTTTCTCACAGTTATTGCATGTTCTCTCTGGCTCTCTGCTTGTAACTTTGTATTGTTAATTGTTGAATTGCTACAAATATTGAGTAGGGACAATGAGGGAGAAGAATGTACAATTATGTATTGAATCTGGAATGTTGCCAAGTAGCTTGGCATCTAGGACTATTAATAAATCGAACATGAACGAGCAGAGATTGTTCGTGTTCGTTTGTTAAGATTTTTAAAGTGTTTGTGTTCGTGTTTGTTTATTAAGATTTTTGAAAATTCTGTTCGTGTTCGTTAACGTTTGTGAACACGTTCGTTACACATTTACGGACGCTAACACAATCAAACAAATACACATGTTTATGATCATAATTTGTTTGTGAACAAGGAATAGTCTATGTTCACAAACAATAATCAAACAAACAAACACTATCCTAAAATTTAAAATAAAATAAATTGCACTTAAATGAATCTATTTGCGAACAATCTTAAACAAACACTAAACTAGCGTGTTCATGTATACTATTAAATGAACACGTACTGAATGAGTCCGTTCATAAACATTATCAAACGAACACTAATAAACAATTTCACGAGCTCTTTGCAAATAAGCATACAAATATTCAGACTCTGGTAGTTTACCTTAATAAACTAACATAAATTTTGTCCACGAGTAGTTTACCGAAAACTCTGTTCGCTAACACCCCTAATGACACCTATATGACTCTCTTAAATGAGAGTTCACAGCGTCATAGCTGGTTTGAATCCCAGTGGAGCATTGACTCTTTATGTTTCAATAGGTTGAGAGAGTATGTATGAACATATACTGATATACTACATTGTAATAGAGTCACTAGTACTTAAATTTTTTTTCCATTATGCATTTTACTTTTATATTATATGTTTATAATTTAAAACTTGGATTGTGGATTTGTGAAGATTAGAATTTTGAAGTTTGAATTAATTGTTGCAGACTTGTATTATGTTTTTGAGTTATGTAAATGTGTTTGTTAAAATTGAAAATCTAGAATGTTAAATTTAAAATATTAAAATTTTTAATTAAGACCATCCCATAAATTTGATAGCTTGAGGTTTTAGGGTTATGGTGTATTTATTGACACACAACGAATCATACCGCGCATCTACTAGTCCGGAAGCCGGTTTCTATATATGGCTGTTCGTAAAGAATGGTTGTCTTTCCCCCCTTCTTTTATTTGTGGTATTTTGTATTCAGATTTGAATTAATAATATTGCTCTTTTCATTTTAAAAAAATATTGCTCTTTTCATTTAAAAAAAAAATGGCTAGGGCTAAAAAAGATTTAACCAAAAAAAAAAAAAAAAAAAAAAAATACAAACCTGACTTGAAATTGATAAACCTATGTACTTTCTTTAGGTGTAGTGGATTGGAGATCATTTGTTGATATGCCTTGTAAATTTAGGAGGCTACATAAACATACCTATGTACTTTCTTTAGGTGTAGTGGATTGGAGATCATTTGTTGATATGCCTTGTAAATTTAGGAGGCTACATAAACATATTTATATGTCTTGTTTTATTTCAATTTTCAAACATATTTAATATTCTCACCACAACACCAAATAGAACGTACCACAACACCTCTAAAATACTAGTTTGATTAAGTAGATAATCTTATTAATTTCAAAACCATTATTTTGACTAGTTACAAGAACAATAATCTAAACATAGAAATCAATTTTCTAGCGAGCCAAATGAAGTTACGAGTCTCACTAACCAATCAATAGAATAGCATTTTTTTAATGACCCAAACTGAGCTTAATAATTGGTAATTTTGTTTAATCAATAGTTTATTCATTTTTTATTTGAGGTTAATTTGAAATTTATTGAATTGTATAATCCTCAATTACTGACATTGGTAACTGATCCAAAGCAATTTGATTAAATTCAATTCATGCCGATCATAAGTAGAAAGTTCATATGTTTCCGTCATTGATAAATAGTTTGTTAGACAATATTCAACACAATTATTGTAAAATATACAAAGTTTAAAATCAATACTGTAATTAAGCAATCGTTTCTTGCGAATATCTGTTTCCAATTGCCAATTAACAACAAGTAAATCTATAGGGCATACACAAACACAAACTTCACAAGCAATGCATTTATCAAATTCAAAATGAATTCCACATCGAAAGTGTTTTGATGTGATTAATATTCATAGGGATATTGAATAGTTACAGGTAAACAATTTGCATGGGACAGGATAATCATGAATCCATGATCAAATATATCGTACACAACTCAATTATTATAATCATTCACAACTCACATGTTCTCAGCTTACTTTTTTTTCTTTTAAAAAAAATAGTATTGTTTTATTCTTTCCCATTGTGTTGTTTATATGTACTGTAGCTTCTACAATTTTACAGCTGTATTTTAAACTTTTTTTATTTTACTTGTTTCTGGCTCCAACCACCCATATATAAAATACTAATGCGGTATTCGTTGGATGTAGTTGGAATTTCTTTCTCACTTTATTTTATGAAAAAATAAATTACGGTGTTTAGTTAGAAGGAATTGTAATTCTCTCTTTTTGATGAATTGCAATTTATGGACATCCCCATGTTTACAATTCTGTAGTTGTGAGAAAGGATAAAAAGAAAGAAATAACAAAAGTACCATGTGTTGTTGTTGTTGTTGTTATTATTACTATTACTATTACTATTACTATTACTATTACTATTACTATTACTATTACTATTACTATTACTATTACTATTACTATTACTATTACTATTACTATTACTATTACTATTACTATTACTATTACTATTACTATTACTATGGACATTTTAGTCTTTATACCACTTCTTTCTTTCTCATAACCAATAATTCTGTTCCTCCCTACCAAATAATATAATTTGAATTCTAATTTATTCTCACCTTATTCGTTTCCCACCGAATTGCGATTTCTTTCATCTCTAAAAGTTGGAAGAGTTTTAAAAATTTATGCATTTCTATTTTTAGCAATGGGAAAATGATAACCAATAACTTTTTGTGTAAATACAGAAATAGTTCATTTTGAAAGTGTTTGCACAATTCAGAAGAGAGACTTGTGCTAAGAGCATCTGCATCAGTTGGGGATAATGTGGGGAGAATGTTTCTAGTGATTAGAAAAGAGAAGATGAGAGAGGAGAGAAAAAAAGCAAAAAAAAATTGAATTTTAAAATAAAAATAATAATATTTTAATTACTGTTAGGCGCGCCTAATGGGCGCGTGCAGTGCACGTGCCCGCTGGGCGCCCTTTTTGGCCCTCACGCACAACGTGCGGGAGTGGAGCAAATGAAGGCATGAGTCCATGCCACTTTCTGCTATTCTCCCCACTCTTGGAGGAAGGTCTCAAATTTCTCTCTCTTACCCTCTCTCTCTTCCAAGTCATCAAGTATGGTACTATTCTCCTCAAAATATGCTTTGATGGTAATGCTTTAAGAGCATCAATATCAATTGGGGATATTAAGGGGTTATTGTAAGAGCGATTAGGAAAGAGAATGTGGAAGGGGTGAGAGAAAAAAAAAGCAAAAATTGATTTCAAAATTAAAAAAATAATATAATAATCATGGTCAGGCGCGTTGACCGGCGCGCCCAGTGAGTGCACTCATGACAGCCACACAAGACTGTCACATTTGGTTGTTTTTCCAGCTGGGTCCCACTATCCTGCCATTAACCGGGTACTTGCAGTTGCTCCCCAATTCTTTTATTTATTTATTTTTTTTATTATTATTATTTTTTTATCTCATTCATGTAGGCATTAGATTCCTTGAAAGTAGTTTATTCTCCCCACATTCTCCTCTTATGTGCATGCTCTAAATGGTGCTCCCTGCCAAAAAAAAAAAAAAAAAAAAAAATCCTCTATGTCACAATTCAAGTACAAACAACAAAGGCATTGATACCCGTGAAGATATGTTTTTTTTTTTTTTTTTTTTTTTTTTTTTTTTTTAACAAAGAAATGTGGTTATTGTGAGACCGGAAGTTTAAAAAATGAGTTAATATCCCTTTCGCGCCGGGCTTCCGAGTATAGTGATTTGCTACGTTTAGTTTTAAATTTTAAAATTAGTCATGGTCCTTCAACTTTTAAATTGTTACCATCTGTGATCCAAGTTAACAACCCATGGTCCTTCAATTATAAAATTCTAATCACTCATGATACTTCCGGGAGGACCGTGGTTGGTTATAATAATAATAATAATAATAATAATAATAATAATAATAATAATAATAATAATAATAATAATAATAATAATAATAATAACAACAACAACAACAACAACAACAACAACAACAACAATAATAGTAGTAGTAGTAATAATAATAAAAGATAATATGCCAACTACAATGTAGTGTGATGATACATCTATTAGACTATTATCCTTTCAAATGGGTAGTCATAGGATAGAACATATACTCAATTAATTTTGGTTGATCAACCACTTTAGATTGTTGAAAAATAAGGGGAAAAGGAATATAGTCTATTTTATAAGAAAAATGTAATACTTTCAAAAAAATGTAACACTTTTACATTTTGATTTCTAAGTATTACATTTTTCTTCATAAATATTATATTTTCTCTTATAAGTAACAAACATTTGTCAACATTACTTGGGAACGTGTATTACTTTTGAAGAAAAATGTAATATTTTCACATTTTTCATCAAAAGTATTAAACTTTTCCTTATAAGTAACAAATTAACACTTTATTTTTTTATTAGTATTACATTTTTTTAGCATAAGTATTATATTTTCATATTGATCCGACCCGACCTGACCCGTCTCACACAAGTGTGACCAATTTTATAAATATTACAAACTTGAAAGTTTGTAATAATTATAAAATTGATCTTGTATTATTGATAAATCTGATGGACAGCTGTGATTAGTTCTCATTTTTTACAGGAGGATCATGTTCTCATTTAATTTTCAAAAATATGTCAGCAATTACCATATTATGCTTCTGCAGTTAACAGAATATGTGCCTGTAAATAAATTGAAGGCACAAAATATATTAACTACAGGATCATATTATGTGTGTAGTTAACAAATTATATGTCTTTAATTTATTTACAGACATATAATTTATTAATTGAAGATGCATACGTTTTTGAATTTGAATTTACAATTTATGGTAGATCCTGGTCTATGGTATAATAATTGAAGAAAAGTTGGAGTTAGTTTAATTGTGACTCATACATTGGACACACCGAAAAACTCCAATTTATACACCTTGGAATGTTGGCCTTTAATAAATGAGGTTAACATAAAGGAGATGAAAAAGGCATTAAAAAATAGTGAAAAAGATTTGGACTGGAAAAGGATGTTCAACAAAAATGGAAGAGTTCTTTTGTCTATTGTCAACTAATTCTGTCAGTTTTACAATAGAGTTAAATTTGCCTAGCAGGAATACCATTTTAGATGAAGATAATGGAGCCTTAACCAATTTAATTGACTAAGTAATCATATGATTTAAACTTTTATATGTTTAATTTTTCATTAAGAAAACAGATAGAAAATTATAATTTGTTGACTTATCATCGAGATTAAGTTTACAATTCAATTTCTCATTAAGTTTTGTATCAGGATACAAAATTTATATATTTAGAAACTAAATTAAAATTATTATTAAATATTAAAGTCTAAATTTAAAATTAATAAAAAATTACTGAAGAAAATAAATAAAGAAGAAAGTTGGTTTGGTTATTGAATAATGAAATGGATATGCAAAATGAGATAGAAGAAATATCATATAATTTAATTTAGAGGAATTTCAAAATATTGAATAATGAGAATATCGATTATTATAAATAGAAAGAATTTGTAATATAATAATCAATACCTTTATTATTTGATAGAATTTTTCATTTAATTTAATATTGTAATGTTTTGTTTTGTTTGTTTGTGTGTGTTTTATATTTATTTATTTATTTATTATTTGGTTCTCTAACTGTAAGGAAATGATAGAAAACTTTGCATGTGAAACCAATATTTGTGTCAAAAAAGCACTAAAAGAAATGATACTATTCAAAATAGTTCATCCACTATATTATAATTTTTAATTTGGTTATTGACTATTAATTTATTTAAAATGATTCATCAACTTTATAAAATTTATTCAATTTAATCCTTAATTGAGTATACTAGAGCACTAAGTTAAGTAAATTTGACATAATCGAAAAAATGTAGTTAATTTAATTCGCAGTTACTATCCGATAATGTACAAAGCATTTCAAATTTGTCAAAATGTTACATTTTTGTCACACATAGAGTATGTAGTTAGGTAAATCGTATGGTCCATGAAAACCATACTTTCCAATATTTTTCAAATTTTGAATTTAAAAGAAGTTTTTTTTTTCTTTGGAAAAAAAAAAAAAACATTTGTGCCAATGCAAAGTGCCAAACGTGTACCATTATTGAGATAAGATTAATCTAATAGAGTTTTGGTGGATCTCATTCAGAAGTAACTCTTTTAAGAATGTAACAAATTACGAGTAATTTAAAAAAAAAAATTGTATATACCTGTAGATCATCAACCATTGTAATTAATTACTCTGTAATTTATAAAAGCAACTTTTTTTTTTTTTTTGTTGGTTTTAACATGCATCTTTTAATTTGATGAACTAGTAGTGTTTCCATTAACGCATGTGTAACAAATGAATGTAAAAGTACGTTTTCATTTTCCTTTTATTTATTTATTTTGCATACAAGATAAATAAACTGAATCATAGACTACAAAAATATATATCTTCATTGTCTGATTATTACATCAAGAAATAAATATTATGAAATAATGTTTAAAATTATTATTTTCTAATTCAATTAAGTTATCAAGTGTGTAAAGGTTGCTTGAAATGATGACCCAATAACTTCACCTCAATGCCCCCAGGCTTAGATTGGATCCTAGTGGGCTTCGCCATTTACCTCTGCAGTGATTTTAAGAGCGGGGCCCTGTATACGTGAGTTTAAGATTAATCCAGTGAAGCTGGGATCACTTGAGTATTTAAAAAAAAATAAAAACAATAACATCAACACAAGTATTTTAATAGAGTAGGGGTTACCATTTAATAGTGTGAAGACAAAAAGGAATCAATTTAACCAATGAGCTTCACAGTTCACAACTCTCTATAAAAGCAGTCCACCATAGCCTTGAAGACCACCAAACAAAAACCTTAAGAAATTCATTTCATAACACTCAGCTCTTTCTATACATATATATCAGCTGAAAATGGCACAGAAAGTGCTTGGTTGGGCTGCTCATGATGATTCTGGGAAGCTTAGACCCTTCATATTCACTCGAAGGTATTACACTACATTATATACTATTCAAATCTTTGCATATTTAATTAAGTTTTCAAGAAGTGTGAAAATCTTTTCTTTTCAAGATTATTACTATGAAATGTTATTATTTCTTCATGTAATAAATATGATATGTTGAATGAATTTAGAGAAAATGGCATCAATGATGTTACCATCAAGATCATGTACTGTGGGATGTGCCGGACTGATGTTCATTTTGCTAGAAATGAATGGGGAAACACCACCTACCCTATTGTGCCCGGGTAATTATTATTATTATTATTTAAAAAGTTGCATTTAAAAGACGCATAAAGCTGTTTTTGTACTAGTGTTAATACCTACTAAGGAGCGGTCCCCAATTAAGCTGGTCGGACAGTTAACTTAATAATTACAATACTCCAAATCTGACTTCCCTTAAGAGTTACCTATTGATGATTTTAATTAATTTCTTAATTTGAGCCATCGGCTATGGATAACTTAGCTAGACTGGTTGCTAGTTATGGTCAATAGTGATGTGACTTTTAACTTGTAATTTTCTTATTATAAAATTTAATTATTGATCTGATGATTAATTTCAGGTATGAAATAGTGGGAATTATAACAAAGGTAGGGAGCAATGTGGGTGATTTTAAGATTGGGGATAGGGTTGGGGTAGGGTATGTGTCACATACATGCTTGAAGTGTGAGCTATGCAACAACTCAAAGGAGAATTACTGCGACCAAATGCGGCCTGTTTATAATGGCATTGCTTCTGATGGTTCTGTCACCTATGGAGGTTATTCCAAAATGATTGTAGCACATCACAGGCAAGACAAATACCATCAATTATATTTACTTTCACAACATATAACATACTCAAAATATACTTAAAACAATTATAATTTGTTATAATTATTATAAATTTTTAAGGCGTCAGTGTCTTTTGTACTGGATACAACCACACATGGTATGTTTGATAACATTGGGTATTGTGGGTGTTGACAATACTAGGCTAGATGGTACAACTCATACATACACGATTATGAGTCCATAATCAGGTGGAACCAACCTTAACCTGCGAACTGCGAACTTGTGAAAAATTGCACCGCGCTTACTATATGATTGCACTGCAAGGTCATCCAGGCATGTCTGGGAGCTGTACCAGTTCAATCATGTAGTAATTACAGTGCAACCCTTCACACGTTCGCAAGTTAAGGTTGGTTCTGAATTGATAGAACAATAATTGTAACAATAATTGTGATTTATGAAGGTACTGTGTGCACATACCAAAGAACCTGCCAATGGACAGAGCAGCACCCTTATTAGGTGCTGGGATCACAGTGTATTGTGCCATGAAAAACAGCAACATATTTGAGTGCCCTGGGAAGCAAATTGGAGTGATTGGTCTTGGAGGGCTTGGGCATATGGCTATCAAATTTGGCAAGGCATTTGGGCACCATGTCACTGTCATTAGCACCTCTCCTTCCAAAGAAAAACTGGCTAAAGACAAATTGGGTTCTGATGATTTTATTTTGAGCACCAACCCTACACAAATGCAGGTTAATTAATTTCCTTAATATCCCTACCTACTTTCATTCATCTACTTGATTGTTTATAAACATCATGAGCTATACAGTTGAAAATTAATAGATTCTATTTATGTATACACGATATATGGTCCATAATCAGGTGCAAACTGACCTTAATGTGCAAACCTGCGAACTTCTGAAGGATTGCACTATACTTACTAAATGGTTGCACCACACCCGGATACGAATATGTCTGGGAGCCATATATAGCAATACAATTATGTAGTAGTTGTTGTGCAATCCTTCAGAAGTTCGCAGGTTAAGGTTGATTCTCACCTGATTATGATTGTAGCTAGAGCAGAAAATTTATTTTTGAGAAGGGTAGAAAAGTCATTTTACACTCTAATGACATGTGATTTGTTTGAATATATACAGTGGAGTAGAAGAAGTCTAGACTTTATTTTGGACACAGTATCTGCAAACCACTCTCTTGGACCATACATTGAGCTATTGAAAGTGGATGGAACTTTGGCAATTGTGGGAGAACCACCTAAGCCAATTGATTTTCCTTCTACACCTTTGATATATGGTAAATAATTAATTTTTTTTCCCATCCAATTACTCTCATTTTTTATGAAATTTTGCAGCACCATATCAAGAAAAAAACTATATAAATATATTTTTGCAGGAAAGAAAACAATAAAGGGTAGCATCATTGGAAGCGTGGGAGAAATTCAAGAGATGATGGATTTGTGTGGGAAGTATGAGATCTTGCCGGATATAGAAGTTGTGACACCAAAGAGGATTAATGAAGCCTTTGATAGGCTCTTAAGGAATGATGTTAAGTTTAGATTTGTTCTTGACATTGCTGGTGACCAAGCATCAAGGCTCTAAGCATTTCAATCAAACTAAACTTTAAGTTGATTATATTTTGGGTTTGTATTATCTACTTTAATTTGTTTGGAATCTACCTATCATCTATGTATCCAAAGCTGCTTTGAAATGAATAAACATGTGAACCCATGACCTTTGGTGTGACTCTGATACTAAATTGAAGCATGTGTTCCATCTCAACTAAAAGTCTAAGCTGATAGTTGGATTGCACATTAATGGCTATATGCTCAACAGTTTTGAATGGAAAACCTAGTAATGGTATATATGAGCTACCTTTTATCAATTATCACCTCCACCAACAACTCCATGTTTGTTGAATTATCTCTTCTTACATTTTGGACCTTGATGGCATGAGTATGGGATTCTTCCAAAATTTTTTGGAACATACTAGGAACGGACTAATGTATAGAACCATACATGCATGCCAACAACCATGCATATCAATTTAAGACAGGCCATCCACTGTCCCATCATATCCCTATTTAATGATGAATATAATGAGGACATACTATACATTCTAGCACACATTACATTTATTTTCATGGACAGAGATAAGCATCTTATTCTGAATATTTGTCTCAGTACTCGTAACAATTGGGACAAGTGACAACCTGTATTGAGCTGAGGACGAAGAAAAGGACATGTTTACGGTGAATATATAGCTGCTATAAATTCATTATTAGTATAGAGATATATATTCAGCCAATTAAGTGACTAGATAGAGTGGACCTTTGTTTGGAATGTTAATTAATACCCCTCCTAAGGTTGACCAACATTTTTTTCTAGCAAGTTAGCACTAATTGCATGCATACCCACTGCAGATAAATTGCGGTCCTGATTGGTAATATAGTTAACTTATCAATTAATTTTGACTTATTTAACCACTATTAACTGTTTGTCTCAATTAAACAACCAATAGAAGGCCCTGTTTGGTAAAATATTAGCTTATCAGCCAATTTTGGCTTATTTGACCACTATTAATTGTTTGACTTGGTTAAAAATCAACTCCAAAATGCTAACAGCTAACATTTAATTTACCAAACATCTTCCTACAACCAGCTAATGTTATCAACTAGTTATACATTCTAATTAACTCAATCAGCTAACATCTATCAGCTACCGGCTATTTACCATACAGGGCTTAAGTGTTTTTGATTAATTAGCTTTTTGTAACAGCTTATTGGTCTAAAACGTTAACATTCAAAAAGCTATTCAATTAGCTTTTTGTAATAACTTATTGATCAGCTTTTTGAGAAAGTCATTTTGCATGTAATAAGCTATCAACTAACAATACAATTAATTTTTGAAAACATTTATCTACAATCAACTAGCCAAATCCAAACCAATCATATTCTCCATTGTGTTCTCAAGATTATGTAACCACCTATCACCTCTTCTTGGATTGTACGATATGATAGCTAGCTAGAAGTTGGTGGAATTGAAGTTGAATTGTTCGCTGGAGTTATAATAATTAGTCGGAATAAGGTTTAAATTGGCCACTGAACGTAACCTAAAAATGCAATTAGGTCACTGAACGAAAAAAAAGTGCAATTAAGCCACTGAACACTCCAAAAATGTACAATTTCACCTGATAGCAGGTTACCCTCAATTTTAGCAGGTTATCTGCTTACGTGTCAGCTGAGTTGGCATTTTTAATAAATTTTAAATTATTTTAATAATAAATTTTTATTTAAAAAAATTAAAAAAAATAAAAACGACTTTATTTTATTTTTTATTTAATTTTTTTTAAATTTTTTATAAAATTTATTATTAAAATTAATTATTAAAAATTATTAAAAATGCCAACTCAGCTGCCACGTAAGCAGGTAACCTGCTAAAATTGATGGTAACCTGCTATCCGGTGAAATTGCATACGTTTGGAGAGTTCAGTGGCCTAATTGCATGTTTTTGAAGTGTTCAATGGCCTAATTGCACTTTTTGTTCGTTCAGTGGCCTAATTGCATTTTCATGTTACGTTCAGTGGCCAATTTGAACCTTATTCCTAATTAATCATTACAGTATATTACTAGACCCAAAATCTTACCCATTAGAACAAAGCCATTTTAACTCATCACTCGATCACATATATATTATTCTAATTTATTGCTATCTTGTTCCAAGGTTTTGTCCTCTATATGCTTATACTTTGTCATCATTTTGCTTATCCTTAATTAATAATTATGACCAATCATACATTTTTTTTAACCCCATCAAGCGGAGAATACTTAGCTCGGCTGTGTGCTTTCGCACTAAATCCCAATGTGTTTGGGTTTATATTAAATATAACTTATCTACAATTGCTCCTATAAAATAAAATAAATAAAAAAAAAAACAGAAATTCTTCTTGCATCGACAGTTCAATTAATTCTTGGATAGTAGATTGTGAACAAAGACACAAAATTAAACCTTAACATTTGTAGTATGAGTTACACCTATTTGTACTATGGGAATTACACCGAATGTGATAGAATCTTTGTGAACACTGGAGTTGGGCCACACTTAGAATCACCTTGATTCACTCATCCTCTTCAAATCCCTGGTGTACGTGGAGCTCTGCGGTGAAGGAATTTCACCTTTGTGAACGAAAAAGAAAAATAGAAATTCACCTTTTTTGGTATGAGAAAATCCACAGCGATTATCCGAAGATGTGTACGGGTAAACCTCGTCGTGTGACTCTAACGGGCAAAAGATCACAGGTAAATCAATCTAAATTATCTATAACTGACTGGCGTGCTCAAACCAAAAAGATTGAGATTCAAATATGTGTCTTTGTAGTTACAAGTTTATATCATTAGCTATATATCTTGGTTGGGTTACCCATATTCCAGCATATATAATATATATAAACATAAATGTGCAATCCAACTACCAGTTTAGACTTTTAGTTGAGATGGAGCACATGCTTGATTTTAGTATCAGAGCCAGCCATGTCAAATGTCATGAGTTCAAATTAGACTTTTAGTTGAGATGCACATGCTTCAATTCCCACCTTTAGTTGAGATGCACCGCTCTGTCGGGCCGGGGTGTGGGGGGCCCTTAGGGTTGGAGTTCAACCTTTTGGAAGAATTTATTTGTCTCCTAATTGTCTACGTATCTTCATCAACTTCCAACGCGTGGAACTGGAAACAGCCGAACAGAAATTTAGTTACTGTACAGACAACCTAAACTTTTCTGTAACGATAAGTAGATTATGACAAAAGGATACAACGCAAGTCATATAACCTAACATCACACCGGAGTTCACAACATTCAAGAATCGATTAAGATTAAGACTTCGTATCAAAGGTGATTACATTTCAATTTCTTCCGTTAACAAAAATGTCCAAATTTCAATAAAAAAAAGTAACGCAAATTAAGCGCATTCCGGCTTGCATGTATCTTAGGATTCTGGGCGACTAACTTTATCCACTCGATTCCCTATTTTACTAAGAACCTTATGTCCTCATCATTTAGTCCAAAGGCAACGTTTGATTCCCGAGGACCGAGGTTGTTTAATTAATTTAGAAAATAATGTCATTTTTAATCCATACAAAATAATGGTAAGTTTTATATTGATTATCTAAATACTTGACTACTTAACTTTTTGAATTGAGCGAATGCAATTTAAAAATTTTCTCATTCTCATCAAACTTCACCGTTTTTATATGAGGACATTTACGATACCTTAAACTAAATTTGGTTATTAATTTGAAAAGATCAAGTTAATAGTGTTAGTTCAAAAGGGTAAAATGATGCTATAATCAAGGGACCAAAGTGTAATTAATTTTGTAATATTTATTTCCGTTGAGATTTATCATTTACTATATTTTTTAGTGACGAGGAGAACTCGCAGCCACTGCTTGAGAGTGTGCATGGGGTAAACCTCGTCTTGTAACCCTAGCTAGTAAAGGACCATAAAGAAGTAAACAAGCCGATGTTGTATATAGCTGACCGACTCAAACCAAGAATACCAATAGGTCACTCATGTTGTAAGTCAAACTTGTAACCTTGTGGTTATAAAGTTAACAACCAGATTAGCTTGGCTGAGATTGCCCTCCAAAAACAATACAAGAGAAGTAAATTAAACCGCACAATGCAAAGATGACCTTTTGCAATGGAGCTATAGCCAAGTGGGTTTTGACAAGAATCGAACTTATAACCTTCTTGTAACTTACACTATATTTTTAACAAAAGTACCCTCAACCTATCATTATAAACCATCTTTATATTACGGTACTATAATTACATATTAAATAAATTAATTAGTAATATACTTATGCTACGTTGGTGTTTATTAACTTGAAACCCCAACATAAACCAACATGTTATTAAAAGATTAAATTAATGATTCACATAATAACTAACGAAGACAAGACGAGAACTAGCTTAATTGGCACTCTTAATTAGTCACTTGGAGTGACTAGAGAAATGACAAACATCTAAAATATATTTATTTTTCAAAAGATTTTTTTAATCAATTCTCAAACAGATTATTGACCTGTTATAACATGTCACTAGAGTTTCAGAGATTTTTGACAATACTTCGACAACGAATATCGACAATCAACGAACGATCATCGGTCGCCTTTGAAGAATGCAAAATTCTAACGACATGCTACCACTGTGCCGGTCACTAATCGATTTTTAGATTTCAATGCACTAAAATGATATATTAACGTGCTTAATTGTAACTTTTAACAGTTTGAGAGACTAATTGATTTCTAGAAAGTTTCGGGGGTGTATATATATGACTATATATTGAGATGTACATATTTAAGGTGCACCTAGGCACATAATATAACTTTCGCCTGTCTATAAATTGAAGCTTGAGAACATACTCACAGATCAAGAACTGATTTGATTTCATCGTCATCAAGAAAATTACCAGAAACTAAAATGGCCATTATAGCATCTCCTCCATTATCAATATCCGAAAGGCTGATCATCAAGCCCACATCTCCGACTCCTTCTTCACTCCGCCTCCACAAGCTCTCTCTCCTCGATCAAGCCCTCACCAGCATGTACATACCTCTCGTTTTCTTCTACCCAAACAACAACCGCACCGATCCTTCTAAGGTTTCCGACATCCTTCAAACCTCGCTGTCAAGAACCCTAACCTCGTACTATCCGTACGCCGGGAGGCTACTCGACAACGCCACCGTCGACTGCAACGACGCGGGAGCGGAGTTTTTTAGAGTTCGAGTTAACTGTACGTTGCTGGATATTATTAATCACCCCGACGCCGACGCGCAGAATGTCGCGTTCCCGGCAGGGCTGCCGTGGGCGAATATTCATGACGGCGGGTTGGCGGTTTTTCAGTTGAGTGAGTTTGATTGCGGCGGGATTTCCGTTAGCGCCGCCATGTGTCACAAGGTTGGGGACGGGGGGACCGTTAGGAACTTCATGGGCCACTGGGTCGCCGCCACTCGTCATCCTAAACTCAAACTCTCGCCCAACTTTGTCAGCGATTCGGTTTTTCCCACGTTGCCTTCCGGACCGTTGGAGAATCCCATGATGCCGTCGAAGATCGAGGACGATTGTGTACAAAAACGGTTCGTTTTTTCCGCGGAAAAACTAGACCTCCTGAACGACGTCGTATCGGGGGAATCAGGTGTGAAAAACCCAACGAGAGCCGAGATTGTGAGCGCCTTTTTATATAAATGCTGCGCCAAGGCCGCCGCGTCCCGGCGGCCCTCCATCCTCGTACACTACGCTAACATGCGCCAACCCATCGGACTGCCGTGCAACTCCGCCGGAAACCTCCTCTCCACGTTCTCGACCTCGCCGGCCGCCGCAGGCGAGATGGATTTGGCGAGGTTGGTGGCGGAGCTGCGAGAGGGAAAGGAGCGGCTGCAAAGCCGAGACAACGAGATTGTTGAGGAGATTGTTACCTCGTTGCGGACCGGAGAAAAGCCGTACGAGAACCCGGATTTGGACATCTACTTCTGCAGCAGTCTGGGCAAATATCCGGCCTACACGGCGGATTTCGGGTGGGGGTGGCCGTGTAAAGTCAGCATGCCCAAAGGTCCGATGAAGAACATGTTTTTCTTGATCGACAACCTAGGTGGCGGCGGAGTTGAAGCGCTGGTGATGTTGAAGAAGACGGACATGTCTGTGTTTGAGCGGGACGAAGAGCTTCTCAGATTCGCTTCCCCACTCCCAATCTCAAACCCATGAATTTCATCTAATTTCTCACCGGCAAATGTAACAATAATTCTTCCTCCTAATCGAACGTTGGGTGAGCATGGAGAAGTGTGTGTTGTTGATTTTCGCAATTTCAATTCCATATTCTATCAATTTTCATTGTCATGTTGTAAAAATTATGTCATTGTATATATAAAAGAAGCTTGTAAGTTGTAACCATCACCCGAAAGTGTGCACCAACTAGATCATGTCTTGTATGTGGTGCTATATACCTTACTCAGGCCGGCCAACTTGGTTAGGGTACAGTTGACCTATGTGATCATTTCATATATGCTTGTAATGATTGTGTTTCGATCTAATCATGTCTTTGTGTTTAGATTGATTGATTAAATAATGTTACTTTATTTATTATTTTCAAAGTTGTTGGTCCCGATATCGAAGGATGAAAGTCTAGAGGGGGAGGGGTGAATAGACTCTATGCGATTTTTAAAGCTTTGCTTTGAAGAGTAATGCACAGCGAAAATTTAAAGAGAGAGAGATTTTTATAGTGGTTCAGCTGTTAACTAAGCTTACTTCACTCTTCTTTCACAACTCGTGAAAGGGTTTGCATATCACTCCTAGTACAAACTAAGCCAAGCTTGCTTCCTTGATCATTAAGCCGGATAGCAACTTGCTAGGTTTTTGAACTCCTCTAAGTTTACTCCGCCTCTATCAACTACTACAGAGTTTAGTGTTGGAAAGAATTGATGTTATCTCCAACTTGAAATCTTGACTTGATGATGGCTTGATCTTCCTATGAACTGCAAGATTTCCTTGATGTTGTGAAGACTTAGATAACTAGATAATCTTTTAGAAGAGTCTTCACAAACAGACGCTGGTTAGAAAGCTAGTAAATTGAGAGCTTTTGAAAGTTTTTCTGATAGCAATAAAGTGATAACAACTAGCACCTTCTTCAAGTGATGAAGAGGCACTAGTACAGAAATAGTCATTCGCGTCCAAAGTTAAGGCTAATTCGCGTCCAAAGTAGCTGGGACGCTGATTGTTAAATTTGGACGCGTATAGTATTTTTTTAAATAAATAAACACTATACGCGTCCAATCTTTATGAACTTTGGACGCGTATAGTGTTTATTTACTTAAAAATACTATATGCGTCCAAAGTTCTATACTTTGGACGCGGGATAGTAATTTTTTTTAAAAAAAAAAAATTTATAAAATTACCAATATTTTCCTGTACATTCCAGTGTAACTACCAAATAATATATTTCAACATTAATCAATCAATTTAAGATGTATACTACACACCAATTCTATCAACTAAAACACACTAATCTAAAATTTCAATTCTAATAAAATTTACTACAAATAAACTACAAATTCTAAATGTTAACAATTAAAATAAATTACTTAAGATGTAATATTGTGATAACCTTTATCAACCACAATGAAATTTTATAAAGAATCAACTACCTGATAGAAGGCCAAGCACTAAAGTACAAAATTTTCCATTGAATCTAATTCTAGATCCAAAGAACAAACGAATATTAAATCATGGGTACAGTGTTTGGTTTAGACATAGGAATTAAAGTTGCAATTAGATTCAAAAAATTAAGGAACCTAGAATGAGTCGTAAAAGTAGTCTATCTTTTTGGTAATAAACTACTTAGAATCTGCCTTTCAAAAAAAACTACTTAGAACCTGAATAGCAACTCTTCTCTCTGTTCATTCTTCCAAGAGACAACTTGTCCACCATACAAAAGAACCTGAAGCAAAGAAGTCATAAAATTTGGTGATACAAACAAACTTGTTAGATTTTTTAGACTATTTTTGTACTAACGAGAGTATATGCACTCCAACTCTAAACAAATCCAAAACAATTGATACTTATTATAAATAAACATAAAAAATATATATATAATAGGGAGTAGTTATTAAGCAAATCAATCTTGAGGGTATACGAATTACCCAAAAGGACTCAAATCCTAATTACATATAATTTTGATTTGAGCTTTCGAGGGTATACGAATTAACCAAAAAGACTCAATTGGTGAAGGTAATACCTACTGTATGTAAAACAATAAAGAACTCCTTTAAGACTAGACAATAACATAAACATCCCCTAGTAGCCTAAAACTGAACACTGTTTCTTCTTTTATCTACCATATGAATTATGAAGTGGCCAATATCACTTTCTTTATGATCATGCATCTCTAAAGCTATATACACATTTATGGCAAAAGCAGTGATATCTGACTAAAAGTAATCACATGGAAACAACTATCAAATCTATATGCCCTCTAATTGAAATGCCAGCCATCATTAAAAGAAATGGTGAGTATAGGGTGTTACCACAAGGAAAAAGCCAATAACCACATTCCAAGCAGCAATGGGAATTGAACTGATCTGTTGTCTGAATTTGGGAGGCTTGTTCCTTGTCTACATGACTAAATAGATTTTTTTTTCAACATGTTGCAAAATTGCACCACCTCAGAGTGCATTAGTATCTATTCTTTCTCACATCACATTTAGAATGCAGTAATTTGGTTAGATGGCAACATGGTATAAGTATTAATTACTACATTTCTATGTCAAATGCTCATCGAAACAAACCGAAATATACTTTTCACTCATCAGTTTGCAATGGATAATCTCAATGTATGATCCTCCTTGTGCCTCAAAAAACCACGACACCGAGGGATCATTATTTACAGTATTTGAATTATTTATATATAAAACCAGAAAATATGCAGCAATATATCAAAATAAAAATTGAGTAAATACCTTAGAATTTGTTCGAATTTATCTAGTACTTGAGGCAGCCTTAATGTCAAAATTATAGAAAGGGCTAAACTAATTGTCTTCTTCTGATGAGAAGTCACATTGTCAGCCTGTCACAGTTTCAGAAAGTAACAAGAAATAAAATATTTTAGAGCTTTGGGTATAGGCAGTAGTCTCAAATGCAAATGAAATACCTTACGAGAAGAAAGATTCACAGCCTTTAAATAGAATATGAAACTAAAAGAGCATCATCATCGTCAAACAAACAAAACAAGGTTGGTATCATGTTTGAATCACAGTACCTCTCACCAAGCAATTTGGTCCCAAGTTTTACTTAGTATGCAGCTTGGTCCCAGAGTTTTACATAAAGATGCGCACTCATGGGAAAGAAAGAAACATAAGCTTTTGAGATAAAGAAAACAAGTTTTTTCATTTTCTCCAGCTTTCTAAAATTTTCATTAGAAAACTAGAAAACATGTCCAAATTTAATTTATATATATGTATAGTTAATTTAAATACAATTTTTTTCTTCATAAAAAACATACCAGTGGATAGTGCTGAGTGGCAATGGTATTCACTAGTTTGTACAGATGTAGCAACAAACTTAATGGTACATATTAGTGTAACTAATTCGTTTCATAGAGCATATAGGAAGATGTTTATTTCCTTTGTAATATTTGGACTCATTTCAGCCCCCCCCCCCCCCCCCCCCCCCCAACCCAAGGCCCACCCACAGGAAAGAAACAGGATAGAGAAAGATGGCAAGCATTAATAAGCATATGGTGCAATACGAACCTTCCATGTTCAAGTGCACCACGCGAATTATTCCAGCCTCCTGAACCATCTTTATTTGTCGTGTCATTCACCGTGTCCTTAACCTGCAGATTGAAACCTCCTATTAAAGTCCTTGTAGGATAGTATACACTACTTAAAAAGATCGAAGCAGAGACAATTCCACAAAGCCAACTAAAAAGATGTGTTCTACCTGTTTTTTATGCAGCCATATATGAGGACCACCTGGCTTCGGCACAAGATCTGTTTGGACAGCAGATGATTTTCTCCATATTTCACTGAGGCTGCTTTCAGGCATTGAAGAGAAAGGATAATGCCTATGTGCTACACCCTTAGAGGCCAAACTGAAGAAGAGATTCTCCCTCAGCTTATCAGTAACTTGAAAAAGAGCGTCTTTTACATTTACATACTCCTCTCCAACAATCTGTAGGAAGTTAAAGTTATCTTTCAGCATCTGATAAACTGAAAACTTTCCAAGTCATAAGATGGAATACAACAGACTGCTAGCACCACACCATAAAATAGAACAACATTTTATACGTCAACAGAAAACTCCAAACTCATTAAAGATGTGCATCATCTTAAGTTTCTCATATCGTCATGATAATACGGAAATTCTAACCTACAAGCAAATCATTTCAAACTCACCCAAACAGACCAATTTCAAGTTACTTAAACTCCTAGCCAATATTTTCCACCACCAGAAAAGAAGAAAACTGCAAAAACAGAAGCAGCACCTCAACGAACAGTAAATAACTACATTCTTTTCAAACAACTAGAGGTGAACAAATGACTACTAACATATTTAACTCTGAAGTGTAAAGGCAGTTGCATTATAGAGGCCAGAGCGTTCAAATAATTGTAAAGATGGAGATTAAAGTTGTATCATACACACACCTCAACTACCCTATCATTCTCTGTAGATGGAGGTCCATTTGCAGTAGCTGTATTTCAACACCAGAGGTTGAAACTAAAATACCAGAACCAGTATTTCCTTCTTCATCAACAAGGCAACTGAGTTTATCCGACGCAACTAGAATCTTGGCAATTACAATTTCTCCCATGCCTAGACCTGGTATTAACCCTTGGTCAACACCAACCTCCATGCATCTCTCAAAAACTCGGACAGTGGCAATTTGTGCAGATGAGTACAATGGATCCTTGTTCTGCATAAGATTCCCAACACCCATGAGAAAAGACACATAAAAACATAAGGAGACTGGAGACACACGGTGTGAGAGGAGATATTATTTGATGGTCAACCATCTAACAGTGGCCAGGACAAAAAACGAAGTACCAAATGAATGGGTGACAAAAGCTCAACAAGATATCAATTTAACCTTTTGACCCAGGTACTGGAGGTGAAAACTTTATAGAGGCTCATGTTTCCTTCTCCAAAGCTTTGACAATAGTGGCACCACGTCCAATTACACACCCAGCTGAGCCATTAGAACAAAGTAACCTAAACACTACTTGTGAATGGCGAGGGGTGGAGGCGGCGGCGACTTGAACTACGACAGGCAGAGGGGAAGAGAATGGAGAGCGGCGAAGGGCGTGGCTCTGGGGGTGTTTGAGAGCGTAGGGTTTCCTGGAAGACGATGGGTTGGAGTGGTGAAGACGAATGGAGCGGCGGAGGCGAGGGTTTTCGAGATGGAAGTGGCGACCGAATTGGAGCTGAAGAAGGGGGTAATTTGAAACCCTAATAAATCGCGTCCAAAGTTACGTATTTTGGACGTGAATTAATTGGAAGGGTTAATAATAGGCGTCCAAAGTTCTATAATTTTGGACGCCTATTCTTTTTAATTTAAAAAAAATAAAAAAAAATTATAGAGTAGCATTTTAATTACAAAAATGCCACACACTACACTTTTGGCGTCCAAAGTTCAAACTTTGGACGCGAATAATTCCATTTTATTGATGTTTTTAGTACTAGTGAGGGATATTTATAGGAGTGAGAAATTCATCCGTTGGAGGGAGATGAAAATTCAAACCTATTAACCAGCATGTATTGACCGCCGAGTAAGGAGACTTAAATGCGGTTGTACTTTATAGCTATTGGCTTCAAAAAGTAACCAACCTTTTTGTCTTGTAGTGGAGACAAAAAGTACTGATCATGAAATGATCCTTGATATTTGAAATATCATTCCTAGGACACTATTTGTCTATGATGATTTTCACAGCTTTGAGACATAGACAAGTGTGATTCTGAAAGACATACAAAACTTGTCCAATCGGGTCAGATTTGACTCGTTGTCTCGGGTCATGATAATGAAAGATTGTCCTTATCATTCGTTGACTACTCAGATCAAATGATCATTCTTTATCATTTGACAGTTACACGAGAGATAGACCCTTCCAGGTTTTGGTCTTGGCGAATCTTTCGGCCTTCTCTTGATCTTCGTCTTCTCTTAAAGTTATCTTAACTAGATGTTCAATACTCAGATTCGTGTAAATACATATCTCAGCACGAATCCTGCTTTGAACAGAGATTACTTTCGTTCTGCACGAAAGATAAAACAACAAGAGTAAATGAGGGGTATAACTTTCTAGTGACTTTGGTATCATCAAAATCTAAGTACATATGTTCCTAACAAAAGTTCCATGTGTAATGCATATCTTTGAGTTCAAATAAAGAACACCTTTTTTTTTTTTTATAACAAATAAAGAATTGCAATTAATTAATATATCCTGAAGTAGTTTTGATAACCTGTGGATTCGATTGGCTTTGGATATGGAGCAGCCAGATTAGCACGGTGGAAACCTCTTATCCCCAGTCCCTACTGTCAAGAGCCATAGCCAAAAGGCTCAACACACTAAGTGGTAGGGGACTAGCCAAATAGTTGGCTATATTCACATTGGTGGGGATCAAACTTCCAACCTCATGTTTAAGAGATAAAATGTTGAACCACCATGCTAATCATGTTGGTTTATTATTTAATATTGATGGAGTATGGTTTTCTTGTCCTATTGTTTACTAGGTTATCAAGCCAACTTTATGCAAATAAAGAAAATAAAGAAATTAAGTATAAAGAAAAAATTTTACAAGGCTCAAGCATTTAACAAGGACCAAATCCCAATTATACAATAATATACTACTGTAGAGGTTATTATCCACACCTCATCAAGGCCTAATTAATTATATAGCCAAGTGATCTACAACTCTACATGACCATTGGAGGTTAGCCCAAGAAGATAAAGTCCACTCAAGCCTACTTGAATTGGAACCCAAGAAAGGGAATTACGTACCTATTTAGCTCTCTCTTCTTTCTACCCCACTCCATCTTATTCATAGCTTGGAGCTCCATTAAGGTTTAATTTCCAATAGAGCCAAATGATCGTTGTACATGTATTATGACATCAAATAGTAGAATCCCGCAAATTATGCCCTGGATTCATTGTAGACACGAGTCCAAAATGACGTCGTTTTCAGGGAAAACGCGTTATTCCAGTTTAAAAAAAAAATTTTTGATTTTGCCTCGCCATTAACGGCAGTATTCGTCTGTGCCATTATGAATGTACAGTTATGGGATTATGAATGTACAGTTATGGAATTATGAATGTGTAGTTATGGAATTATGAATGTAAGTTATAAAATTATGAACACAGAACTCTAACATTATGAACTTACAATTCTGAACATATAGTGATAAAATTATGAACATAGAGCTCTAAAATTGTGAACATGGAGCTTCGAAAATTTATGATTTTACAGTTGTTGAATTATGAATGTACAGTTATGGAATTATGAATGTACAATTATGCAATTATGAATGTATAGTTATGCAATTATGAATGTACAGTTATGGAATTATGAACATAGAGCTCTGACATTATGAACTTATAATATGAACATATAGTGATAAAATTATGAACATAGAGCTCTAAAATTGTGAACATAGAGTTTCGAAAATTATGAAGTTACAGTTATTGCATTATGAATGTACAGTTACGGAATTATGAATGTACAGTTATGGAAGTATGAATGTACAGTTATGAAATTATGAACATAGAGCTCTGACATTATGAACTTACAATTATGAACATATAGTAATAAAATTATGAACATATACTCCTATAACGAAGCGGTCTGAAATTTTTTTTAAAAAAAAGAAAAAAAAATAAAAGTGGAAGATAATAGTGCAACTAATGACACTGTTACCCGTGTCCAGCATGCATGTTGGACACGGGTCCATAGCATAACGATTGGTAGAATCCTTGCTAGGTTTAACCCAAAAAGACTAGTGGTTTTCTCTTTTGAATTTCCACATTAAAATACATGTCCCATTGCATTTATTTAAGTTATTTAGCAAGCATGCAGCACTAATTGTTTGTCGAATTGCCTCAGGGTAGGTTTACCAGGTAAGGCTTGTCTTCTGAAGTTACGTCTTTATGAATAATAACCTCTATTAGTGTGTAACCGGTCTCTTCCATCAAAATTAACTAAGAGTAATTAAATTCTCGTTAATTTTTTAGAATTATAATTTTAATTCTAATCTTAACTAAACTAAGAATTTAATTTATAATGATTATAACCATTGTAACCCCTTATTTTCATAACTAATGATCTGTTACAAGTATGTTACAAACTGATTTTAAATCAGATTTAATATAATTGCCACGTTAATGCTATTTCGACAACATTTTTCTATAAATACCATGGTGTTGAGTATATGTTTTTACACACACAAGAAACTAAAATGGCCATTATTGCATCTCCTCCCTTATCAATATCCGAAAGGCTGCTCATCAAGCCCAGTTCTCCAACTCCTCCTTCACTCCGCTTCCACAAGCTCTCTCTCCTCGATCAAGCCCTCACCAGCATGTACATACCTCTCGTCTTCTTCTACCCAAACAACAACCGCACCGATCCTACTAGGGTTTCCGACATCCTTCAAAACGCTCTGTCAAGAACCTTGACCTCGTTCTACCCGTACGCCGGGAGGCTTCTCGACAACGCCACCGTCGATTGCAACGATGCGGGAGCGGAGTTTTTTAGAGTTCGAGTTAACTGTACGTTGCTGGATATTATTAATCACCCCGACGCCGACGCGCAGAATGTCGCGTTCCCGGCAGGGCTGCCGTGGGCGAATATTCATGACGGCGGGTTGGCGGTTTTTCAGTTGAGTGAGTTTGATTGCGGCGGGATTGCCGTTAGCGCCGCCATGTGTCACAAGGTTGGGGACGGGGGGACCGTGAGGAACTTCATGGGCCACTGGGTCGCCGCCACTCGGCATCCGAAACTCAACCTCTCGCCCAACTTTGTCAGCGATTCGGTTTTTCCCACGTTGCCTTCCGGGCCGTTGGATAAACCCATGATTCCGTCGAAGATCGAGGACGATTGTGTGCAAAAACGGTTTGTGTTTTCCGGGGAGAAACTAGACCTCCTAAAAGACGTCGTATCCGAGGAATCAGGGGTGAAAAACCCAACTAGAGCTGAGATTGTGAGCGCGCTTCTATACAAATGCTGCGTCAAGGCCGCCGCGTCCCGGCGGCCCTCCATCCTCGTACACTACGCTGACATGCGCCCACCCCTCGGACTGCCGTGCAACTCCGCCGGAAACATCCTCTCCACGTTCTCCACCTCTCCGGCCGCCGCAGGAGAGATGGATTTGGCGAGATTGGTGGCGGAGCTTAGAGAGGGAAAAGAGCGGCTACAAAGCCGAGACAACGAACTTGTTCAGGAGATTGTTACCTCGTTGCGGACAGGAGAAAAGCCGTACGAGAACCCAGATTTGGACATCTACTTCTGCAGCAGTCTGGGCAAATATCCGGCCTACACGGCGGATTTCGGGTGGGGGTGGCCGTGTAAAGTGAGCATGCCCAAAGGTCCGATGAAGAACATGTTTTTCTTGATCGACAACCAAAGTGGCGGCGGGTTTGAAGCGCTGGTGATGTTGAAGAAGACGGACATGTCGGGGTTTGAGCGGGACGAGGAGCTTCTCAGATTCGCTTCCCCACTCCCAATCTTAAACCCATGAATTCCATCTAATTTCTCACCTGCAAATGTAACAATAATTGCATGCTCCTCATCCAATGCTGGATGAGCATGAAGTGTGTTGTTGATTTTCGCAATTTCAATTACATATTCTACCAATTTTCGTTGTCATGTTTTTAAAAATTAAGTATTTATATGGTGACAACAAGTTGTAGGTGGCCCGGAGAGAATTAAACTCAAGTTATCCTATAATTTTCCCTCACAAAGAGACTTCATTTGCTACTTGAGCTACCGTATTGAGTATGCTATATATTTTATGATTATTAAGTTAACTAGATGATGAACTTGGTTAAGGTTAGCCAATGTAATCAGATTTCATGCTTGTAATGATTGTGTTTCTAATCATGTTTTTTGTATTTAGATTGATTAAATAATGTTACTTTATTTATTATTTTCAAAATTCTATGTCTAATGCATATCTTAGGGTCTATTTGGAAATTCGGAAATGACTTTTGGAAAATGTTTTTAAAGTTTTCAGTGTTTGGATGTAATAGGAAAGTCCATTTTTCGTTGATCGGGGAAAATGAAGCCATTTTGGTGGAAAATAACTTCCGCCAAAATTTGGGGAAGTCATTTTCCGCAAAAATGTTTAAACATACAATTCTACTCATTTTTCCATAAAATAAGCTAAACACACCAAGTTTTCCAAAATGCAACCAACTGGAAAGGAAAATGTTTAAACATACAATTCTACTCATTTTCTAGAAGTCATTTTCCTGCTTTCCAAACGGACCCTTAAAAAATTGCAATTAGTTAGTATTTCATGAAGTAGCTTTGATATATACTATAATATGTAAATACAAATTTGACTTTAGATTGACATTATATACTAAAGAAACTTAAGTAGCTTTGATATATACTATAATATATAAAAGACATTAGCCCCTCCATTATTCTAAAAGTGGTGGTTTTCCCCTGATAAATTAAATTGACATTTCTACTCTTAAAGTAAATATTTTATTTATTTTTCTTCTCCAACAAATTATTGCTTATACGTAGGGATGACCACGGTTCGGTTCAAGCTGAACTGGACACTATAGCAATTGAATTGAAAGTTTTCAGTTATGATTCAGATCCAGAACCCAATATTTGGATTTCAGTTTATTAAAATTATGAATCGAAAAAATTAGATCCTGAACCGTGAATCGGCTGTTCCGGATCCGGTTCGCAATTTTGAATCGTCTTCATTTTAAATTTTTATTTTTATTTTAAAAATTATCTAAATTCAACAATAAATGTATTTTCTTTTTCAATTTGGAACATAAACCGGCTGTTCCGGTTTGCGATTTTAATAAACTCTAAATATCAGGTTTCGATTCTAAATTGTAATTGAAATATTTCGATTTGGTTGCTATAGTGTATGTCCGGTTTGAACCAAATCGTAGTCATAATTTGTTGGAGAAGAAAAATAAATAAAATATTTATTTTAAGGGTAAATATGTCTATTTAATATTTCAGGGAAAAAACAATCACTTGAATAGTTCAGGAAGAAAATGTTATGGAAAAAAGTGTTATTTTCCCTATTTAAGATCGATGGAGTATGGTTTTCTTGTCCTATTGTTTACTATGTTATCAAGCCAACTTTATGCAATTAGGCCCTTCAACTTTACAAAAGTACAATTAGACCCTTCAACTTGTTATTTTGAGTCAAATAAGCCCAATTACAGATTATTCACCTGCAATAACCGGTCAAAAATTTTCGATAAGAATTCCGGTGAAAAAATCCGGCCGGTGACAAAAAAATAAATAAATAAATAAAATTGATCGGGGCGCCTTCTCTGGTGGAGAAGGCAACCAACTGGAGAAGACGATCAGTCCGGTCGCCTTCTCCACTAGAGAAGGAGAAGGCGCCGGTCAATTTTATTTATATATTTATTTTTTGTTATCAGCGGTCGGATTTTTTTGCCGAAATTCTCACTGGAAATTTCGTCGAAAATTTTTGACTGGTTATTGCAGGTGAATAATATGTAATTTGACTCAAAATAACAAATTGAAGGGTCTAATTACATTTTTGTAAAGTTAAATGGCCTAATTGCACTTTTACCTATAGTTCAAGAGTCTATTTGACCCTTATCCCAAAAATAAATGCAAGGCTCAAGCATTTAACAAGGACCAAATCCCAATTCCCAATTATACAATAATATACTACTGTAGAGGTTATTATCCACAACGGCAAATTTTATCGTACGCCAGGGCGTACAATGCATTGTGTGTCTTGACCCAAAACGTTGTTGTTTTGTACCTTTTTAAAAAAAAATTCGTTTTTCGTGTCTGCTGTTAAATTCTTAAAAAAACAATTCTCATGTTTTAAATGTACATAATTGTATAACAGAATACACATACACTTTTTTGAAAGGATAATACACATAATCTAACATAATACATAATACACATAAACTCTTAACATAATACATATAAACTCTTAATTCTTAAAAAGAAATTTATGTTTTGAATGTACATAATTGTATAACAGAATACACATACACTTCGTCGCATCAACTTCCCACAAAATTTAATAAAACGACGTCGTTTTAGAAGGTGCGGCGTGCACGATATAACGATTGATCCATACCTCATCAAGGCCTAATTAATTATATAGCCAAGTGATCTACAACTCTACAAGACCAATGGAGGTTAGCCCAAGAAGATAAAGTCCACTCAAGCCTACTTGAATTGGACCCCAAGAAAGGGAATTACGTACCTATTTTGTTCCTCTAGGCACAACCTACACAATGGGGTAAAGACAAATAGCTAGGGACAGATCTTTTCTTCCACTTGCCCACCCTCCAAGAAAATAACTATACTTAGCTTCTTTCTACCCGACTCCATCTTCTTCATAGCTTGGAGCTCCATTAAGGTTTCCAAAAGAGCCAAATGATCGTTGTACATGTATTATGACATCAAATAGTAGAATCCTTGCTAGCTAGGTTTAGCCCAAAAAGATTAGTGGCTTTCTCTTTTGAATTTCCACATTAAAATACATTCCCATTCCATTTATTCGTTATTTAGTAGGTCTGCATCACTAATTGTATGTCAAATTGCCTCAAGGTAGCTAAGTTTACCAGCTAAGGCTTGTCTTGTGAAGTTGCGTCTTTCTAAATAATAACCTCTACTAGTGTGTAACCTCTTGCATCGAAATTACATGAGGGTAATTAAATTCTAGTTAGCTTTTTAGAATTATAATTTTAATTTCAATCTTAAACTAAGAATTTAATTTATAACCATTGTAACCTCAGCTGTAATTTCCATAACTAATGATTTGTTATGAGTAGGTTACAAACTGATTTATTGCCACGTTACATTAATGCTATTTCGACAACATTTTCCTATAAATACTGTGGTGTTGAATATATGTTTTTACACACACAAGAAAATATTGTTTTTCCTCTGAAACAATGTAGTCTCTTTACTCTCAAACTTCTACTATTATTCTCCTAAAAATTCAGTGTTCTACCTTGTTTTTGTTTGCCCGTGACAAATTAGTTTGAGTGTTAAACTAATTTGTTGTGAAATTCTTTTTATTTTAGGAAACCTAGGCTACAAAACTCTTAACTCCTTTGGGAGGTAACAAATAAGATTTTAAGAAAAATATGTACTACACATGACTCAGATTTTGATGTTTACCCAAACTACTATCTATTCGCTTATATATATATAGAGTTAATACCCAAAATCGTCCTCGACTATAATGGTTTTTCTCAATTTCGTCCTAAACGACTTTGGTGACCTAATATCGTACCAGACTTTTATGTTTCGCTCAATTTCGTCCCATACTTTTGTGTTTTTGCTCAATTTAGTCCCTCATTTGTTATTCTATCCATTTGGTGTTAAATAAATAGACAATTAAGTAATTTTAATATTGGCATCTCTTTACTCATAGACATGTGAACTGCGAAATCCCTTTTTTTTTTACGAATTAGTCCCAGAATTACTCCTAAAACTGCAAATATAAAATTTGATTTGCAGGTCCGGGAGTAATTCTGGGTGTAATTCGTACAAGAAAGAGGAATTTCACACTTCACAAGTTGAAAGTAAAGAGAGATCAATATTGACATTACTGAATTGTCCCTAAATTTAACACCAATTTGACGGAATAACAAATGGATGACTAAATTGAGCGAAACACAAAAGTCTGGGACGATATTAGGTCACCAAAGTCGTTTAGGACGAAATTGAGAAAAACCACTATAGTCGAGGACGATTTTGGGTATTAACTATATATATATATATATATATATATATATATATATATATATATATATATATATATATATATATATATATATATATATATATATATATATATATATATATATATATAAAGTTCAAATGCGGCGGGGTCTTCCCGTGCGGCGGAATTTCAGAATACACCAACAGTGTTAACAATATGCACCAACAGTGTTAGAAAAACACACCACAATGAAATGCAATAAAACATCACAGAATACACAACAGACTCAAAAAAATACACGATATAACTCACCACCCCCAATGGTGTATTTCTGAACAGTGTATGATGTTTTTACTCACCTAGTAGTGTGTGTTTGGTGATGCAAAGCTCTGTTAACTCTGTTTTTTGTGGTGTATTTTCCTAACGTTGATGGTGCATATTTGTTGAACTATTAGTGTTGCCGCACCGTAAGACACTGCCGCACCTGAACTCGCCTATATATATATATATATATATATATATATATATATATATATATATATATATATATATATATATACATGATCCTGTTCTCATTTAGTTCCCATGAGAGCAGAAGAAAAATATGATGACATTTGTGTAGTGCATTCGCGGATAAAACACAAAGAGAATGCCTCCGCTGGGGTTCGGACTTGTGACCTCCCAATTGAAAGAGTCACGGAGGTGTCATTAAGCTACAAGTTACTTGCTAGTTTTCATCTGTCATGTTAGATTTACTAGATGGACGGATCAGCTTTGTCCACACTTCATTCTCGCCTGGCAGGTTCAAACTAAGAAGACAAATAGGCTGCTCCCGTTAAGTGTAGAATTTATATATATTTATGGTCACAAATAGGCGAATCCCTAATTTTACTTGCTAATTAAATTGCTAAGAGACAGACAAATGTAACGAATTAGGAGCAGAATGAGTTTTTATTCTCATGTACTATTTAGTTTTTAGAACAAATGTGGATTATTCTTGGATTCACATATATCTTTGAGATTGGTGATTCAAACTCTTATTTACGTTTGGAATGTAATGTTCCTAGTAATTCAATTCGAGTTCTTCGCTAACAAGTAAAGAGGGATTTTCTTCTGCATGGTAATCCCAGGCAAGACTTCTGTGTCAATCTCTTCCCTCTTCACCCCAGGAGGCATTTCCCATTCAAAGGAGTAGAGAAGATTGGCAAGTATAACCTCAACTGATGCAATCCCCATGTTAAGCCCCGGACAGATTCTCCTCCCCGCTCCAAATGGAATCAGCTCGAAATCCTGTCCTTTATAGTCTATACCACTATTCAAGAATCTCTCGGGCCTAAACTCTTCTGAGTCCTCCCAGTACTCGGGGTCCCTCCCAATCGCCCAGGCGTTCACAATGACAAAGCTTTTTGCCTCGATTTCGTAGCCTTCTATGGTGCATTTCTCGGTGGTTTCTCGCGGTTGGAGAAGGGGCGTCGGAGGATACAACCTTAGTGTCTCCTTAACCACTGCCAGTAGAAATGGAATCCTTTGGATGGTGTCTTCGTCTACAAAATCTTTGTTGCCAACCAGCTGTTTGATCTCGGCTTGCACCTTCTCCATGGCGGAAGGCTTCATCATTAGGTTCGTCATAGCCCATACAACTGTTGTCGCAATTGTCTCTGTGCCTGCAACAAGTATATCCTGCATGTAAATGAAGATCAGACCAAAATTATATTATTATAAAATCACTTATAAATTACTAGGAGAAATGGTTACATAGATCTTTGAAAAACCATTAGAATAATTTTATCTACACAATATTCTCTTATTTCTAAAAGTGGGTCCTACTCCCACATCATTACATTTATTATTCTTTGACTATTTCTATACATTTTTACAGTATTCTCTCATTTTCAAAGAGTCACACTTTCACATCACATCAAAACAAAATAAATAAAAATAAAAAATGAAAATAAGTAAATAAATAAAAAGTAAAAAAGGTTGTTGCGGCAGCGGTTACAACAACCTTTTGTCAAGGTTGCAAACTTGCTGCAGTTGCAAGACGACCAATTCGGTTTCCTTTTCCACTGAAGAAGATGACTAGTTGTCGCCTTTGCAGGAGAAGACGGCTAGCTAGTTAGACGACCGTGGGTCAATTTTTTTTAGTAAATGGCGAAGGTTTTATTTTGAACGATTATGGTGAACGGTGGCTTGCATGTCACATCATTGTAACTTTACCGTAAATATGAATAAGTTGAGTGTTTAATTGTACTTTTTAAAAATTCAGTCACTTATTAATTGCTTTGTTGTATAAAGTTTAATGGCTTGTTTGACCATTTTTTCTTAAAATTATTATAACATAATTTTAGGAGTTAATTCCACTAGAGGTCCCTTATCTTTGGTGACAATTCCAAATTTAGTCCCAGACTATCGTTTTTGTCATTTGACGTCCCAGACTATTATTTTTTGAACACTTTTAGTCCTTCTCATGACTTTTCTTATTTTTAGTAAGGGCATTTTTGTCTCTTCATATTTTTCTTTTGTTATTTTTTTTCGATTTCAACCGGTTTAATTGGTTTAGTACTTTACTAAAAATCGGTTAAAAAATATGGTTACTAAAAATCAATGTTGCAAAAATCCCGCCTAGGCACCAATTAATCCCCGGCTAGGCGCTAGGCGCTCACCTGCCGCCTAGCATATCACCATAATCGGTGATCTAGGTGGTTCGCCGGCTAGGCGGCCGCCTAGGTCGCCTAGTCGGCCGATTAACTATTGTTTCATTCTTTTTTAAATGTGTTATTTCACTCAAAACGATGTGTCATTTTGAGCGAAATGACTCTCAATTGTTCAAACTCGATATTTTTTGGTTAATATTTAATATTTTAGTATTAAATATTAAAATATTAAATTGTTTATAATTATCAAGTCTTAAAAAGTTTTAAAATTTTAAATAATTTTTTTAAAAAATAAAAAATAAAATAAAAAAATACACGGGCGCCTAGGCGCCGATTAATCCCCGCTTGGGCGCCCCCGAGCGCCTGAGGAGCGCCTAGCGATTTTTTCAACTATGCTAAAAATTAAAAGTTACCTAAAGTTCTAAACCAATTAAAATAGTTAAAACTGGAAAAACAACAAAATACGGAGTAACAAAAGAAAAATATAAAAAAAAACAAGATTGTCCTTACTAAAAATAGAAAAAGTCTTAATAAAGATTAAAAGTGTCTAAAAAAATAATAGTTTAGGATATTAAATGGCAAAAACAATAGTGTGAGACTAAATTTAGAGTTCGGTGAAATTAACTCTAATTTTGGCATCTTCTACCGTAGCGGTTATAGTTGAAATTTTCGGAGAACATAATTTATACGGATTTGAATATTTACCAGGAGAACAGCTTTGATGTGATCGAATGTAAGATGCTGTGTGGATGACTGTTGTTTTTTGAGTTGAAGCAAAACATCAATTATATCTCCTTCCATGGATGCCGACCTGGAAGGACTCAAGTGCTCATCCACAAGCCTTTGGGCGAAACCGTCAGCCTCCCGGAAACTCTTTTCCAGCTTTTCAGCCATCCCGGAGAGCCTGTCGATCCATCCCAGCGCCGGGAAGAGATCCGCCACGAAAAAGTGAACCAGCAGCGCCTGCGCTTCGTGGAACTCCTCCTCGAACTTGATCCGCTCTTCCCCCTCGTATTTCCGCCCGAAAGCGCTCCGGCAGATGAAATCCACGGCCGTGGACATGGCGGCGTCGCTGAGATTGATGGGCTCGGAAGATCCAGCTTTCATGGAGATTTGTTTGAGCATGGCGGACACTTCTTGATGGCGAATGGGGCGGAAAGATTGGACGCGTTTGGGGCTAAAGAGGTGCATATTGCACGTCTTTCGCATCTCCTTCCAGTGATCGTTGTACTGGGAAAACACGATGTCTAGGCCGTTGTAGGAGAGTTTTTGCTGGCCGGTGACTTCCGGCCGGCCGGAGAAGATCCGGTCGTGGGTTTTCAGGGCCTGTTTCACGGCGCTCGCCGAGGAAATCACGGCGACCGGGATGGCGCCGAGCCTGAGGGAGACGACGGGGCCGTATTTCTTGGCGAGTTGTGTTAGGTAGAGGTGAGGGTTCCGGGCGTCGAACTGGTGTAAGTTTCCGATGAGCGGAAGCCCCGGCGGGCCTGGTGGAGGAGGAGGAACGCCGGCGGCTTTGGGAGATTTCTTGGGTTTCCGGACGATCACGGCGAAGATCATGATAAAGACAGCGGCTATCACCAATCGCAGTAATTCCATCTTGACGACTTCGATTCTTTTTTGCTGCTGTTGTCTCAGTGTTTCCTTCTTACTAAATATATGGTAGCAACCGTAGCATAGAGATTCCGGGGCAAATTATACCATGGAAAAGGGTTCATTTTACATTATTAATTATGAAATACATATAAAATTAAATATATAATTTATATATTATATTTATAATAAAATTTTGGTTAGTTTCGGTATGGATTAATTTTTAACACCTGATATCCAAACCAAATTTATATTCAGATATATCAAAATTTAATATACCCAAACCGGTAACTATTCGAGTTCACTCAAAATTTAAATTTTAGTTCGGATTTCGAGTGGTAGTTCGGATAATCAAAATTACGCTCAATCCTAGCCGCGAGGCAAAAAGTCAAACTAGCATCCTAGAGGCTTTGTACCATTTTACCCCACCCTATCCCGGAATAAGAAGGTGACCAGCCTGCCGACCAGCAGCAGTTGACCAATCCGTCGACCAGTACCCAGTAGGGAACGCTAAGTAGCCCGTCCAGTGCCGCCCGCTAGGCAGTCGGGCACGGGAGAACAGTAAGTAAAGAGACGGGCAGAATGCTGAGACTTGACACGCGATAGCCTGTCTTGGCGGCCAACCAACTTAGGCGACCAGTATTCAGCATGGGTGGAGACACAAGCATCAGGTAGCTCGATCAGTCAGTATCGCCCCGCTAGGCAGTCGGGCGTAGGTGGTCAGGAAGTAAGGAGATTGATTGGGCGTTGGACTCTGAAACGGGAAGAGCAGTATTGGAAGATTTTCCCATATTTGAGGCGAGATTTCCTTCTCTGTCTTTAGAAAAGTGATCTCATAACTTGGGAGACAAGGCTTAAATGAGTTTAGGCAACTTTCCAAAGCTCAAATATGTTAAGTCTTTTTCTTTCCTTTTCTCTACTACTTGAGTATGTGTAAATACCCCCATGGGTCACAATGTAAGGGATCCAACTCTCAAATTCTCTTAGCAATAACACTACTTTCTACTTGTTCTCTCATCTTTTTACTGTTTTAACTCTTCCTTCATTATTTTACGGTTATGTTGGTCCGCGGACTGGTTAAGTATATAATATGTTAGTTGTATTAGGTATATAATTTATTAAGTAAAAATACATAATATATTAACAATATATAATATATAATATGAATATCGTTTTAGATAAGGGTACACAATAAATCAATAATGAATCTTGGTGTATGGTATAATAATGGGAGATTCGGCGGCCAGACAATGGAATTTCTCTTAGGCGTCGCCGTGGCTGTGAATGTGATTCTCTTGTATATGCATTAAACAAATTGCTAATAAAGTTTTCATTTGTAGAAGATGTGGTTTTGCTTTATTATTATTTTTTATTTTAAGAAAAACGACATTTAATTTTAGGTATATCTTATCTCAATTGTTGTCTGTTGATGTTTCCATCTTTGACATTAAATAGTGCTTTTAGTCCATTTATTAAGAGAGGTACAGTAAAAAACACTTATTATATATGGAATCTCCTTGTTACAATTAATTTTATGAGGAAATGACATTTTTTTTTTTCAAATAGGTACAGTAGATTATAGCATCTCACAGGGCGTTTAGTTGGAGGGATTTTAGATTCCCTTCCCACTTAATTCCCACTTAATTCCAAAGGCCATTAAATTCCGTAGTTTAGTTGGAGGGAATTGCAATTCCATGGAATTGCAATTCCCCCATTTTCATGGAATTAAAATTCCATGTCCCCCTATGGTATTTTAATTCCTGGGAAAAAAAGATAGTGATGAGTCAAAATTACCCCTTCCTTTTTTAACCTAAAATAAATGTCTAATAACAATAATGAACATTTTTGACTTTATACTACTTATTCCCTTTCAATTCCCATGTATACCAAACATTGGAATTGAAATTCCCAGTAATTCTATTCCTGTCAACCAAACACTGGAATTTAAATTCCCACTTTATTCCCAGTAATTCAACTCCCATGGAATTACAATTCTTTTCCCACATAATTCCCCCCTCCAACCAAACGCCCTGTCAAGTGTTATTAGTATTTCTTCTTTTAATTTTTATGTTGACACAAAACTAGTGCTTTTAGATACATAAATAATATAATACGGAAAACGCTTTTTTTTTTTTTTTTTTCTCTCGCTATTTAATTTTTACTACATAGCATCCATCTTCTTCTATGTTACTAAGTTAAAGAGGTAGCCCACTAAATAAAGAAGATTTAATAGTTAAATAAAAATTTAAGATTGAAGGATTAATATTACTATATATTACATATATAATTTTTTTTAGATATACCCATGATTTCTACCGTCAAGCACAGTAACTAATTTCTTAGCTGAATTGTAACCACTTCTTTTGGGTGGAACAGCTGGCCTGGAGATGGTTACTCCATACCTAAAGTCAAGGATCAAACACTTGACCTAAGGATGGATGAGTCTCTTCCCCTCAACATCTCAACCACACCCCAGGTTATATTACATATATAATTGAAACACTACATATATAATTTTTTTTTTTTTTTTGGTTTGTTTGTCTGCAAGCTGGCGCATGTCACTGCTAGAAGTTATGAAATTTTCAACCACCTGAAACGGCGGCTGAAAGTGATCTTAAATCAAGTCGAAAGTCTTGTTCCGACCACTTTGGTATCCGGAAAAACCTTTGTTGTTATTTCCGACCACTTTTTGCTTTCGACTTGATTTAAGATCACTTTCAGGTGGTCGGAAATTCCATAATTTTCAGTAGTGTGTTCTTATTTTGGTTTCATTTGTTTGTTATTATTACTTTTTTTTTTCATCCAAATGTATTTAACTAAAAAATACGTGTTTAAAAATCATTTCTCTAAATACTATACAAATTTCAGCACTCCAATCTTCTGACTAGGTTGTCGTCTCCAGCTAAAACAAAACAATTAGACAAATGCTCTTTATCGTCTTCCAATGGTTGGAATCCTATGAATTCTCTATCCATGGAATATGTCGAAGTTAATTGGTTATTATATTGATTAGTAATTAGTAACTAGTATAGGCTGGCATTGATGTAAACATGAACAAACCATTAATTATCGGATGGCTTGTTAACATCAATTGTGTTATCTTATGACAAAAGGTGAAATTGCTCACCTCAAGTATTTTCACAGTTTATGAAAAGATAAATCATGGTGAATCAACTGATCTACTCTCCGGCTCAACAGGAGTCCAAATGAGAGGTTACTTCCACATTATCACTGATGGGACACGATCATTAGTTTTTTGTGTTAAATTTCACTGACTAATTGAGCTGCTAATTAGAATGTGTAAGCATAATTTTTACTTTTTATTTTATTATTGCTTTTTGAAACTTTTGTAGATTGCAATGTCTAGGTTCTGAACCTATTTATTCTATCTATGGATTATTCAATATAGAGAATAGAGGCATATCCGAAGTAGTAACTCTACATACGACTCTTACAATGAAGAATTGCTTTATGATTTTTATTTAATTTTTGTTTGGACCGGGGGGAAACTACATGCAATTCATGTTAGAGTGATAGTTAATTGAATATAATGTTTTAGGTATGTCCGAATGTTACTGTACTTTTTTTTAGGGGTCTGATTTTACTGTTCACTTTTTAATGTAACAATAATATTTTGTAGTTACCCGTAAAAGTAACATTTTTAATAATTAAAGATACATTATTTATATACTAAATATATATTATTTGATAGTATACAAAATAATGTACCTTTATTACTTATGTACCTTTAATACACAAATAATATGTCTTTAGAGGGCGTTTGGTAGTCAGAAAAGTTTGAACTTTCTTGAAAACTTAAAAAGTAAGAAAATTTTTCCTACGTTTGGTTCAATTTATAATTTAAGAAAGTTCAGATCAATGGAAATCACATACATTCCATGATAGCAATGAAAGGTTAATGGATCAAACCTTATTAACTACTATATACACTATTTATCGCAATCCCTAATACACTTTATATACATGTTAATTTTATCTTTCCTTAACCCACCTTAAATATATGCTTATATTTTAATTTTATCTTTCTCTAACACAGTTTGAGTATATAATTATATTTAATTTTATCTTCTCATTAGAATTAAAATTGTGATTTGTGATATTTATTAATAATTCTGGTTGTGTATTAATTGTGAAATTTATAATGTGTTACATGTGATAAAAAAATTATTAATAATTGATACGAAATATATTTTGTAATTCAATTATGAGAAATATTTTAAAATAAAATTTACTTTTTATGAAGTATATAGTCAATTTAGTCTACAAGTTTCAAATAAGTCAAAAACTTTATGGTTGAGCGGCATGATTGGAGCTCCCCTAAATGGGAAATCACAGGTTCAAACCTCAGTAGGACATTGACTCTTTGTACTTTAATAGTTTGAGAGATAGACAAATACTACATTGTAATAGAGTCAGTAGTAATCTCAGCCCGAATTGATAATCTAACCAAACGTCAGTGATGATAATTTTTCCTTAAACGTATGGTATAGTCCATTCAATCTCTTTCAAATTTTCACCACCTTTGATTTTGAAATTGACAGTAACATAATTTTGTACAATTGTGTCTTAAGATCCTAAGGGTGTGTTTGGAAACCCGGAAAATGACTTCTGGAAGTCATTTTCCGGGGTTTTGGTGTTTGGTTACATTGGAAAATGACTGGTCAAAGGAAAATGGGGTGGAAGTCAATGGAAAAGGAAGGCAATTTTATGGAAAATGACTTCCCCTTTTTTTTGGGGGAAGTCATTTTCCAACTTTTACACCAACATCATCAACACCATACCACCACCACCACCACTACCAACATACCACCGTCGCCGCCATCTCCACCATACCACCGCCACCACCACCACCATACCACCGTTGTCACACCACCACCATCACACCACCGCCGCCGCCACCACTACCACCATACCACCGCAACCACCGTCGCCACCACTACCGTCGCCGCCACTACCACCATACCACCGCAACCACCGTCGCCACCACTACCACCATACCACCGCAACCACCGTCGCCGCCATCACCACCATACCACCGCCCCCACCACCACCATACCATCGCACCCACCGCCGCCGCCACCACCACCATACCACCGCAACCACCGTCGCCGCCACCACTACCGTCATACCACCGCCGCCGCCACCACCACCATACCACCGCCGCCACCACCACACCACCGCCACCGCCACCACCACCACCACCACTACCATACCACCGCAACCACCGCCGCCGCCACCACCACCATACCACCGCAACCACCGTCGCCGCCACCACTACCGTCATACCACCGCCGCCGCCACCACCACCATACCACCGCCACCACTACCACACCACCGCCGCCACCGCCACCACCACCATACCACCGCCACCACCACCACACCACCGCCGCCACCGCCACCACCACCACCATACCACCGCAACCACCACCACCACTACCACCACCATACCACCGCAACCACCGTCGCCGCCACCACTACCACCATACCACCGCCGCCGCCGCCACCACCATACCACCGTCGCCGCCACCACCACCACCACCACACCATCGTCATACTACCACCACCATCACACCACCACCAATTATTATTATTATTATTATTATTATTATTATTATTATTATTATTATTATTATTATTATTATTATTATTATTATTATATAACGAATAACACCACTACCACTACACCACCACCACCACCATAATATTTTTGATATATTATTAGTTTTTTTTTTTTTTGTTAAAAAACTTAGCTATTTTTTATTATATTTAAAATTAATATTATATTATTATATATTATTATACATGTTGTAATATTCTAAATAAAATAATTAAAATGTTTAATTATACAATTCTACTCATTTTCCAGAAAATGAACCAAACACACAAAAACAGTTTTCCAGAATGCAACCAAACACCGGAAAGGAAAATGTTTTCCGGAAAATGACTCATTTTCCAGAAAACATTTTCCAGAAGTCATTTTCCTGGTTTCCAAACGGACCCTAATTTTACAAGATTATATTTATAAAATTTGATGTCCTTGGAAATCAAACGATTAAAAAAGGTTAACATTTTCAACTAATCAACATTCAACATAGCAAGCCATAGCAAGTCAAGGAGATATTTTGCAAGAAGAGTCTCACATTTGGATTAAAACACAGCATTATTAAAAGCTGACAATGAAGCAAATAAATATACTTATATACCTAACTGTCGAACATGGATTGAGACCCAAATAAACAAGTTGATAACTTGATATCAATAAAGGATTCAAATTTATATTCTTCTTCTTTTCCCAAAAAAATTGAATCTCCAACCCGACAAAGCATTTGAAAAGATGAACTCAGCAGACATGATAAAATGCCGGTACGCATAAGGAATCTGTTCACTTTGGGTATAATTCTCACAATGGCCCTGTTTGGTAAATGGTTGTTAGCTGTTAGCTGTTAGCTGATTGAGTTAATTAAATGATATAACTAGTTGATAACATTAACTGATTGTAGAAAGATGTTTGGTAATTGGCGGTTAGTTGATAACTGTTTGGTATAATTTCTTTTTTCTCAAAAAGCTAATTGAAAAAGTTGCTTCAAGTAGCTTTTTGAATTTTAGCATTTTGGAGTTATAAAAAGCTAATGAATCAAACATTTATACTGATTTTTTTAACCAAATCAAACAATTAATAATGGTCAAATAAGCCAAAATTGGCTGATAAGCTAACTATTTACCAAACAGGGCCAGTGTTTGATTAATTAGCTTTTTATACTCCAAAATGTTAAAATTCAAAAACTACTCAAAACAACTTTTTCAATTAATTTTTTAATAAAAAAATTATACCAAACAGCTATCAGCTAATTTACCAAATACATTTATACAATCCGCTAATGTTTTTAACTAGTTATATTCTTTAATTAACTCAATCAACTAATAATCATTTATCAAATAGGGTCAAAAGTATTTATTAAAAAGTAATCGGTGAATTAAGAACGACGAAGAGACCCAGTTAAAATTAAATTTTTTTTTTTAAAAAAAAAAAAAAAAGTGATTTCCATGGTCCTTTTCAATTCTTACGTAAGCCGTGACTCAAGTGGCATACTTATTGATTTTTAACATGATTAAATTTGTTTTGTTTGTAGTTTTTTTTTTTTTTTTTTTTTACTGATTCTATTACAATATAGTATATGTTTATACATATTTTTTCAATTTATTAAAGTACAAATGGTCAATGCTGCTACTTAAATTTGAACATGTGACCTCCTATTTGAGAAAACTACAAAGATGTCATTGAGCTACAAACTATTTGTCAATATTTAACAAATTGCATAATATTTTGTGGTTTTTGACATATCTCGCATGTTGGCAACAGATAAATTTTGTATACCTTGTGCAAGGGATACAACTAAAAACATGTAGATCATAATTAAACTCATCACTTTTAAGTAAAGAAATTATGTTCCACTCACTTAACGACTTCTTTTCAAGCAATTTTGAAATTTGAAATTTGAACTTTGGGATGTATTGTATCATTAGAGCAAGACAAATAGTAGTTTTTTATTGACTTTTTTCTGAACAAAATTTGATCGAATTGGAGAAAATTAAAGAGAGTAAGTGAGAAGAAGAAGAAAAAAAAAAAAAAAAAAAAGAAAGAAAAAAAAAGTTGGGTTTTTGTTGGGTCAAGATCAGAGTCGGATTTTGGGCTGTACAAGTTGGGCTACAACATATGACCTCAAATTTTAAAGGGCCTCCTATTTAATTTTTACCTAACTAATTTAGAAAATTAGAAATAAAAACTAAAAATTTTCAATTAAATTTTACGATTGTTTTGGGACTAAATTTAGAAATGTCACCAAAGACAAGAGACTTCCGTTGAAATTAACTTATTGAAAAAAAATGAAGAGACGAACATATCCTTTTCTAAAATAATGTTTTACGGAAAGATTCATCGAAAGGACCAAAAGTATCTAAAATATGATAATTTGGAGTGTTAACCGACAAAAACAATAATTTGGGACTAAATTTTAAAGGCGTCATCGAAGACAAAATTCCTCCGTTGGAATTAATCCTTGAAAAAAAAAAAAAAAAAAAAAAACAAGAATTGAAGGTTGATAACTGACTCATTTTGGAATTTAATGCCGCTGGTATGAGCAAAAGATTGAGAATATAATGAAATCTTCTAGTGAAGCAGCCTATATTTACTAACACAATTAATCTGCAGGTTCATAAGACACTCTGTCACTGACACAATAAATATATATCTCTAGCTTGTCTTTCTCTAACTTTCGTCCAAATCAATTAACTTACTTTTCTGATGAGTCGGGGATTTACTTCGGTGCGGTGGTCCGTGATCAACTTGGCCGTTTTGTAATGGCGCGGAACGGTAGACTTCATGGTCATCGTGATCCATATTTTACGAAAGTGTTGACTGTTAGAGAAGCGCTATCATGAATCGAAATTCTCGTAGTAAGGATTGTTTTAATTCTGCAATAGTTTTAATTCTCGTAGTAAGGATATGTTTTATGTTAGTTTACTTATTGAGCAATGTCGTGTCATTGCTAGAGGCATTTGGAACGTTTTAATTCGCCATGTCAAAAGGCCAGCGAATGGAGTGGCTCACGTGCTTGCACACAGGCTGCTGGTTCTTCTTCTGTCCTTGTGGGTGTGGACTTCCTATCCCCCCGATTGTATTTCATCTCTGATTTAATGAATTTGTTGTTTCGTTTCAAAAAAAATTAAGTTACTTTCCTCTTTTCTATGATAGAATTTAGGGTGTGTTTGGAAACCACGAAAATGATTCTTGGATTTTTGGTGTTTGGCTTAGTTGAAAAATGAAAAGTTAAAGGAAAATGAGGTATAGTCAATGAAAAATGAGCTCAACTTTATAGAAAATGACTTCCCCTTTTGGGGGAGAGAGGGGGGGGGGGGGGGGGGGGGACATTTTCCGGAAGGCTACTTTAGCCTACAACAACAACTACTGTCTTCTCTGGTTTCTGGCCAGACACCAAAGAGCAGTGCTCTCTCGTTTTCAGCCAGACACCAGACTCTGATTTCCAGTTGGAAACCAAAGAGCTTTTCTCTGATTTCCGGTCGCAGAAACCAGAGAGCTTCTCTCTGGCCTCCAGCCGCGGAAACCAGAGAGTAAGTACTGCTCTTTGGTTTCCGGTCGCCGGAATTTTCGTCATTTTTTTTTTTGTTGTTTTTTTTTTTAAAAATTAATAAATAATATTATTTGATTTTAAAAATAAATATTATTATTTATAATATTATTGTAAATTTTATATATTTTAACAAAATAATTAATTATATAAAATGTTTAATTATACAATTCTACATCATTTCCAGAAAATGAGCCAAACACACAAAGATAGTTTTCTGTTGTGCAGCCAAACACGAGAAAGGAAAATATTTTCCGGAAAAATGATTCATTTTCCTACTTTCCAAACGGACCTTGAATTAAAGAGCAAATACCAATTTCGGTCCCATGAGCATTAGCAAAATGACGATTTTGGTCCACATGTTTAATTCCTACCAATTTCCATCCACAACTATTGTTTTAGTACCAATTTTCATCCATGACTATTGTTTTAGTACCAATTTTCATCCACGACTATTATTTAGTACCAAAAATCATCATGCCGGTCACCCCTCCATTTAAGACATGCCGAAATCTAAATTGGGATCTTAATTTGAAAAGGACAAAAATACCATTAATAATTTCATTTTTCAGCATGCCTTAAACGAAGGGGTGACCAACGTGATGAATTTTGACACTAAAACAATAGTCGTGGATGAAAATTTGTACTAAAACAATAGCCGTTGATGAAAATTGGTAAAAATTAAACATGTAGTCAATTTCATCCTAAACAACTTTGCTTGGTGACCTAATGTAGTCTTAGACTTTTCTTTTTTTGCTCAATTTAGTCCATTTGGTGTTAAATAGAGTGTCAATTCAGTAATTTTTATATTGGCATCTCTTTACTCCTAGACCTGTGAAGTCTGAAATTCATCTTTCTTTTACAAATTACTCCCAAACTCGAAAATATAAAATTTGATCCATAGGTCTGGGAGTAATTCGTAAAAGAAAGAGTGGTTTAACACTTCGCAGGGCTGAGAGTAAATAGAGGTCAATATTGAGATTATTGAATTGTCCATTTATTTAACACCAATTTGATGGAATAACAAACGAATGACTAAATTGAGCAAAAATACAAAAGTATGGGACTACATTAGGTCACTAAAGTTGTTTAGGACGAAATTGAGAAAAATCACTATAGTCAAAGACCATTTTGGGTATTAACTCCCAACAAAATAATTGACAACTTTTATTTGATAAAAGAGTGACAAACAAGATTATTATTGTATATATTTTGTATTATGTGGAAACTTATAAAGTATCAATTGATGTCAATCGTTACATAACTAACTTATAATTAAAAATTATTATTGATAATACATAGTATAATTATGTATTGTATATATAATGATATCATGTGTAAACGGTATTGATATTGATTATTTGATGGATTTAATTACCCGGGGTGGACCCGAATTACTTAAACCCGGTAAAGAACGTGAATAATAAAAGGATAGAACGATGTCGTAAAGGTCGCGGAGACCGTATATTATATTGAAGTGCCATAAATAGGCTATTACAATGATTCGTTAGGACAAAGTAGCTAGAATAGATTGAACATGTCTTGTTAGGACAAGGTGGGAGGTTTTTATACTAGTTAAACCCCCAGCCGCACCCCCTAAACCGGGGGTGGTTAGAACTTCCGGTTTGACCGCGTCCCGAACCGGGACCGGGTCCAACGCGCGGATGAGCTCGACACGACCGAGCTCCTTATGGCCCGAGCTCAACCTGGACGAGCTCCATGGGCCGAAGTAACCAAGGCCCAAGTGCCTTGAGGGGAGGTGGCTTGGGCTGGGGTGTTCCAGGTCCAACTTCTCGGGTCGGTCCGCTTCGGTCATAATATATCCATCATGAGTCCCCCACTCTCTTCGTTGTGAGAAGTCGACAACGAATGAGAGTAAGACAATGCGCCATCCCGACCTCCTTGCGTGAGTACCCCGGGCTTCATGTGGACCAACCTCATCTCTGCAGAGTCCAAACGCGAATGAACTCCTCCGTCCGCGAAATTCTCACCAAATGAAATAGAATCCCTACAAAAGTGCACCACTTCCTTAGAGCATCTCCAGCAAGGGGATTTTGCAGAAGAATTAAGAAAAAAATGGGTATGTGGAGGAGAGAGGAGAGAGGGGTGAGTGCCTCCTGCAAGAATGGAAATTTTGTCATAAATGTGTGTCCCACCAAGAGAGATAATGAAGTTTGTGGGTAGAGTTTTTCAGCTTTGTTTTTTATTTTTTCTTTTCTTTTTTTTTTCACACATTTTTCTCTCTCCTCTCTCTTATTTGGCACCTAAAAACTCATCTATTGAGAGCATCCACACTAGTGGATAATATGGGGATAATGTCATAACAATTATGTTGGGTGGGGTTAATAGCAAATGTGGAGTGGAGTTATTTGAGGAGATATTTGTCCTGCAAAACACAAAATAATGTCAGAAAAAAAAAAAATGTTGTGCGCGTTTGCGCACAGTCATGTGCCACACGGGCGCGCTGACAGCGCTGTCAGCGTGCCTGACAAGGCTTTAATTTTTTTTTTTTTTTAAATCAGTTTTCTATTTTTTTTTCTTTTTTTCTCTCACCTCCCACATTCTCTTTCCTAATCACTTTTACATTATCCCCTCATTCTCCCCAATTGATGTGGATGCTCTCGATGGCCTTATAAAAGTCTTGGAAATCACCCACATCAAATCTCATCAAATTCCCCTCACATCACTATCAACTTTCTCTCTTTCCCATACCTCTTTTTGAATTTCATAAATTAGTAAATCCCTTTTTCCCCCTCTATTTTCCCCCACCTCCCAACACTCTATTTAATCCTCCCTCCCTTTCCATTTTCAGCCAACACACTCCATTTACCATCAAAATTTTATCTCAAGCTCTCTCCAAGTCACGAGTGCTCTCCCAGGTCTTCAAGTTATAAAATAAAATAAAAATAGATCTCGTTCACATCACTAATAGAACAATCTCCCCAACATAATTTGAAGCGAAGAAGAAATTTTCCTTATATAAGTCTTTTCTCGCAATCTCCTTCAATAATGGGGTGGGAAAGCGAATAATTACAAGATTTCAAATTTAACTCCAGAGTATAATGCTAGAACGTTTTCGCAGTTTCTATAAAGATTTGGTACCTTCCTCATGTTTGGACAATATGTTCTCCCCAGGGGAGTATACAAACATATGCTAGAAAAATAAAACCTTGGTACTCCTAAGGTCCGGTTCTGTATTAGACCATGATCACTTTTTAATTGTATATGTAAACCATGATAACCAATATTGAGATAACACTAAATTAAAATTCTAAATCATGAAATTATCTATCAACAAATTAATGGACAAAATATTAATCAAAATCACATCTCTTAATAGTTGAAGGGTGTCTTGGGGATACATTCAACTGCTTGTTTACTAAATAAAAATAAGTTTTTTTTTTTTTGAAAATAAAAATAAGTTAATAGTATTGTTTTATTAACTATGACAGATCAAAGTGTCGTATAAAAAAGGTGTATAAATATTTGGAACATAATTGTAATGTGTAAAATTTAATTCTTACAGAAGATTTGAAGTTAGTTGAGATATATTTTATAATTAATTTTCTCTATCAAGTTTTTAGATGGTTTAATTGAGTTTTTACCCATTTTGGTCTCTTGACTATGACTCATTCTTAATTTTACATTTTGACTTTCAATTGCACCTAATGTGGTCCCTGAACTTTTAAAAATTACCCCAAATTGGTCCTCGAATACATTTTGCGTCAAACAGCCGTTAAGTTGGAGGTATTTTGGTCCATTCCACCCAATTTGACCATTTTGTTCATCAAAGTCGTGAATCATGGAGCTGGTTGTCCTGGGAGCTTCGGTCACGCTGTCCAAGTTCACGCCGGAGAGAGGAAGAAGTCTGCCCAACCACCGCCATTGCAGGAGGCTCCTTTGCACTCGCCGGAGTTCTGCTACTGCCGGACGAGAACCAGCTGAGCTTACCGCCGACCACCCACACTTGCTTCTGCCGTCGATCTGCTCTGTTCTACTGTACATCGTCGCCTGTTGCCTAGTGGGAGAGGGAGAGAAAATCGAGGAAAAGGGATATGGAGGTGATGGAGGAGATCGCCGGAAGAAGACGACTGCACTCCGGTGCTGCCGATCTGCACAGCCATCGCCATGGAGGCGGCGAAGTAGCTGATCGAGGAAGAAGATGAGTTCAAGTCGGACAATAACTCCACTTCGAACGGCGGCGTGCAAGTACTGATCGATTTCCTTCCGGTCCCCTTCAAAGATTATCTTCTCTTCCTCAGCGAGTAGTAATCCTTAACGACAGCCTTTATTGCATCCTCAGCGAGCATGCTGCAGTGGAGTTTAACAGGAGGGAGAGAGAGATGTTTTGCAATTTTCGTATTCTTGATGGATAGCACTTCCTCCATTTGCTTTCCCTTCACCCACTTTGTTGCAACAGATCAGGACGCGATAGCGGAGCCACATCCGAAGGTCTTGAAACAAGCGTCAATGATCTTTCCAGTCTCATCATCGACCTTAATCTGGAGCTTCATCACATCGCCGCAGGTCGGGGCGCCGACCAACCCCGTGCCGACCGTCGGGTCATTCTTGTCGAAGGAGCCAACGTTGCGGGGGTTGTTGTACTAGTCTACCACGCTCTGCATCTCGTGGTAGAGCCGTGGAAAATCCACCGCCCTTTCCGCCGCAATTCGCCGGGAGCCCAGCCTTAGAACTCTGTTCGATAACGGCCTAAACATTGTTCTTCGATTTTTTTTCTTAATTCTTGATTGATAGCATTGAGTGTGTATCCTCATCGGACGGCATGGAAGACGATGAGATCGCATCGTCTATGGCGTCTCACCCCGGCGGCTTCATATTTTGTTGAATGGACCAAAATACCTCCAACTTAACGCCTAATTGATGGAAAATGTAACGAGGATTAAATTGAGGTAATTTTTTTTAAGTCAATGGACCACATTAAGTGCAATTAAAAATTGAAATGCAAAATTGAGAATGAGTCATAGTTAAAGAACCAAAATGGGTAAAAACTCTGGTTTAATCCTTTAAAAAAAAATTGAAGGTTGATAACCGACTCATTGTGGAATTTAATGACGCTCATATGAATAAAAGTATTGAGAATATAATGAAATCTTCTAGTGAAGCAGCCAATATTTACTAACACAATTAATTTGGTTCATAATATACGCTGTCACTAACACAATTAATAATTTAATATATATCTCTTGGCTTTCTCAAACTTTCTTGCAAATCAAGCTAAACTTCCCTCTTTTCTATGGTAGGATTATGTAAAAGAAGTCGTGACGGATTTTTCCTCAATTATTATATCAATATGAATATTTGACTTTCATTGCTACAAAAAATATTATCTAAAAGAAGTCTATTTTGCTTTAAAAGGCATAATTAATTGAATAAAGTCATAAAAACAAAATTTTCTTGCTCTCAGAGTCTCCGTATTCTGCATATGCTTAGCTCACTAGTTTAATAAGCAAATATATTTAAAAGAATAAGATCAAGATTCAAACTCAAAAGTAATAGAGTTGAAATTATGTTCAAAGTGAACAAACTTCTTATTAGCACCGACATTTGACCATATTTATATCCTCTCGCATGCTCTGTCAAATTTACAGTGACTAGATAATCTAGTTGCTCTTACCACATTAGATATAACTTTCACTACAGTTGCCAGATTCGAGCTTGTATCCAATATCCACAATTGGAATTGGATTATTGTATCTAAAGATAGTGCTTCTTTCTACACCTATAAATTGGAGATTAACATTAAAGTATCTATCTACTATCTAGTAGTAAGTTAGAGAAAGAGCAAGAAAATGGAGAGAGAAAAGAGAGCACATATTGTAGCTATTCCTTATCCAAGCCAAGGCCACATTAATCCCATGCTTCAATTCTGCAAACGCCTTGTCTCCAAAGGTCTCAAAACCACTCTCGCCATCACCACCTTCATTTCCAACTCCATGAAACCCGTCTCCGACGCCGTCGGGATCGACATCATCTCCGACGGCTGCGACGACGCCGGTTTCCTCCAGGCCGACAGCGTCCCCGACTACCTAAACCGCTTCCAAGTCGCCGGCTCCAAGACCCTCGCCGACCTCATCGAAAGGTACAAAAACTCCGATTCTCCGGTCGATTGCGTTATATACGACTCGTTCATGCCTTGGGCTCTGGACGTGGCCAAGAGCCATGGCCTCTTCGCCGGCTGCTTTTTCACCCAAGCTTGCGCCGTGAACTACGTGTATTACTGCGCGCACCATGGGATACTGCAGCTGCCGGTGACTTCGCCGCCGGTGAGGATTCCCGGGCTGCCGGCGCTGGAGCTCCGCGACATGCCGTCGTTCATCTACGTCCATGGATCTTATCCGGCGTATTTTGAGTTGGTGCTTCACCAGTTCTTGAATGTGGAGAAAGCCGATTGCGTTTTCGTTAACTCATTCTACAAGCTGGAGGCTCAGGTCTGTCTTAGCTTCGTTTCTACTCTCTCCTTTGTTTTAAAGATTATAAGAATATACTAATAGAAATAAGCAAAGAAACCCGCATGGGTAGCTCAACTGATTACAGAGGTGAAACTTTAGAAGAATGATCGGGGATCGAGTCTCACCAGTCACAGTGTAGGAGCACCCTCTCAAAGTGAGGGGTTCCTTGTGCGCAGTGAGCACGGTCTAGCCTCTGTGATTCATGTTCAGTTGAGTTACCATGATACCTCTCAAAGTGAGGGGTTCCTTGTGCGTAACTCTCAAAGTGAGGGGTTCCTTGTGCGCAGTGAGCACGGTCTAGCCTCTGTGATTCATGTTCAGTTGAGTTACCATGATTTACATCCTTCCAAATGCTCTGTCGTGTCGGGGTGTGAGGACCCTTAATGTAAAAAAAGAGTTGATTTTGATTGACGAACAGTAAATAGAACAAATAAAATGAGAGAGAGAGTATTTTAAATTGAATCTTTAATTTTGCACTTACTAATATTTTTATTTATTTTTAAATATATAATTTTTCATTAGCCAATGACCTTGTACTGTAGTGACACGAAGTGACTAACTCTTCTAAAATCAGGAGTCATGGATTCGATCCCTAAAATATAAATTTTCATTAGTAAAAATTAAATAATGTGAGTTAAATTAATTGAACGAGACATATCAAATGGAGCATTTAATTCGTTGGTTTATGTTTTGTACCTTTTTGTCTACTATTTGTTGGAAAAAAATTGGTTGAAAATAGCGTTTAATATAATGTAGTCATTTTTAGTGGAGTTTCCTTTTAGTTTGGAACATGTAAAAGTGAATTTGGATTTTCGAGGGTGAGATATTAAATTTTGTTATATTATACATTCAAAATGAATAATAGGCAATTAATGAAAATTTTATTCTTAAAATCTAATCTATCAATTTTCCCAATATAATATTTTGTATTTAATAAAACATTTCCTATATAATACTTGTTAAATACGAGGTATATAAACTTTGCTCCATATTTCTTAATAATAAATTAAATATTACAAAAGATAAAATTATATAAAGTTTGTATTAAAAGAAAATTATATAAAATTTAAGTCGTCGAACAATAATCAAACAAGATATACAATAACAGGTTGAATGAGTACAAAATTGGAGAAATATTAAGGCCCTGTTTGGTAAAATGACTGTTAGCTGATAGTTGTTAGTTGTTAGCTGATTGTGTTAATTAGAGGGTATAAATAGTTGATAACATTAGCTGATTGTAGAAAAGTGTTTGGTAAATTAGCTGTTAGCTGATAGCTGTTTAATATAATTTCTTTTCTCAAAAAGTTAATTGAAAAAGTTACTTGGAGTAGCTTTTTTAATTTTAGCCTTTTGGAATTGCAAAAAGCTAATTAACTAAACATTTATATTGATATTTTAACTAAATCAAACAATTAATAGTGGTCAAATAAGCTAAAATTGGCCTATAGACTAATTTTTTACCAAACAGGACCTAAATGAAAACAACAACTACAAGGACTGTCTTTATTGTTGTGCAATTGACACCACTCAAAATTTGACTAAAAGAACTACTTTTATATTTGTTATTACTTTTTATTGGAGTATTGTTTGACTTTAATTTTCTAATAATGTTTGATATTTTGTATTAATCTATATGAAAACTTCCAATGTCTTCTATTCTGGTGTTTCTTTATTCAAATAAAAAAGACTAGAATATATATTTAACCCCAACTAAAATCTCAACTACAACGAGATAAATCAGCATAAGTTGCCTATAACGGATCGGTTTAAATCTAGAAATTAGGTTAGCTAATAGATCGCTTTTTGATCTCTCGTTAAAAATCAAACTTGTAATTTTGTGGTATGGACAGGTAGTGGATACGATGTCGAAAATGAGTCCAGTAATTCCAATTGGACCGACAGTCCCATCGTTATACTTAGACAACCGAGTCAAAAACGACAGCGAATATGGCATTAACCTCTACCACATGGACCCAACAAAAAGCATTGATTGGCTAAACACAAAACCTGAAGGCTCAGTCATCTACGTGGCATTTGGGAGCATGGCATCCGTTGACCAAAAACAAATGGAAGAGCTTGCATGGGGCTTCAAGAACACCAACACTTACTTCCTATGGGTAGTTAGGGACTCCGAGCTACCAAAGTTGCCGGAGAATTTCCTCGGCGACGATGATAAGGCCTTGATCGTGAACTGGAGCCCTCAGCTTAAAGTGCTGGCCAGCAAGGCCGTGGGGTGTTTCTTTACTCACGGCGGGTGGAACTCGACGATCGAGGCGCTCAGCCTCGGGGTGCCCATGGTGGCGATGCCGCAGTGGACCGACCAGACGATGAATGCGAAATTGATTGTGGATGTGTGGAAGGTTGGGAAGAGGGTTAGGGTTGGTGAGGATGGGGTTGTGAGTAGGGGAGAAATAGAGGGGTGTGTTAGGGAGGTTTTGGAAGGGAAAGAAATGAAGGAAAATGCAATGAAATGGAGTCATTTGGCTAAGGAGGCAGTGAGTGAAGGTGGGACTTCTGACAAAGTTATTGATGAATTTGTGTCCACATTGACTACATCATCATTATCCCATGTTTGATCATTATGGTTTTTGTCACACTATTAGGATACAATTAAACTCATGTATGTTGTAAACAGGCATATATGCTTTCTAGTTGTGTAACCAAATGGTATGAATAAAATGTCTTATTGCCATAAGTTCAAAACACCCACCAAAATTGAATCGAAACGACGAGGTACAAAATTCATACTGCAAGGTACAGAATTTCATAACACAACACACACAAAAAATTATAACACAATACACATGCATATGTTATATATTTACTTATTTTACAAATTTGATTTAGATACATAATGTGTGTTCGTAGGCACAAAATTACACAATACAAGATCACAAAAATTCATAACATAAAACAATTACTAATTTGTTTCATGTAAAGAATTCATACACTGCACTTAAAGTACAGAAGTTCATAACACAAACACAAAAACCAACAATATAACACATACGCATGCACCATTGTGAACATTGGTTCATGGTATAAGGATTGTTTTTATTCACTTTTCTATAATTAATAATTTCAATTTTAAATAAAAATAAATTTAAATAATGAAAAAAAAGTCTTTAAATTATAAAATATTAAATTTATAAACTAATCAAAATATAATTTAATAAATTAAAATTTGTATTTAAATTCGCCTACGGAACAAATTAGCATTTTGTATATTACAAAATTTTAAATTGCGGCGCGTGAGCACCACGCGCCACAATACTGGTGTGTGGTGCGTGGCAGAGCCTTTCTCTCCCTTTCCTTCGGAGACAGTTGTCTCCAAAGAATAATCTTCTCTCGCCTCCAACTAGTAGTGGAGTCAAGTTTCAAATTTAGTGATGTCAATATACTAAATTTAATATTACTCTCAATGACATACAAATATAAGTATAAGTTACATTTATAAATAAATATTTTCTTTTTTGCAATTATTCACGACATGTTTTCCTACATTGAAAACATTGTATAATTTTTTTTTTATCAACGCTTTCAAACACATCTCTTTAATAAAAATAATTAACCAAACAATCATTTATTAAATTATCTCCCATTCGATTGCGTTATCTATGATTCTATTCTTAACTATTTTCATTGTTGAAAAAACTCTTTCAACATTACCGTTATCACCGGATATATAAAAGCTAATGTTACCAAGTAAAAAATATACTAATGGCTAATATCATGGACCATGTGTATTTTTTTCAACTTAAATGTATAAAAAATATATTTCATTAAAAAGTTATTGTTGAGATATTTTGAATCATATTTTTTTCTAATTTTTTTAGTAAATCTACAAATATATAAATTGTTCATAAAATTACTATACTATCTTAGGTTCATAAAGTCATCACTGCAGGTTAATAAATGCACTACTCTAAGTTCATAAAATCACTATTACAAGTTCATAAAGTCACATTCATAAAGTTACAACTATAAGTTTATAATATCTCTACTACATATTCATTACACAATTATTGAAATGATATATTGAAAAATATAAATCAATATAATTGCCATTTCAAATGTCACATTGATATTTTTAACGATTTATATTTTTATATATTGATATTATTTATAAAAAATAAATATAAAGGATAATATATTTAAATGATGATTGATTAATTGGTATCATTATATTTTTATGAACCTGCAATTTTATTTTTATTAATCTAATTTTTTTATGAACCGACAACATTAGTTTAAACTTCATGACTTTTTAATCTAAATGATATAATTTGCCTCTTGTATCTTGTAGTTACTTCTGTAGAATAATACTCATTTCATCCTTTTGAAAATATTTATATCCCGGTGAGCAGTAGACTACTCAATACCCGGCAATTTATTGAGTTGCAATATCACGGACGACAAAAACATAAATTAGTAAAGTCGAAATATTGTGAAGATATGGGGATTAAAAAAAAAAAAAAAAAAGAAAGTAACATGTACATTCAATCTTAAATCACTTCCGTGTTTTTTCCTTATAATACAAATGTTTCTACTTCACTCACCGTGTATAACAATCGTCTAGGAATTAAGCTTGACATATCATACGTACAATGGAGAGGGAGAGAGAGAGATTCATCAGCTCTGATAAAATCTACTGAGGAAAGTTTTCTGTTCTAAGCCCGACCATCGGTCCACGAATTATCAATCTTATATAAACTTACAACATGGGTGAAGCCTGTACGAATTTCGTTAAGGATGTCTGTATTCAAGCTTCGTCCAAATAATCTCCTCTGCTCGATCAAAATCTTTCCCCATTCTCTCGATAATAAATACCATTTCGATGTGTCCTTTATAACCTGCAAAATGGGGACAACTTTATACATTAGGAACAATTGGTAAGACCAAAATACCAAAATCAAATCGTAGATCAGAAGTGGGAATAGCTGGAATAGAAATCAATGCAAAGGCGTATCTCAATGCTGTGTGAATCTCAATTCGAAACACAAAGTAACCGCTTCCGTTAAAGAAGTCAGTTTTTAGGAGCTCAAGTTAAGCAAGCAGTGTGAACATTCTAGCACCACCCTGGAATTAGTCACATCAAGACGAACCCCAAGGAAGATAATAAGTTGCACGTTCACTACCGGCTTCTGGTGTAATGGTAATTGATTTTATTACACCGTAAATTAGACATGTACTGTGTATGAGAGATAATTGTCATGTGTTCCGAACTTATGTGGCCTAGTATAATATGTGCATAGAAGTTCCAGCGATCAACTTATTCATAGAGATGAATCTAGCAAAATTTGTAAAGAAACATAGTAGAATAATGTAAATTGAAGCATTACCAAGGAAGCTTAAAAGTGTCCTTCAACCATCCATGTTTAGAGCAATTTGTAACGATTCTATCTGTCCGTAGAATGATCTCTGAAAATGTTGGCCTCACAACATGATCAGGATTCCAACATTCTTCAATCAACCTATAACGGAGTTAAATCAATTGGAGAAGCACAAATAACCTTAGAATGATCCTAAAAAGCAAATAAATCGGGGGGTGGGGGTGGGGGGGTGGGAGTTGAAATTACTTAAATTCCAATTTATGTGATACTCCTCAGCTTGTCGTAAACTTATGTGAGGGATATTGCAGAAGGATATGCATGTCAAATATTTGATATTCAGAGAGGCAATGTGGAATTGAAAAATCACAATTCATGTGTGCAGAATATGATTGGCAATGGTATTGTTTCCCATTTAAATAACCAGCACTATACCATAGATGCTCAAATAAAAGCAGAGCACTATTTTTGAAGTTATATAATTGCACTTCAACAGTCAAAACACTTGATTGTAGCCAAAATATTGAAAACAAAAGCAAATTCAGTCTTACTCTTTCAAATCAGGAGGATATTTGGATTTTGTCTTGAATGTTGGTCTTTTTCCTTCTAAACATAGCAACTTAGCAACCTCTTCAGGAGGTTTTGGATGAAAAGGAGGATATCCTTCCACCATCTGGTACCAAATTAAAGGAATCAATTGTAATAATCTAGAATTATTTTTGACTACTTGCAGACTTTAATAGCTATACAAATTAAGCTAAGGAAAAAAAAAATGGGGGTGGGGAGCGAGCAGAAAATTTTCTACTAAAAAACAATGTGAAAATGGCTGCAGATGAAAACAAGGTTGGTTCTCTGAGAGAGAGAGGGATGATAAATACAAGTACACAATTACAAAAATGTCCTTTACTCTCAAATATTTCAGATGCTTTGGGTGAGAAGCTAAAATTAGTTAAAAATAAATATGCAACCTGTTTCCATCAAATGCCAGATTAAAACAAACAAATCAAATGAAAAATATACCTCGTAAAGTATTATACCAAATGAGTATACATCTGCACTTCTATCAAATATTTGATCCTTATAAATCTCAGGTGCCACATAGTAACCTACAATTTACAACATATGTCACTTTATCACATAAATTCAGCTGTAATCTGAACATATTAATGAATTAGAATGCCACAATTTGGTTTCTCAGAATTAAAGATTATGCTACATGGAATAGTCTCATTAACATACTTTTACGGTCATAGGCATGTGGCTGCACCAACTTTGCTTTGTCAGGAGAAATTTTTGACAGCCTAATTAAACCAAATCCTGCAACTTTCAACAGACCTCCATCATCCAGCAAAACGTTTCTGGCACCTTACCAAAATTTGAATATTAAGAACAATGCAAATCTCAATAAGTGTAGAATATGATGGGAATTATACACCTGAGAATAAACTCAAGCATTTAGTTTCCTTACTTTGGCTGTAAACTACAATGGATAATTGGGTCTGGTTTACATTCATGAAGATAATTCATGCCCCTAAAAAGACAAAGGCAAAAGTCAACTAACAGAATAAGTAGAAAATGGGGAAGTATATTATGCAATCAACTCACTATGCATGTTGAGTAAGATCAGAAAAGTGATTCAAGCACCAATACTCATTTAAGTACATCCTTGACAAAGAGAGTACTTGCCTAGCGATATCAAGAGCAAATCTTAGGGATTTAGAAGGAGATAGGCGTCCTTTCTTTTGAAGATAGATACTTAGATCGCCCTGAAAAATTGGCAGCAGTAAATTTTATGATAATGACATTCCACTTCTGAAGCTAATAAATTTTGGTAAACTGTACATAATAGAGACATCAAATACTTCATCATATATATTCAAATAAAAAGACTGCACAACTCAGAAGCAAAAAGGGCAATAAAACTTAATGTCCTATGCTCATCAAATCATTTAAACCATCTAAAGAGAGTCAAAGAAATGCACTATAAATGTAGATAGATTTATGGATTGGTAAGAGGGAAAGGGCTACTGGGGGTTGAGGGGGATATAGAGAGAGATTCCTACTCTTGGATGATACTCGGAAACAATCATCATTGGAATATTTTGGGTGACAGCTCCAACAAACTGAACCACATTAGGATGCCGTACTTTCTCTAACAATGTTAGTTCATGTTTGAAAGCATTTCTGCATGCAAGAATAAAGAATTGAAAAAAAAAATGTGTTAGCCATTAAAATTTAGAACTTCTGAACAAGAAGAAAGAAATCCTTCACTCCTAAAACAACTTAATGGTGGACTGATCAATTCTTAAACAGAAAATAGAAACTTCCTTCGAAAATTAGTGAGCACAATTTTAAGAATATTCAAGAGCAGGTGAATTCATACATGCTTTCAGGGTCTGAATAGGAATCCTTGTCAAGAATCTTCACAGAAACCTTGGTACCATTCCATTTAGCAACTTGATATGATCCCTGCTCAAGGAAATTAAATAGATTTTAAACAAAATAATGGTGGTGTTGGACCACATAGAGATGCAGTCAGGATGCAAGAGTTAAAATAGTTTACTTCTTTCTCTTTTCCAGTGGTGAGAAGCAAATATGACAACGGGGAGCTATGGATTGGGTGTAGTTAGTGGCAGTAACAAAAATCCTTAAAGAAGATGGATGTTCACACAAACACTGTATCTTTATTCAACATATAGCATATTGCTTCCCTATATGCAGCTTTCGTTATGTTCAGGTTTAGATCTTGGTCACTGTTTTCAGGAACAGTGGACAGGTTATCTTTATGCCAATGGCATCACATAATAGGGATAATGACCACCTTTTCTTTTTGGGTACCCCAGATGGGTTAGCATTTTATAGGCCTAGCCTCAAAAGGTGCTTAGCTACTGATAATGTGGATCTGGAATCAGAGACTATATACTTCGACCATGGGAGACTGAATTGAACAGAAATATCTCAGTCAAACAGAAAATAGTTCATCAACTTTCATTTTGCTTGGGAACAAGATTTGCATGTAGAATGTAAGAGGAAATAAGCACAGAAGAATTATTACGTTTTAAGGAAAATATACAAGGAGAGAACATAGATCTTGCCTTGATTCCATCACTTCTGCGAATTTGAAGCTCCAGTGGATTGAGTTCATATTCTGGAACTTCCCGGGGATTAGCAACAGTCATAGGTGTCTTTCTGATTTTCTAGCAATATGGAATACACTTATAAGGGCCAAGTAAATAAAAAGTCTGAATGTGAAGTATGAACTTGGTATCACTTACTGGAACTTTGGCCCCACGGGCCTTCAAGATATTATAGACATCAGCATTTCCATAATACTTGGCATCAGCAGCTGCCTGTCATAATTCACAAGCAACATAAAAATTCATAGATTTACTGCAAGAAACAATAATTACAGATCGCAAACCAAGTAAAACACAGGCTAAAAGCGAAAAGTCATTTGTTCTATTGGTGCTTGCTATTGCACTAAAAAGTGATGCTGCAGGATCCAATCTCAAGAGTTTCTGATCCTATTCATCCACTATATTCTTCTAATGTTCTAAATTCTAATCATAATTTGCCACACAAAAAATCAGGCCAGAACTTTCAGCACTTTGTATATATATCTCACATATTCATAACAGCACAAGCCAAATAATCAAAAAAGTAAGAGTTCAGGGGGGGAAAAAAAAAAAAAGTATAGGCAAGCTTTACCGTGCTCCCCCATCGATCACGAGCATCAATATTGGCCTTCCGGCTGAGCAGAAGCTTAACGACCTCCACGTGGCCTTCGCACGCCCCGATATGCAGAGCGGTCCGGCCATCCAAATCAATGCTATTGACGTCAATTCCCTCATCCAGCAATTCCTTGACTCCCTCCACGTCCCCCTGGCAGGCCATGAAGAGCAGCTGCATGGTTGAGTCGAGGTTCTCCGGCACCGTGAGCAAGTCGATGTCATCGGCGTGACTCCGGCGAATCGGATCGAGCGACGACTGCCTGCCGAAGCTGAAACGCATATTATTCCGGCGCGGATCCAGCGAGTTCTGGCGCCTGAAGCTGAACCTCCCGCTCTTCTGCACCGACCCCGTCGAGAACTGCCGCGATATCCCCCGCTTCAACTGCACCGCCACGTCCATTTTATTGGCGCAGTTCATTTCCCACCCTCAATCACATCAAAAATGCCAAATCACCTCCCACCATACCCAAAAAACCCCTCAAATATCAATCCACTCTTCCTTCTCCTAAAAAATCAAACAAACAACCAAAAAAACACTACGCAAAACAAACCTGTCGGAATTGAAAGCTCGATCGAGAGCTATGGAGAGAGAGAGAGAGCTCTCGAACGCGAGCAATGAGAGGGAAAGAGATGGATTTGGGTAGAGGATGAAGAAGATGTAATGTATTCCACAGAGTCGCCCGTAAAAAGCGTTACAGCTAGATAAAGTGTACTAGTCATTCTTGTTCATTCTTTTTTTATTTTTATTTTTTGTTAATTATTACTCCGTATTTTTTATTTTTAATTTTAAATTGTTGGTGGTTATTTCGGGTGGTATTATCACGCGGTAACGGCTCGGTGCGGTTAGGCGGTCGTTTTACGTGGGAACGACAGATACCGACGCTTAAATCTATAAAAAATGATAAAAATAAATTTTAAAATGTACATGTGTTAATTAATTCCTTTTTTTAATACTATTAATTCTATTACAATGTGTTAGTTGAATAATTATGCATAATAGAAGTATGAGTCTATTTGACTCTTCTATCATATTTGAATTATTAACAAAAATACCACCGTACTCTAATTATTTCAAATATGTTAAGGGTGTATTTGGTTCATGTGTTTACGCATTACGAATGGGATTCAAAATCATAGTTATTGTTTGGTTGACAATTTTTTAAAATAAAACTAGAGAATTTGATTACTCATTCAATTAAGAACTTCACTCCCTAATTAAAAAAGGAGTATCATTCCACTTTATATTCGTAATATGATTTTTAAGTTTGGATTAGTGCTTTTAAATTTTTGTTTTGATTTTTTATTCATGATGTAGTAAATGCGGGAATTTCTTCTAATTCGTAAGGTACCGGGATTGGTTCTGGTTTCGGTTCATTTTCTTAGTCTGCTTTTGGTTTAAGTCTCTGAGATCGGATTACGTGACAATGGGTCAGAGGTTCTCGAGCTAAAAGTTAGTATGTGGAAAATGCCAAAAGTCCACTCTCTTCGCATTTAATGTTGTATTTGTAGGAGTAAGGGGACAACTACTGATCTCTCGACATGCATGGCACGTGGATTGCATGCATAAGGCCAAGCCGGGATCCTGATGACTGGCTCATCCATGTGTCCATAGATTCCTGAATCCACTGAGTTCGCGTCATCGCATTTGGTTAAGGATACTGGGCTTGAGGTTCTAAGTACTGCTGGTTGGGTGATATGTCTCGACCCAATTTGGTCGAGAAATGGCAATTGATACTGATCTCCGCTTGGCTAGCGGAATTACACTCGTTCACGGCTTTTAGGCCGGGTGGGTGTGCAAGGAGATCGGCGATGCTTGGATCCAACTCTAGCTGCCTGATGGGCAGACCGGTACCGATCAAGTATACGCTACATGAACCGTTGGGGTTAATCCCTATCAGTTCATATTGGTGGTTTTGGATGTCATTATATTAATATTAATTGCCTTGCTTTTTTATTTTGTATTTTTAAAACTTGCATTTCTATTATAGAGTTATACATAACCAAACATCAATATTGGCAATCATTCCAATTACAATCATTATATCGTGGACCTTGGTCCAATATACAGAATTCATGTTCATAATGTACATAATTCATGTTCATAATACACATACACATAAACACGATATAATGAACATGAATTATGTGCATTATTGACATGAATTATGTGTATTATATACCTAAGGACATATAAACATTTAACATAATACACAGAATTCATGTTCATAATGCACAAAATTCATGTTCATTATATCGTGTTTATGTGTATGTGTATTATGAACATGAATTATGTGCATTATGAATATGAATTATGTGTATTATGAAGTCAAATTCTGTGTTTGGACCAGGGTCCACGATATAATTTGTCAAATTCCACCCTACTACCAAATATGCTAAATACTTTTACCAAAACCTATTACTATTACTAAGTATTTGATTCACATTCCGATTCTATTTCAATTCCATGTGCGAACCAAACACACCCTAAATATTTCTAGATCAATATATATGATTGCTTCTTGCTTCTTGCTTCTTTTCTTAAAAGAATAATAATAATAATAAGGAAAAATTACATTTTTCGTCCCTATGTTATAGGATAATTGTAGAATTCGTCTCTGAGTGTTGGTTATGCTCACTTTTCGTCCATAAGTTATCATTGGCGTTGCACTTTTCGTCCCTGAGTTATAGAGTAATTGTAGAATTCGTCCTTGGGTGTTGGCAATGCTCACTTTTCGTCTCTAAGTTATCATTGGCGTTTCACTTTTCGTCCCCGAGTTATACTAAAATTGCAAATTTCGTCCCTAATCACTACTACATAAATAGTATATTACGTCACTTAATAGACATGATTTTTTTAAATAACCACCGTATAATATATTTTGTTATATTACGTCACTTAATAGACGACGATTTTTTAAATAATCGTCGTATATACCTTAATTATTTTTTTTACTTCATACATTTTAAATAACCATCGGCCTTTTTTTTTTTTTTTTTTTTTTTTACACATACACGACAGTTTTTGAAATGTTGTGCATGTAAGTGACTACTGTTGTAAATATACACTTTCTACGGCAGTTTTAGAAACCGCCATGTATGTTAACTATATACGAAGGTTAAACAACCGTCGTGTATGTCAACTATATACGCAGTTATTTAAACAACTGTAATCTATTAAGTGACGTAGTATAACACAATATATTAGACGACGGTTATTTAAAAAAATCACCGTCTATTAAGTGACGTAGTATACTATTTATGTAGTAGTGATTAGGGACGAAATTTACAATTTTTGTATAACTCAGGGACGAAAAGTGCAACGTCAATGATAACTTAGTGACGAAAAGTGAACATGAACAACACTTAGGGACGAATGCTACAATTTCCTTATAGCTCAGGGACGAAAAGTGCAACGCCAATGATAACTTAGGAACGAAAAGTGAGCATGACCAACACTTAGGGACGAATTCTACAATTACCCTATAACTTAGGGACAAAAAGTACAATTTTCCCTAATAATAATAAAATAAAGGTTCTCTCGTGACGCACACTGGATGGTACTCAATCTCCTGAACGATCGTTCGCATGAGAGTGCGCCAATATATATACACACAAACACACTCACACCACAATATATATATATACACACACAAACACACTCACACCACACCACACCATACCCTGTCATCAATTAAAATCAACATTCATCTAACTTAAAATTAAAAATGTATGGGAAGAAGAAAATTAAAAATTAAAAATTAAAAATAATATATATATGAATTAATTTGAAAGGACATCAAGGGAATAGCGGCCATCTTCATTTATTCGAGTACTGACTAGATACCAATTCACGTGCTTGACTCATTCCAGTAGACCAATAAAGAATTATTGTTCCCCTACTAAATATTGCTATTTAATGTTCAACTGTAGATTTTTTTAAAAAAAAAAAAACAAAAAATTCTTTATTTTTATTCACTAGCGATAAATTAGTCAATTTCACCCTGAGTTAATAAAGGATTTGTAAAATAATCAAATACAAAAAAAGTTCAGTACAATCATAACACATTCACAAAACAACTAATTGAACCAAATAATGGTTAAGCTACCAAAAGAAACTGTCAAACAAAACAGAGTGATGTTTTTTGACTTTTTGTCTTTTTCAGTAACAAAGTATCTAGCATTTGGTAAGTGACACAACACAATTTGAACACTTCAAAGGTTGTGTTAAATTTTAAACCACCTAATAAAACATTAGTAGATTAATCAAGGATTAAGTGTGCGTTTGGAAATCCAAAAATGATTTATGCAAATTATTTTTTCAGATTTTCCATGCTTGGCTAGAGGGGAAAATGGAGTTAATGAAAAACAGAGGTGTGGTCAATGGAAACTAGAGGAGATTTTTCAGAAAATGACTTCCATTTTTTAGGGGAAGTCATTTTTCGTTTGTAGCAGTGGAGCAGCCAATCACCCGTCGCCGCCACCACTACCACTATTGTATATTTTAAATATTTAAAACTAAAAATAATTATGCTCATTTTCCAGAAAATGAACCAAACACACAAGATAGTTTTCTGGATTGCAAACAAACACTAAAAAGAAAATGATTTCTGAAAAATGATTCATTTCCATAAAACATTTTTCAAAAGTCATTTTTCTTCTTTTCAAACACACCCTAATATCAACTATTGAAAAATTCTTTACGCTATCTTTACTAATTACCACGCAGTTCTCTCTCACTTTAAAAGTCAACAAAATACACCTATTATAGCATTTGTAATTTAACAATATTTTCTTGACGTCACTGAAATTTTCGCACATATTCAAATAATGATATGAAGATATATATCATTATTCTTATCCCAATGGCTAGACCTAAATTTATTAATTGCTCTGTTTGGTTGTATTTCGTTTTCCTTGCATTTAGAAAACTAAAGGTTGAAATTTTAGTAATGATAAGTTTGGTCTGAAGAGGGATGGATTAAAGTATGATACAAGTTTTATTAAACTTGTAAACGTTTTTTTTTTTTTTTTTTTATCTATTTAAGGTATACATTTTTCAACCATAAACTAGGGAGTGAAAAAAATATGCATATAAGGGGCACACAAAGTTTTTGAATATTTTATGAGAAAATCTTACCAATTCGTTCTTACAAATTAAAAGTTGTTATAACATAAAATTTGTTTGATAATAAAAATGTATTAAAAAATTGCAATCAATATTAATGAGGCATGTTACTAGGTTCAAGGAGGATTTTTATGAATGGGAGAATAATGAGCATATCCAATCAATTTCTGGTAAAACTTATACTCCGTAATAAAATGTTTAATTAATCTAACAAAGTTTTTTTTTTTTTTTTTTGGGGTTAGTTTATAATTATATATTATATATTATATATTATATATTTAGTCTTTAAAATAAGTAAGAATGGTTAAATTAGTCAAGTTGTTGATTTAGCAACTACAAGAGAGATCGATTAAGTTAATGACGTTAGTATATAATTAGTAGTAACATTAACTAACTGCATGATTGAGAAACTAATTTGACTATTCCTTCCTATTTGCACGAGTAACTCAATTGGTTATCATGTGAGCAAGGACACATGATCGAGTTTTAAAAGTCGTAGTATGAACTCTTTATGTGCACCAAGCACTAGTCCTCTTACATAAAAATTCACCGAGTCACGATAATTTATCTTTTTAAATTGTCTTTTATGAGTAAAAATAAAATTAATTATATTTAACGTAACTTATTATGAAACTATATTGTGAATCATAATAAGCAATAATGTTAGAGTTTGAAGTATAAAATCTCGCATGAGCTTAACTTAATGGTAGACACTATTTGAGGCATGAGATTAAGGCTCGAAACTCGATAGTGACAGTGTGGAGATTGTGCCCAAAGTAGGCAGGTCCCTTGTGTGCACTGACATTTAGTTCCGTATACTGAGTCATTGTGTTTTCGTGATTTACGTCTTCCCAAATATTTTGATAGACCCAAATGTAAGGGATTTTTGGGTTGGGATTTAACCTTTTGGGCAAGAGTTGAATTAATTCACATTATTTTACTATGGCCCTGTTTGGTAAAATAATTAGCATATAGGCAAATTTTGACTTATTTGATCACTATTAGCTTTTTGATTTGGTTAAAAATATTAATATAAGTGTTTGGTTAATTAGCTTTTTGTAACTCTAAAATGCTAAAATTTAAAAAGCTACTCAAAATAACTTTTTCAATTATCCTTTTGAAAAAAGAAATTATACCAAAATACTATTAGCTAACAGCTAATTTACCAAACACCTTTCTACAATCAACTAATGTTATTAATCAATTATATCATCTAATTAACTCAATCAACTAACTGCTAACAATTATTAGCTAACAACTATTTACCGTCCTATATGTTTTGTTGGGGAAGAATTACACCGACGTATATGAGTGTGGTGAGCTGGCTATATCTGCGTATCAATATATAATTATATATATGGATAAAACTATGAATTGGAAGAATGGATAAAACTATGAATCAAGTTGCGAACATGTCGGCATTGAAAATGCCCATGCTACCTTCAATACATAATTATTTCATTTTAGTTTGCATTGAATACCACATGGTTTACGCCGTTTGACTTTTAGCCTGCAGAACTATGCATTTACATCACCCCAAAAAAAAAAAAAAATTATTTCATAAAGAATGAATTGGAATAATAATAATAATAATAATAATAATAATAATAATAATAATAATAATAATAAATTATTAATTGCATTTTATTATATTTAATTTATAGAGAGAATGAAAATATGAGACAGATTTGTTATATGTATGTTAGAGTGCTTTTATTTTTCATTTAAAAAAAATATATTGTAGCAAAAGATATTTGAAAAATTGTCTTTGTTATATGTTAATATATTATATACATAAGAGGCCTTTTTTTATTATAAAAATACTCATTTGATTTTAGAAATAATTATCCCTCTATTGTGGCAATTATGCTGTGCAACCGTGTGCACCATGCAAAAACAATGTCGTTTTTAAAAAAAAAAAATCATTTTCGATTGCCGTTAGTTACGTAAAAATATATTCATAATTTTATAATTTTACATTCTGAATGTATAGTTATGAAGTTATGGATGTGTAGTTATGCAATTCTGAATGTATAGTTATGAAGTTATGAATGTGTAGTTATGCAATTTTGAATATATAGTTATGAAGTTATGGATGTGTAGTTATGCATGCAATTCTGAATGTATAGTTATGAAGTTATGGATGTGTAGTTATGCAATTCTGAATGTATAGTTATGAAGTTATATGGATGTGTAGTTATGCATTTCTAAATGTATAGTTATGAAGTTATGGATGTGTAGTTATGCAATTCTGAATGTATAGTTACGAAGTTAATGGATGTATAGTTATGCAATTCTGAATATATAGTTATGAAGTTATGAATGTATAGTTATGCAATTCAGAATGTATAGTTATGAAGTTATATGGATGTATAGTTCAAATTATGCACAACATAACACCGTTAACGACAATCAAAACTGCTTTATTTTTTTAAGTCGGACGTTAAAACGATGTCGTTTTTGCAACCGTGTGCACCATGACGACTCCTCTATTATCTAATTTTATTATTCATTGGATAAATCAACCCTTTTATCTTCACTTATTTTCTTTAATGTTCTCTTGTAATTCTTAAATTTGACTTTTTGTATTTACTAATCTTTCTCATGTAGTTTCTAAATATATAATCATATGCACTAATACTAAACTAAAGGTCGATTTGGAAACTTGAAAAATGTTTTTCAAAAAATGATTTTTAGAAAATGACTCATTCTCTAGAAAATATTTTAATTTTCTAGTGTTCGGTTGAATGTTAGAAAACTATATCTTTTTTCTTTGGCTGAAAGGTAAGAAAATTTATTTTTTATTTGGTTTATTTTCCTTAAAATCAATATATTATTTGTTATAATAATAATAACAATAATTGGTTGTGGTGGTAATAATGATTTGAAAACTAGCCTGAAGAGATCAGAGAAAAGAGAGAAGGGAGAAGGGAGAAGGGAGAGAGACATGAAAATAAAGAATCCAAAAAATTTCTTCGGACTAAAAGTTTAATAAGATATTTTATGCTAAATTGAGTTTTTTTTTCCTATTGATTAGAATGAAGATTTTCTTTTAACTCTATTTTTAAAAAATATCCAAACACATCAAAGTTTGAAAAATAACTTTTGAAAGACATTTTTCGAGTTGCCCTAAATATTACGAACTATAAAATTATATATATAATAAGCCGTTATTAAATTGAACCAGACAAAAACAATTGTACATGTTGAGTAATATCAAACCTTTTCATTCAAAATGCTTTTTTATAACACTACTATTCTTCTTCCAAAGGTTGAACCCCAACCCTAAGGGACACTACTATTCTTGATAATAGAACTAAATGATGAACATATTTTTAAAAATGCTCTTTCATTTTTTATTGTTTTTGGAAAAATAGCATTTTTGTCTATAAATGATGTGTGTGTGTGTGTGTGTGTATCATAGACATAGTTCCTTAATAATTTATCAAAATTAGGATTTCAAAAGTTTTCATCAAAACCTAGTGGAATCTGTATGTGATAAATTAAAAATGTCATTTTAAAAATATTTATTGATAAAACATATATTTTAAATTATTATGTGACCAAATTTATATTTTTTTTTTATTATAAGGAAGGGGGATACCCTACATACAAACTATTTGTCTCAACTAAGGCTCGAACCTTACACCTCCCACTTAGGGGAGTAAGCCGATACCAATGGACCACAAGCCACTTAGTACCAAATTTATATTTAAATATATACTCCGTAATTCAAGGAGTAAAATTTTCAATTTTAAAATCTCTTTTGCAGAGAATATTAGTTCAACTTTTCACGTGCTAGCTAAATGCCTAAATAAGCTAGCCACCAAAATTTTATAGGCTATACACGTTTGACCTGGAGTATGCAGTCTAATTTAGTTTTATTATAAAGATATTTAATAGATGTAATTAATAATCAAAAGCATCTCTTAAAATTTAAAATATTTTTCTTATTTAATATGAGATTGAATTTAATTTGAAGGGGACGTAAATCTACTTCAATCAATTATAAAATTGAAGTCTAAAAAGAAATAAAAAAATTCAGAAGGAACACTATGTAAATCCGTTTTTGTTTTAATACTACTGACTCTATTACAATGCAGTAAATAGTCAATATCACATTCACTGAGGTTCAATCCCACAACCTTCCATATAAGGAAGTAACTTTGTGCCATTGGACGACAATAAATGTATATTTATATGTATACTTGTTAAATTATTTATACATTAGAGTGCAAATGAGTAAAGCTGTTTGGTTAAAACGTGATTCAAGATGCCTGCATGGCTCAACTGGCCATAGGAGTGAGGTTTGGGAATAATGACTAGGGACCGAGTCTCATCAAGGGCTCCTTGTACGCCGTAAGCAAAAGTCTAACCTATGTAGTTCCGTTGAGTTACCATGATTTAATCCTCCCAGATCCTGTGTTGGATACTCACATGAGAACATGTTATTAGTAGAAAGAACACTGGTCATATTTTTATAAAATTTTCCAACTTTAAAAGTGCAAACTGCAACACTATAGAGTATAATTTTAAACAATATAGAGTGTATTCACTGAAAGATACTTCTTTCATTGAAATACATTACAATTACCAAATAATTCGTATTTAATTTGATTTCAATATTCACTGCTAGAAATCTCTCGGTTTCCTGCCAACGAAAGTTGAACGGTAAAAGGATATTTTTGGTTGGTAAAAGGGTTTGCGACTAACATACTGACCAAAATGGAGATCTGAAAAAATCACGGTCGGAGTTTCTATCCAACACCCACTGCTGAAAATTATGAAATTTTCGACCACCTGAAAGTGATCTTAAATCAAGTCGAAAGCAAAAAGTGGTCGGAAATAGCAACAAAGGTTTTTCCGGATACCAAAAGTGATAGGAACAAGGCTTTCGACTTGATTTAAGATCACTTTCAGGTGGTCGGAAATTCCATAATTTTCAGCAGTGACCAAATAGCGTCGAACAACTAAAATGTTGGTCGGAAACGACAGAGGGTAAACTCACATTTTTTTATATTGTAAGTTCTGCCCAACTTCAGTTGTCACTACTGGAAATTCTGAAATTTCCGACCACCTGAAAGTGGTCTTAAATCAAGTCGAAAGCCTTGTTCCGACCACTTTTGGTATCCGGAAAAACCCTTATTGCTATTTCCGACCATTTTTTGCTTTCAACTTGATTTAAGATCACTTTCAGGTGGTCGGAAATTCAATAATTTTCAGTAGTGTGTTGGTAAAAAGTTCCAACCATTAGTTGGACGAAAAACACTCCTGATGTATGATGTGGTTTTCTTTTCAATTGTTGGACAGAATTTCTAACCAACTGTTAGACGAAAATTGTGATAAACTATTTACAGAAAAATTTGAAATCATATAAACCGTTTTAATTATTTGATCTTGCCATAATTTTATTTCAACCAAACCACCCCTTTTGCTATGCTTGTCTTTCACTATTACTTCAAAACCTAACTATTTCACTTTGACGTTGCCAAATCGTTTTCAAAATAAGTTTGAATTCATTCACAAACCTAAGACCTTTCCAGAAAAACTATTCATTAATTAGTCACACTTTTACAATAAATTGGATCACCTAATTTCTTTTATTATAAATGTGTTGTTGGCTAAGAATTGAATAATAATTAATTCCAAGATCTTATACTGTGGAGCAGTCTATATATGATATGGTCATAATTGAATTATAAACTCAGATTTATTTTTTATTAAAATAAAAAAGTTGTTGGCTGAAGATATGATATAGACCAACTTATATAAGTGGTTAGTTGGCCCTGTCTTGGTGTCAATTAATTATCGGTATATCTAAGAACCAACTTGTAATCGTGTCGGCCATCAAAATGACTGTTCTATCCCTGCAGATAATATTTTCATGAAAATTTTCATTTGAATCATGTTTCTTATTAAATCAAAACGAGTTAATCCAGTAGGTTAAATTCGGTTAACCCATTTTAGATAGCTTGAACATCAATAATATTTGCCTAGTGTGTTTTGACATGGTCCGTATAACTTGACTCATATAGATATAATTAGTCTGTTTTAACAGTTCTAAATATGATGATAGGTAAAAAAGATATAATTTTGTATATTCATTCATTTACATTGAATTAAGAGTTAATTCTCAAAATGGTCATCCGACTATGACATTTTCTCAAATTAGTCTTTTGATTTTTAATTTCTCTAAAATAGTCCTTTGACTTTTAAATTTTAAGCCAAAATGGTCATCCGTTAGCTTTGGCATTAAGTTGGTGTTAAAATGAAGGGTAAAATTAAAAATTTAGGTTTTGCACTCCAATTTAAAGCAATATGTGATTCCTATAAGTAGTCTGCGCACATATTTCTTCAAATTAGGTTTTTGCTCTCCTAAATCTGCAATCAAAATATGGGATAATTAACTAGAAGGCCATAAATCTTTTCCTTGGGAAGTTTGTGGATGAAGTTGAAGATGAATGTTTTTGGCCTTTTAGTTGATTATCTCACATTTTGATTGCAGATTTAGGAGAGCAAAAATCTAATTTGAAGAAATATGTGCGCAAATTGCTGAAAGGAATCACAGATTGCTTTAAATTGGAGTGCAAAACTTAAATTTCCAATTTTATCCTTTATTTTAACACTAACTTAACGCCAAAGCTAACAGATGACCATTTTGGTTTAAAATTCAAAAGTCGAAGGACCACTATGAGAAAATTAAAAGTTAAGGGACCAATTTAAGAAAAAGTCATAGTCGAAAGACCATTTTGAAAATTATCTCTTGAATTAATTAAATACAATTACATTGAATAACCTAATACTTGAAAATTTGTGTGTATATATTATCTTTTTTCCAATAGAAGTATTTATTTTTTAACCAGATACACCAGTTAAATAGGTGTGCAGTGTGTGTGTATAGAAAGTTATATATTTCTAAATTCTAATTTTTCTCACATTAAATAATTCCTCTATCTAGAAAATGTTGTTCCTGCTCGTACGAGTTTAGCTCAACGGTTCAGTATACAGTATTTGTGAGAAGAGACAATGGTTTGAACCTCAGCGGGGACAGTGGTTATGCCCAAAATGGACAGATCCCTTGTGCGCACCGACATTTGAGCCATTGAGTCACCGTAATTTACATTCTCCTAAATGTTCTGTCAGGTTGGGGAAGAAAATGTTGTTCCTTTTGATTGATAAATAAATTTAACTATTTAAGGGAGTATATTTAATATATATGTTGTCCATCCCTAATAACACCACCCTCTGCTACAAGACCAAATTATCTGCACTCACAACCACCAACATTCAATTCAATATAGATGACAGTTTATTTGTTTATTTATTTATTTTACATCTGAATATAGTAAAGATGATAATTTTTTTATTTTAATAGATGGATGGTGTATATAACCTATAAATATTTTATTATTTCAAAATTAAAGTTAATTTAAAGGGTATTTCAGAGATATGAAGGTATAAATATTGTTAAAGTTATTGAATGTGATAATTTATTTTAGACATCCTAATATACTAAAAAATAAAAATTTTAGTGGTACTGTGGTAGGAGTATAACATTAAGCCTATTTAGTAAATGGAATATTCACACAAATTTGTCAAATTTAAACAATTGACTTGGTCAACTCACTAAAATATATATTTAGTAAATATCAAATTGACGTAGCACACAGGCTGCAAAACAGTAACTAGAGATTCTACTTATTTTGTCCAAAAAACAATTTTACCAACTAATTGGTAGAAATTACCACTAGTGCTTTTAATTTATATTTATATTATAATTTTTTTGAAAAGATATATTATATATTATATTATATAATAATTCACAACAAAATAACTACTTAGCTTTGTAATAATAATAATAATAATAATAATAATAATAATAATAATAATAACAACAACAACAACAACAACAACAACAACAACAACCTTTCAAAAAAAAAAGAACAACAACAACAACAATAACAATAACAATAACAATAATAATAATAATAATAATAATAATAATAATAATAATAATAATAATAATAATAATAATAATAATAATAATAATAATAATAATAATAATAACCTCGAAAAGTATGACCAAATTGGTGAAACTAACATGATTCGAGAAAGTCATAAGTTCGATTTTTATTAAAATTCTTGAATAATGACAACGGATTTTCCTTAATTAAAAAAATACACTTAGAATTTACCTTAACTTTTGTCTTTGAGACACAATTCATTTGGTCAATAAACTCAAAATAAATTCATAAATTTTACGATGAGATATAGATTTGATCTTATATATTGTGGACTTGCATTTAAGGGCGTGTAGGCCATGTGGGATAGGAACGATGAGTAACCCTTAAGTTTGGAGTTAAAACGAAATAACAAAAATAAGGGTGTGTTTTTTTTTTTTTTTTTTTGAATGGACTCTATGACAATGTATTATCTGTTCATAACTACTTTCTTAAGTACAAAAAGTTAATAACACTTCCACTGAGACATGAACTCATAACTTCCTATATGGGAGTCCAACCCGAGTGCCATCTGAGTACAAGGTGCTTGGCTAATTACCCCCTTAATTAATTAGAAATTCATTCCCTAATAAAATAAGGGTTTTTCTTCAAAAATAAATAAATAAAATAAGAGTTTCATTCCATTATATATTCCCCTCCTAATTGGTAATTTGATTTTTAAGTTTGGATGAATGCTTTTAGATTTTTGTTTTTTATTGTTTTTTGTTCATATTGGTGTTTTGGATGTCTTTATATTAGAATAAATTGTCTTGATTTTTTGTTCTTGTATTTTTAAAACCTTTATTCCCATTATAGGATTATACATAACCAAACAACAATATTAGTAATCATTTCAATTCTACCCAACTACCAAACAAGCAAAATTCTAGCTATATGATCAAACATACCCTAATTGTATTAAAGTTAGAACTCTAAAGACAAAGATCTTATGTTCAAGCAGCATACTTGTGATTCTTCCAAAGATTTGAACCCCAATATATTATGATCTTTTTCAAAATTGATATCCCGTACCTATAATTTGGTTTTAGATAACCAATTCGCAAGTTGTCGGCAAACAAGTATATCTCTAAAGATGTTAATAGATGAGTGGACAATGAAAGTTAAAAAGTTTACTTCCAAAAATGACAATAATTTAATGCGCTATTAATTTCAATTTAGGGCGAAAAAAAAAAAAAAAGGAATGTTAGTCCTTTAATTATTAGTTATTAGTTTGTTTTGATTTTTCATTATATTGTTAAAGGTTAGAAAATACAATCTTTCCCAGATGTTCAGATGACACCTCTATGGCTCTCTTTAAGAGAATATTATATGATCAAATTTCGGTGGTGGGGTATTGACTCCTTGACCTACAATAGTTAGAGAAGGTATAGAACATATAATATCTTATAATAGAGTCAATAGTATATATTAAAAAAAATTACAATCTTACATTTTTAAGATTATAAGACTATAGCAATTTTGCTTCTGTGACAAATTGAAACATAGAATGACATGACAAAATGCTTACCGCAAGGGTAAAAATTATGTCTAGTGGTTAATGCACAATTTATTTACTTATACTTGTATAGCAGCGAACATCATATTTCGATAACAGAATGTTGGATTTAGCCATTCACATCTAGCTTCACATAACGCAGAATATCATTAAGGTTTAGGTATTTTTTGATTTTGGATGAAATGATTAAGTTGGAAGGAGATAACAATTATGTTTTCACTTGTCAAATGACCAAAATCACTACAATCTTGCAAAGCAGAAAGTATGTTTTGCAAAATTTGGAAGTGGAAAACTAAATGACAACTAAACACAAATAATTGAATTTTTTTTTTAAAAAAAAAACTTTTTTCTTTTTAATTTTTTTTGGTCCGACCAACGTCATCTCATTTATAGAGCATGAGTTTTTTCTTTTTAATTTATATTAATCTTTTCGGATGTGTTAAATAAAAAATTAACAATGACAATTAGTGTGCCTTCAAAATCTAAAATTGTAATATTTGATTGATAGATTGGAGATGAGTGACTCATCGTCGGATGGGAAAGAGTCAAACCAAATTAATGACCCTCCACCAAATCTGTTGAACCGGTCAACCAGACAAAATAATGGATGATTCAGGTATATACGTATATTGTCTCATGTAGGGTTTGAGGGGAAAATGATAAGTGCATTTAAAGACACTAAAATTTTGTCATTTATTAAGAAAGTAATAAAAATTGTGTTTTTTTTTATTATTATTTTATTTTATTTTATTTAGCAATTAGAGCATGTCACGAAACAAAACAAAAAAAAAAAACAAAAAAAAAAAAAAAAAAAAAAAACAAAACAAAAAACAAAACAAAAACAAAAGTAAAAAGTGTGAAAAAAATATTGTATGACTTACCTTGACGTATAATTTAGTCATAGGTTAAGTCCATTTTTAAGAATAAAAAAGAGTTTGAATTTTGTCTTGTGTGTGCAATGCAACAAATGGAACTAAATGGGAGATCTTAATGTAAAAAACTTGAAAGCACAATATTGAAGAGAGTTAATACCAAAATCGTCCTCGACTATAGTGATTTTTCTCAATTTCGTCCTAAACGACTTTGGAAACTTAATATCGTCCCAGACTTTTGTGTTTCGCTCAATTTAGTCCTCCATTTGTTATTCCGTCAAATTGGTGTTAAATAAAGGGACAATTCAGTAATGTCAATATTGATCTCTCTTTACTTTCAACTTGTGAAGTGCGAAATTCCTCTTTCTTGTACGAATTACACCCAGAATTACTCTCGGACCTGCAAATCAAATTTTATATTCGCAGTTTTAGGAGTAATTCTGGGAATAATTCGTAAAAAAAAAAGATTTCGCAGTTCACATGTTTATGAGTAAAGAGATGCCAATATTAAAATTACTGAATTGTCTATTTATTTAACACCAAATGGACAGAATAACAAATGAGGGACTAAATTGAGCAAAAATACAAAAGTCTGGGACTAAATTGAGCGAAACACAAAAGTCTGGGACGATATTAGGTCACCAAAGTCGTTTAGGACGAAATTGAGAAAAACCACTATAGTCAAGGACGATTTTGGGTATTAACTCATATTGAAGACTAAAAAACACAATGGGTTGTTTGGTAACATAGCTAAGCTAATTTTAAGTGATTTGACTGGTCAATAAGTTATTTGTGTTTAGTCAAAATCTGACAACTTAAAAAGAGTAGAGTTATTGGTTAATTGATTGACCTTAATTATAAAATGATCATATTATCCTCTTTTTTTTTGAAAACATCATATTACCCTTATTATCCCTAATATTTATCTCTTTTGTTGTTGTTCATTTGTCTTGTCCTTTTGTTTTTGTTTTTGTTTTTGTTTTTGTTTTTTTGTTTTTTTTTTTGTTTTTTTTTTTTTGTTTCCGTATCGACCATAATAATGTTTTATTTTTTTAAATTTTTGATTTCACTCATCCTTGTAATAATAATAATAATAATAATAATAATAATAATAATAATAATAATAATAATAATAATAATAATAATAATAATAATAATAATAATAATAATAATAATAATAAATAAATAAATAAATAAATAAATCAATCAATCAATCACTAAATAAAAATTGTAAAAGTAATTTAATAATTAATAAATTAGCACAATATGTTTATGTCCTTATAGATCATTTAAATCCGGCTAATCAACTAAAAGTAAACAGTTAATTTAACAAACATTTTTTTTTACAACCGACCAATATTATTAGATAGTCAAACCCAGCTAACCCAATAGGTTGTTAGATATCAGCCATCAGCCATTTGCCAAACGCCCCCACTATTATGATACAACTAAGAACTATGTTTACAAAAATAGACAACTAGATACTAAAATTGACAAATGTACAATTTTTTCTAATAAAAAAAAAAACAATTCATATCTAAGCCACAAAATAAATTAATCTGGTTGAAAATCATGATGACTATAAAAAAAAAAAAAAAAAAAAAAAACAGGGTCAATAGTACTCAAAAAAAAAAAAAACATATGTGTAATATTTTTTTTTTTTTTTGGTGACGAGGGAAATCTGTAGCCATTATTCAAGGCTGTATATTGAAAAAACTCTGTTCATGTGTAATAGCCTGCTAATCACACTAGAAAGACTCATGCAACATGTTCAATTAAGAAGATATTAACAATAATTACACTTGTGATTTTTAGGTATGAAAATTATATTTTGATTATACATTGATGGATATATTAGGAACGGACTCGGGGCAAACTGATCCGGGAAGGCATGGTGCAAGGGGCCAAGGGCGAGCCCGGCACGGGCCGACTAAGGCCTTGGCTAGGGGCCGACCGCGACCCAGACAAGGTCGACCTCGGCAGGGGTCTACTTCAGCCCGTCGTCCACGGCTGGGGCCTACCTCGACCCAGGGGCAGAAGGCTGTCCCGGGTACCCGCATGGACTCGGTCAAATCGCGATCCAACCGCCCCACGAGAATAGGGTGGGCGGTTGGGAGGTTAGCTAATATAAAAAGGGGATCATTGTCTTGTTTAGTCTTATTATTACCTTCACCTTGTAATTCTCCTACAAACATTATCAATACAAAAGTTGTCCCCGCGACACACATTTATCGCCTTTATTACCGCATTATTCTAGTCTTATTATTATCAGGTTTAATAATTCGAACTATCCGAGTTAATTAAATCCATCATACATTTTGACACATGTATACTACGGAGTACTATTTTTAAAAATATCTCAACATAGTCTACTGGACTGATTAAGACGCGCAGAGCTGTACTGGGACAAAAATTTTAAATGGTGCTAAGGACGCGGGTATTTCATGTACGTGTGATATTTGGGCCATAAATAAGATGCATGATTGAACCAGGACACTTAATAATGGACAAAATAACTAATATTCATTGGACATACTTATCCTCTTTTAGTTGCGACCACTCTTTGCTTTGGCACGTGGATTCTCAATTTTAGTTCGTTGATTGAATAATTCAAATCTTCAAGATCAACAAAATAAATTAATTGTCACAAAAGCATACACTGATTGAGCATATCTTAATTATTTAAAACAAATAGTCATAATTCCATAACTTTTTTTTTTGGTTGATTAAATTTCATAACTTTTTGATGTATGAAGTAAAGGCAGGTTTCCTAGAGTGTTTATATATTTCATCCTGTAACTATCAACGAAATTAAATTGATTTACGTAGAACGTGCTTTCAGCACCAGGGTATGGTAAGAGTCTCAAAATTAAATTGACTCAATTTACATATCATGAGCCTGAGAACGAGTTCATAAGGTTTAGGAAGAATGTGTTATAAAAATAAATAAATAAATAAATAAATAAATAAATACTACACTTTGCCTACTAGCCATAAGTGGTCCAAATCATATTCCATAAAGATGTACGAAGTCGTGAAAAATCAAAACTTGTGAATCTTTAAGTCCATAATGGCAACAATCATGCCAATACTTCTATGTGTATTTGATTTGCTAGAATTGATGGGTTTTGGCGGGTTTAGAATACAATTTGATAATAAGTTATATAACTTTTTTTAATTAGATTTGAATTTTGTTTAGACGACGAAGGAAATCTAATATTGTATACTGGGTAAACCTTGCTCTTGTTTAACAGTCCACCAACCATACAGAGAAGTGGCAAAGAACATTAAGAAGACCTTGTGCGACTCGACCAATAGTATTGATAAGAATCAATCATTGACCTATTGACCTTTAAGTATAAGAATAATGTTCCACTCACTTGACGACCCATATTAGATTTGAATTTTATTAATCTATTTGTCAAGATGTCTTATGCAATAGGAATTCTAGCTAATTAATCTACAAATAAATACAGAGGAATGATTGTTTCACTTCTTTTACCTTACGACGAGTAGACATGATATTTCTTAGTCTATGTGCTAGATTTCATGCCAAACCAAAGGAAAATCATTTCACAACAACAAAGAAGATCATACTATACCTCAAGAGAATACAAAATGTTGGATTATGGTATCAAAGTAAGGTAATTTTATATTGACAAGATTTTCAGATTTTGATTATGGTGTCTATATCTACTATACTAATAAGAACCAATAAAATTAAGTCTATAATGGGTAGAAAAAATGTCTGTCAAATTTTAGTATTCTGCAGCATGTAGACAAAGGTCTCTTCGTCCCCATGACCGGAGATATATTTGTTTTTTAATTTTAAATAACTATTTTTAATAATATTTTAAATTTTGGTGATCCGTTAAAAATTGAAAAAACCTACAAATTAGATGAATTGTATGAAATGAGTCAATTTAAAGATTCAATTGTAATTTTTTAAGGTTCAGTGTCCTAACTGCATTATCGTGTGCAGTTCAGTGACCTACTTGATTCTTATTCCTAAAAACAAAAATAAAGAAAATCAATACATCCTGATTTAGGATCTACATTGCATGATTGATTACATACATATTCATTTTTAGAATATTGAATGTTTTTTTTTTTAGTGTAATGAAATACCTAAAAATGAACATTCACTATATTAAAAATGAATTTGGGTATGACACTACTGATACTTTGTATGCATTAGGAATGGGCCTATTTGTCCGTCGCATCCCAGTTTAATTTTTTTTTGGAAAGTTATCCCAGTTCAATTAGAAAAGCCCAATTTCAAAAACCAAAGAAAATCAGAAAAATATGGCGTTATTCATATTTTCTCAAAAAAAATTAAAAAAAAAAATGGCGTCATTCATCTTCCACAGAACAACCTAGCACTGTCACTGAACAATTGTGCCCTAATTCTTCCAGCTTACAATAATGGCGCTCTTCAGAGCTCGAATGGCTTCGTCCTCGATTTGTCAATTCCTCGCTCGTTCTTTCTCCAGTATATATATATGCTCTCTATCCACCTTTTCATACAATTTTTGCATTTTCATAACTCAGGATTTCATATTTATATATATTTTTACAGATGCGGCTTCGGCATCTTCGACACTCTCATCGTTCACTCTCGATGTCAGCTCCCAAATAGGGTCGTCCATGCCGCTGAAGAAGATGCGGATTGGAACCCTAATTCACAACCTCGAGATGCGGCCCGGTCAAGGCCCGAAACTAGTCCGGGGATGGGGCACCGTAGCTAAGATCATGACCGAGCCAAGCTCTTCGTCCAGGTACTGCGAGATCAAGCTCCCCTCTGGCGTGAAGAAGTTGATCGATGTTCGGTGTTGGGCCACCATCGGACAGGCGCCGAACCCTGAGCACGCGTCGAAGAAACTGTATAAGGCTGGGCAGAATCGGTGGCGCGGGATTAGGCCAACAGTTCGTGGTGTGGCGATGAACCCTGTTGATCATCCGCATGGTGGTGGGGAAGGGAAGAGCAAGAGTAGTGGTAGCCATGGGAAGGGTTCTCGTACCCCTTGGGGTAAGCCCACCAAATGTGGCTACAAAACTGGGCCACTTAAGAGGAAGAAGTGATTCTTATTTCTACTGAATTATAGAAACAGATATTAATATATTAGAGTTTGATTTGGTTATCTATTGAAATTTCAGGTTCTTTCTTGATTGATACTGTATTATTAGGTCTATTGTGTTTGAAAACTACTGCCTTTTTTTTAGTTCTTTCGAGTTCTTGGTTCTAAATTTTGTACATGTTCATAAATGCAAGATTTACAGATACATGAGATCTGATTAAACTTTCATGTAATTGTTAGGCAGACAGGTTATTGGTTAATATGTTGATCTTTAATAAGAATCCTATGCTGATAGACCTCATCCTTAACAATGGACGAACATATTCAGGTATGAGATTCTACTTTGTTTTTTCGTACAAGCTTTCTTCTGACAATTCATATCTTGAAGGTATTTTTAGACATAAATATGCTTCGATCATGATTTAGATATGAATATCTTGAAGGTATTTTGAGCCTTTTGTATTAGATCATGATTTACGAGATGATTATTTGTTAATTTTGTTGTCTACAAGAGTGTATGATCTACATCTTGTTAGAGATATTATTATTTATGTTATTATTTCTATTAGTTATGTTGACTAGTCTTTGTATTAGATTAGTTAATTATGGCTTTCCTAGTTAATAGGGTTAGTTCACGCTGTGTATTTAGAATACCGTTCTGTAATCTCTATTGTGTTGGAATTGAAATTGCAATCCTTATCTCATCCATCTAACCTTTGATTCTAATATGACTTGGAAGCATGAAGTTTCTTGTTTAGAAGCACCGTATCAAGCATCATTTTACTCAATGTTCTCGAAGTAGATATCAATGCCATTAATGAAGAACCCGATTCAGAAAACTAAATTAATAACAGAATGGTGTCCCATCTTAACAGAAATAATGTGTTCCAGAGATTACAGCGAGCTATAAGTTGGCCATAAAACAGAGCCTCACCTGAATTCAAGTTCTTAACATGCTGATTTGTAATGATTGATTTTCCCGAAATGCTGAGTATTATTTTTCAGTGTGTACAAATTACATTTGCAATTGCATAGATGGTTATCTGTTGCAGTTTCAGGTTCTTTCTTGGTTGCTACTGTATTATTTGGTTGGTTGAGTTATAAAATTATCACTTTTTGGTTCTTTCTGTGTTCCCGGTTCTGAATTTTGTGCGTGTTTCTATCTATGAGATATCGAGATTTGCAGTTGCATGATCTGATTAAACTTTCCTGCAATTGTTAGGCACAGACAGGTTATTGGTTCTTTAATTTGAAACCTATGTTGAATTGCTGATAGACCGGCCTCCTCCTTAATAGTGGAAAAACAGATTCAGGTATGCGATTCTACTTCACTGATTCATATTTCGTATCTTGAAAATATTTCCGATACTTTCATTAATTCAAAAGATTTATAGAAAAGAAACGAAAGGTTTTTCTTATTGTTACATGATATGCAAATGAAATGTGAACACTATAGAGATATTCATGAAATTAAAATGTCTATTCTTGAGAAACAACAATCACTTTCTTTCCCATACTTTGACCATTTAAAAATTCTATGAGAGCACGAGGAGCACTTTCAATACCATCTGAAAGGTCTTCTGCGTAAGAAATCTTCCCCTCCTTAATGTACTGAAGAGCTGTTTCTAGGAATTTTGGATAGAGATCATAATGATCTGCGAGAAGAAATCCTTCAAAACGGAGTCGTTTGTTGATGATGAGAATCAAGTTATGAACACCTTCAGGTTTCTCGAGATTGTTGTATTGTGAGAGCATTCCACAACCAACAATGCGCCCATGGATCTTCATGTTGAGAAGTACTGCATCGAGCATTTTTCCTCCGACATTTTCAAAGTAGATATCAATTCCATTGGGGAAATATCTAACCAAGACAGAAATTCGTAAGAACAATATCTATATATGTATCTGTCAAACTATTTTTTTTTTTACTACTTTGATTCTGTTACAATGTAGTATTTGTCAAACTGTTTGATACAACTTCAATTCAATTTTGAGTTTTTTGTAATGTTTGTCTTTAAAAAAATTTTGGTGCTAGAGTTTAAAAGTGAACAAATATAGTTCTTGGACATGAAAAATGTGCTCCTTTTAGTCCTAACATATTGACTAAAAGTGCCACATTTGTGTGAGCAATTGGCACATTTTTTAATAATGATAATCGAATTTGGTCAATTTTAAACTTGAAAAGCAAAAGGAAAAAATATACAATAATTAAATAATAGTTAGTTTTCACTTTGAAATATTTAAACCAAAAAAAGGAAAATAAAAATATTGTACTAACCTTTTTAAAGCCGCATTCAAGTCTTTCTCCTCTTTGTAGTTAAAAGCGTCATCAAATCCATATTTACTTTTTAACAGGTCAACCTGAGAAAAATTAATTAAATTAAAATTAGGAATAACACTTAGAAATCAAATAAGCGCAATATATACAAAAGGCTCTATATTAATGTAGGGTAAGGGTAGTGATTGAAAAGTATCTATTTTAATTTTTAAGCATGTTGTTTATCAATTATCATTGAAGAAAATATTTAATTATATTAATGTAGGTTGGGGTAGTTAAAAAAGCATTTATTTTAAATAAACTGTTTATCATTGAGGAAAAATATTTAAATATATTAATGTAGGGGAGGGGGGGGGGGGGGGGGGGTTTGAAAAAGTATCTATAATAAATAAGTTTATTATTGAGGTAAAATATTTAAATATATTAATGTGTGGTGTGGAGTTATTCTTTCAGACAATTGTAGACACTTTAATTAGATGAGTAGATGTTAATATTCATTTTCTCTCATTTTATGTGATGGTTCGGTTAATCAACCCTTATTGAAGTTATTTATATATATATTTTTTATAATCTTAAGTTTGTTAATAGTATATAAAATTTATATATTTAGAAATTATATTAAAAATATTACTACGTATTAAATACAAAGAAAATAAATTTAAAAATTATATAAGAATTAAAGAAAGTAAGTAAAGAAAACAAATTGATTTGATCAAATAGTAATATATATGACAAATAAATTAGAATAGAAGGAACAAATTAAAAGCTTACTATCACCATTCTAATTTCATAACTTTTTCAAATGCACCACTACATGAGAGAGGTGCCCTCAGGCATTGAACTAGTAGATGAAAAGCGTTACTTAAGATTTGCTTCTAGAGATAAGATTGGGATTCAATTCTTACCAGTAACATTAAAGACAAAAGTGTACAATTTAGTCCGAGGTCTAGAAAAAAAAAAAAAAAAAAAACATGAGAGGAGGTGAAACAAACCTTTTCTTTTGTGCCAGCACTACCAACAACATGACAACCCACAAGTTTTGCAAATTGTCCAACAAGCTGACCAACAGCCCCAAAAGCAGAGGACACAAAAACCGTTTCTCCTTTTTTGGGACGTCCAATCTCATATAGCCCTACATATGCTGTCAAACCAACCATACCTATACCATTCCATTTATAACAAATTAGATAAATGCCATATTTTGAAATTAAAATAGTTAACTATACATATTCCCGTGCGCATAATACTTCCCGTGCTGTCGCTCACCATTAGGTAAATATAAATGTACTACAAAGTGTTTAGAAATACACCATTAGGTGTTGCGGTGTGGTGCATATTTTGGTGTGTATGTGGTGCATTTTGTGGTTCATTAGTACATTTCATTGTGTTGTATTTCCGAATACTGTGTGGTGCATTTTTACATACCTAATAGCGAATCGCACTAGTCGCACAAAAAGTATTATCCACATTTTAACCAATATATATATATATATATATATATATATATATATATATATATATATATATATATATATATATATATATATATATATATATATATATATATATATATATATATATAACACTTGTGTGAGACTGTCTCACGGGTCTCAATCTGTGAGATGAGTCGAATCAATAGGTCGAATCTTTGACCTCATTAATCAAAGATTCACCCATCTCTCACGGATTGAGTCTCGTGAAACGGTCGCACACAAATTTGTTAGACACACATATGATATATAATGAAGTATATATATAAAACTTACTTAGAATTCCCGCATAATATGAAATGGGAACATCTGTATGTTCGATTTTGTGAAGGTGGTCATGAAATTGAGTAATTATACTATACTCTTCCCAACCGGTGATTCCCCATATCAAATCGCCCTTCTTGAACTTGGGATTACCAGAATCCAACACTCTGCCCACTCCAAATCCTTCCATAGCCTACATCACAACAAAAAAGTAATCAGTCCACACACGTAAAAAGAAATACTAAACATATAAAATACTCTTCAATTATCAGTTTAGACTTACTTCACCGGGCGTGAAAGCCGAGACATAGTTGCCTCCATAATCTATCATTCGAGGCCGCAAGAATGGGTCGCAGGCTAAATACAGATTCTTCACCACCACGGCGTCGGAGCCCGCCGGAACCTCCAGCTTCACGGTGGTTGTCCGGCATTCCATGTCGGATTCTTTCGGCTCCCCCTTCACGTACCCTTTGAAAATTATCTGCTTGTTGCTCACTTCCTCCGCCATCTCTCTCTCTCACTATCACTATTTTGCTCTTCTGGGTGTGGGTTTCGTCAACTTTAACAGATCATCAGTTTATATAATATTTGTACACACACAGTGACACAGAAATAAAGTATTAAAATGGGGAATTAAATATATTATATTTGCATTATCTTTATCGCTGTTCAGACGATTTTGGGTCATCATTAAAGATGACTATATGAGTTCAATATTACTACGCCTTTGTTCAGTAAAAGTATGCATTGGCTGGCTAATGAAAAACGTAGAATGTTTTTTATTTATAAAAATATATAATACTTTTTTATTAACTTATAGAAAAATATTAAGCATTTCACATGCAACGATTTTACATAGTACCAACTGATCTGATTCCCACTACCCCTCTACTGAGGCTCGAACTCACAACCTTCCAAGTGGAAGTCCAACCCGGGTACCATTGGACAACATAGTCCTGATTCCCACTACCTATTTGCACAATTTTACAAAAAAAAAAAAATGTTTCTTAGTTTAATTTATTTGTGTCTCGCATTTAATCAATGTACAATTTAATAGTTAAACAAACTTTTTTATGCTGAGTTTGTCTGTTTACTAATTCATATTTCATATATATGGAGTTGCAGAAATAGTTATATGCTGGGTTACACTACCACCATGGTTGCCTTCTGCCGGAAAAGGCGACTACTAAGTTGCTTGTCTTCTCACCAGAGAAACAACTCAATGGTTGCCTTCTTGAAGAACGCAATCCAGTTTCCTTCTCCATAATTCAAAATCAATTAGCGACCATTCTACAATCGCCAATTGATTTGTTGCTGAAAATGTCGCCGGAGGTTGCCGAAATTAGTTTTTGGGCTTCATTGCACCAAAATGAGATGTTGATGGGTTTAATTGCAACTTTAAAAAGTTTAGGGCCTAATTGACTTTTTAGGTAACGTTTGAGGGCCTATTTAACCATTTTCCCTTTTAAGTTATATATTTAGAAACTATACTAAAAGTACTATTAAACACAAAAAAAAAAAAAAAAAAAAAACACACGCAAAATTTATATATTTATATATACTAAAATTACACTTTTGGTCCCCCTCTTAATTTATTTTTTTTAAAAAAAAATCTATTATGTATATATTAAATGAACTCAAAAGTTACAGTTTTTGTCCCTAAGTTATTAGGTAATTGTAGAATTCGTCTTTAAATGTTGGTTGTGCTAACTTTTCAGCCCTAAGTTATAATTGACGTCACAAATTTTGTCCTTTTAATAACAGGTTGTGGTCACTCTTCGTCTCTAAGCTATACTAACGTTGCAAATTTCGTTCCAAATATTTTGTTAGTAAAGGGACGAAATTTGCAACATTAATTATGAAGTATATTTTAGGGACGAAAAGTGAGCACGATTAATAATTAGAGATGATTCTACAATGACCCTGTATTTTAGGGATAAAAAGTTCAATTTTCCCTATCATTTAGGGATGAAAAGTGTAATTTTTTTTTTTACTACTGTATATATTTTGTGTTATGTGAAAAATTCAAAAGTAATGTTTGAGAATCTTAACAATTGTACTCATATAATTATATTTTTTTAATAAATATAATTTTTATTACAAAGGAAGGGGAATACCCATACAATCTATGCCTACACTAAGGCTCGAAACCTACACCTCTCACATAGGAGAGCAATCCGATACCAGTGGACTACAAGCCACTTGGTCTCATATAATTATATATTTCATATATTATTGCACATAGTATAATTAAAAATAATTATCAATAATAATTGACACAATTATATATATATATATATATATATATATATATATATATATATATATATATATATTGTATGATTGATATTAATATCGACTAAGATAATAAATTTTCTCTATAAATTCGATCTTTGACCCAGACTTTCTGGCTCCCTCCGGCTGGGTTACACTACCACCATGGCTGCCTTCTCGAAGAACGCAACCCAGCTGTCGTCTCCATTACTCTGTATTATTTTTGCATGGATCGATGGATTAGGTAAATTTAAAATGATTTTTTCTTTTAACACAATTTAAAATGAATTTAGTTATATTATAAGTTCGTATTTGTTTGAACGTTGACTTGGTTGTTATTAACACGTGGTGATCATATATTCCTCTAGTAAACACTGAACGTCACTGCCGCAAATAAAACAACAACAACAACAATAATAATAATGATAATAATAATAATAATAATAATAATAAAGGTTATCTTTGCATGTTACAATAATTCTAAAAATTTTAAAGTTAATAATTGAAAAAAAAAATTCTATGATAACTCACTTGATTATTATGTATTTATGTTCAATAATATAAAGATACAAATTTAATTACCGATGATCGGAAATTAGGCCATCAGAGGACTAAATGTGTTGGGCGTCGGCCGGGTTGGCTGAGTCCAAGGTCGGGCCAAGCAAGGATCGAGTCAGGCATGTTGTACAACTGGCCGGGCTTTGTGATCAAAGGTTGCGGCAAATGTTAAGAGGGGATTGTTGGGCGTCGGTCGGATTGGCCGAGTTCAGCCCCTGCTCGAGCTTGGTGATCAAAGGTTGCAGCAGGTGCTCGGAGAGGGATTGTTGGGCGTCGGCCGGGTTGGTCGAGTTCAGCCTCTGCTTGATTCGAGACATGACGCTGTGGCTTACCATAGAGAGATGTGGTTAAATGGTTAATGTCCACCTACTTATCACCAAGATTTTGAGTATGATATGACAACCAGGTACCATAGAACTCTGTGGTTAAGGGTACTTGACTTCCGATAATCCCGAGTAAACATAGTGCAGTGCTGAGATCCTTTAAGATTTTAAAAGTCGTTAACTAAATGTAGAAATAATTCAATAACCGTGAGATCGAAAGTGGAAAAACTATGATAGTAACATAAGCTATGAATTGAAAATTTTATACAATAAATATCTTAACATCAAATGAAAACAAATTCTCTCTATGATGTTATAAGACATCACGGTTTTTTTTTAAATGAAGGGTTCTGATAGCTGCCCTTTGTCAACTCGGGTTAGGCAAGAGCATCCATGGCTGCGCCCATCATCACAGAGTTGATGGGGGCAGTCATTTTCTCAAAGTAATGGAGGTAGCCAAATTTAATTTGTTACTAATTTTTTCTTACTAATTTAAGAAGTGTTTTGTCTAACTAACTCTTCTTAGCTATAATTTATTAACTCTTTTTAGGAAGGTTGGCTTAAATTTACCCAAGGATGTTTTGGCACTCAAACAAGAAATATGGCTTCACTTGTGACTGTTAATCAACCGAACATGAACGAACAGAGTTTGTTTGTGTTCGTTTGTTAAAATTTTTAAAGTGTTTGTGTTTGTTTATTAAGATTTTTTTAAAAAATTCAGTTCGCATTCGTTTGTTAAGCATTCGTTAGTACGTGTTTGTTAACGTTTACAAACGTGTTCGCTAATGTTCACGAGCGCTAAACAAACAAACACATGTACATGTACATGATCATAATTTGTTTGTGAACAAGAAATAGTCTATATTCATGAACAAGGAATAGTCTATGTTCACGAACAATAACCTAACAAACAACATAATGAGTATAAAAAATTTGACTAAACTAAAATAGTATCTTAAATTTTTACAAAAATAAAATAAAATAAAATAAATTGTACTTAAATGTGTCAATCTTAAACGAACACTAAATGAGCATGTTCGTGAACATGATCAAATGAACACTAAATGATCGAGCATATTCATGAACATTATTAAACGAACACTAACAAACGCATTTACGAGCTTTTAACAAACGAGCATACAAAGGTTCGAATTCTGTTTGTTTATTAAACGATTTCTAAAATTTGTTCATTTATATTCGTTTATCTTAATAAACAAACACTTACTAAACACAAACATAAGTAGTTTATCAAAAACTCTATTCGTTAACACTCTAGCTTCACTACTCATGTTCCTAGAACTATCTACTCTCAAAATCCTTATAAGTTATAACTATAGCAGTTAGAGTATGATATGTAGAGGAAATATCTACAAAGAGGGCCAGAGAGGTCCAACTCAATAATGATACAAATATCGAACAGAAAATATTGTCTTTCAACCTCATAACTAGAAATACTAAAAATGTCCCGAAAGGGATGATTGAGTGGGGGATCCGGAGCATGATTCTCGTCCTGTAAGGTTATAAGTTTGATTCTTGGTAACACCATCTCAGTTGAATCTATCGTGCAGGGTCTTCCTAGTGTGTTTTACTTCTCCTATGTAATTTGCGGATAATTACACAAATTAAAGGTCTTTCTAGTGTGCTTTACTTCTCCTAGGTAGTTTGTGGATTATTACACACAAGAGTGAGTTTACCCCGTGCAGAGTTACACGTACACCCTCATGTTTCTATTATCTCTCTTATTTCTCTTGTGTAATTTGCAGGTTTTACACAAAATAGAGAGTTTATCCTGTAGACACTACACTCATGATTTTTTACATGGTAACTAATATTTGTTCTATACTTTTTCAATCTTTTTTAGCCCAAAAAATCTATGTTTCCACCACAAAATTCAATTCTATGACCACTCATTTAGAATGGTAACAAATTTGTCTTAAGATAATAAAACAAACAAGTATACTCCCTGCCTACCCTTTTTGAATAAATTGATCCTCAACATTCTTTTTAAATATTTGGTCAAGATTCCTTTCAAAAAAAAAAAAATAATATTTGGTCAAGATTGTCCAATATGTTAATTTTATAAGTATACAAATCGTCACATTTTGACTGACACAGTGCAATTACTATATAGATCTATCTCATAGTTATACGTTCATATTTAATTTTTGTGATCAAGTTAAGTTTGTATGTAAGTATTTTAGTTGCAATGGATGATATATATATTTTGAAATTGTATTCCAATTTAATTTTTGTATATTTTAAAATTCTTGAAATGTTAAAAAAAAAAAACAATATGTGAAATATTGAGAACTTTCCGATATTATATATATATATATAGATTTTGGTTCATGTGAGGTCAGGTCTTCCCGTGCGGTCAGTGCGGCATACACCGTTAGGTATGCATAAATTCACCATACAATATTCGAAAATACACCAGAATGAAATGCCCAAAAATGCACCACACAAAAATAAAATACACGACACATATAGTGTATTTACGAACACTGTGTGGTGCATTTATGCATATCTAATGGTGTATGTCGCACTGACCGCACGGGAAGACCTGACCTCACAGGAACCTGACCCTATATATATATATATATATATATATATATATATATATATATATATATATATATATATATATATATATATATATATATATATATATATATATATATATATATATATATATATATATATAGTATAATTTGTTTCTTAGGCAGAACTTCATAATTCAAAACATAGATTTATTCAAACTTTTGGCATCCTGTAAACATGTATAATTATTATACAGAACAAAATCAAAAAGTATCATTAGCTTATTTGGTTTGTGTATGCCTGTATTAAACTATTTATGGTAATGTTAGAGTATAATAATACCAAAAAATAAGTATATCTAATATAATGAACATTGGTCAAAGTAATAAAAAATATCTCTCTAATCATATCGACAAATTTGTAAACTGTTCCAATATTATTAAGATGCAACACATGATTCATGATTGTACTATAAATTATTGGAATAATTTTTAGTTGTATCCAATATAATTGGGTAGTATTATATACTATTTCAATATTACACAAATATCATCACGTTTGTCGTTCTATATCGATATTGTTGTTGATTGACAGGATATAATACAAAACACGTTAGCATTTTTGTAAATATGTATACCTTTTATTATTGCATCATTTATGAGAAAAATGACATTATTTTGGAGAGAAACAATACCGTGAGGAAAATAACATTGCTATGGGAAAAACTTGTAAAATATATGGGAAAATGGCACTTTTTCCCCATTTGTTATATACTTATAGCACTTTTTCCCCCTAAATTATTTAAGTGGCAGTTTTTTCACCTGATATATTAAATGGACATATTTACCCTTAAAATAAATATTTTATTTATTTTTCTTCTCCAACAAATTATAACCACGATTTGAAAAAATAAAATACATTAAGTGTTGAATTTAAAATATTTTAAAAATAAAAAAATAAAATTTTAAAAGAAAGTTTGAACCAACCGTTCAAATTGGATCCAAAATCGTGAACCGACGGTTCAAAATAAAACTCAAACCGCGATTATATATACTTATATGTGAGAGTCAATATAAATGCGGAAAAAAACATACACTATTTGCAAATATTATAATTATAATTTAAGTTATTGCTAGTAGTTGTTCCGATTTGAACCTCCGGTTCACGGTTCAGGATCCATTTTTTTCCAGTTCACGATTTTAATAAACGGAAATCCAAATATTGGGTTATGTTATGAATCATAACCGAAATTTTTTAATTTGATTGCTATAGTGTTTGGTTCAGTTCGAACCGAACCGTGGTCATCCCTACGTATAAGCAATAATTTGTTGAAGAAGAGAAATAAATAAAACATTTGTTTTAAGGGTAGAAATGTCCATTTAATATTATCAGGGGGAAAAACCGCCACTTTTATAATAATTGAGGGGGCAAATGTGAATGCATGAATAACACAGGGGGAAAAAATGCTATAAGCATATAACACAGAGGGAAAAAGTGCCATTTTCCCTATATAAAAGAGAAAATTTCTATTTTGATCCTATGACTATAGGGGTCTTGTTAATTTCACTCTATGACTTTTAAAAGTGTCAATTTAGTACCTTAATTATGCAATTTTTGTCAATTTTGGTCACTCTGGCCAAATTTCACCGAAAAATTTAATAGTTAAAATAATGAGGGTATTTTGGTCATTTCACATCTCTTTTCTTCTTTTCCGGCGAATCCATTGCAGCACAGCGCGCCACCACAAAACCAAATTTATTCTTGGATTCGCCGGATCCTCCAGGCTATATATATATATATATATATATATATATATATATATATATATATATATATATATATATATATATGGTCAAGTTCCCTGCAGACTGTGCTTCTCGTATGGTCGTCGTGCGGTCACTCACCATTAGGTACGCATAAATGCATCACAAAGTGTTTGAAAATGCACCATTAGGTGTGGTATATTTTTTGTGGGCGGTGCGTTTTGTGGTGCATTGGTGCATTTCATTGTGGTGCATTTATACACCTAATGGTGAATCCGTAACGGCCGCATGGGAAGCACTGTCCACATCTGAACCAATATCTATATATATACTGTAGTCTTGGTTACGTTGCAGTTCATCCCTAGTGTAATCGTAGGTTTACGAGTTGTGAATACTGCAGTCTTAGTTGCAATTCTACCATAATTAGAACTCCTACAAGCATGGAAGAGATATTGAATAAATTTTAATTACAATTCTTTTCCGAATACTATATCACCCCAGTGAATTAATTCCAACTTAAATGGACAGGGAAAACGTAAATCTTAACCTTTAATTTTTATTGAATGGATGATTTAGATTTGTTCTCACGTTCTCATGTGGGAGGGGTTATCACTAGAACCCACTACATTTTATATATATATATATATATATATATATATATATATATATATATATATAAAGAGCCACCCTGGTAAAAATTTATAAAATCTCAGTCATTGATCTGGTTCAGATCAACGTCTCAGAATAAAGAAAAATTTAAAAATAATGTTGTGACTTCTGGTAAAAAAAAATAAAATTAACTTTGAAGTGTACAATTTTTACACTACGATTGTACAATTTCTCCACTACAAGTGCATACATTTCATACTACAAAAGAGTGCAAAGAGTGTTGGGGAAAATTGCAACGCCAACACGCGATCTGGAAGCCTTTTAAGACGCACGGACACTACGGATGTATGGTAGAAAGAAAATCTGTGCCGTGTTATAATAACACTACCTTAAAAGCGTTATTTGCCCGGTAACGGTGCAGTTAGAACCCTGGCACGCTTTCGACCGGCTACACATACCTACTACGGATAGCTTGCACTAGCAATCGCGTAGGCGAACCTCACTATTGCTCAGACGACGGGAGGGAGAAGGAGAATCGAATAAATGACTCGAATTCAAGGTGTCTTTTGAAACGATGTTGGAAGCTGCTATTTATAGTAAGCAGCCCCTTCATCCCACCCACATGATGGACACAGTGTTTTGTCCACATTTTAGCGCTTTTGGCGCTACACCTTACAAAGGAGCACATTTTGCGCTACCATGTAATGAAATGGATTTTCCATTTCTTAATCAAATGACAAAGTCAAAAGGGGTGAGGTGGACGCTTTCATCTTTCATTTTCCCAACAAAGAGTAGTTCCATACCATCCGAAGATGATGCTTTCGTCTGGAAGATATTATTTCGTTTCGAAAAAATAAATTGATAAAACAATATTCTTCAGTGCACAAGTTTTGTTTTTCAGGTACAGGGATTTTATACTACAAGTGAATAGAGTACACATTTTTATACTATAAGTACACAATTTCTCTACTTCAAGTGCATAAATTTCATACTACAAGTGTACAAAGTTATATCAACGAGTACAAAGTGTAATTCCATACTAGCTATCCGGAAGATGTCACTTTCTTTCAGAAGAAGACATTTCCTTCCGGAACTTATTGTCCTTCTGAATGCGCTTCCTTCACGGGTTTTATAATTCCAAAATATAGCACGCGTGTGAACGAAATAAAGATCCAAGCCGTGTGTGCCTCACACTTTCCTTAAAATTGAGGCCTCATTTTAGAATTTGATTTGCACCCTGCATAGGAGAGAAAGCCTCTATACTATACAATTCAAATTCCTTTTAAAAGGGTCTTGTATATATAGTGGTGCAAATCTACTACCTAAACTAATGTGGGACAAGTGCCTTTCCACTTGCATTTTTCAACTCAATTGAATCTATGAGAATCAATTTCTCATTCACCATTATTCATTTTTAGTGTAATATATATCGATTTCTTTGTCTCACTACAAAGAGTGATAATCTCCTTCGACTCGATCTAAATCAGAAGTGAATCCCACATATATTTATATCACAGAATAACCACTTACATGCAATGCAATTTTATGCTAAAAATTCAAACACACTCAAACTATGATTTTAAAATATGAAATTCATCTCTTCACATACATAGAAAAACATAAATCTACTTTGGCTTGATCTAAGTTGGTAGTAGATTCAACTCAAAATAATGCCTTAAAATAGCTTCTCACATGTTAATTTATGCCAATTTTTCAAATTATAAGAAATGCTCTTCATCATAATAATCATCATTAAACTTAAAAATAAAAGTTCAACAATCAAACAACCAAACTATAGAATAGAAAGAACAAATTTAATTGTCTCTTATTATCTCCAACCCTCTGATCTGAAGAGCAACTCAAACTAACAAGCATTATATTTATTCATTCATTCACGGGAAACAACCACCAACTGCTTCCCAACATTCTCACCAGTAAAAATCTTGACCAGAGCATTGGGAGCACTCTCAAGACCTTCTGCAATGTCTTCCACATAAACAATCTTCCCTTCCCTAATGTAAGAAATCACAGTTTCCAGAAACTTTGGGTAGAGATGATAGTAATCCGACACAAGAAACCCTTCCATGCGAATGCGTTTGCTGATGAGATTCATGAGATTATGAATCCCCTCGGAGCCTCCAGTGTTGTTGTACTGTGAAATCATTCCGCATACCATAATGCGGCCATGGAGATTCATGTTCAGAAGCACTGCGTCAAGCATCTTTCCCCCCACGTTCTCAAAGTATATATCGATTCCTTCTGGGAAGTACCTAATGATGATGAGGAATAATGGCATTATATTTATGTTCAACACAAGAATGAAAGTTGCAGCTAATCAGTGTGTGTATATATATAAAATAAAAACTAACCTTTTTAAAGTTGCATTCAAATCGTGCTCCTCTTTGTAGTTAAAAGCATCATCGAACCCAAATTTGTTTTTCAACAAATCAACCTTACCAGACAACAACGAAAAGAATATATGTTTTTCTTAGTCATCAACAAAATCATCATCAACAAAGAGACCAAGAAACAACAATAAAGATGCAGTCGATCTTTTCACTGGAACAAGAACTCAAACCCCCTTTTCTTTCAATAATACCCAGCAATGGAAAACTGTATATATATGTACATACATACACTGAGAGAGACACCTTTGGGATCTGGGAAGATTAGAAGAGGAGAGATACACAATTACACAAGAAGCAAGAACATACCTTTTCTTTGGTGCCAGCAGAGCCAACAACACGACAACCTAGAAGCTTTGCGAATTGTCCGACAAGTTGACCGACAGCCCCTGACGCTGCTGAAACAAACACAGATTCTCCTTTTCTTGGGGACGCCAATTCATTAAACCCAAAATAGGCTGTGGCACCAGGCATACCTATACATACATATAATTTAATTCAATTCAATTCCTTGGTAGTAATAATGATAAAATGATAAGAGTTTTTGAGAAATGAATTTACCCAGAATTCCTGTGTAATATGAAAGAGGCACATCTGTATGTTCGATTTTAAAAAGAGTTTCGGTAGTTATGACACTATACTCTTCCCATCCAGTGATTCCCCAAACCAAATCTCCCTTCTTGAAGTCCGGATGCCCGGATTCTAATATTCTTGCCACTCCCGTTCCCTCAACAGGCTACATTATCAAAGATAATACGATGGTAAGTATAGAGCTGCCGAAAGAATCATTATTGTGTGAATCATATTTTATATATTGTAAAAGAGCAAATTACACTTTTCGTCCTGTGACTATAGAGGGTGTGTTAATTTGGGTACGTGACTTTTAAAACTAACAATTTAATCCTTTAACTATCATTTGTCAAATTGCCGGTGGAATTTGGCCGGAAAGACGTTCGACTTTTTAAATCAAATATTGGTGAGGGTAATTCGGTCTTTTTAATTGTTGAACCGAATTACCCCACCAATATTTGATTTAAAAAATCGAACGTCTTTCTAGCCAAATTCAACCGGCAATTTGGCCAGGAGGACCAAATCTGCTAAAAAATGATAGTTAAAGGACTAAATTGTTAATTTTAAAAGTTACGTACCCAAATTAACACACCCTCTATAGTCACAGGATCAAAAGTGTAATTTGCTCTATTGTAAAATAATGTACGCTCAGTATAAAAATAATATACATTCAATACAAAAATAATGTACATTATATTCAGAAAATATACATTATTTTTATCCTAAGTGTACATTATAGTGTATAATGTACATTCAGTAAAAAATAATGTATATTTAGTATATTAAAAATGTACTTTTTGTTATGCTCCACATAACACTCTGTGGACTATGATCCACACAATAATTTGCCCTGCTGAAACGGACTAGTAAGGGGGACAGGGCTTGCTAAAGCCCGTCATATGGCAGGGCGGACTAAAAAGCCCGCTAAAATACAAGCCCAAAATATCAAAGTCCATTTCGTCTTTTTCGCCGAACGAGGTGGGCTAAGTCGATCCGTTTTGACGGGTCTGGGTAAGTATTTAATCTTTGGGGTGACTTGCATGGAAAACTCGCAATCAGTTTTCAAAAGATGTACATTGGGTAAATTCTGAACTGCCTTATGATCCTAGTCGACAAAAAATGATAAAACAGCTCAGATTGTCCATAGCTCGACTAATAAGTTGCTCCCGATAGGAGTCGAACTTATAACCTTGTGATTATAGTTAATTAATTTTTGAGATTATAAAAGCTAGCGGCTTACGGATCCAGGTTTGAAGGCGCTATTGACGCCGAGATAGCCGCCATCGGAGAGCTTCATGCGGGTTCGCATGTAGGGATCGCAGGAAAGGTAGAGATTCTTGACAAGCACGGCGGTGGAACCCGGCGGAAGCTCCAGCTTCACGGTGGTTGTCCGGATTTCCATGTCCGACTCCTTCGGAAATCCGCTTACGTAGTTCTTGAATATCACCTGCTTGTTGCTCACTTCCTCCGCCATTTCTGTCGGATCTCGGAACTCAAACTTGGATGTATGTAGTATATACTGATGATAGTGAGAGCAATATATATAGATACACTCAAAGTGTATGGAAACCTTGCGCCAACGTCAGCACTTACACAGGATGAAGATATTTGATGGAGTTAATTATCCCATGCAAAATAAATATGGTAAGTACTCAAAACAAAATATGGTAAAAAAAATGTTTTCCAAAAACAAAATATGGTAAAAATAATCATTCATGGTAAGTAAATATAGAATAGAAGGAAAGAAATATCCCTTATTCTTCTGTGGAATTGAGAGATTTATTAATTTCTTGCATCTAATATCCTTGTATTGTGGCAAATTATTGTATGGACTGTGAGGACTACGGTCCAAAACAACATCGTTTTACTGTTAAAGAAAAATTCTTGCTTTGTAGTCGTGTTAAAATAATAAATATTTTGGGATAAGATAATGTATTTTATGAGTTACAATAATGTATTTTATGTGTTTGAATAATGTACTTTTTGTGTTAAAAAAATGTTTTAAAAAGAATCAAAAAAAATAATAGTTTTATGACTTTTTGCCAAATAGAAGAAAAATTATTTTATGACTTTCAGTTAAACACCATAAAATAAATCATTTTTAAAAAAATTATTTTTCATTAAAACATTTTCCGTGTTTCTAAATAGACCTTTAATAAAAAATTGTAATAAATGACAAAATGTGACAACACAATAAGGTTGTGAAATTAAACGTGATGAAATAAAAAAGGGATAAAGTACAAATAAGCCACTGAACTATTTGAAAAACAGCAATTAAGCCACCGAACTCAAATAACCCTCAAATAAGCCATTGAACCCGAAAAAAAAGAGCAAATAAGCCATTGAACCCTGAAAAAAAGAACAATTAACATTTTTTACAGGTTAACTCTAGATTTTTGCTGATTGGATTGCCAAATGTTTATTTTATTTACGTTTATTATTATTATTATTATTATTATTTTTATTAATATTATCCACTTAGATAGTATTATATTTTAAAGTAATTATAATCAAAATAGTTTTGTTTTGTCGAGATTTGATTTATTTATTTATTATTATTTTTTCACTGGATCTTTTGTTTAAAAAATAATAATAAATAAATAAATTAGATCTAGACAAAACAAAACTACTTTGGTTATAATTACTTAAAAATATATTACTATGTAGGTGGATTATAATAATAAAAAAAAACGTAAATAAAATAAATATTTGGCAATCCAATCAGCAAAAACTTGGAGTTAACATGTTAAAAATGATAATTGCTCTTTTTTTCCGGGTTCAATGGCTTGTTTGAGGGTTATTTGAATTCAATGGGTTAATTGCTTTTTCCTAAATAGTACAGTGGCTTATTTGTACTTTATCTCAATAAAAAATTAAGAATGCTATATGCCATAGTAGTTGTGGAATTTATAATGTAAAATTTACTCTGTATAAAATCTATAGTTGACTAGATGCCTAATGTAATTTTCAGAAACTACAGGATTAATAATGTTTTTAAAAGCGTTGTTACACAAGAGGTTTCGTGGTGTAGTTGGTTATCACGTCAGTCTAACACACTGAAGGTCTCCGGTTCGAGTCCGGGCGAAGCCATATTTGTTTTTCACAGCATGCATTTGCAGAACAGAAAAAGAGATTTTCTCTATGTAACTGTATACGTAGTCCGTATTCCTTAACAATGCTCAATCTGAAACAGAATTTCGCAAAACTTTGATTATTCAGACTCTATAATTCGTGCTTTTGAAAATGGGCAAAGAGTTGCAGATGCCCTTGGCACAACTCCGGTTGACATTTACAGAATACGCAAACACATCTTTTAGTCAGTACATTTTTTGGTAATCAGTCATTACACCACAAACAAGAGCTCCTAAGAGCAGGAAACTAATCACTAATCACTATTCACTCACAAGAGTTCAACTAATTCTCTAATGCATTTACTCAGCTGAAACAACCACCACCTTCTTCCCAACATTCCGGCCAGAGAAAAGTCCTATCAGAGCGCTTGGAGCGCCTTCCAGGCCTTCTGTTACGTCTTCCACATACGTAATCTTCCCTTCCTTTATGTACGGCACGACCATTTCCAAATACTTTGGATAGAGATGGTAGTAATCTAAAACCAGAAATCCTTCCATGCGGATCCGTTTGCTTATCAGACAGAATAAGTTGTGAACGCCTTCAGGCTTCTCAAGATTGTACTGTGAGATCATCCCGCATACAGCAATGCGTCCATGGAGCTTCATGTTCAGCAGCACCGCATCGAGCATCTTTCCCCCAACATTCTCGAAATAAATATCAATTCCGTCGGGGAAATGCCTAGTCAAGATAATGCACAAGTGAGAATAATAAGAAAGTATCACTACTCTCAGGGGCGGATCCAGATGGGGGCAATGGGGGCCATTGCACCCCCTCCCCTACCCCCATTACATATATGTGTGTGTGTGTGTATTATATGCTTTAGTATACATAAAAATCATTGAAAGTTGAAGCAGCTTAGTTGGTTGGTTGTGATTTTTATTACAAAAGGTTTAGGGATCAATCTCCGCCCCAGACTACTCTAGCATCTAAAAGCATCACCAATGTAATATAATTTCATTAGTCTTGGACATTTATACCAGAAAGAAAGTACTGCAATTTCCTAGCTCATAAAAACAAAAAGGAATACCGATTCAAACTAACCTTTTTAAAGCTGCATTCAAGTCCGGCTCCTCTTTGTAGTTAAAGGCATCATCAAATCCAAATTTGTTCTTCAACAAATCAACCTTAACAAACAAAGAAAAAGAAAGAATAAATTAAAAAGAAAGAAAACTAATTTCACCACTCATCTTTGATTTCATGAATTATAAATTGTATATGATAGGTAATATTCACTAATGACCATGCAAAACTTAAAGAGCAGAGGTGAATTTTTCTAAACACCATGAGTTGATGAATATGTTAACTACTATTGACAATTATAAATGAATTGCTACATGTGTTCCACTAGTTGATCTTCCTAAAACTTGGTTTAACCTATCTTTTTTTATAGATAAAACAAATCCAAGCTACATGTGTGCTGCAGAGTCCACAGTCTCAAGCCTATATATATCTAAGATGAAGCCATTACGGAGCACAGATTTTGAGGAAGTGATTCATAAGTTGAAAGGACTTCATTGGTCAAGAAGAGATATGACGATGTAGGAGGAAATGAAATAGAGAATACAGAAAAGAGAAAAGGCAACAGGAGGAGATACCAAGGGATTAAAAAAAAACCCTACAAACTTGAGTTTTTTTCCACTTTTAGTCCCATGACTATTAGAATATTTGGTCCCTGACTATTAATTTTTTCACATTTGGTCCTCCAGCCTAACTTCCGGTCACCGTTGACCAAATATTTTAGTTGAAAAATGACAAAATGTCATAGAAAATGGTAACTTCGTCCTTCAAGATAAGTCACATGACTATTATGCACTCATGTTCAATAACTGAGAGATACAAATTTGGTCACCGGTGACTGGAAATTAGGCCAAAGGACCAAATGTGGCAACGTTTTAAAAGTTGCGGGACTAAACGTGGAAAAATTAATAGTTGGGAACCAAATGTTGAAATGGTCCAATAGCCGTAGGACCAAAAGTGAAGGAAGAAAAAAAAACTCAACAAACTTCAATCACTAAATTGCAAAGAGAGATTAATTCAATAAGGACCTTCTCTTTGCTACCAGCAGAACCAACAATGTGACAACCCAAAAGCTTAGCAAATTGTCCAACAAGCTGACCAACAGCTCCAGATGCTGCAGAAATGAAGACAGTTTCTCCTTTCTTGGGGGAGCACACCTCATAGAAGCCAGCATATGCAGTTGTACCAGCCATACCTACAAATTTCAAGTAAATAGATGAACTATCACAGCTATCAAGATATTCTAATTATGACTATTTTTTGTGGTGGTAGGGATGGCTAGGGTTAGGAAAAGCAATTAAATACTGATCTAGATTGAATCAATTAATGCAACATCACAAGCAAACTCTCAGTGCAGCGATGCTCAGCATCCAAGCAGGAATGTGAAGCTCCATTGTTGAAGCTACAATATAATCAAACTCAGTCCAATTCAGCCTTAATCCCAACCTAGGAGTTGGCTACATTGGTTCCGCTTATCAAAGTAACCACAATCTACTTTCCCTTGAATTCTCTGTGTCACTAAGAACATCTCTATCTGCTATTTCCTATCAGGCTATTATTGCCACAGTTGCTGCCTTGCTATTATACCATGAAATTTAACCAAGTGTATGTAAAATGATATACGCACACTCTAAGTGTGTCTGTGTAAGTGATTAAGTTCAAGGAACTTACCAAGAATTCCAGTATAATATGAAAGAGGCACATCGGTATGTTGGATTTTGAAAAGCCCCTGAGTATCAGTAATAATGCTGTATTCCTCCCATCCTGTTATTCCCCAAACTAAGTCTCCCTTCTTGAAGTTGGGATGGCCAGAATCTAAAACTCTAGCAACTCCATACCCCACAATAGGCTACACCAAAATTATAAAACATTTAAGCTAATTAAAGGTAGAGAGAGGAGAATACAGATTATTATAAGTGCACACTCAGATAGTAGATATATACATTTCTAAGCTAGTTTAAAATGCACTTTTCTTTCCTCAATTATATCTATAACCACTATTCATCTCGATTCATCTCTCGATTGTAGATATAATTGAGGTACAATATCTGGAAATTTGCACTTTTTGTTTCTCAATTATACTATAGCCATTATTTTAATCTGTACGAAAGTTTTCCCTAAATATTTTGGCAAAGCTCCGAAAACATTCAACCAATCAAGGATGCTCCAACCAATCAAACAACTAATAGACTAACACTTCAAATTACGCATATAATGCTCAGCTAATACACGAATAATTATGAAAATTTGTACTTACAGAGCCAGGAGTGAAGGACTGAGCATAGCTGCCCTCCGTTTTCTTCATGCGACTTCGCATGTAGGGATCGCAGGAGAGATAGAGATTCTTCAGGAGCACGGCGTTGGAACCCACCGGAACCTCCAGTTTCACGGTGGTTGTTCGGATTTCCATGTCCGACTCCTTCGGAAAGCCGGTCACGTAGCCTTTCAAAATCACCTGCTTGTTGCTCACTTCCGCCATTGTTCCCTGCCTCTTAGGTAGCAATGCTGAGAGAGAAAAAGAGTATTTCTACGAGGAGATGACTGAAGAGTGAAGAAATACTCTCGCGGATCCTCGGTTATTCCGCTACGTGGCTCGTTGTCGTACTCTCCATATTCAAAAAAGGCACACGCATTCTCGAATGTTCATAAACAGATTAACAGCGACATGGCCTTAACTAATCGGGGTGATTAAGCTCCAAATTCAAGATAATACTATGTTGAGAAGTAATATTTGTGGCTCAAAATCCTTGCCTTTACACTTGGCTGGTTAAGTTGCATGATCTCCAGTCTCCACCCCTCACCTGAAGCTGTCACTTCGTTTCTTTTCTCTCTTTTTTTTTTTTTTTTTTTTTCCTTAAAAAAAAAAAAAAAAAAAAAAAAAAAACTCTCTGTTCTCCATCTAATTTCATTCCTTTCTTTTAGGTATAAATTAGTATTCCAATTACTATTCTAAATGAATGATTACAAGTTTAAATTCGGTGGTGAGAACTTAAATTTTTGGGCTAAAAATGTTTGAGAAATTTTAGAACATATACTATGAGTATTTAAAAAAATAGACATTTTAATCATCATTATATCTTTACATTATTTACCTCATCTTGTAATATCCTCCCAATTTAACAATTTCTTAATTTATCATTTGTATATTCTTCCATTTTTTTTTGAGTACTTATTCTTCCATATTATTTAACTTCTTTTTACATAATTCTCAATTGTTCAATTATTTACTTCCATATAACTTCGCTTTATTTCATTATATTCATACCAAGTGGTATCAGCTGGATTTCAATTGAAAATTATTTTTAAATATATCTGTAGACACTTAAATTTTGATAAATATTGATTATTTATCAATATTAGTATATTTGAATATATTTGAAATATTTTGGATAATATTGATATTATCTAATTTGTTAATTAGATAATATCAAAAGAGTTTGAGCTTATCAAAACTCTCTATCCTACCGCTATAAATAGGGCATTTTATTTCTATGTAATCACACACATCCTAGGAAAAGTGATGTAAACATCTAGAAAAATATTATTCAGGATCACATAAAAATGTGATACTGAAAGTAGAAGTTCCTCCACCAAAATGATCATGCCTATGCCTATTGATCCAAACCTCCATTGAAGATCAAACCATTTGAACCCGGAGGCCCTTCAAGAAGAACAAGCTATACAAGCCCTTCTTTGAAGATCAAGCCACTTGAAACCCGGAGGCCCTTCAATGGTGGAGTGTTCAAGGCATTCAAATCGAAGAATCAGAGGACCATTCAGAGACTTGTACCCACCCCGCATTAATATTTGATATGTAAACCAGAACTTTGAATTTCTAAATATTATTCAATTTTCTTTGTTCACAAATTGGCACGCCCAGTGGGACAGCTCCGCCTCTCATCTCTTCATAGGCACTTTCAACCGATATGGGGGCAAACCCTGTATGAAATTTGAAACGGAGGAAGCTAAATGATACTCCTTGGCACGAGTTTAAACGGCCTTATATTCAGACTCCTTGGCACGAGTTTAAACGGCCTCATATCTTTCAAGGCTCATTGGCATGAGTTGAAGCGGCCTTATATCTTTAAGTTGTAGTGTCGAGACTTTCTTGCACTACATATTTTCGAGTGTTATATGCTATCAAGTGGTGTACAAGTAAGTCTCGAGGGGGCATTTGTAGACACTTAAATTTTGATAAATATTGATTATTTATCAATATTAGTATATTTGAATATATTTGAAATATTTTGGATAATATTGATATTATCTAATTTGTTAATTAGATAATATCAAAAGAGTTTGAGCTTATCAAAACTCTCTATCCTACAGCTATAAATAGGGCATTTTATTTCTATGTAATCACACACATCCTAGGAAAAGTGATGTAAACATCTAGAAAAATATTATTCAGGATCACATAAAAATGTGATACTGAAAGTAGAAGTTCCTCCACCAAAATGATCATGCCTATGCCTATTGATCCAAACCTCCATTGAAGATCAAGCCATTTGAACCCGGAGGCCCTTCAAGAAGAACAAGCTATACAAGCCCTTCTTTGAAGATCAAGCCACTTGAAACCCGGAGGCCCTTCAATGGTGGAGTGTTCAAGGCATTCAAATCGAAGAATCAGAGGACCATTCAGAGACTTGTACCCACCCCGCATTAATATTTGATATGTAAACCAGAACTTTGAATTTCTAAATATTATTCAATTTTCTTTGTTCACAATATCGACTTTCAACAAGTTCGATATTAAAAAGTTTGATAAGATAATTAGTTTTTCTATCTAAAATGTCTAGATGAAAGACATCCTAATTCTTAACCCATAATGGTTTAAAAGAATGCACTAGTTATAAAATAATAATAATAATAATAAATAAATAAATAAAAGAAGAAGAAACCACTGATAACAGATGAGTAGTGGGATGATTTGGATGACAAAGCATTGCCAACCATTCAGTTATGCTTGTCTAACAATGTTTTACTTGAGGTGGTAAGTGAGATAACTACGTCAAAATTATGGTCCAAGCCAGAATCGCTTTATATGACCAAATATCTAGCAAACAAGTTGCGCCTGAAGGAGCGGTTGTACACAATTCATATGACGGAAGGTACCTCTATTAAGCCTCACTTAGAGCATCTCCTACCCACTCAACACCAAAACACCAAAATTTCTCACTAAATGTCACATAAAAAAAGAATATTCTCACACCAATTTTATTCATCTCCAACCCATTTATGTCAAAACACCAAATTTCTACACTAAAATAATTTGATTTTTCAATTATTAATTTGAATTTGATTAGTTTAATATAATTTAGTTCGAACTTAATTACTTTAATATAAAATATAACTTCTGATGTAAATAATAATTTTTATTAACATTAAATTTTTCATAACATTAATTATTTAAAAAATCAAATTAAATTTAACAATATCTTTTAAAATTTAGTTTATTCCACAATAATAATATATCATAAAACATCTAGTATATTTAATTATCAGAATTACTATATCGTTAATAATATATCATAAAACATCTAGTACATTTAATTATCGGAATTATTATATTGTTAATAATATATTACAAAACATCTAGTACATTTAATTATCAAAATTATTATATCGTTTCCACAAATGCTCAATCAATACATTAATTTTTTTAATAACATTAATTATTTAAAAAAAAACTGAATTTAACAATATAAAATTTAGTTTATTCCACAATAATAAATATTTTGATAATTTAAAAAGAAATAGGAATGGACTATGAAATTATTAATTTTATTTTTTTTTAAATAATATCAATATTATTTCGTATGTATTTTAATTTTTATTATGTTCTAATAATGTTTACTGTATTTAAAATTTTAATTAATATATTGAATATTAGTCTTGTTTCGATCGTCTCAATGAGATCTTTAAAATTGTATAATTTATATTTAATAATACAAATTTTAAATACAAATATTTAACAAAATAAAAAATTACATATAAAAAAAAATAAAAGATACATTTGAAATTAAAAAAAAAAAAAAAAAAAACAAGGGAAAAATGGTAAATTTTATCTCCATCTCTAATTTGTCATGGATGAACAGTGCCACGCCATATATGGCGCGACATTGTTCATCAACGCCAAATTATTTGGCGATTTGCCGCGATGGAGCTATCAAAATTGCTGCGATGGTGATTTGGCGTTAGAAATTGTCGTTTTTCCTACACGTTGGAGATGCTCTTAGATGAATTCAATTCTATTTTATTGAATTTGGAGAATATTGATGTCACAATTGAATATGAGGATCGTATTGTTTTAATGCTTGTCTATACCCCTAAATCATACAAGCATTTCAAAGAATATCCAAAATAAAGTGATTCTAACATAATTGGAAAGCTAATTCAAAGATATACAACTTTCATGTAAATCGCAAATCTAATTTGAACGTATACAAAGTTAAAAGTAGCTTAGAAATCAGAATTGATGTGCAAAATACAGTTATCACAACCAGCATCATGATGTGACGCCGATCGTAATCAAGCCCTTGACAGTTTAATTTTTGATCTGTTTCGCTGCGACTCCAGCTATATAATACACATTGACAATTATTTTTAGATCATTTTTCATTTTTCATTTTTCTTTCTCTCTCTAAGCTTTATAGGTAGAAACACTTTTAATTTAAGAAAGATTAAGTTAAGAGATTATAATACAAGCTTGGGTTCAAGCTTGCTTCCTAATGATCTCTAATGAATTCCTTAACTCAAAACTTTATGCATTTATTTTATTATAATAATTTTAAATTTTATATTTATTTATTTATATCTTTTTATTATAATTATTATTAATCTTTACAAACATTATAAATTTTAATTTATAATTTTATATTTTAAATATAAATAAGAATTATTATCATCATTAAAATAAATAATATTTTAAGAATTGAAATAAATTAGTAATAGTTTGATGTTTTATTTTTTAAAATGAATCAAATAAATAATAATAATTTTATGATTTTTAGCCAAATAAAAAAAAATTATTTTATGACTTTTAGTTAAATACCATAAAATGAATTATTTTTAAAAAATTATTTATCATAAAAATATTTTCCGTGTTTCTCAATGAACCTTTAATAAAAAGTTGTAATAAATGACAAAATGTGACAACACAATAAGGTTGTGAAATTAAACGTGATGAAATAACAAATTAACAATGCCATATGCCATAGTAGTTGTGGAATTTATAATGTAAAATTTACTCTGTATAAAATCTATAGTTGACTAAATGACTAATGTGATTTTCAGAAACTACAGATTAATAACATATTAAAAGCATTGTTAGACAAAAGGTTTCGTGGTGTAGTTGGTTATCACGTCAGTCTAACACACTGAAGGTCTCCGGTTCGAGTCCGGGCGAAGCCATTGTTATTTTTCACATCATATTTTGCATGCATTTGCAATCAGAAAAAAGAGATTTTCTCTATTTCTCTATGTAACTGCATACGTAGTCCGTATTCCTTAACAATGCTCAATCTGAAACAGAATTTCGATTACCCGTTTTTAACTGAAAAATTTCAATTTGATTAATGGTTTAAGGATTTACAAAATTTATATTATCAATTAATTCAATTCGAAATTATTAATTAACCGAAGTTTTAAATATATATAAATAATTAAATATATATGGATGTTTGGACTCTATAATTCATACTTTTATGTTTGTAGTGTTGTTATTATATTCTGTTTCTCTAGAGAAGAATTGAAGAGAATTAATTTCACTTTTGGTCCCACGACTTTTGATGTTCTATCACTTTTGGTGCACAACTTTAAATTTTTTTTAATTTTGGTGCCTAACTTTGTTATTTTTATCAATTTTGGTCCTTTCGGCCAAATTGACAGTGAAATGTTGTTGGATTTTATATTGTTAGGGGTAAAATCGTCATCCCAAGGAAACATCTTCAATATCTAAACAAAATCACCGTAAAATCATATCTATAGGTGTTTGATGATGAGAATAATGGGGAAGATGGGCAGAAACCAGACAGATCTATGGGATTTATAGTTTCGACCATTGGCAAACTCTTCTTTTCCTCTTAATATGATTTTTCTTTTGTTTAAATATTGAAGATCTTTCCATGGGATGACGATTTTGTCCCTAAAATATAAAATCTGGAAATATTTTACCGTCAATTTGGCTAGAAGGACCTAAACTGATAAAAATAACAAAGTTAGGCACCAAAATTGAAAAAATTTAAAGTTGTGCACCAAAAGTGATAAGAACTCAAAAGTCGTGGGACCAAAAGTGAAATTAATTCAATTGAAGAGATTAATAAAAGAGATTTATACTGTGATGCAGAAGAATTGAACTTACAAAATGGAGAGAAAACGGGCAAAGAGTTGCAGATGCCCTTGGCACAACTCCGGTTGACATTTACAGAATACGCAAACACATCTTTTAGTCAGTACAGTTTTGGTAATCAGTCATTACACCACAAACAAGAGCAGGAAGTGAGGAAACTAATCACTATTCACTATTCACCGACAAGAGTTCACCTAATTCTCTAATGCATTTACTCACTCAGCTGAAACAACCACCATCTTCTTCCCAACATTCTGCCCAGAGAAGAGTCCTATCAGAGCACTTGGAGCGCCTTCCAGGCCTTCTGTTACGTCTTCCACATACGTAATCTTCCCTTCCTTTATGTACGGCACGACCATTTCCAAATACTTTGGATAGAGATGGTAGTAATCTAAAACCAGAAATCCTTCCATGCGGATCCGTTTGCTTATCAGACAGAATAAGTTGTGAATGCCTTCGGGCTTCTCAAGATTGTACTGTGAGATCATCCCGCATACAGCAATGCGTCCATGGAGCTTCATGTTCAGCAGCACTGCATCGAGCATCTTTCCCCCAACATTCTCGAAATAAATATCAATTCCGTCGGGGAAATGCCTAGTCAAGATAATGCACAAGTGAGAATAATAAGAAAGTATCACTACTCTCAGGGGCGGATCCAGATTGGGGGCAATGAGGGCCATTGCACCCCCTCCCCTACCCCCATTACATATAGGTGTGTGTGTGTATTATGCTTTAGTATACATAAATAATGTATTATTATACATAAAAATCATTGAAAGTTGAAGCAGCTTAGTTGGTTGGTAGTGAGTTTGTAATATTATTTAATCAGTCTTGGACATTTATACCAGAAAGAAAGTACTGCAATTTCCTAGCACATAAAAACAAAAAGGAATACAGAAATTCAAACTAACCTTTTCAAAGCTGCATTCAAGTCCGGCTCCTCTTTGTAGTTAAAGGCATCATCAAATCCAAATTTGTTCTTCAACAAATCAACCTTAACAAACAAAGAAAGAAAAAGAAAGATTAAATTAAAAAGAAAGAAAACTAATTTCACCACCCATCTTTGATTTCATGAATTATAAATTGTAATAATCTGTATGATATGTAATATTCACTAATGACCATGCAAAACTTGAAGAGGAAAATCAAGGAAAAAGCCTGCAGAGGTGGATTTTTCTAAACACCATGAGTTGATGAATATGTTAACTACTATTGACAATTATAAATGAATTGCTACATGTGTTCCACTAGTTGATCTTCCTAAAACTTGGTTTAACCTATCTTTTTGATAGATAAACAAATCCAAGCTACATGTGTGCTGCAGAGTCCACAGTCTCAAGCCTATATATATCTAAGATGAAGCCATTATGGAGCACAGATTTATAGAAAGAGATTCATAAGTTGAAAGGACTTCATTGGTCAAGAAGAGATATGACCGACGTAGGGGGAAATGAAATAGAGAATACAGAACAGAGAAAAGGCAACAGGAGGAGATACCAAGGGATTAAAAAAATCCTACAAACTTGAGTTTTTTTCCACTTTTAGTCCCATGACTATTAGACCATTCCTACATTTAGTCCCTGACTATTAATTTTTTCACATTTGGTCCCACGACTTTTAAAACCTTGCCACATTTGGTCCTCCGGCCTAACTTCCGGTCACCGTTGACCAAATATTTTAGTTGAAAAATGTCATAGAAAGTGGTAACTTTGTCCTTCAAGATAAGTCACATGACTATTATGCACTCATGTTCAATAACAGAGATACAAATTAACGGGTGACCAGAAATTAGGCCAAAGGACCAAATGTGACAAAGTTTTAAAAGTTGCGGGACTAAATGTGGAAAAATTAATAGTTGGGAACCAAATGTTGAAATGGTCCAATAGCCGTAGGACCAAAAGTGAACGGAAGGAAAAAAAAAAAAACATCAACAAACTTCAATCACTACAATTGCAAAGAGAGATTAATTCAATAAGGACCTTCTCTTTGCTACCAGCAGAACCAACAACGTGACAACCCAAAAGCTTAGCAAATTGTCCAACAAGCTGACCAACAGCTCCAGATGCTGCAGAAATGAAGACAGTTTCTCCTTTCTTGGGGGAGCACACCTCATAGAAGCCAGCATATGCAGTTGTACCAGCCATACCTACAAAATTTCAAGTAAATAGATGAACTATCACAGCTATCAACATATTCTAATTATGACTATTTTCGCGGTGGTAGGGATGGCTAGGGTTAGGAAAAGCAAAAAATGAAGCTACAACAAATGAAAGAATATAAGGACAGATTGATGCAACAACCAATTAAATACTGATCTAGGTTGAATCAATTAATGCAACATCACAAGCAAACTCTCAGTGCAGCGATGCTCAGCATCCAAACAGGAATGTGAAGCTACAATATAATCAAACTCAGTCCAATGCAGCCTTAATCCCAACCTAGGAGTTGGCTACATTGGTTCCGCTTATCAAAGTAACCACAATCTACTTTCCCTTGAATTCTCTGTGTCACTAAGAACATCTCTATCTGCTATTTCCTATCAGGCTATTATTGCCACAGTTGCTGCCTTGCTATTATACCATGAAATTTAACCAAGTGTATGTAAAATGATATACGCACACTCTAAGTGTGTCTGTGTAAGTGATTAAGTTCAAGGAACTTACCAAGAATTCCAGTATAATATGAAAGAGGCACATCGGTATGTTGGATTTTGAAAAGCCCCTGAGTATCAGTAATAATGTTGTATTCCTCCCATCCTGTTATTCCCCAAACTAAGTCTCCCTTCTTGAAGTTGGGATGGCCAGAATCTAAAACTCTAGCAACTCCATACCCCACAATAGGCTACACCAAAATTATAAAACATTTAAGCTAATTAAAGGTAGAGAGAGGAGAATACAGATTATTATAAGTACATTTCTAAGCTAGTTTAAAATGCACTTTTCTTTCCTCAATTATATCTATAACCACTATAAATCTCTCGATTGTAGATATAATTGAGGTACAATATCTGGAAATTTGCACTTCTCGTTTCTCAATTATACCTATAGCCACTATTCATCTCTCAATTATTTATGGAGTATATAATTGAGGTAAGAAAAGAACCACTATTCATCTCTCAATTGTTCTAAGAGAAGTGCAATTTTCTTATGATTGAGGTACGAAAGTTTTCCCTAAATATTTTGGCAAAGCTCCGAAAACATTCAACCAATCAAGGATGCTCCAACCAATCAAACAACTAATAGACTAACACTTCAAATTACGCATATAATGCTCAGCTAATACACGAATAATTATGAAAATTTGTACTTACAGAGCCAGGAGTGAAGGACTGAGCATAGCTGCCCTCCGTTTTCTTCATGCGACTTCGCATGTAGGGATCGCAGGAGAGATAGAGATTCTTCAGGAGCACGGCGTTGGAACCCGCCGGAACCTCCAGTTTCACGGTGGTTGTTCGGATTTCCATGTCCGACTCCTTCGGAAAGCCGGTCACGTAGCCTTTCAAAATCACCTGCTTGTTGCTCACTTCCGCCATTGTTCCCTGTCTCTTAGGTAGCAATGCTGAGAGAGAAAAAGAGTATTTCAACGAGAAGATGACCGAAGAGTGAAGAAATACTCTCGCGGATCCTCGGTTATTCCGCATTTCCGCTACGTGGCTCGTTGTCGTACTTTCCATATTCCAAAAAGGCACACACATTCTCGAATGTTCGTAAACAGATTAACAGCGACATGGCCTTAACAAATCGGTGATTAAGCTCCAAATCCTTGGCTGGTTAAGTTGCATGATCTCCAGTCTCCAGTCTCCACCCATCACCTGAAGGAGTGTCACTTTGTTTCTTTTTTTCTTTTTTCTTAAAAGAAAAATTAAAAAACAAAATAAAAAACTCTCTGTTCTCCAACTAATTTCATTCCTTAAGGTACAAATATACATTGTTATGACCAAATATCATGTAGTGTGATGGTATTCCAGTTACCAATTACAAATTTAAACTGGATACGTGATGGAAACTTAAATTTTTGGACTAAAAATGTTTGAAAAAGCATATATAGAACATATACTATGAGTATTTTAAAAAATAGGCATTGTAATCATCATTATATCTTTACATTATTGATCTCATCCTTGTAATATCCTCCCAAATTAATAATTTCCTAATTTATCATTTGTATATTCTTCCTTTTTTTTTTTTAGTACTTATTCTTCCATTTAACTTCTTTTTACATAATTCTCAATTGTTTGATTATTTACTTTCATATAATTTTGCATTATTTCATTGTATTTCTACTAAATGGTATCAGCTCGGTTTCAATTGAGAATTATTTTTAAACTAGTATTTCATATGTGTGATGCGTAAAAATATATGCCCAATATTAATATTTAATGTTAAAATCTTAATTATATATATATATATATATATATATATATATATATATATATATATATATATATATATATATATAAAATTGTAGAATTCATATTAATATTAATGAAGTAAGAATTATAGAAATGATATATTACTAAATATAACTATGGTAACATTTAAATAAATCTAAATAAAATCAAATTATCAATTGAAGAATGTAAGAAAAAGATATTGTGTATGCATGTGCATGGTAATAATAATGTGAAAGATAACAGAAGTTATAACGACAGGGATATTTTTGTCCAGATAATTATGTAGTAAAACAATTATAGCATAATGTACAAACAATGTTAACACAAAAACGGACATAAAATCAAAGACATAACCTGAATTGAAGCTTATTATGTTTTTAGATATGTCGACTTTCAACAAGTTCGATATTGAAAAGTTTGATAAGATAATTAGTTTATCTATCTAGAGGGTCTATATGAAAGACATCATAACCCATAACCCATAATGGCTTAAAAAAAAGAAAAAAAAAAAAAAAAAACCAAAACAGCTATGATGACATATGACTAGGGTGATGATTTGGATTAGATGACAAAGTCTGCCAACCATTCGATTATGCTTGTCTAGCGATGTTTTACTTGATGTGGTAAGTGAGATAACTACGTTAGAATTATGGTCCAAACTATAATCGATCACTTCATATAACCAAATCTCTGGCAAATAAATTACGCCTGAAAGAGCAGTTGTACACAATCTATATGGTAGAAAGTAGTTCTATCAAGTCTCACTTAAATGAATTCAATTCTATGTTATTTGACTTGGAGAGTATAGATGCCACAATTGAATATGCATGAGGATCGTACTGATTTACTGCTTTCTCACCCCATAAATCATACAAGCATTTCAAAGAAATTCTACTGTATGGTAATAGTGATAATCGACTTCACTTTTGAAGATGTTAAGTCTAACCTCAACCGATTGGTGCCGCAGGTTATTTCATCATTGACTGTTTCCCTGAGGTTCGACAGCGCATTGAATGTGGAAATCAATGAGTTTCAGACCAACCTGGTTCCCTAGCCGAGAATCCACTTCATGCTTTCGTCTTACGCGTCGATAATCTCCTTCGCCAAGGCGTTTATTCACGAGCAGCCGGAGATCAACACCACTTTCGAGCCGTCGTCGATGATGGCCAAGTGCGACCCTCGACACGGCAAGTACATGGCATGCAACGCCTATCTAACTGTTATATGGAACAAAAGAAAATAGTGTTGATTCGAACACACACATCTTCAACCAACAGCCTACAGCATCAAGAACCAGTCCATGAGCGCTCCCTTTTTGTAAAGGTTTGAACTTTCTCTCTCTAACAACTGTCAAAGTAGACCGGTCAGAGAAAATGAAACTGCTAGCCCAGTTTTTCAAAAAAAAAAAAAAACAGTTTAACAGCTAAACAGAACCTTCCGATCGAAGAAATTTTTATAAGAGGAAAAGATAAAGGTTGAGTAAAGGGAGTGAGAGGGATAGGAGCCAACAAGGTTAGGAGCAAGCTGGTGAGAAAAGAGATTTCAAATACATAAACACTATTGCTCTACACTGTTTTTTTGTTTCTATGTTTTGCTTGAATCTAATGTACCTTGAATATTTAATTACTTTCCAAGTTTGAAATTGATTGAAGGCATTACTATGCCTTAGTAGTATCACTTTATATTTTGCATGAACTATCAGCATGCACTTAAAGTCATGAAGAAGAAAGCAAATAACTAGAGGATGGAAATGACCCTTTTAGCCCTTTCACTAACACCCATTTTACGGTTGGTTCAAGGAAGGACCATGGTGGAACAAATTTGATAGTCAATGGTCTATTTCGTCCAAATTAAAAGACAATAACTAATTTTGGAAAACCACAATAGTTGAAGGACCATTGCTGGAATTAACTCCTTCACAATAATGAGACTTGAGAGCTGATAGAGTTGCTAGAATGCAGACGCCCATTGAGTTGTAAGTGGATTTACAAGAGAAAGGAGTGCATCCCTAGGGTTGAGAAAGCATCGGTTGATTGTTCGAGATTTCGATCAACATGAAGGTATTAACTTTAACCAGATTTTTCTCTAATTGTACGTCATACCTCTATATGTGTATTACATGCTTTTGTTGCTCAATTTGATTTGGAGTTGAAGCAACTTGATGTAAAGACTGCATTCCTATGTGGAGAGCATGATGATGAACTTTACATGTATCAACTTGAGGGGTTTGAAGTTCCTGGGAAGGAACATTCTGTCTTTCGTTTGAAGAAGTTTCTTTATGTGATGAAACAAGCTCCTAAGCAATAGTATATTTGATATGTGCATATTTGATATCAAATTCATACGACTTTGTGCTAATTTGAAACTAAATATGTGCTTATTTAGTTCCTTTGTGTCATTTAGATGATTCAAAAGCATTGATTCTAAATCATGTACATTGAAACTCAATTTAATGTGTTTTGAAGTCATATTGACACAAAGGCGTGTTTCGGGAATAGAAAGAGGTTAAGGAAGTAAAAAATAGTGAATTGGAAGTATCATGGCATGACCTAATAATCCAAAAGTTAACAAAAATGGAGAAATGTGAATTTTTTAGTGAAGGCCAAGCGTAACACTAATGGTCACGTTTTGATTGCTTAATAAAAAGAGAATAAGTTATGATTTTTATTCATTCATTTTTCTTTCTCGAACAAAATCTAAGTACTTAGTGGGATCGGAATTATATTTCATGGAGTACATCAACCATTTTCTTTCCTAAATTAGTCTCGTGACTATAAAATAATTCATCAACTATGGAAATTTCAATTTTGTCTTCAAATTCAAGAGTCATTCAATGGTGAATAAGTTTTCTAATAGAGGACCAATTTGAATATAAAATCAATATTTGAGAGAATATATGAATAAGAATGGTTGAGAGATCAAATTAAAAATTAATCTAATTATTAATTAAATATTGGTATGAAAAAATTTAGAGGTAGATTAAGCAGGCTGAGTCTCTTTTGACTTTTTAAAACCATCTTACAGATCTTCATTCATGAAATATGTTGGGTCAAGATGAACATATAGTACGTATAAGGAAAAATATAATATTTTTGAGAAAAAAATGTAATATTTTTAAATCAAAATATAATATTTAAGAGTTTTGAATAACTATTTATTATAAGATAAAGCGTATTACTAATCAAGGATAAATTCATTGATTGTTACTTATGAGAAAAAGTTTACGATCATAAAGAAAAATATTATACTTTTGATTAAACATGTAATATTTTTAGATAAAAATGTGATCGATATTATGTGATGAAGAATTACTTTAAAAAAGATAAAAATATAATACTTATAAAAAATTCAAATTATCTTAAGAGTGAAGATATATGTGAGACGGTCTCATCAAAATTTTATAAAATGTATCATTTTTTTAAATACTATTAACTCTATTAAAATGTAGTATGTCTGTCCTAATTGTCAAATTATATCAATCTTACTCTTAGTTACTCGTAAAGTCGTAATTGACAATTTTAGAAGGATTAGAGTATCATTTCGTCAAAATACTTAATACAACGCCGATTCCTCACCTCAAACCCAGCCTGCCGGAGTTTCCTTCCCTTGCAACTCTTTCTCCCTCTTCGGTCCGATCAGTCGCTTGAAGGTCTTCACAGGTCCGCCGCTTTCTCCTTCTTCAAATCGGAGCTAAATTCGCTGTTTATTTTTCGAATTAAACTCCTAATAGATCAACATTATAAAACTCGCTGATCTCGTATGAATTTCGGTTACGTTTTCTTTTAGATTGATTCTAGATTATGTTATAAGTATCTTCCCAACAAGTAGTGGTCTCTAATTCATATCTGGATTGCGGAAGAAGCAGTGATTTCTTTTCAGATTACACTACTTTTTAGACTGGCAATTTGTCGTAGGGTCAATGCAATTGTAGGGGATTCAAGGTTAAGATTGGTGGTAAATTACACTTACCAGGAAGTTGGCCTGGGTTTGAGTCCCACCTCATTTACCCATATGTACCAAAAAAATTTCTACGGAAGAATTTTGGCTGCTATGTAGACACTGCAAAGTTAAAAAGTCATTTTTAAAATTTTTTTTTTAGACTAAAGAAACTAAATTTACAGATTTGGACAAAGAGAGGGCCAATGGAGACAGAGATTAAAGAATTACTTAGTGATCTTGAATCACTCAAGAAAATGCTGTCTGATCCTACTCATTGCCAATTGGTTGATAAGGTAATTGCATACCTAGATGTGTCATATTCTTGTGTTTTTATGCTTACATATAAATTGGGAAAACACATGACTGAAACACATTGATCAAGACCAATTTTATATACAGAAATGCATAATTAATTAAATTAAGGTTTGGAATTATTTGTTTTTTGGGTTCCTTCTTTTAGATTCAATTGCGTGCTGAGCATCTCTCAGCCCTAACAAAGTCAGGACCTCTACGACGCTCAAAAGTCAAGGTAATTGTGTTTTCAGATTCTAAATTTGCATCATCACTTAAATGAGTGGCTTCCTAAGTTAACATTTTGATTTTTTTCCTGGTTACAGGACATGAGTACTGAGGTGGTTGATAGCAATCCATACAGCAGGCTTATGGCACTTCAGAGGATGGGCATTGTGGAAAATTATGAAAGAATACGAGAGTTCTCTGTTGCCATAGTTGTCTGTACTTTGATCTCTTCCCTTTTATATTTTAAACATATAGTTTTTAGTTTTTTCCTTTTTGCCCAAGTGACTGATAAAATATATACGCAAAAAATGTGTTTAAGATATATATGGTAGACACACACACAAGATATATACTCTTCAGCTTTCTCCAACGTTGTTGCCCAAGTGACTGATAAAAGAAACAGAAGCATACCTTTTTGCATGAGTGTTTCACAACAAGCTTATTCACTTCACATTTTACCCTTACTAGTGTTTAGAATAGGAGTGGATTATTTCACTTTCATTATCTAATTTCTATCTAATGTCATTGCAACTTGCTATAGTTGTATTCCAGACAAATCAAGTGATGTGTGTATTTCCCAAATGCTCATTCATCTTAACATTCTGTGAGTCTGTGATGTTACTTTTGCTTTCTAAGTGCCATGCTCATTTAAGTTTATTATTAGCTACTCCAATAATGTGTCAGAAATTAAATAAATGTGATGAGATTTATAAATGGTTGTAAGCCTACTTTCTCTTTTTAACTCAAACATCTTCTACAATTGCAGTACCGGTTGTTATTGCCACAAATTACATTGAAATGTTCATACTATATTCTTCATGAAATTTTGAACAGGGCATAGGTGGTGTAGGCAGTGTTGCAGCTGAGATGCTAACAAGGTGTGGCATTGGTCGCCTTTTATTGTATGATTATGACAAAGTGGAGTTAGCTAACATGAATAGGCTATTTTTTCGTCCGGAGCAGGTGTTGTTTAAGACAATATTCTCAATTTTTGTTCTCCAATCTTAAATTATACTTGTTTACAGTAATTAAAAATTGTACTATGTATATATTTACAACCTGCATACTGTATTTGGATGCTATGCTTTTTCTTGCTATCCAAAGCTTTTGTCATTGCCTAGTATATGATAAGTTGTGTCTCGAAGTTGTTACTAAAATGAAGGACATCTGCCTAATCTAGTTCCATACTATTTGCATTGTTTCCAGGTTGGTATGACAAAGACAGATGCTGCTGTTCAAACCCTTGCTGAAATAAATCCGGATGTTGTGCTTGAGGTAAGGATTAAAGATTAGCATTTTCATGTTTTCTGTTTTAGGCTACTTCCTCATACAGTCATACCCACTTCAGAGAGTGAAAGAACATTTAAGTTGATATGTACTCTTATTTTATTTTGTGGTTGTGTTTGTTGAATGTCTTTTAATAAGTGTTGCTTGTTTGTACCACCCACATTTAGCCTGCAAGATGTGGGGTGTTGCTTTGATATCTAATGTTGTGTGTAATTTTCCTTGATAGTAATCTTTGAACTGCTCAATTGAACTTGTAGTTCTAAAGTCTGTAGTTTCCCATAGTTATCAGATTCATCTAACTAATTTTTTATTTCAGAGCTATACATTGAATATCACAACAGTTGATGGTTTTGAGACGTTCATGTCAAACCTCCAGAATAAGTCATTCTGCCCAAATAAAGAAGGTAGTGGGGTAGATCTTGTTTTAAGCTGTGTTGATAATTATGAAGCAAGGATGGTAGTAAATCAGGTATGACAAGTATCTGCTAAAGACCTTTCAAGTGCACACAAAAGAATTTGTTCAATACTTCAATGTACTCAATATTGAGGGATTTTTCTTCGTCTTAGTTGGTCCTCTTTTATGTCTAAATTTGCATAGCTAAGTCAATTCTTGGTCTAACAGGCATGCAATGAATTAAACCAGATTTGGATGGAATCTGGTAAGTCATTTGTTTTCTTCTGTTTTTTTTTTATTTTTTAGGTTATTATTAATATTTATTATTATTAAAACTTTTTGCTTGTCTTTTAAAATACTATTTCATGTTTATGGGTGTCTAATTAATTTAGATGAGAAAAAAGCTACAGCTTGTGCTTATAAATGATGGAATAACTGTCTAAAGATGAGAAGTTAGAGGAAACTGCTCCTGCTTATAAATGATGGAATATATGTCTAAAGATGATAAGTTAGAATACTACTCCTGCTTATAAATGATGGAATGCACATGTAAAATGAAAAGAGAAGCTGGAGCATGCATGAGGTGGTATAGCTTAGTAATTCCATACAGAAACCAGGTATTCAACCTGGTATCTCTTATGCCTACAATAGTTGCAGAGGGAAGATGCAATAATGAGATGAGTCAAGTTGAGTGGGTTGAACCCTTCTTTGACTCAGCTCCACTTGAGTCCTGGGTCATTCTCAGGCTAAACTGACTCATTGCAAGGCTCTGGAACTGGGAACTTGATACTCTTGAGTCTTTTTTAGATGTTATTACCTTGTAATCATATGTGATTCTCTTTTACGAAATTTAATCGAGGTAATTTTCTGGCAGGTGTATCTGAAAATGCTGTCTCAGGTCACATACAATTGTTGATTCCTGGTGAAACTGCCTGCTTTGCTTGTGTGCCTCCCTTGGTAAGATTCAGTTCTCAATTGAATTGCTGCAATTGCCTCGTTTCTTTGCTGGAAATTTTATAATCGAGAAATATTTGGTCATGGTTTTGAAAAATGCTTGTAAAGTATACTGAAAGAGATGTGGTCCAACCCACTAAAGCAATGTTTGTATAAACAAGTAATGATGAAGAAGTTTGGGATAGGTCTAGTGCCATAGTGATCATTTGTTGATCATGAGGTCATGGTTTCAAATCCTAGAAACCTCCTCCCTGGAAACAGAGGTAACTTTGCCTACATTTTCTTTCCACAGACCTTGTATGATGTTAGTGCCTTGTGCACTGGTGTGACATTTATAAAGCTAGTAAATGATATCAAGGGTGTTTTCTTCTGTCAGTCCTAGTGTTGCATGCACTCGAAGAGTTTCTCTTAAAATCTTGGGTGATAATTTGAATTCTTTACTTGTTAGGTTGTAGCATCTGGAATTGATGAACGCACTCTCAAGCGTGAAGGTGTGTGTGCTGCCTCTTTGCCTACTACCATGGTAAGTTTTCTGCGTCTTCATTAACTTCTTATTTCATGACCCTGGACTTCTTGTTTCATAAGTACCATGGTAAGTTTTCTGTGTCTTCATTAACTTCTTGTTTCATGAGCCTCAACTTTTACCTAGTACATAAAATTCCTGTGTCAAATTGATGATGTTATGAATCTTGTGTATGACTAATGAACTTGATAAATTTGACTTGGGATTGAGTTAAATTTAAATTCCTAAATTGATGAATCTCTCCATGAGGCTCAGATAGATGTGTTTAATATGCTCTTCAGCACTTCTGCCAACCCTTTCCCCTAGTTTAATACATTTCATCTTAACTGACTTTGGTAGGGAGTTGTTGCGGGGCTTTTGGTTCAGAACACACTGAAGTACTTGTTAAAGTTTGGACACGTGTCCCCATATCTGGTAACTTTTTTCCCTAACAGCCTTCCCATACACACACTTATGCACTTGCTGTGATTAGTGTTTAAAATACACACGCACATGCACATGTTTGGCTACTGTTTGGACTTGGGATGTTGAAGTGATTAAAGTAAAAGTTATCACTGAGTGTTTAACTTCCCTTCTTGACCCTGGGTTGATTTCAGGGATACAATGCTCTGAAAGATTATTTTCCAACAATGGAGATGAAGCCAAATACTCAATGCTCAAATGCAGCTTGTTTGGAGCGACAAGTATAATCACTTTGACCTTAGTCTACAGATCATTCAGCTTAGCTTGGATATTTTGACTAAAAATTCTTTCAAACTGCAGAGGGAATACATTCTTGCAAAGCCTGCCAGGGATGCTGCTGCAAAAGCAAAGATGGAGGAAGCATCACAAGTAACAGAGGTCGCCATTCATGATGATAATGAATGGAATATAAGGTAATGTCTCGGACTATTTATTTGAAATTCTTTTCTTGGATGGAGAACTCTCTCGTGAAAATGTAGACAACAGATTTATCTTAGTATTCAAGACTCAAGGCAGATGATACTTTTAATTTACCATGGAAGTTTTTTAATCATTACAACATTTGAAGATGAATTGAAACTAAGACCGTTGTTATATGATGCCCTACAGTGTACTTGATGACAGTGAGCCAGATAGTGCAATTGCCAATAGTTCAGGTAATCTTTACAAATTGATCAGCATCAGATCTGTTATATATTAACTTGGTGCTTTATCTAAACATTCATTTCAGTTGTCATCGATTCTCATCATTCACTTATCTTTTCCGCTTCAGGTGTACTCCCAGAAGGGCTCGTTCATGAGCTGCCAACTGCAGATGAATTTCCGAAAATTCCTCCTTCTGAGACCACTTGTCCCGTGGATGACCTTGAAGAACTTAGAAAGCAACTCGATGCCCTTAATGCCGACTAATCTGGACTTTGAATGTACTGGATATTTGTAGCTGTGCTAGACTTCCACCATTTCTAAAGAGCAAAAAGACTTTTTTCAGTTGACTTCATAGATTGAGTTTCTGAGTATAGAGGGAACCAGAAAGAGCAGGGAAGAAAATAACTTCCCTTTGTTAGTGTTATTTTCGATGGAACCACAAAAGAGTTTTGGCCTTTTAACTTGCAGCTAATCTGTGGATTTTGAACTTGTTGTAAGCACAAATTCTGGTTTTGTTATCTAGTCTTTTTTTTTTTTTTTTTTTTTTTTTTTTTTTTTTTTTTTTTAAGTTATATATGGCATGAGTAAGAAACTCAGAATGAACATAAAGTTAAAGAGTTATTAGAGAAAATTTTATCATGGATTAAGTGCATGTTGCATCATGGATACAAGTACATAAAAAATTAGTGTAGGTTCATAAAAATGACACTAATTGATCAATTATCACTTAAATATATTATTAGGGTAGGTTCATGAATGGATATTATAGGAATTATTGAGATTGTCTTATAATGGACATACATACCAATAAAGCATTAGAGAAATTCATAATGACAAGATGCTTCGTAAAGTTAGTTTTAAAAATGAATTAGGATTGAACATAATTAAAGCTAGAAATGAAAGGATTCTTGATGTGTTAGTACGTAGTCGAATGATTATGATATTTATAGACTTGTACTTGACTTGATATTAATGTTCGTTGTTGTTGGGAATGTTGATTCAGTATCAAAGAAATTTAAGCTTGCTTCACCACTAGACAATAACGAAAAAATGTTTTGAAGTACATGAAGGCATTATGCGATTATGCCAAATACATTGATACAATCAAAAAAATTAACATTTGGTTACTTGTTCCTATTAAATGGAGTAACCATGAAAAATAGTTAAGTTGTAAGTCATTACTACTTTCACTTTAAAAAGACTGAATTTGTGGCGTCTTCGAGACCATGATTCATGACCTTTAAGCTCTAATACTTTGAATAACTCTTACTATCTTGAGCTTTGTTGTGATGATACTTTACTGCTTTCTTTTTTTTTTTTTTTTTTTTTGGTGTCAACCACACATTGTGGTCCGGGTCTTTCTCTGTTCGTTTAACGGTCTAGGTCCACTCAGTTCGCTCCGAGAGACACAGAAGCTGGCCCAAAAAAGATCGTCACTTGTGAAAATCGAACCCAGATTATCCCGAAATTCTCCCCCACAAAGAGGCTTTACTGCTTTCTTGAGAAGTCTTAATGTAAGGATTAAGGAAGTCTTGTTGCAACCTTAGTGGTTGATCATTAGCTAGCTGCTTAAAAGGTTACATTATGCATCATATATCAAAATTTAAATATAATTACACTTTATTCCTGACACTACCAAAACATACAAACCCATCTCTTTTTAAAAATTATATACTAAAAACATGCATAAAACTCAAAAGAGTAACTCTTCTAAAAACAAATTAAACTATATATGACCTGATTGATAAAATTAATAAATTTATATCAAACTTAAAATAACATTCGCAAGTACACTATACCAAAATAGTACTAAATTAAAGCTTCGGGTAATAATGTCATCTCTGAACACATGTATAAAACTAACCATTTATCGTATAAATCTCCAATAAGATGTTGATTCTCTCACAAGAATAACACCAAAGTATGGCCCAGAACAACTTACGAAAATAATGAGAGAAACAATTCTTCTTTTGGCTCTCAAAACAATGGAAGAAAACAAAAATTGGTCTGTTCAAAATTAAAAAAATAATGAAGATAATATATCAATAATATGATAAGATCATCCTAAGCATTTCATATTCGTTTTATAATATATAAATATAAATATAAATAAATCAATAAATAAATAATATATATATATATATATATATATATATATATATATATATATATATATATATATATATATATATATATATATATATATATATATATATATATATATAGAGAGAGAGAGAGAGTAGAGTTCAGGTGCGGCCTTAGTCTCCTGTGCCGTCATGCGGATATATTAGAACCATAGGATGAGCTGAGATCAAACTGCTGGAAATCAATGAAGAAGATAAATTACGTGGTTGGAATTTCGTAATTTCTTGCACCATGTATATTTCGACGGTGCATTACGTGCTAGTGTGTGGGGCATTTTTAATTACTCTGTGGTGCATTATATTTTTGAGTGATTAATGGTGCATTGATTTGTATTACATTACTCAAACCCGTCGACGGTTCAATAGACCCGTTAATGGGTGCTATTGTGTGGTGCATATTTGAGTGCTCTGTGGTGCATTTTTTAGTGCTCTATGGTGCATTTTTGAGTGATTAATAGTGCATTGTTTTGTATTACATCAACGGGGGTGTCAAACCTTTCGACGGGTTCAATAGACCCGTCAACGAGGTGTATTACGTGCTAGTATGTGATGTATTTTTGAGTGTTGTGTGGTGCATTTTCAAGTGATACATGGTGCATTTAGATTGTCCCGCGCCTTTGGATGTAAATGATCAAACGATGCATATTAGACCACAGGACCGCATGGCATATGATAGCGCATTTCTCTCTCTCTCTCTCTCTCTCTCTCTCTATATATATATATATATATATATATATATATATATATATATATATATATATATATATATATATATATATTTCAACTGCAATATATAACAAGAAAATGAAAAAAAAAAAAAGTAAATGTAATATATGAGTCATTTGCAAAAGGTATAGAATTATTTTGCAATGAAAAATGATAAACATTATTCACACAATTTACAACAGAAATTATATATCAGATCAGCTCCTTAATTAACCTCACATATATACTACATATTATTATACCCTAGTGATGCATAGTCTTCATACATTATTCCCTCCTGCTGAGGAGGAGGAGGAAGCAGTGGAGGATCAACCCAAGAATTTGTATCAAACTCAGTGTTCCACCATTCCAACCTCTCCTTCGATCCCTCCATAACCTGTTTGAAACAGTAGTCGAAATCTGAAATCTGATGATTCTCGCCGCCATTGATGAGAAGACTGTCAATCTCAGACTGGGTAAACCCCGGAATAGCCGCCTGAATTTCTCCACTATTATTATTCTCCTGCCCCAAACTCGACGACCCATCATTATTATTCATGCAACTTTCCAGTTCATTCATCTTGCTACTGTACTCTGGTTGGGCTGCTAACATGCGCATCTGCTCCTGTTCATTCATTGGCTCATCAGCCATTTTTGGTTGAAAGGGGGTGATCTTGTTACCAGGCCAAAGGGCTTGTGGGTTGTTGTTATTGTAGAGAGAGAAAGGGTTTTGAAGGCCTTGAAGCTGCATGTGGAGTTGAAGCCTTTCAAGAGCTGAGTTGCTTAGGTTTTGCAGGAATGGATTCTCTTCAGAAACTCCATTTGTTTCCTTATTATCGGCTTCTTGATGATGGCCTGCTAGCAGTAATCTGTTCATCTGTGACTGTTTTCGCTTTCCCAGCAGCTTCTTCTTCAGCCTTGTGTTCCAGTAGTTCTTGATGTCGTTATCTGTTCTTCCTGGCAATTGTGCAGCTATTATAGACCACCTAGGGTTTCAAAACATGAAAGGGGAAAAGTTAGATCGAAGTGCGTTTAGTAACTGGAGAAATGAAAAATATGAAAATGAGGGTTTTTGAATTCAAAAGAAAGACCTCGAAAAGTGTTCAAACTCAAGCCCGACCTAGTTCTATGGGGTTTTATAATTTGAACATTATATTATTATATTATGATCAAAACGATGATACAGTGGAGACAACCCAAGTTGATCTAGATGTTAGCTTATAATTACAAAGTTACAAGTTCAATCGACTCTTTGTAGGAACGACCCATTCACCTTATTGGCCTTCTTATTGGTTTGAGCCGGTCAGAGGAAACCTAGGCAGTTCGACTCCCAACAAGAGTGGCCAATTGGCTTTCTTGATTTGGGTCGATCAGTCATGAGAAACCTAGGCAGTTTGACTCCCAACAAGAGTGGTAAATTGGCTTTCTTGGTTTGTGTCGATCGGCCATGGGCAACCTAGGCAGTTCGACTCCCAATAAGAGTGGCCAATTGACTTTCTTGGTTTGAGTCAATCAGTCATGAATAACCTAAGCTAGTTTACTTCCTTGTGTTCCTTTTGTCGACTAGGGTAGTGGCCGTGGGTTTCCCCTAGTCACCCAAAAGGATGATATGCATATACAGTGTAAGAATTTCAGCTTTTGCAAGGAATATTAAGGATCAAGAAAGGCCACAAAGAAAGATCTAGAATTCATTGAAACAATATATGTATGTATATATGCATATACAGATGTGATCTTGGAAGTGATGATGAAGTTAATAATTCCCTAATTAATCAGAAGAATCAGAAAACAAGAGCTAGAGGACAACTACTTCTAGGTTTTTGACACAAAATATTTTTTCTTTTAATGTTGAGATAGAGAGGTGAGGTGAGGGACAAACTGACCTGCTGCCAATACTAATGTAGAGGCTGCAGATGATGTTGTCTTCTTCTTCAGTGAAACCACCATGCTTTATATTAGGCCTCAAATAATTCAACCATCTTAGCCTGCAACTCTTTCCACATCTCTTTAACCCTACAAACAATCAAACAAAAACTTTAATTTTCTTCACAAGAAAGTAAAAAAACAGTACAGAATCGAATCGAATCAGATCGGGAGATAGATATATATTTATACCAATTTTCTGAGGAAGAGCAATCCAATTGTTACCAGTGCCTTGCTTCTCAATATAAGCCTTTAGTTTAGCATCTTCTTCAGGAGACCATGGACCCTTCTTCACGCTAGCTTTATCACAGCATGGAGCTCTGCCCATCCTTTCTGGACTTTTTCTCTTAGCTTGGTGTACTTTCTGTGTTGATGATCAATCTTTGTTCTTGAAAAGTTAGCTGTCTCTGATTGTTGGTGAGAAATGTATGAAGAGAAGACCTGGTTTTATAGGTAGTAATGGCTACGTGATGTGATACTTTTTAAACCCCTAAGAATATAATAAGCCTATAAATATATATTTCTCATTTCTTTGCCATGATTTGATGAGCCTGTTCTTATTCTATACGATACAACTAATAACTATTTGGATGTGGATGAGTTCTATCCTATTAAAAAGAAACACATTCTTAAATTATAAGTAGTAGGATTTGAATACATACTCAGCTTTATTATCTCATTATATTTGCATAACAGTCAGCGTCATGAACGCGTGACTACCCTGTTCTAATACCAATTATCGTTATTAATGTTGGGAGACGGCTCGGAGAGTCGAATCCAGCATCCTGCCATCGAAACGTGGGGTTGACTGCTATCCAAGTATAAGGAAATAAAGTTGTCTTCGCTACTAGTTATAGTAGCTTTTGGTGTAGTGGTAAGTGTTTGATCCTGACAGGTCAAGGGTGCTGGGGGATTGTTGGGACTTGGGCGGCGGCTCAGTGAGGCGAGTCCACCATCCTGCCATCGAAACGTGGCACTGACTGCTATCCACGTATAAGGAAATAAAATTACATCTTTGCTAGTAGCTATAGCTTTTGGTGTAATGGTAAGCTTTTAATCCCAACAATTCAAACTTTTACCATTATACCAAAAGTTATAATTGTATAGCAATTAGTGTCACGTTCAATACAAGGATGTTAGACTTAACCCTTCAAGTTGATGCCCAATAATAAACTTTTTTTGCATTGAGTATGAGTAGATTTCACTTCTTATCTTAAAACTACTATATATGTATTATGGATGATGTTATATTTGCTATCTATGATCTATCTCCACAACTCCTCACAGTAGTAAAGATTGTGCCCCTCCCTTGTTGACAAATACATTTGGATTAGTTTCACTTCATTAAAAGATTATATTAAAAGACTAAGTCTCAATTATGTTACTACATGACAATATGCACTGCACAAATTGTCAAATGTGATATTAAAATCAGTAGCCTTTTTTTTTTTTGGGTGTGTCCCATTTAATTATTGATGAAGAGGGAAAGATAGAGCTAAAATTATGAAGATCATAAGCCTCCATTCATCCTCTTTGTTTGTCGCCGACCGCGCCTCGAATTGTTCGATTCTTGCCCTACTTTCTTTAGGCCTAGATGGATATACATTATACCTTCCCTGCTTCACATTTCATTTAAAATTAAAACCTTATTTTTTTTTTTTTTATAATACCATTAGTACAAAAACAATCACTTTTGTAAAGGACATTTTGCTGTACAACATATGCATATACTGTCGACCGTCCATTGTGAAAGGGACTCAGATTGTCTGGACAATCTATGTGCGTTCCTAGTCAGGAACGGACACAGATTGTTATTTTTACAGGTCGATATAAATTTTGTTAATATTGTGAAGTGTAAACTTTATATATAATAATGTTTTCAACAATGTCGACAAGTATAATTTCAAGAACCAAACCTTAGTCTTGGCCCACGAGTGGACTTGTGTGTTGTGTATACAACTGCCTCTACACAATGTTCAAATGAACATCATTTTTACTGTAGGCCTGAGGAGGAAGTTCGTCAACCGTTATATGGAGGAGCATTATGGTCCACACGGCTGTGTGAATCGTAGTGATATGTTACAAATATGTATATTTTAAATGAACTTATTGTAGTACAATTAAAATTGTACTGTAGTGTTGCTATAGTATTGAATTTATTGTATCTATAAAATAAAACTGAATAGCAAAGCTTAAATAAATATGTATATTTTTAAATGAACTTGTAGTAAAATTAAAATGATATTTTAGTGTTGCTAAAATGAACATATTGTATGTATAAATATGTATATAGTCACATTAACGCATTTTGAAATTAAAGTAAAATTTTAGTGTTGCTATAATGAACCTATTATGTGTATAAAATGAAATTGGATAGCAAAAAGATGAAGTGTAATAAAAATGATACTTCATCATATCGTTACTAAAATGAAACTAGAGTGTATGAAAAATGAAACTAAAACAAAGTTGTTGAGCATATCTAAAAACATAATAAGTGTCAATACAAGTTATATCCTTGATTTTTGTCCCTTTTTTATATGCTAATAAATATATACATTTTGTTTTAATTGTTGTACATTCATTTGCATTGGACAAAATCACCCTTACACCGTTATAACACCGTTAGTTTTTAATATATCTACCAATCTTACCATACACCTACATCTATCATATCTTTTTCCTATTTTTAATTATCATTTTATTAAAATTATCATATAACAATTAATTTAATTATAAATTATATTTTAATTAAATATTTATATGAATGTTAAATTAAATTATATATATATATATATATATATATATATATATATATATAATATGTATATATATTATTTGTGTATCCATATCAATATATCATATATGTGAGTGTCGGCTTAGTATTATTTGTAAATTATTATTATATAAAAATATAATTTATTTATTTTTGTTTTGATCACTATATTATTCAAATATATGATAATTCAAAAGTATCATCACTTTAAGAAATTGCAAAATATAATTTTAACTAGTTTTTTAAATTTTGTTACTTACAAATATTTTAATATTGGGCATAAGTTTTCGCGCATCGCGCGTACAAAATGCTAGTATAATATATAAACATAAATTTGCAATCCAACTATTAGCTTTTAGTAATACATGCACCAATTTGGTATCAGAGCCAATTCAACCACATGCCAAAGGTCGTGAGTTTAAATTTCCGCGTCACTCGATAAAAAAGAGACTATATGGTCCACGTGTTGCTTGGAGTCTATCAAAAAGTAATCAAGTAATCGGCCCGCACATGTGAGGGGATGTGTTGAGCATATATATATAATATATAAATATAAATGTGCAATCCAACTATTAGTTGAGATGGGGCACATACTTAAATTGAGCTCATACCATGGTCCACGTTGCGTTCATGCTACTACGTACATGGATCATGGTCCACATTAAAACTTGCTGGGAAGTTGGTTACATTCTCCAAGCACTAAAATAAAATTTTCAAGTGCTAATTCTAACATGTATAATTTGGCTGAAACAAATACGGAGTATTATTCTATTTCACAACTTAACACTCTTTTATACGTGTGTCTCATCAAGATTATAAATCTTTTATTTTTTATATACTTTTTTTCAATAAACAAATTATTATCATAATTGGGTTAAAAATAAATTTTAAATAAATAAAGAAGGTAAGCATAATGCCGCGATCCGGCCGTGTTTTGAGGTTAGCCAATTTGAACCAATTGGAAATTGATTGAGATGAACTATGGTCCACGGTTAAAATAAAAACAAAAAATGAAGAAAGAAAAGAAAAACTTGGCTTGTAAGTTGGTTCAATTTGAGAATAGTGTGTTATTGGCAATCCACTTTATTTGTTGGGATTAGGTAGATACAGATATTCCACTGACAACTTGGTTTTCCCCGAAATGAAGTTTACATGCATGATTTTGTTTTCTTCTCTCTTCCCCCCCCCCCCCCCCCCCCCTTTAATGATACAAAAAATTTTGGTATTTAAAGTTTAAGACTTACCACAAGTCTTACAACGACTTACAGTAAACTTTAACATACCAAAACTACAAAAGACTAAGTTGGTAACGTTTAAAACAATTGAAGGACTAAATTTCTTAAAATTGACAATTGGGATTTAAATTGCATAACAAACAATAATTAAAAGATTAAAAGTGTGATTTCTCCTTACACAACGAAAGATGTTTATGGTTTATCTAAGAGACTCACATAATTAGGTGATTAGGCACGAATAGCGGCTAGTAATATATATCAAGAAGTAGTTATTTAGCTCACACCGGCTTAACTCACTGGTTCAGTAGGCAGTATTTGAGAGAAAAGATTAAAGGTCAGACATCAGCAGCGGCAGTGTGAGATTATGTTCAAAGTGGGCAGATCTTCTGTATGCACCGGCATTTGACCATGTCTGTTGAGTCATTGAGTCACCGCAATTTATATCACCCCAAATGCTTTATCGGGGCAGAGTGTGAGGACCCTTGGGGTTGAGGATTCAACCTTTTGAGAGAAGAAGTAACTATTTATGAGTGATAAATGTTAGGGTATACAACATGATTCTTTAACAAAATTGGATCTCATTTGACCCACAATGATTTCATTGTAATTAGAGCATAATTTTTTTTTTTAAAGAGAGAATTAGAGCATAAATATATTACTTTAAATAAAAAGTTTCAAGTTTAATTCTCCTTCCTTTTAAATGTACTTTTTATAATGGTTAGAAGAGTGGAAAAATGATCCCCCATATTCTATTTCTGTCTCCTAACAAGGAATAGTGAGTGAATTCCATTTTTGATCCTATTGTTATAGGGGACATTCCAATTTTAGTGCACCATAATTATTTTTGTCACATTGAGTCCATTATTATTAAAAGTGTTCCAATTTTAGTCCACGAAAAATTTTAAAGTGGACTAAAATTGGAACACTTTTAATAATAGTGGACGCAATGTGACAAAAATAATTATGGTGGACTAAAATTGAAAAAGCACTTATAACAATAGGACCAAAAATGAAATTCACACAGGAATAATAAAAATAAAACAAAAAAAATGCATTTTTTTGAGGTGATAATTGTAACTTTCTGATACAAGAATCATGTTTCACTCATTTGATCACTCCTTTCAAAAAAAATGCAATTTTAATCATTCAATTGTTACTTCTATTAATGAAATTTAGGAATTGTCTTTCAATTTATTTTAACAATATGATCCCTAGTTGTTAGGTCTCTCACATAATCAAAGTCAATACCAATATTCCTATTAAAGTTTTATGGATTTTTTTTTTAATTTTTACATTTCTCTCATTCTTTTCAAGGTTCTGGTATATTACTAATGTCCTCTGCACATTTTATTTCCAAGAAACACAACAAAACTTCTTTTTAAAGTTTTATACCATTGAGCTCTTCCTCTGATTTGTTATTAGGGCTTGAAGACTATTTTTGAACAAATTAAAAGACAGATTATACATTTCAATATGATAAACAATTGAAGAGGCAAAAGCGAATTAATATTTTTTCAAAAAAATAATTTCCTATTACATCTTGACCCTTCAATTAAGTAAAAAAAATTTGCAACTTGTTAACTCGCTAATTACGGCATCACAGGACTAATTGCCACAGGTTGTATCATAAAGAATGGAAAATATATTAAAAATACAAAAGTAAGAAAAAAACAAAAAAGACTAAGAATTAATCCAAATATTTAATTTATTAAATTAATAGAGTGCTTTTACAGAGAAACACCCATTCATTGACCTTGGTCCCAACTAAAATATTTTTGTAATGAAATATGGCATATAATAAGAAGAAGAAATAGGTCCAGAACCGCACTTGCCTATTAGTAACAAGGAGAAAACTATCAAAGTTCAAAAAGGTGTTAGTTTTTTTAATGAGCAAATGGACTCAGATCTTTAGGAAGAAGAAAACATGTTTCTGTTTGTCTTTCTCTACCAATGAGTATCTCTCTCTCTCTCTCTTTCTCTCTCTCCATTGACAATGGGTTTCATGCATCATCAAGAAGACCAACCTGCGATTTCTTTTATATTTTAGCAGAAATATTCTTGATAAGAAGATAAGGGCTCATAATTATTGGCTAAGTATCAATATAATAGGGTGTGTATGGCCCCAACTTATTGACTTCCAGAATCTTTTTTTTCTTTTTCAATATATATATATATATATATATATATATATATATATATATATATATATATATATATATATATATATATAAAAGTTAATTTGATCCAGAAAGTTTAATTATAGGCTGGCATATGCACAAATTCTATTTCATTTTTAGACATGATTTTTTTTGGGTGTAGTCAGGGGTTTCCACCGTCGAGCATAATGACTAATCCCCTCGTCGAATTATAAGCACTTCTAACGGGTGGGACTTATTTTTTCTTAGACATGATAACAATTGTTATTATGTGTGTGCAATCATGTAATGTTTTTTTTAAGGTATTGAACTATTGATAGACACAGATACTTTTTGGATAAAGTACAACTTAGTGTGATTATTAGCTTGGTTGATAATTAAAGTATTGTAAAGAATCAGCATTGATAGTATTCAATACGACTTAAATTCTATGGTACTTTATTTAAAAGATAGAAACCACCTTAATTAGAAATTTTCATATGTTTCACCATGCATGGTGTCTAGCACTAACTTTTAGGGAAGAGAGAAGGAGAAATGGTCGAGTACATAAGGAATGTGAACAAGTGTGGTTTGGATTTAAAAATTTCCCATAAAGTAGAAAAACTTTTGTAGTTGACAATGAGAAAAAAGAAAAAAAAAAAAGTAGATAAATTGTGTGGTTGAGGATGAGTTAAAAATTGGCTCAAATTGTTTTGTCAAATGAAATGTAAATTTTGTTTGTCAAACTTTCAAATTTAGGGCCTCCATCAACAAAATAGATTAAATGACGTTAAATACAAGAACATTTTGGTCTATTCAGTTTTAAGTGTTAAGTCTTTTTCTTTTATTTTTTGGTCCTAGATTTATATGTGTCATTCTATTTTTAGTCATTTTTATTTCTTCAAAACATCCTTGTTGATTCTAAGAGCATCCACACTAAGGGAAGAATGTGGGGAGCATGTCAGATTAAATCTCCTTGTTTAAATTCAAAGCTAATGTAGGAAAGATTTATTTGGGGAAGAATTCTCTGCTAATGTTAAAAATATTGTCAGGAAGACAAAATGAAGAAGAAAAGGTGTTGTGCGATATGCGCACAGCACCTGCCCATACGGGCGCGTGCTAGCGTGCAATGCACGCGCCCAAGGGCACGTCAGGCGCGCCTATAGGCGCGCCTGACACTAATACTTTTATATTTTTTTTTCAAAAATCAATTTTAATTTATTTTTGTTTTCTTTTTCTTTCTCCCCTTTCATCTTCTCTTTCCTAATCACTCTTACATTCTCCCTCCATTCTCCCCAACCATTGTGGATGCTCTAACATTAATGTAGCATGACCATTTTTAGTCCTTCGTCAAAAACTAATATGTTTAAATGACATTAAATTCACGTTATGAACAACTCAAAATTCTCTTTTTTCTTCTTGGTAATAGAACCACAAGTCTTGTAAATTTTAATAAAGTAGACTTATGCACTAGACTTAAGGTTTGCCATGAAGTAGACTTGTGGTTTTTTCAATTGCATTTTTTGTTAGATTTTGCAGTAGACTTATGTATTGGTAACAATTTTATTATCAAGAAGAAAAAAAAAAAGAATTTGAGTGGTTAATAATGCTATTTTTAAACATAACGCCATTTTTAATGCCATTTAAACATATATGTTGACAAATGACAAAAAATCATCATGTCACAATAATAAATTTTAAAAATTTAAATAAATAAAAAAAGCGAGGTCCCCCCTCTTTCTTCGTCTCCGGTTAGAGACGAAGAGAAGTGTCTTCGTCTCCGGCGGAGACGAAGGAGGGGGAAGGGGGTAGCATGAGACGAAAGACCTGTCTTACGCCCACCCCCCTCCTCCTCCTTCAGGAGACCAACCAGAAACAAAGGGGGAGGGGGGAAATTTTCAAAAGTTTATTATTAAAATTATTTAAAAATGTCAACTCATCATCCACGTAAGTAGGCAGCCTAATGAAATGTATAATAACCTTCTATCAGGTGAAATTACATATATTTGTAGTGTTTAGTGGTTTAATTGTGTTTTTTTTTTTTTGTTTAGTGACCTAATTACACTTTCAGGTTACGCTCAGTCGCCAATTTGGACCTTATTACTTAAAATAAAAAGTATTTATGAATATCATATTAGAGTTGATCTAATTAAAATAACAAATATTTATAAATATTATATTGATGGAGATGATATACAATTTATTCCAACAATTTTATATTTTATCATAGATATTTTTTTATCACTTTTTCACCCGCAATAAACAAAATTTCTGGCTCGTCCGTGCCTCAATCACGAACCATAAGCGGAGTCCTCCGGAGCCACACTTGCGTCGAGGGCCCTCTCACAGAACTAAATATGGAACAGAATATACCTAATACACGGATCAAATTAATATTAATCAAATTAACTTAAAATAAATAAAAACAAGAAAAGAAACTAACCAATCAACGTATTCCGTACGTTTCAATGTTTCACGACTAAAGATGCAGGAGCAAAGTCCATATAATTATCAAAAGTAGATCATAATTACGTTAGGTTGATCTTTAACTATAATATAATACATATAATACATATAATACACACACATCTATATAGTACGTGGCACAAGCCCATGAAGAGAATGAAATGCACGTCAAGAAAAAGGGAGGGAAAATAACACACACACACACACACACATATATATATATATATATACACACACACTTAGGTGATCTCAGCTTCGTTGGACTAATCTTAAATCCACAAGACCTCTCCTCTAGAGTCAGGTAAATTATTACGAGTTGTACAATTAGTCCATCAGTGAGACCCTAGTTTTCAAGTGCACACAAGAGATGCAATCCACACCGTTCATCATCATATTCTAGGTCTTTTTAAATTCATATTTCTAGTGGGATACGAATCCCACAATACTGCCATATAATTAAATCGTTACATCAAGTCAGGCCCTACACAAAGTTCAGGCCGGGGCAACATTAATTTTTTGTTTAGGCCAATAGCAATTTTTTTTAATCTAAACAGAGAAAGCTAGGAAGAAGAAGTTAAGGGTTGACAAAGATGCCCAAAACAAGCCAACATCATACATAGAAAAACCCCTTGATTAACAAGGATGCTTTTGCTGCAAACAACAATTATGAAGTGGTAATCTTAAATTAATTGAAAGTGTTACTATCTCCCATGCACTTTTTGCAAGAAACACACATTTGCTGAGATCATTTTGGGGTTATATTCCTCTAACTTATCTCTGCAATTGTCAACTCCCTCTCCTAACTAACCCATCACCTTTTGGCATCCTAGAAATTGACTTTGCCCTTAGCATCTAACCATTGTATCTGCGTTCTCATCTTCCGTGACTCTTCCTAGCTAGATAGTGCTCACATTTGACTTTGGCTTAGATGGAAGGTCGACTAGTCAAGTTTATATAGTCTCAGACTTATACAATTATATAATGAATTAGATTTAACTGTCTCATTTTTATACTCATCACCCAACAAAGTATTTTATATAAAAGTATCATCAAGCACAATACTTACTAATAAGACCATCTATATATATGTGTGATGATTGAGTACATAATATGAATTGAAGTGTGATGCTAGCCTAAAATTTTAACTCAAATAAGAATTCTCGAATATTAGTTTTGATTGTATAAGATGTAATATAAATAATATAATATAGATTTATGCACTTAAAAAGTACAGCCTACCAAACTTTATAGTGATTATGTGAAAAGGTATGAAGAATGACGAGCAATATAATGTAATGTGCTACATACCAACTTGAAAAAAGAGGTACGTAATTTGCACAGTACATCTTCACCAAACCAATTAAAATATTTAATTTTACTATGCCATAATATGCATTATCCACTCAATGATATAGCATCGATCTATCCTCCATGAATAAAATAGTGATTCTGTACAAAAATACTCTACACTCGTACGGCTACATCGAATCATATATATATATATATATATATATATATATATATATATATATATATATATGAATGTGTTCCCGTGCAGTTGGGTGTGTCAAGTGTGGTTGTGAGGTGATATGAGAGTCATTGATCTACTCCAGATCAATGTGTAGGATTAAAAAATTATAAAAAGAACGTGGTGGCAATTTGGTCATTTTGCATCTAGGTCAAATTTAAGGTGCGTGATTTTCCTTCTTAAGGTGCGTGATTTTTGTGTTGTGTATTTAAGATGCGTCATTTGTTGAAAATTTAAGTGTGTCCGTCTAAAGCTTTAGGTGCGTGATTTTCCTTCTTAAAGTGTGTGGTTTGTGTGTTTAAGGTGCATCAGTTGTTGAAAACTTAAGGTGCGTCGGCCTAAAGCTTTAGGTGTGTGGTTTTTCTTCTTAAGGTGCGATGTTTTCCTTTTTAAGGTGCGTGATTTTTGTTCTTAAGGTGTGTGATTTTTGTGTTGTGTGCTTAAGGTGCGTCAGTTGTTGAAAACTTAAGTACGTCAGTATAAAATTTTAGGTGCGTGATTTTCCTTCTTAAGGTGTGTGGTTTTTCTTCTTAAGGTGCATCAGTTGTTGAAACTTAAGGTGCATCGACCTAAAGCTTCAGATGCGTGGTTTTCCTTCTTAAGGTGCGTTGTTTTACTTCTTAAGGTGTGTTAGCTTAAAGCTTTAGATGTGTAGTTTTCCTTCTTAAGGTGCATTGTTCTCCTTGTTAAGGTGTTTTGTTTTCCTTCTTAAGGTGCGTTGTTTTTCTTCTTAATGTGCACCATTTTTATAGTTTTTTTCATTCAACAGTACAATGGACTTTTTCAATTTTGGTTCCTAAGTTCAAAATGATCTAATTCAAAAGAAAAAAAAAAAACATTGATGACAATATAATAACAAATTGTGGAGTTGTTATCTTTGGAGTAAACATGAAGAAGATGGATGCAGGAGGCACATTTTTTTATTTAAATTTTCATTGATTTGAACTGTTGATTTAGATCGATTTGATCAAACGGTTCAGATCTAGCCCCATTTTTCACTTGGGAGCATCTCCACACTAGAACTATATATATATATATATATGGTTTGGTTCTGGTACGGCAGCCTCTAGAGCCGTCAAAATAGACTTTTCCCGCCAACTCTACCCGCCCGTCACGTCGTAGGTAGGGGCTGGTTCATCGAATGTTCAACCTGCCAGCACCCAGCTTGGGTCATGGGCCCTGGCGGCCTGCGGGTTTAGCCCACACCCCCGCTACTATAAAAATACTAATAATAATAATAATAATAAAATTAAACTTCAGTCTGGGCACGTCAAACTTTGGGCTCAATTTTGGTATTGTTTTGCTCTGAATAAGAAAATACTTTGAACATAAAAGTTGTAGGGCACTCTGTTAGCTTCCATAACCACTTGAATCACCTTGATTGGACTTCATATGAAGGAGATATGGTCAAAACATTATCAACATGTTGTAGGACAAATTCCTCAGGGCGTGTCTGAATGTTATCATTTTCTGATATTAATACCATCCGGAACCTCTCAAAGTGTTCAACATTAAAATTGTATAGGACTTTTTTCTCTTTCCTTTGACACTTGAATCATCTCATTTGGACTACGTATGATGTAGATATAGTCACCAATAAATGGGCTTTTTAGCCCACCCTAGCGCTGGGGAAGGCTTTGGCCGGTCCTACCTCCACGGGACCGTTTTGACTGCTCTAGCAGCTTCCCCAAGTGCGAGCATGAAAACAAATTTAGACTATTGGATGAGCTCAGATTAACGGGTGCATGTGGCAGACACTGTGCACTTACATACACTTGGTCTGCATCATAAACCAATAATTTGTGCACCACAGACCAACACTTAGTGCACCACAAATGAGTGACGCATCATAGACCACTACTAAGTGCACCACGACTAGCACTTAGCGCACTATAAAGCAGCTCTTAGTGCACCACATAAATATACTTGGTGTAGGATTTTTTTAAAAATGTCACCACATTTTTCTCATTTTCATTGATTTTCAATCATTGATCTCAGTTCATCCAAGGACCCAGATTTGTTTGCATGGCGCACCTAAGGAGGCTGCCGCCCTTGATCCCTGTAATTTTTTTTTTAGTGCATTTTACATAACGTAAAATACACTTGGTAGTGTTTAAAAGTGCACATTCACACCTGAGAAATTTCTTCTTTTTTTTTTTTAATTAATATTATGTTAGATAACAAATATTATGAGTAATTTATTAGGGGAAGCCGGGAAGGTAACATTTGCCTAACTTCTAAAATGTCTTGTTTGCTGTGTATTGGAATCATAAAACATAAAACATTAAATAGAAAGGAAAGAGATTTTATGATTAAGAAATCTCGATCTACTTAAATATAGTTGTACTTGTCAATTTGAAAAGAAAATAGAAGTCAAATTAGGGGAGTAGTTATAGTTATTTTCTTATGGTTTGTTTGTTTTTTGACCAATAGAATGAGCACACTTAAGTTGTGATTATGATTTTTCAAATAGATGAATAGATTAATGTAATACAATTCCATGCAATATCTTATATGATAATAAGAATAAAGTACAACCAATTACAATAATACACTAAAACAGCAGGGTCTTATTATTATTATTATTATTATTATTATTATTATTATTATTATTATAAGAAAACAAAAAGAAAATGTAAACCCTACAATAATTTAATAAAAATGTTTGCTCCTTACATGTATTTAACAACGACTTCAGTTGTCATGTTCGAGAGTATGGAGTGAAACATCAAAATGTGTAATTAATATAATTCTTAGGTAGAATAAATAAATAAATAATATATAAATATACCCGTAAAGAATAAAACTCTCAATAAGTCCTAATTATAGTTTATTGAATGAAAAAGATGGATAAAAATCAACATTTTTTTTTTAGCAATTAAAGCATGATATGTCAGCTGTTAGGGTGTAATTGAGTTGAACCGAGCTAAGCTTGAATAGTCAAAGCTTGAAACTCAACTTAATTTAAAATATCAAAACTCAAACTTAACCGAGCTCTAACGCAACTCGACTCAAGTTCGAGCTCTTCGAGTTCGGCTCGAATATTTTTAATAAAGATTTTTATTTTTACACAAAAAGCTAAGTATACTAATAAATATTTTACAATCAAATATCATAACAAAACTCAATATTATACATCAATCATAGCTATTTTTTTAACCATATAAATATAAATATATAAATGTATGAGTTAAATTTGTGTTGATTAATTAGGCTCACGAACTGTTTGAATCACGTGCTAAGATATTTAAATTTGACTTGATTCGTTATTTGAAGTTGATCGAGTTCAGTTGAATAGTTATCGAATCAAACTCGAATTTTCATCAAAGCAAACCAAAGTAGATCACGAACATAAACCTTTCGGCGAACAATCCAAAACCTTTCGATTATTGACGTTAATTAAAGAATTGATTGAGATAAGAATGTGAATTTTGAGGGTTGACTTGTGATTAAAAACTCGATCCCGCGTATTAGGTAACAAATTTTTTGTACGGTTTCTAGAGAGAATGAGGATTAAGTCAGTAGTTGATGATAATGATGCTGTCATGGAATTTGACCGACCTCCATCTTCAATTCATTTCTTCAATATTCTTTGAAATTGGAAATAATTATATTATATGCATATATATATATATATATATATATATATATATATATATATATATATATATATATATATATATATATATATGCCCACCAAAGAAGAGAATTAAGTCAACCAGGTGTTGGACTCGTACACCTTCACTACCCTATTTTGTTCAGGTAGGTTTGGTGGGTGTGGGGCATAACACTTGTACACATACAATTTGTTTTATTGGATAGCTCAATTAGTTCTTAGGTACTGAATAGTGAGTAAAGATGCAAGATCGAGTTCCGGCAATGTGCGAGTTTTACCCTTTTATGAGGATGACTCCTTGTAGACACTAGACACTGATCCTTTCACCTAATGGATAGTCTGGTTTCACCCTCTTGTGAGGTAACTCATTGTGAGCACTAACCACTAGTCTTTCCACTAAATGGACCGTTGAATTACCGTAATTTACCCCAATTCTGTACAAGTTTAGTTTATGTCTACTCTTTTCAATAAATTTGGGTGGTGTTTGGTTGGGAATTTGTGTACCCTACTATTGAATTTGATATGATTCTAATTTTAATGTTTGAACCAAACACCCCTTTAATTTAATTTTGCAAGAAGTATAATATGCATTAAATATAATATCTTAATAATCATTAGATATTATATTAACTGTAATCAGTAAAATAATACGGAGTAATACTTAATTATGGTTGAATCCATTTGTTCTTCACTTGCTCAGATGCTTCACTTGAGAAACTATTTGTAACAAAAAAATATACAAACTGTTATGGGTAAAGATATTAAAAAGTATTAAAATATACATGTACTAAATAAAATTTTAATAGAATTTAATAATTATGTCGCTTAATAATACTCTTTAAAGAGTTAGAAAAATATATTGTAACAATAAAAAGTTAAGAACTTTAATAGAATTTAATAATTATGTCTCTTAATAACACTTTTTAAAGAGTTGGAAAAATATATTGTAACAATAAAAAGTTAAGAACTAGACAATTGAGAGACTAAAAATTTTCATATGTAAAAAGGGCACATTCTCAATAAATAAGAAACAAATTTTTAAACTTAATGGCTAAAAGCGAAAAAACAAAAATGAAGGCATGCGTGTTATTGACCATTAACACAACGCTTTAAATAAAAAATAAACAAAATTGTATTATTAAAATATTATTTATTGGGAGCGCCACTCAGTACTCCATTCTAGCACTATTCATGTTAACATGTTTACACAGCAAAATTTGGAGGTTGAAGCATCGAAAGTACCTCAGCTCTATTCAATAATGGAATCGAAGTTAAGGGTGATATAATAATAAATTGAGTACCAAAGTTTCATAATTTTATGTACATATCCTTCTTATTACAAGCTGCAGCCACCTGGCTAGACTTGCAACAAAAATACCCTCGCCTCTCCTCTCCTCGGCCAATAGGATCCCGCGATCGACCTGCAAATGATATGAAATGTCAGCTTTATTCTTTTGGTCAGATCATGAGGTGTCCTGATCAGACCTTAACTGTAGGAGGCACCTTTAAACTCATACCATATTCAGACTAATCCCTATTTGCACTGGGTCGAGCCAATTAAGGGACAAAATGCTGATCAGATTGGTTTTTCCATACGAGAAGGGGTTCGAACTCCCGACCTCTCTTAAGGGATGAGAGTGCACGTTCACTCAAGCCAACCAAACTGGAGATGGTCAGCTTTATGAAAGAGCATATTTTTGTGTATAAAAGCATGAACTCAGCTGTCATGACACTTACAGTCTTGTATGCAATTGCAGCTCTCTCTTCACCAAACTATATATAGCAGTGCTAAGGAATTAGTGCAGTCTCATAGCCAGCAATGAACCCAAAGGCGGCGAAACATATCCTTCTGTTTATTTTAATGGTGCTTCTCTATTAACTGGATAAACGATAGTTAGTAGGGAAAGATGCGACAAAAATGATTGCCATTGAAGTAGCATCATTTCACATTCATTGCTGCAGCCATGCTTCTCAATTTCTGGGAGATTTCGGAAAACGATGGCCTTTCAGTTGAATCAGAAGCCCAACAACTTTCCATCAGGGACTTCCATTCAGGATCGCACCATGTTGGAATTTGTGGGCGCAGGGAGTTGTTTACTATCCCTCCTACAAATCGTAAAAGAGGAATAAAATCAAATCAAATAAAAAAGAAAGAAGTTAATACAAGAGGGGTGCGGCTAACAGGGATCAACGTGGATATAATCATTACACTACTAATTAAATGGCCACTGAGTGAGAACATATCCACAATTTGTCATCAAACTTAATCACGAATGAGAAAATTCACCTGCTGCATTAATAATAGATTGCAACTATTCAACAACGGAAATCTTTTCTGACGGTCATTAATTTATATTGATTACTATTTACAGACTTTACTACAATCTAATTAAACAGGCATTCATGACTTTAAGATGCCATCAAAATTCCCAAGTGATCAATCAAAAATAACTCATAGCTTTGTGCAGTTTTAAGACTAGCACACAGCAAAGAACTGCATTTAGTTGCCATTAAGGTAAAATATTTCGACAAAGGGTAAATTATAATGAATAATCCATAGAGAAAAGCAGTTAACAGAATAATCCAAAACTAATATACCATATGGAAAAAAAGGGAGTGAATTCCATTTTTGGTCCTACTGTTATAGGGGCGTTTCCAATTTCAGTTCACTTTAATTTTTTTTGCCACTTTACAACCACTCTTATTGAATGTGTTCCACTTTTAGTCCACCGTTAATATTTCCGTTAAGAGGCCGTATAATCAAAGGGTAATTTGGTCTTTTTATGTTTGTCTCTTCTCTTTTAATCCAGGCGCTTCATCCTCCTCCTCCGATATTCGAAGATGGCTCTTCGAACAACGAGAATGGGAAGCCAAAGCTACATCGTTTCGTTCGTTCCAACATGGGCCGGCGAGGTTTCTTAGGTTTTAGGTTTAATGTTCTCATTTCTTTACTCAAACATAGTCTTGGATGAGAAGAAAGGTCAAAATACCCCTAGATTACACGGCCTCTTGATGGAAATACTAACGGTGGGACTAAAAGTGGAACACATTCAATAATAGTGGTTATAAAGTGGCAAAAAAAATTAAGGTGGACTAAAATTGGAAACGCCCCTATAATAGTAGGACCAAAAATGGAATTCACTCAAAAAAAGGCATACATTTGCAAGGATGGGATGTACAGGTGAAGTTTACATTGAATTGTTACTCACTGAAGTAGAAAACCTAGACTCATTAAATCAGAGACCGCTTGTTTACATCTGTTTTAAAACAATAACAAATTTGCACTGGTTTTACTACCAATACAGGTTAGAATAGTACTGTATTGTTTTGGTTTCAATCACAATTTTAGAATGACATTTAGATTTGCATTTTTTTAAGAACAAATATATGGAAATTTGCAAAAACAGTCTTTACTGTGAGTGAAATCCCTAAAGCCAACTTTATACAGTAGTAACATACTATTAACACATACCAATTATAGAGGCACAATGCATATCTGCATAGGGTTCATCACCCGTGAGCAACTCCCACATGACAATTCCAAAAGAATAAACATCAATCTGTGCAACAGAACAGAGGAAATGGCATTAGTAACTACAGAACATTGAAGACAAGTTATGTACTCATGTTTAAAAAATTTACCTTTTCTGTTACCATGTTACACTTTCCACTTAGAAGTTCAGGTGCCATCCAGGGTAAAGTCCCACGAACACCTCCAGAAACTAAAGTTTGTTGTTTCACCTTTGATAAGCCAAGATCACCAATCTATAGAGATATTAAGGAATACATCAGTCAAATAATAGTAGAAAATATATAGCAAAGACCAAACAACTAGAATAAATGAAAGAAAGTTACTGAAGTGTTTCTTTAAATGACATTTCACACTGTAAATCAATTTGCTATGAAGAGTTTAAATAAATAAAGAGTTCATTACCGAAATGGTCCCTCTACTATTGCGAAATTACCAATTTCGTCCTCGACAATTTTTCTTCACCAATTAAGTCCTTGACTTTGAAAAAGTTAACCATTTTGGTCCTCCGTTCGGTCAGGCGTAAGAAGTCCGTTAACTTGGAGGGCATTGATGGAATTTCACTTGATAATACCCATTTTATTTAATTAATTTACCCTATTTATTTAATTAATTTACCCTATTTCAATCTGAGATTCACGAAGCACTGGTTTCGATGTCGCTTCTGGAAACCGACGCGGAGGAAGCAATAGGCGCGGTGTTCGCGGCGGCGGTCGGTCTCGACGCAGTAACTGAGGAGGTGGACGAGGTTGGGGTGGGAGATGGTCTCGAGTTTCTTGATTTCGTTGAGGGATTTGGGGAGGTCGGCAGGAGGAGGCCGTGGCTGAGGTTGCGGACGATGATCTCCATCGTCTTGGGGGCATCAGGGACGGGGCGGGTAAGGTGGTGGGCGCGGCGGCGGAGGGTTCCCTTGTAGGTGTCTTCGCCGATTCTGTTGGCGGGCTGAATTTGCCGGTGGCTTTTCTGAGTTTCTTGTAGGTGAATTTCTTGAGGGACGTGGTTGGCAAGGGAAGGAAGGAGTGTTCTTCTCTGCCAGGACTGAAACACCGCGCCCAATCCATGGATAAGATTGATAGATTATGATTTCAGAAACTCTGATCTGGGATTGATGGATGAACTCTCCCAGGTTCGGGTTTTACCCGTCTCAACCCGTTCCTGCTTCGTGTCCAGCTTCGAACCCGGAAATCGCCTCCGCCATCCCGAAAACCCAGAAGCAGCCGCAGCAGTCTCAGTCTGGAGCTCCACATGTTCGTCTGGAGATCTCCATGGCTCGTGAAACAGCTAAGGTTGCTGACGCGCCCACCACCTTACCCGTCCACGGCTGAGGTTGCGGACGATGATCTCCATGGCTCGTGAAACATCCATCAAGTGAAATTCGGGCGTGGGCAGTCCGGGCTGCCCAGTCATCAAGTGAAATTCCATTAATGCCCAACGGACGGAGGACCAAAATGGTTAACTTTTTCAAAGTCGAGGACTTAATTGGGGAAGAAAAATTGTCGAGGACCAAATTGGTAAGTTCGCAATAGTCGAGGGACCATTTCGGTAAGAAACCCATACATAAATAAATAAAGTATATTTATATACTCGTACTTTGGCTTACCTTGCATACTGGTCGCTGTGGATCCCTCATATTCACCAATAGGTTCTCACATTTTAGATCAAAGTGCACAATATTTTTTCCATGTAAATACTCCATACCAAATGCAGTATCCATAGCAATGATAAGCCTTTTACGGCGATCAATTGTCCTGCTCCACAAAAGTTTCTTGGATTAATGTCATACACTTAAGGAGTGAGCAGAAAGTAGGATATTTCTCATTCACAATGAAGAGAGTCTAGAATACATGAAAAGCTTACGACACCTGTCTTTTTTCCGTAAGAACTGTTTCAAGGATCCGTTCACCATAAACTCTGTCACAGTTGCCAAAGATCCATCTGGACCATCACGAACTACGCCATAGAATGAAACAACATTTGGATGGTGCAATGAACTTAGTATCAGGGCTTCTTTCCAGAAGTCTGCAATCTAAATAGAAAGGCAGAATGTAAAATACTTTAGCTTGGTGTAAATGTAGAAGAGCACATATCAATCACCAATAAATGCTTTTCTACTTTCTCACAGTCCAATGGGCTTGCTAGTTGATGGGCCAAATACAATTCAAAAATGATTTTGTGGAGTAAAATTCTTGAATGACAAGATATTGAAATGTGTTCACGCTTCACCAGGATACAAGTGAAGATAGGAAGTCAAAATACATTGTAAAAATATAGCCATCTCCAAATGCTAACAAAATTTCAACCTTTCAAAAAACTGCTAAGCAATTTTCTCATCTTCGAATACAAAACAAGTTAGGGTGTGTTTGGTTCGCACATAGGAATCGGAATCGAAATGGGTATCAAATACTTGGTAATGGTAATGGGTTTTGATGAAAGTATTTAACATGTTTGGTAGTAGGGTGGAATGGGAATGGTTACTAATAGTAGTGCTTGAAAATGAATAAGGGAATGAAACCCTTATTGTATTTGGGTATGGGTTTTTCAATTGATGGGGTATTCGAAACCCATAGTAGTGTTCTAAAAATCTATCAACCAAACAACAACAATCACTTTCATACCCATTCCTATGGGCAAAACCCACCAACCAAACACACCCTTAGTCTGTGCAATTGACAGCTTATGTTCCTACTATAGCCAAACTATGTAAAATCGTGTTAGAATATCAACACCATAGTAATAGTTAAGGTGCTCATTGAATTCACACTCTGCATTGACAACAATGGAAAGTTCAGCATTTTAGGAGAATTTATCTATCCTGCAGTGTTACATAGTGTTTCAATGCGTGAATGAATGTGACATAGAATAGCTCATGGCAACTTAGATGAAAAAGGCACCAAATATATAATCACTTATCACTGCATTTCAAAGAAATTGAAAGGGCTCTCGAGTCTCTTTCAATATACAATGAATTGTACTAGACTCACACCCCAACCACCCCTGCACAACAAAAAACAAATATAGAAAAAAGAAAACACACACACCATGTGTGGAAACATCCATCTCAACAAATAGAGAAAGCAAATGGAATACACTTGATGACATGTTATTAGTCATGAGAATACGGTGGGAAGCTTATTCCTTAACATAGCTTGATTTCAGATGTAATGTATTAAGATGGAACTAGGGAAACTTCAATCATCAACCAAATAAAAATAAAAACTAAAAGTAAATATAGAGATCACATGAAACAATGAACAATGTAATGAAAAGAACAGGGAATGAAGTAACATAAAAAACCTACCAGACGTTCCCTTTCAGATGGTTTTCCAGCAAAGCAGCTAGCTTTTATTCTCTTTATAGCCACATCTGAACCCTTCCATTTCCCATGATAAACAGAACCGTATGTGCCAGACCCCAATTCCCGGATTTCCTCAAGATCTTCATTTCTAATAGTCTACATGTAAACAATAGAATACCATAAATAGAAATTGAAGGCGTATTAATAGCCCATATTAATGGTTTTTTTTAATTTCCTCTTTAAACTTGAGCTACAATTATAATGAAGATTTACTAATTGACAGATAAGACAAACCTGCAATCCCCTTTCAATAGCCTCAGCCTCGGCCTCTGTTGGCTCAATTTTTGAATTATCAAGATTATCATTATCATTATCAGAGTCTATCCCGGAGCCTCCATGGACATCCTATAAATTAAATAAAGATTTCAGTAAGAGGATTAAAGAACTAGCATTGCATACAAAGCACAAGAATCCACCCTCACCACTGCATCGGGCTCATTCTCAATTCCTACTTTTGTAGTTTTCTCATCCTCGATAACAGAATGAGCATCTTCTTGAGCTTTAGCTTTCACTTCATTAACATTTTGCATTGCTCTTTGTTTCACAGATGCAATCAACTCAGGTGTGAAACTCAGACTATCATCTGGCAGCTTCTCCTTCTCACGAGAAGCACTACCATTATTATCTCCTGCCTTCATAGTGCAGCTACTTTCTATGCCATCCACGTCCCTTGTTAATTCTATGGGAATGGCAGTGGAAACGTTGGAATCTACAACTTCCAAGTCAGGGCGTATTGGCTTAGCTCCCGGCATACTCAAACTTACCACCTTATCGTCAATTAAAGGAGTTGAAAGAGGTCTCAATAGTGGATCTACAGGAGTCACAAGGTTGAGCTTTTCAGATAACTCTGAAGGTTCAAGAGTATTAGGAAATTGAATCTCTTGATTAAAAGCATTTTGTGTCAATCTCCGTGTTTGTCCCTGAAAATATTCAGGCACAGAAGACTCATCAAAGGCCATCTTTTTCTGTGACAAATCAACCCAAGAAGTCGGATACTCCAACCCAGTTTGCAATCTGGAATTATTCTCTACCACTCCCCTGATAAATGCAGGACCAGATGACCCATTTGCCAGCTGGGTTGAACCACATGCCTCATAAGAGGGACCCCCATGCATTGCGCCATGAACATTTCTCCACATAGAATTTGAAACTACAGGACCATGTGGCACTTGGTAAAGTGGATCTGCTCCATATGCATAAGGTGAATTCCCATAGCGAACTCCATACTCATCTACCGGTGGAACATGTATGTGTGACCCTTTGGCCACTGCATGGTCGTGAAACACTTGATTACCAAAATCTTGCCCACTTCGAACATTACGAGGGTCATCGTGATGAACATAATGTGGTGGCACATGATGGGCATCAGCTACATTGCTATGCCCCATAGGCATATTGATCCCATTGTCTATAATGTAGTGATCTGTCAACCTTCCAACCCCAGAAACATGTGTCCTTGGTTCCTCCACCCGAGGATTTGATTGGTGCTGCATAACCCACCCCCCTCTTTCATGATTATGAGTATCATTGTAAAGAGCACGAGGATCTGTTTGTTCCCTAGGATAGTAAGGATGGTGCATGTTTGCATCTGTACTCATCATGATCATTTCCCGATTTGGAGGACATTCAGCACAAGAATTTGCAACCTGGTGCAGTCCACTTCCTAGATTTGGTTCTGCATATGGTCTGTCCCCAGGCTTCCAGGAGGAATCTGGATAAGGTTGATTTCTTTGAAAAGTCAACTGGCAATGCTCACAGATACTGTTTCCTTCAAGTGCATGGGGTACATGATGTGGTCCATTTGGAAATAATAGCTCATGGGGAGATTGATGATTAACATGAAGACGACAATATTCCTCAGGAGTCCTATCATAGCTTTTCTCTTGAACTTCTTGATATGGTGGGTAGAAACGCGATGATGAAGGTGAAGTTGGAATCTCTGCCACTGGCCTTGGTTCAAGTCCAGGTTGCCTGGGGGAGTAATAACCAGGACTCCACGGAGCATCCATCTCATTATACCTCTGCGGTTGCCCCAACCCCGAAAGAGGAATATTAATGTGATGCAAGCCAACCTGAGGCATGTGCATCTCAGCATTTCTCTGGTTATGGAGGCTACCCTCAAGACTCATCTGGTTAAAGTACTGCTCTGTGATGTGATCTTCTAATGGAAATTCACCAAGTTGTGGGGTTCTATATTCTGGGGAATCATTAAGGCTATTCAACGCGTCTACATACCTCCTTTCGTTGTCCCTGTCATCCCCATCACCAAAATGCAGTGATCCATCAAAATCAAGCTGAGAGAAAAGGAAGATCCTTAACCTAGTGAACCCATCTCCTGACCCCAGCTTATCGTATTCCTCCATCATATTGATCACATCATCATCATTAACAACAGAGACCAAAGCATCAAGATCCTCATCAGGTTGCTGATACTTCAAAACAGTTGCCGCCCCTTCAAAGAGCTCCCTCATCTTTCCCATTAGCTCTTCGTAACTAATATCCCTTGCAACACTCACTATCCGCGTCTCACCACCCACATACCTAAGCTTCCCATCCTGAGGCCTAGGCAGTATGCTACCCCCAAAACTGCACAAGAACTTAACCCGCGGGGTTTCATCATTAGAAATCAGGACCGAGCCCGATGTCGGGCTATTATTATCCATCTCGTATAAATCTTCAGCCTCCTGCAGTTCAATTGAGCGCTCAGAATCTAATATTGATTCGCCCAACGCTTGAACACCTTTATTACACATCACTTGTTGTCACAATAACTATAAACCATATCCATACCCCTCGCTCGCTCGCAAATGATCGAAAATCTTCAAATTCAAAACACTCAGAGAAATCGAACAATAACTCCTCCAAAACGTAGGCAGTTTAAACAACTAAAAGAATTCCAAAAACAAAAACTCGACGATTTCTGGATTGTCACCTGATAATTATCAAAAGATCACAACTTTTCAGCTTAAATTCATCAAATAATATCATTAATTTCGACCTAAAAATTCAAATTCAACGAGTACCTGATGAAAAAATGGCGGTTCCAATTGCACGAAAAGCAACGAAATCTCGAGTCTCAACACAATCTCTCAATTTCGATGCTTATCTCATCTATATTATACGAGTCAGATATATATATATATAAATATAGATAGATATGGTGCGTTTGTGTATATATATATAAATATATTCTAAAATAAGGAAAACCTAAACTGTATTAATAACAAACTTTATTCTGTGGCAACAATTTATAAATATAATAAATTCATAATTGTATAAATAAAATAAATATATATATATACACAAACAGAGAAAAGAGGAGAGAGAGAGATGGCTATGCTATAATTTGCAGTGCATAATGTTTAGAGAGACAAAGAGAGATTTGTGAAGGGTGAGAGAGCGTCATGGCGGGGAAGAGGGTGCCAGCTAAGAGGACACGTGGCGAGTTTTGGTTTTTCAGAATCATGGCATCAATTTATCTCCATGGTATATTCCCCCTCACGCGCGGTTTTGGAGGCGTGTGGGGCATGGATTCCCCGAATGGGAATCGCAAAATTGGCAACTCTTCACTTGGCCGCACAAAATATATTATAAGTTGACAGTTATAAAATAAAGTTGTGTTTGATAAGAATGAAATCTTGCGCGGAAATTTACTCAGGTGTGAAAGGAAACCACACTTTAACTTTAAGTATTAAAATAGGGCACTTAAGTACACAAATTATGTATCTTAAAAACATAAACTAGACACCTTAGTTTTTAAATAATGCATCTTAAATATTATAATTGATGTATCTTAGATACACAAATCACACACATTAAGCATACAAACTATGCACCTTTAATTTTAAAACGCCGCACCTTAAGTATTATAACTTATGCATCTTAAGTATTAAAATGGTACATATTAAGCACACAAATCACGCACTTTAAATTTGAAGAACTGAATAATTGATTCGCCTTAAGCACATAAACTACACACCTTAAGTTTGACCTAAACGCAAAAAGATCAAATTGCCACTGCGTTTTTTTAATCTGTGTTCAATATGAATAATCATTTTTAGCGAGATCAACAGCTGTCATTCAACCCCATCTTTCGCCTGGGCATAGTATCCGCATGTGATCTCTTATAATTTCTAAATTTTTACGTGGAGATAATGTAATTATACAGTGTATTTAGTCATTTAATAGTTAATCCGTAAAAGTGTTTCATGTTAAAAATTGTTAAATTAAGTTTTACTTGAATAAAAATTGAACTTTAGATGATGAATGGTATACTAGATTAACTGGTCGGACCGCCTTCAAGGCATCCGGTCGATAGAGCTCCACCAGCAGACGGCTTCGACAGCTTCAACAGACTCTCGTGTTAATTACTCGATTCTCACGTCTCGGCTCGCGTTGACTTAGGGACTTAGGGTTAGGAAATAGGAAACAAAATCAATTATTTTAATTGGATTTTTCGTTCAAAACGACATCGTTTTGAGCAAAAAAATTCCAATTAAAGAAAAACTGAATTAACTCAGCCGAGGTAGCCGGCCGACTAATGGCCGAGTATAGCCAAAAACAACACGGTATAGCGGCGCCTAGACCAAGTTTTACAACAATAACAACAACAACAACAATAATAATAATAATTTTTAAATTTGATATTTATATTTAAGAAATAACTAACTAACTGAAATGACATTTATTTTATTTTTATATTATTAATTAATTAACTAAGAAAATATATAATGGATGCATGCTAAAAATAATGAAAAATATAACAAAAGTTATAATGGTTGGAATATTTTTGGTCAAAAATTATACCATACAAATTTTATTGCATAATATATAAAAATATTATTTTAATCTAAATATGGAGAATTGACTCTAGATTTTTTTTTTTTTTTGAATACTACTGATTTTATTATAATATTAGATTTCTTTTTCAACTTGCATCGTCTTTACTGAGACAAGCTCAAACCCACAACCTCTCATGTAAAGAAACCTTACAACTTTTCATATAAAGAAGCAACTTAGTGTCACAGGACCACACTGTCTTTTTACGGCGGTAATTTAGATTAAACATACATAATAATCCGTTAGCGAATCAAAAGTTTAGAAGGTACAAAGAAACAAAATTTGAGGCCTAAAATTGAGTTTCAATGAATGATGGGCAAACATTCTCAAATTTCAAGGCGGATGGACCACAAACTAAATCAAACGTGTCATCGCTTTAATTTGAGGAACATGTATCCTTCAGTTTCACGACAAAGAGAAAGAGAAATAAAGAAAGAATCCCCACGTCGCTCGTGACAAAGACCCACCCGCACTCACATGCACTCTCCACTTTAACACTTTACCATGCCACGGTAGACGTGATTTATTGGTAAATTATACTAATGGAGTCCACATTGCATTCTTTATAATTAATTAATTATTTATGTATTTGTAAACAAATTAAAGACATATCACATGGTAATTACAGACACATAACATGTTAACTACAAATAATAAACTATTAACTACAGGTACAGAATATGTTAACTGCCGACACTTAACATGTTAACCAACATCTTATGTTTCTGCAATTAATAATTTATATGTACGTAATTATCATATTATGTGTTTGTAATTACTAATTTATGTGCCTTCAATTTGTTTATATATACAAAAATTATTAACTGCATATACAAAATGTGTTAACTGCAGACACATAATTTTTGAATAAGAACTCACAATGCAATCCATCGTATAACAACTATGATTTATTGGTCCTCTCTCGCCTCAAATCAATAATTTAAGGTACTTTCTTTTTTTTTTTTGTGTGAATACTACTGACTCTATTACATTGTTCAACATACTTTCTCAACCTAATGAAGCACAAAGAGTCAACAACGTCTTCACTGAGGCTCGATCTCATGACAATTAAGAATGACATCTATAATGTTACTTGTATAAATTTTAGCTTACCGGGATTCTAGAAATTATGAATCTACAATATAAAAATTATGAATTTACAATATAGAATTTATGGATATAGATTCATGCGCACCATGTTCATGGTGGGCACGTGCTCACAGCATAATTTGCCAATTTTGCACAATTGCAGTCTATATTGGCCTCGATTCTCAAACCAAAAGTCTTGTGCAGTGCACTGTTAATACTACAAATCATAAAAAGATAAGGGCACGTACTGCAATTTTAGCATAAATTGGGAACAAAAATATAATGGCCCTGTTTGGTAAAATGGCTGTTAGCTAATAGCTGTTAGTTGTTAGCTGATTGTGTTAATTTGAAGGTATAAATAGTTGATAATATTAGCTGATTGTAAAAAAAGTTTGGTAAATTAGCTGTTAGCTGATAGCTGTTTGGTATAATTTATTTTCTCAAAAAACTAATTGAAAAAGTTGCTTGGAGTAGCTTTTTGAATTTTAACCTTTTGGAGATGCAAAAAACTAATTAACCAAACATTTATATTGATATTTTAACTAAATCAAAGAATTAATAGTAGTCAAATAAGTTAAAATTAGCCTATAGGCCAAACGGGGCCAATATCTATTAAATTGTAAATTTCTCTTCCTCTATCTAATCAGATAGCCGCCATTTTTTTAAGCGCAGACAGAGAAACAAGGAGCAGTAATACGGTGCCGTTTCGCATCTAAGGTACTCTATCTCTCTCTCTGGGCGAATTGATATACACATCTTTCTCTCTCTGTATGTATATGCGTATGTATGTGTGTGTTGTGTTTTTTCGATTTCTTCGTTTTGAAGTGTAGTTGATAGGTGGGTGGGGTTTGTACTTTGTAGGTGTGCGAATTGAAAGAGGGAGATTTGATGGACTTGCTCGCGGATCTTAACTACATACAACACCATTACACCATTATCGCATTAGTGAATTTGGATTCTGCATTTCTGTGGTATTAATTAGGAACAATTCCTGCCATCCCATTACTGGGGCTTATTATCAAATTACTTAGAGGTTCTTTAATCTTTAGATACTAAAATCACAGTCGAGTTTGAATAGCTTGAAGCTTGATCTGAGCTGTGTTTTGAACTTCAACTTTTGAATCAGGCTGAGCTTTGATTATTGGGGCTTGGCTAAGCTCAATTACATCCCTAATGGGAATCATCTTTACTTTTTTGATGAATGAGTTGATCTGATTGACAAGTGGAACTAAGAATACATTGTTTATAAATACCATCCTACTTGCGAGGGTTATGAATGGCTGACTTTCAGATTGTGATGTAGGACATCCAAAGTTAGACAATGGCTCAAGTAACAATGGATCCTTCTAAAAAAGTTGATGACAATGTTGCTTCCTCTACTTACAAATCTCAAAATTCAGCGTCATCATTCAAAAGGTTGGGCAGGAAATCGCCATTCACTAGATATGGACTTCCTATGATCTCACTAATGGTGCTTGGGTCTTTTGGCCTTGGCCATCTTCTGCAAGGCAGGTTGGTTCAAATGTTTATTTAATTAAACGTCAAATTGTGTTTGTTGTTTAGTTGCTAGCTAAATATAGTTCACTAAACTATACTGGACACTGAAACATCCCTTTCCAGGATGGTTTTATCCAAAGTCACTTTGAACCTTTTGGTTGCAGTGCTAAGGAAATTTATATTTAACTCTTCAGAATCCTTCCATCATTTTAAAGCTTGTTTGGAGATTAAGGAAGGGATCAACTGTTTAGATTGTCTATGCTTTTCATTGACAATTGCCTTTCTCGAGTGCCATAATTTTGTATAGAGTAATTGATATTTGCCTTAAAGCAATTTTAAACATTCTTACATAGTTGCTCTTTGCTATGCTCTTTTACTTACTTTTCATTTATTTAAAGATTAAATCTTGTGAAATGTTGTAGTTCAGCAAGGATATTGCTAAAGTGAAGGATGATCGTGAGTGGGAGATCATTGAGACAAGAAAAGCACTTTCGAAGGAAGGGCCTGTCAATGCATATAACCCCAAAAAGATAAATTTGGAGGATGAGTTGAAGGTATGACAGTTTTGACCCATATGTGTGTGCATATGTTATTGCAAATTACCAAATGAAGCCAGTTTTTGTTATGAAAAATGTTGTTGCTTCTGTTGCAATGGAGGGTATCTTGCATTTCTTTTTCAAGCAGAGTAGTCAGAGTCGAATGTTTGTCTGTGTTCTCATAGTAGATAAGCAATACCCAAATTTACTGTGAATTTTACATGTTGACTTTTTTTTTCCTCCTTTTTAGTTTGTCCTCTAATTTCCCTTGCATATTTCAGGCTCTGCAAGAGAAGGTTGATATAAACACTTACGAATACAAGAGAATTCCTAAGCCCAATGAGGGCAAATGAAAAGGCAGCATTTTTCTGAGGCCTTGACCATCAGGTAACAATATTATACTTGCAACTGGGTTCTTTTCCCTTGGGTCTTCCATTATCTTGGCACCCTTTCTCAAGCCTTTGTTCCACCATTTGCAACCAAAGAGTTGATAGCTTGGAGTGCCTCATGCCGTCCGGTTTCAGACATCCTTCGAAGGGGGAAAAGACGGCGTGCTGGTGAAGAAAAGGCAATGACTGCGAGCCCAAACATATTGAGCACATCTTCTGAAATTTGAACCCAAACAAATCAATTTACAAAGTGCCAAAAATTCTACATTCTATTTCTAGATGTGCTATTGAACACTTTGATATGCCAATGCTTTAATTCAAAGATCAGAAAAAGTAGCTGTTACAGCATACCCGCCCAAGTGGCAAAATTATTTAAAAAAAAGAAAAAATGAAGAAGCAAACAAGCAGATTCCTTGTGCGCACGGGCATTTGGCCATGTCTGCTGAACTATTGAGTCATCGTGATTTACATCCTCTCACAATGGTCTACCAGGTCGAAGTGTGGGGGCCCCTTTGGGTTGGGGATTCAACCTTTTGGGAGAAATGAATAAATGTGAGAAGGCTAGTAGACAGCTTCCACAAATCACAAGGGAGTTGAACTTAGAACATACATTTTGATTACTAAGTCAACTAACTGACTAACTTGGAGGCCAATGGTATTTAAACTCAAAAATAATAACAAAAGAATTAAAGGTTCGAGTAGGAAAACAAAATACATAACCTAGTCTCCAAGAAATCATAGGGCGTTTGGTTGGAAGAAGGGAAAGCAATTGTAATTTCTTTGGAAAATAATAAAATGAAAATTTAAATTACATTGTTTGGTAGGAATGAATAGAATGATTGAAAATTAGAAAGGAAGAAGTGAATAAAGACTAAAATATCATTGTATAATAATAATAATAATAATAATAATAATAATAATAATAATAATAATAATAATAATAATAAGGATAAAATGGTAATTTATCATAAAATTACAATTCGACAAAGTGTGAAATTTCAATTCTTAGGAAATACCTTAAGAATTGCAATTCCATGGTTGAAAGGAACTGTAATTCCGTCCAATTAAACTATGAAATTGTAATTCCATGGAGTTTGATAGAAATGGAATTACAATTCTATCCTACCAAACGTCTTGTGATTAAATTTCTCAAGACAAAATCTGAGTCAATTTGCTTATGATTTTATCTCTTTTGCTAAGTAATATATGAATAAGATTTCTCATTTCTAAGGTCGAGAATCTTGTTCTATGCAAGATTGCATGAAGTATGTTTCACATCCTTCTCCTTTTATTTGTGAATTATAATCTATGCATTCGAACCTTAATTACTTCATTTCTTGTTTTCTTTAAAAAAAAAAATAATCAAGAAATTTAGTGTGGATTGCAAGGCCGCCTCAATCCACGGAGATAACTTCCGCCGATATCAACGCCGGCCTGAACGTGCAACTAACAATGAATATTAAAAAAAAAAAAAATCTATAATAACACATATTAATATATTATAAAAATATATATTTTTAATATATTAATATATTTTTATAAATATATTTAAATACGTAAATTCTAAAATAATACTCTTTTCTTACACATAAATTTGAAGATACTAATCATCGTCGCTATTATTATTATTGTTATCTATATAAATTGAAATTTTTTAAATCTAAGTTTATTCCAGTTTGTAACTTTCTATATAAAAAAAATTGAGACTCTAAATTCATAAAGTACCACTAATATTTTAGATCTTTAGTGCCTTAAATGTTAAAAACTTAAAAGCATCAAAATAAATATAAAGAATTTGATCAATCAATTATTAACAATTAATAAATTAAATATAAAGAGTTTTATTGTCACATTTAATAATGAGCATTATAAGATAAATTTAAGAGACAAATAAAATTTTGGACTTTTAATTTAAGTTGCCTAATATAAACATTCAATTAGGTATTTAGGCTCAATGCACTGCGCGATATTGTATGGTCAAAAAACAAGAAAGGAGAGAGAGCTGGTAAACTGCATTGTCATTACCAAAATAACTCCTAGATTTATGGTTTTTTTCAAGAATAATTGAAAATAACGTTTATTACCATTTCTCTTTGTGCATGTCATCCTTGCGCATGGGTCATACTAATCTTTTCCATGTCGTTCCAATTTTATCGGATGTTTCCGAAAGGGCAAGTAGAATAATGTTTATTATATTATTTTTCTTTTGGGTGATCAGGGAAACCCGCAACTACTATCCGATATGGTGATCAATAGGTGGCTCTTACTGTGAGTAAAACGTAACTTAAAATCTTAAGGCTATCAAGTCAACAGTCCGACCAACTTGGATAGAATTGCTCCTATAATGACATTTATTTTAACATATATATTAAATGATTATTTTAAATAGTACTAGATAAATTAAAAAGCAAAAATACAACATAATTGTTTAAGAAAATGCTATGCATCCTTACCATTGTCACTCACAAGCTAAGAGTCATCCCTATGTCGCAAAATGTCACATCACACACATACAATAATTAATGAAATATGTAATTGCTATATCACAAATATGTAATTCATGTCACATTAGAGAGTGATTATTTGTGAATGACAGCTTGCATTTTTGAAGTTTGAATCTGAAACCTTTGATTAAACTAAAATATGTAAATAGAACTAGAACTAATAAAAAAAAAACAAATAAATGAATATCTTTAAGAAATTCCAAATGGATTATTTAATAAAGGAATTATAAATATATATTGTTTTAATTAGGCTAAATTTTGTTCTTCCCTTTGAAAAACAAAAAAGATTGTGGTAATCATTATCGAACATGGATGCCACCAAAGAGTTTGAAACTTTAGCCACTCAAAACTCCAACCACTCCCTTTTTGCCTATATATAAATATAAAATACATTCCTCACAAACACTAAGGTCACTTCTCCTTCCTAAAATCCTCACCTAATCTTCCTCCAATGACCCCTCACTACTCCATTTCCCTCTTCTTTCTTCTCCTCCTTTCACCCACAAACGCCCAAACCAAATATACAAACGCCAGAAACAACAACTTCATCAACCAGTTCTTGGCGCCGCAGAACGCCGCCCGGTCGGCGCTTCACCTCCGGCCGCTGGTGTGGGACAAGAGGCTCGAGAGCTACGCGAAATGGTACGCCAACCAGAGACGCGGCGACTGCGCGCTGATGCATTCCGAGGGGCCGTACGGGGAGAACATCTTCTGGGGCGGCGGCGGCGGGTGGATGCCGGTGCAGGCCGCCGCCGCCTGGGCGTCGGAGCGGCGGTGGTACAACTACCGGTACAACAGCTGCGCGGGCGGGCAGCAGTGCGGGCATTATACGCAGATTGTGTGGAGAGAGACGAGGAGGATTGGGTGTGCTAGAGTGGCTTGTAATGGCGGCAAGGGGATTTTCATGACTTGTAACTATGATCCTCCTGGGAACTACATTGGAGAGAGGCCTTATTAGCTAATTATGTATATCTCATTGTTTTTGAGTAATTGCATAATAATTGATTAATAAACTTATTGGTGTGGTAATTTATTTTCTTGTCAACTCTTATGTAATCTGATGACACATCTGTTATCATTTCAAATGAGTGGTCACATGATTGAACGGGGTGATATGATTCTTTGGAACTAATTTCATTGGTATTAGATTTATAGGTGACAGTCTACTTTTAGTCTATTTTTATTAAAACATCAACGTTTGACCCTAGTATTATTGTGGCATGGTCATTTTTGGTCATCCGTCAAAAAAATCGTTGAAATGACGTTAAATACAAAGACATTTTGATCTTTTTTTTTAAAAAAAAAAAAAAAACAAAATTAGTTGACCCACTATATTTTTGTTTGAAAAAAATCTCTATTTGAAGATCAAAATGCCCATTTTATTTAATGGCATTTAAACGATTTTGTTGATAAAGTACCAAAAATTGTCCTGCCACAATAATATTAGGATTAAAGATTCAAAGGTGATGTTATGAAGAAAAAAAAAATAAAAGTGGAACGTCACCTATAAATATCTAGGATAAAAAATAGAACTAATTATTTGGTATAGAATGATAAAAAGTCATGAGTGTTTCAAAAATTTTATATATATTCTTTATTTTTGTGGCATTAATTATGCCAATTTCCTACTCGTGATTTGTTTTTACTTATGGTAAATGTCACAACTGTTCTATATTCACTAATTAGCGGCTAATTGATAGAATTAAACATGTAAAGTTAGATCACATTTAAAAAAAATAAATTATTTTCTCTTACTAACATCATTATAATACTGTTCAATGTTCACCCTTATATGATACTTTTTCTAAAAGTAAACTACTTATTGTTATTGGTTACTTGTGGATTAATCAATAATAAGTAATAATGTTACATTCTCATCATAATTATACATCTTAATTAATTTTCAACTCATTGGGTAACAACATTTGATTAGTTCATTTTATACTCTACTAGTATTTGCACCCGTGCGTTGCACGGAATAAATTTGTTATAATATTTTAAAAATATTTAGATCGATATACAATTGTATAAATTATAACATCGAATATTATAAAATATAATTGAAGAATTGAGTTGCACCGATTATGTTTTATGATGTTATCAATACTTGAATTCGAGTAAATAATTGCCCAATTAATAGTTAACGTGTAGATATACGCATTCGGTGCTGCAACTTTAGAGATTTTATGTTTAGAATTTGTATTAATTGGACTAATTAACTCGTTGTCTAGCAACTCAGTTATAGAAATTATTTATACGGAAGATATATTTTCTATGTAGATATATAGCAATTTTGTCATCTTTGTATATAAAAAAACATAATATCAATAACTTGAATTATACATTATTGAAAATCTCTTTGTAGACAGCATTGGTAGTAGTAACGGAATTTTATCCATCCTCGTCTAGAGTTAAAACCATCAGACCATCAGGATGGATGACTCGGGAAAAATTCACATACAATTAACCGTGATTAAAGACGAGTTTTTTTAGTAATAACTCAACGTGAGTTAGTGTTTGACCCTGACTTTTGTTGATAGTCATGGCATATGCAAGCATCAACGTGAATTGTTTTCGTTAGAACTTGAATGGCAATCTCGTATCAGAAGGGCGAAAGACATTTTAATTGAAGATTTTACTTTTATTAATAGTACAAATATAGATTGGTGTAAATAATAATTAATAAATTATTATTTTCTTATAAAATTACATATAATTTCAAATGGATTTTCTCATTTATTACGCAGAATTTGTTTCTATTATTCTCACAATTATAATGGTTTAATTATTCTCAATATTTGATAACCATCATCCATTTTTAAGTACACATTGACTTCAATGTGTGATAAAAATTCATTAGATATTAGTTAATTTTCATATAAAATTTTGTTACCAATTAAGCTTTATTAAAATTTTTTTACCAATTAATTAATATTCATATTCATTTGGGCGGGAATGTTGAAGATGATAATTTTACTTTTATTAATAGTATAAATTGGTGTAAATAATAATTAATAAATTATTATTTGTTTATAAAATTACGCAGAATTTCAAATGAATTTTCTCATTTGTTACGCATAATTTGTATCCATTATTTTTATAATTATAATAATTTAATTATTCTCATAATTTGGTAACCATTTTTCATTTTTATATACATATTGACTTTAATCTGTGGTAACAATTCATTAGATATTAGTTAATTTTCATATAAAATTTTGTTACCAATTAAGCTTTATTATTTTTTACTAATTAATTAATATTCATATTAATTTGGGTTGGGATGTTGTAAAGGAGGATTTTACTTTTATTAAAGTCATTTCACTAAGAACTTGGAGGTTGTGGTTGAGTGGAAGGGACGCATCCATCCTTATTAACCAAAGGCAAGGATTTGATCATTGCCTTTGGGAATTGAGCAACTTTAAATCTCCAGGCCAGCCCTTTCACCCAAAAGAGGGGCATTAGTCACTTTATCTAATCATGTTATATTAATTTCATTTTGAAATCATTGGTTCACATATTTGATTTATTTATTTTTTCTTTAATTATTCTCGTTGTAAACATAAATGATATTGCAATAATTAATTTATAATATTTATCAAATTATATTTTTTTTAAAATGTAAAATTTTCTCATGTTTAGGGATTAAAAATATTTTAAAATTATTTTTTATTAGTAAGTATTTTTATTTCTAAAATATTTTCCAGCAACCCAAACACTCCCTTAGTCTCTAATAAAAAACTGAAAAATAAAAGTTATTTCATTAAGAAAATTAAAACTAATTATAGTAAATATAATCATGCTATATTTATTTGTAACTGTATATTAATTTCATTTTGAAATTATTGGTTCACATCTTTGAATTATTTATTTTTTTCTTTGACTATTATAAACAAAAATTATGATATTTATCAAATTGTATTTAAATATAAATAAATAAATAAATAAATAAATAAATAAATAAATAAATATATATATATATATATATATATATATATATATATATATATATATATATATATATATATATATATATATATATATATAACATTTACACATGTTATGAGGGGTTAAAAAATATTTCAAATTATTTTTTATTAGCATGTATTTTTATTTTAAAATATTTTCCAGCAGGATAAACACTCCCTTAGGCTCCCATAAAAAAAAAAAATTGATAAAGAAAAGTCATTTCATTAAGAAAATTAAAACTAATTAAAGTAAATCTAATCATGCTATATTTATTTGCAATTGTATATTAATTTCATTTTGAAATCATTGATTCACATTTTTGAATTATTTATTTTTTTCTTAACTATTATAAACAAAAATTTGATATTTACCAAATTGTATTTTAAAAAATATATAACATTTACACATGTTATGAGGGGTTAAAAAATATTTTAAATTATTTTTTATTTGTATGTATTTTTATTTTAAAATATTTTTCAACAATCCAAACACTCTCTTAGCCTCCGATAAAAAAAAAATTGACAAAGAAAAGTCATTTCATTAAGGAAATTAAAATTAATTAAAGTAAATCTAATCATGCTATATTTATTTGTAACTGTATATTAATTTCATTTTGAAATCATTGGTTCACATATTTGAATTTGTTTTTAATTATTATAATTTATAAACAGAAATGATATTTTACTAATTAATTTATGATATTTATCAAATTGTATTGTTTAAAAAATATAAGATTTACAAATGGTATGAGGGGTTACAAAATATTTTTAAATTATTTTTTATTAGTAAGTATTTAAAAAAAATAAAAATTCCACCAACTCAAACACTCCCTTAGCCTCCCATAAACAACTGATAAAGAAAAGTCATATCATTAAGGATTTAAGGGAATTAAAACTAATTAAAGTAAATGTAATCATGCTATATTTATTTGTAACTATATATTAATTTCATTTTGAAATTATTGGTTCACATATTTGAATTATTTATTTTTTTCTTTAATTATTATAAGCATAAATGATATTGTATTAATTAATTTATGATATTTATCAAATTGTATTTTTTAAAATATAGTGTTTTACGCGAGATTTTTTTTTTTTTTTTGTTATTATGAATTTAAAATTAAATTAGAGAAATAAAAAGATTTTAAAATGTACAATATAATAATATAGTTGGACTTTTATATATTTGGTAAGTATCTATTTTCATAACATACAAAATTAAAATTAAAATATTGTATGCTTAGTATAATCTCTAATCATGTACATATTTAGATAAGTTTATAGAAAAAAAATTATAAAATTAAATTAATTTATTCTAAATTGTATTTCATATATATTATAATTTCAAAAATATGAATAATAATAACTAAGAAAATTGTACTTAGAAATCAATAAAAATGTAAATTCTAAATTTTGTATGAATAAATATAAACTCTAATCGAACGCATATCCTTATATGATTGAATAATACATTGTATATACACATAATATTTATTAATATGTATATATAAAAATTCTATAATATAATTTCATTCATTATAATTTGTATTAATAGATTTATATTTAAAAATTTAAAAAGCTGTGTTATATTTTCAGTAAAATATAAACAAATTCATTCGTTTTTCTTAATATTTCATTTCCTTTTGAATATATTCATTTCTTTTTTTTTTTCCTTCATAAAAAGAATTAATATTGATTTCTATTCATTTTTCCTAATAATTGTCGATTAATTGGCCTAATTTCCATGTCGATTAGGATATTAATAATGGATTTCTGTTTGAAATATTTATTTCCTTTCTGATTAAAAAATAATATAATTATAAAAATATAATTACTGATTATATTTCTAATAAAATATTAATATATTCATTTCATTTTTCCTTCATAAATAATTAATATAAGTATAATAATTATAATCATATAATTACTGATATTTTAAATGAAATATGAGTATATTCATTTCCTTTTTCACTCATAGAAAGAATTAATATTCATTTTCATTTCTTTTTCCTTCATAATTTTTTCCTAATATTTCATGTGGTGGTTACTAATTTTTTCGCAGGGAAAGCGGTGTTTCAATAAATTTTTAATATTAAATCTTTTTTCATTTGGCCTGATTCCTGTGTCTATTAGTAATAAAATATTAATAATAGATTCTCGTGTGTAAAATTCATTTTTTTCTGTTCATATTCATTTCCTTTTTTATTCATAAATAATTAATATAATTATAATAATATAATTACTGATTATATTTTAAGTGAAATATGGATATATTCATTTCCTTTTTCATTCATAGAAAGAGTTAATATTGTTTTCATTTCTTTTTCCTTCATAATTTTTTCCTAATATTTCATTTGGTGGTTACTAATTTTTTTAGGGAAAATTGTGTTATATTTCCAATAAATTTTTAATATTAAATCCTTTTTTCATTTGGCATGATTCCCATGCCTATTAGTAACATATTATTAATAATAGATTTTCGTGTGTAAAATTCATTCCTATTTCTGGTCATAAAAACAATCTAGTACGTTTGTAATATTCATTTTCAATCACAAAAACAATTTGGTACGTGTTTAATAATCATTTCCTTTTTCCTTTACCCTAATTTTCTGTGTAGCAAATTTGTTATTTACTTATTAAGCACTATATATTTTTTTTTAATTCGAGTCCATTTTAATATTAATTTCTTTTTTCTTTTGGTCTGATTTCTGTGCCAAAAACTGTGTTATATTCTTAGTGAAATATAAACATATTCATTCGTTTTTCTTCATATTTCATTTCCTTTTGAATATATTTATTTGATTTTTTTTCCTTCTTAAAAAGAATTAATATTGATTTTTATTCATTTTTCCTAATAATTGTCGATTAATTGGCCTGATTTCCATGTCGATTAGTAACATGATATTAATAACAGATTTCTTTGTGAAATATTCATTTCCTTTCTCGTTCATAAAAAGAATTAATATTCATTTCCACATAATTAAAAAGTAATATAATTATAAAAATATAATTACTGATTATATTTCCAGTAAACTATTAATATATTCATTTCATTTTTCCTTCATAAATAATTAATATAATTATAATAACTATAATCATATAATTACTAATTATATTTTAAGTGAAATATGAATATATTCATTTCCTTTTTCACTCATAGAAAGAGTTAATATTCATTTCCATTTATTTCTCCCTCATAATTTTTTCTAATATTTCACGTGGTGGTTACTAATTTTTTCGTAGGGAAAGCGGTGTTATATTTTCAATAAATTTTTAATATTAATTTTTTTTTTCATTTGGCCTAATTTCCGTGTCTATTAGTAACAGAATATTAATAATAGATTTTCGTGTCTAAATTTTATTTTTTTCCTTTCATATTCATTTCATTTTTTCTTCATAAATAATTAATAATTATAATAATATAATTACTGATTATATTTTAAGTGAAATATGGATATATTCATTTCCTTTTTTCATTCATAGAAAGAGTTAATATTTGTTTCCATTTCTTTTTTCTTCATAATTTTTTCCTAATATTTCATTTGGTGGTTACTAATTTTTTCGTATGGAAAACTGTATTATATTTCCAATAAATTTTTAATATTAAATCCTTTTTTCATTTGGCATGATTCCCATGCCTATTAGTATAACAGAATATTATTAATAGATTCTCGTGTGTAAAATTCATTCTTATTTCTAGTCATAAAAATAATCTGGTACGTTTGTAATATTCATTTTCAATCATAAAAACAATCTGGTACAATGTTTAATAATCATTTTCTTTTTCCTTTACCCTAATTTTCTGTCTAGCAAATTAGTTATTTACTTATTAAGCACATTTTTTTTAATTCGAGTTCATTTTTAATATTAATTTCGTTTTTCTTTTGGTCTGATTTCTGTGTCAATTAGTAACAGAATATTAATAACAAATTTCATTATTACAATTAATTCTTTAGTTTTTTTTTTTGAATTATAATAATGACAATTGTAATTATATTAATTAATTAATTGTATGGATATTTTTTTGCAATGAGATACATATCCACTAATATGCAATGTACCCAGATGTGTTCTTCTGCCTCAAAGCCTAATGAATCATACACATGTTGCATTCACGTAGATATAGACATTCAATTTTTTTTATTATTTTTTTTTTTGAGAATGCTAATCGATTCACTGATAGTTGAAGGTAGATAATAATACTTATAATATGAAATTAAACCTTTTGGAAGAATAATATGAAATTAAACTCAAATCCAAGTTACTTTACATCTATTAACCCCTAATTGAGATTATATAAAAAGGAAACATAAATTTAAATAATTTCATCTAAGAGCTTGTAAATATGGTGACTGCTTTAGTGTTTTTAGAGAGACAATGTGCTTTACCAATTCGCCAGGAAGAACCAATCTCATGCCGGTCTGAATCTCGCGGGAAGTGATAATCGGCTTCTTGTTGTAGTGGGCCAAGCGAGTCACCTCTTTGGCGAGCTTCAAGAAGATATCGTTGATGAAGCTATTCATGATGTCCAAACTGCAAAATATATTGAAGTACGTGAGAATATAGTTAGAAAAATGTAGAAAATTCATACAAAAAGAAAGCAGAAAGAAGAGTTTGAGATTCTTTAATTGAAGAAGCTCTTGTATTTATAGGTAGAAAATACTAATTCAAAAGGAAAGTATAATAATTTATTTATTTAAGAGAAAGTATAATAATTTATTTATTTAAGGTAATAACATTATTATTATTATTATTACTAGTATTTGCACACGTGCGATGCACGGAATGAATTTGTTGTAATATATTAAGAATATATGAATCGATATATAATTATTTAAATTAGAACATCAAATATTATATAATACAATTAAAGATATGATTTAAATTATTTATATATTTTGATGTTATCATTGCTTGAATTTGTGCAAATAATTGCTCAAATTAATAGCTAATGTCTAGATGTACGCATGCGGTCCTATAATTTTAAAAATTTTATTTATCATTGTTTAGTATTTTTATAAATTAGGAAAATGTGCTCGTTCTCTAACAACTCAGTTATAGAAATGAATTGCTATCCTTATTCATTTGTATGGAAGTAAGATATATTTTTTTGTCTAGATATATAACAATTTTTTCATTTAAAAAAAATTAATATCACCGATTATATTTACACATTATTGAAACCTCTTTGTAGACGACATTGGTAGTGACAACACAATCTTATTCATCTTCATCTAGAGCTAACATCTTCTCCATCAGGACTGGTTACTTGGGTGAAAATATATAATGGTAGAATATCACTCAATTAGTTATCATTTTATATTTTCAGTCAAATCGTAATATCATATTCAACCAATTATTCTTTTTTATTTTCAGTCAATTAGTCAATTAGAATATCAAATGCAATGATATTTTTACCTAACTTTCGTTCCATTTTTAATTGATGATGTAGATATTATTATTGAAATATTTGCGTTCCATTTTTAATTTACCTTTACTATTGTTTAAAATATGCATTTACTATTGATAATGTAGAATATTATTATTAGAATATTTTCCTCCAATTTTTATTTTTTATTCCATTTTTAATTAAAATGCAATGATCTGACCATTTTTTTAGTCAATTATAGATCATTTTTTATTTGCAGTCAATTATTAATATTCATTTACTTTTGTATTTTCAGTCAATTAGTAATATCAGATTCATTTTCAGTCAATTGTTCTTTTTTATTTCCAATCAATTAGTCAATTAGAATTAGATGCAGTGATATTTTTACATAATTTTCATTCCATTTTAATTTGATGATGTAGAATATTATTAATGAAATATTTTTGTTCCATTTTTAATTTATCTTTACTATTTTTAAAAATATGTCTTTACTATTTGATGATGTAAAATATTATTTTTGAAATATTTCCTTTCCATTTCTAATTTTCCTTTACTTCTAACAAAAAAAAAAAAAAAAAAAAAAAGTTTTGGTCTTCTCAATACTTGCCCACATTGATTTTTTTTTTTTTTGTAAACTCAAGGTTTTCACCGTCGAACACAGTGACTAATCCCCTCGCTGAATTGTAAGCACCTCTTTTGGGTGGGACAACTGACTTAGAGATTTAAGGCTACTCCATTCCCAAATCCAAGGATCCAACCCTTGACTTTGGTTAATGATGGATGAGTCTCTTACACTCAACCACACCCTCCAGATTGATGGGCAAGCAATTATGTTTGTAAGATGAACATTACTCTTCTTATGTAGAGGAGCTCAAGAGCTCATCTTTCCAAACATTTTCAATGTGAGATCAAAATGATCCCACATCATTTACAAAGGGAGCCCGTGACTCCGTTTTGTCTTCTTCTTATTTTTTTTTTAAATTTTAATTTTATTTTGCATATCATTTTGTTTTGATTATTATTATTATTATTATTATTATTATTATTATTATTATTATTATTATTATTATTATTATTATTATTGACAAATTCGTCATTTCAACAATTTATTAAAACATCAAAAATATTATTTAGTAACTAAGTAATTTGCTCCAAATTACTAAAAACTAAAACAACAGATACACCCTTTTGGGTTAATCTTTCCTAACCCCCACTAATAAATAAATAATAAATAATAAATAAATAAAACAATAAAACTAAAATAAGAAGACAAAGCTAAGGTTTCTTAAATAAGAACCTTTTGACTTCTCAATACTCGCCACATCGATGGGCAAACAATTATGTTTGTACCTCTTATATAGAGGAGCTGAACAACTCATATTTTCAAATATTTTCAATGTGGGATGAAAATAAACCCACATTATTTACAAAGGGAGCTTGTGGCTTCCCTTTGTCTTTTTTTTTTTTTTTTTTTTTTGTTAATTTTAATTTTATTATGTATATAGTTTTGTTTAGATTATTATTATTATTATTATTATTATTATTATTATTATTATTATTATTATTATTGTTGTTGTTGTTGTTGTTGTTGTTTTGTTGTAATTTGATTATTTGGCAAATTCACCAAAATTTTAAGAAATTCGTCTGTTTAATATTTTATAATTAATCAAAAAATTAAAAATATTATTTAATAACTTAGCAATTTGCTCTAAACTGCTAAAAACTAAAACAACACATACATTTTGGGTTAATCTTTTTAAACCCCCACTAATAATAAATAATAAATAATAAATAATAAATAAATTAATAAAAACTAAAATAAGAAGACAACGCTAAAACTTCTTAAATAAGAACCTTTTGACTTCTCAATACTTGCCCACATTGATGGGCAAGTAATTATGTTTGTAAGAGGAGTTTTACTCCTCTTATATAGATGAGCTCTCTCTTTTCAAACATTTTCAATGTGTGATCAAAATGATCCTACATCATTTACAAAAGGAGTTTGTGACTCCTCTTTGTTTTGTTTTGTTTTTTTTTTTTTTTGATTATTATTATTATTATTATTATTATTATTATTATTATTATTATTGTTGTTGTTGTTGTTGTTGTTGTTGTTGTTGTAATTTGATTATTTGGAGAATTCTCCAAAATTTTAAAAAAATTCGCCTGTTTAACATTTTATATTTAATCAAAACATCAAAAATATTATTTAATAACTTAACAATTTTGCTCACTGCTAAAAACTAAAACAACACATATACATTTTGTGTTAATCTCAGCCAAACCCCCTAATAACTTTTTTTAAAAAATAACTAAAATAAGAAGCCATTAAAATAAGGTTTCTTAAATAAGAGCTTTTTGAAACGTTGAGCTTCAATAGGTTGAGAAAGTTTATATGAACAGATACTACGTGTAACACGGTGAATCGAATAGTTATGATGTGGAATCGTGTCGACTTTGCAGCGTGGACATAATTCTATGTTCATAATTACTGAACTATATGTTCATAATTATAAAACTAAATATTCATAATCTTTGAACTTCATATTCATAATTATTGAACTCTATATTCACAACTACAAAACTCTATGTTCATAATTACTGAACTATATGTTCATAAATATAAAGCTATTTATTCATAATTTTTAAACTTCATATTCACAATTATTGAATCTCTATATTCATAATTACATAACTATATGTTCATAATTATGGTCATAATTTTAGAACTATATATTCATAATTTTTGAACTATATATTCATAATTATAAGCAATTTTAGAACCGTGTCTACATTGCTGGACACGATTCCACAACATAATTTGACGTGTCAATAGTCTCAAAACAATTATATTTGTAAGAGGAGCAATGCTCCTCTTATATAGAGGAGCTCAAGAGCTCATTTTTCAAACATTTTCAATGTGAGATCAAATGATCCAACATCATTTACAAAAGGGAGTCCGTGGCTCCTTTTTGTCTTCTTCTTATTTTTTATTTAATTTTAATTTTATTTTGTATATTTTTTTGTTTGGATTATTATTATTATTATTATTATTATTATTATTTTTATTATTATTATTATTATTATTATAAATGTTTGTATATTGTTTTGGTTGGATATATATTCATAATTTTTGAATTTCATATTCACAATTATTGAATCTCTATATTCAAAAATACAATAGTCTAATGTTTATAATTATGTTCACAACACTATGTTTACAATTATAGAACTATATATTCATAATTATGAACAAATTTTGAACTGTGTCTACTTTGCAAGGTGGACACGGTGCCACAGCATAATTTGTTGGGTCAATAATACTAAAAAAAAAAAAAAAGTCTTTGGACTTCTCAATAATTGTCCACATTGATGGGCAAACAATTATATGTTTGTAAGAGGAGCAATGATCCTCTTTCCAAACATTTTCAATGTGGGATCAAAATGATCCTACATCATTTACAAAGGGGATCCACCTTTGTCTTCTTCTTATTTTTTTTTAAATTTTAATTTTAATTTGTATATAGTTTTGTTTGGATTATTATTATTATTATTATTATTATTATTATTATTATTATTATTATTATTATTATTATTATTTACGAATTAATAGATTTTGTTTAATTTCAATTTGAGATTTACTTACCAAATAAGCTTTATTACAAAAGTTTAGACATAAAAATAAAATAGGATGATTTTTATATTATATTATATTATATATATATATATATATATATATATATATATATATATATATATATATATATATATAGATTAATTATTACCCTAATATCTAATTTATAATTCTGAATTTAAAATTTTTATTATTATTATTAACATTAACATTTGATTAGTTTTATAAATTACGTGTAATTATATATATGCACTATGCATAAATTTCAAATTTCCTAGTATAATAATATTCTTCTTCCCATATATATATATATATATATATATATATATATATATATATATATATATATATATATATATATATATATATATATATATATATATATATATATTAAATATTATTAATTGTATATAATATCTATTTATAAATAATAGATGATATTACAGAAATGCCCCTAAGTTTTGGGGTGAAAATTTGGGTAGAATAATTTTACTTTTAATTATATATAGATAGATTGATTCTATTTCATTTTTTAAGCAAAATCTTCTTTAAAGATTAATAGTAAAATAAAGCTAACTTATTAATAACCGATTTTATTACATTTTTTACACATAATTTTTCTTAAAGATTAATAGTAAAATAATGCTAAATTATTAATAACCAATTCTATTCTATTTTTTCTGCAAAATCTTTCCTAAAAGATTAATAGTGAATATCTTAATGATTCTTTTTCTTATACTACTTATTGATTCTTTTCCATTTTTCAGAGTGTAGAAAAAATTCACATGGCTAACATTTCCTTCCATTCATTTCCATTTTTTCATATTATTATTAATTTTCTTCCCAATAGTATTATATATTGTTTTGGCGTACGGCTTCCTTCCATTCATTTCCATTTTTTCATATTATTATTAATTATTAATTGTTTAGGCGGGAACTTGTAAAGGAGGATATTGTTTTTATTAATTAATATAAAATATAGATTACCAATTAAAATTAAAGTTTTTATTATAATTGAACAATAATATTACCAATTATTATTTGAAGATTTTGTTAAATAATAAGTAAAATTGTATTACGGGATAGGAAAATATATATACTTTAATATTAATTTAAATTATTAATAATTAATTCTATTTTATTTTTTAACAAAATCTTTCTTAAAGATTAATAGTAAAATAAAGCTAAATTATTAATAACCGATTCTATTACAATTTTTTACGCAGAATTTTTCTTAAAGATTAATATAGTAAAATAAAGATAAATTATTAATAACCGATTCTATTACATTTTTTACGCAGAATTTTTCTTAAAAATTAATAGTAAAATAAGGCTAAATTATTAATAACCAATTCTATTCTATTTTTTACACAAAATCTTCCATAAAAGATTAATAGTAAAATATCTAAATAATTATTTTTCTTATACTGCTTATTGATTCTTTTTCATTTGTCAGAGTGTAGAAAACATTCACATGGCTAATATTCCTTCCATTATTTTCCATATTTCCATATTATTATTAATTTTCTTTCCAATATTATTATTAATTGTTTGGGCGTACCGCTTCCTTCCATTCATTTTCATTTTTTCATATTATTATTAATTGTTTATGCGGGAACTTGTAAAGGAAGATTTTTTTATTAATTAATATAGAATATAAATATAGATTAATATAGAGTATAGATTACCAATTAAAATTAGATTTTCTTTAATATTATATTTGAACAATAATATTACCACTTATTATTATTATTATTATTATTATTATTATTATTATTATTATTATTATTATTATTATTATTATTATTATTACTACGGAGTAATTATGGCGATACCATAATTACGCCAAAAAAAGAAATACACTTTTGACCTATACAATGAGGAATTGAGCATGTACTTTATAACTGTCAAAACCGGCACCATGAGAATAAAACAACTTAACAAATCAGAACTTCAGAACTCTGATTATTTCAATAATCAACGCAAAGAACTAAGAAGAATATGATAATGAAACTTCAATAGAAGCAAAAAATCAATATTTGAAATGGACTTGGAGTAACCGTAGAAATATTCAGAATAAATCATAATCCAGGCATATGATATGAATAGCTTTTCGCTGAAAAAAGTATTAAATTTAGACAATACAACCATGAAAAACGTATTGTATCCAATCCAATCAAACTACTTGGATGCTAAACTTACCGTTAATTTCGAAACGCAGCTAAACTGGATGATCAAAGTTGAAGACCTAGTGGGAAAAAATGGATGCAATATAAAATGAAGACTAATAATTTTTGTAGTCATCAACTCATTGTATTTATAGGTGAAAAATATGAGAATTATATATTTGTAAAATTTTTCAAAAAGAAAGTGTATTTATTTATTTAAGGTATTACCCTAATCAATTCATTATATATATATTCCTAATCAATTCATTATATTAATATTCCTAATTAATCTTATTCCTAATTAATTCATAATATTGATATTACTAAATTTCCATTTTTCATTTGCTTACCAAATAAGCTTTATTAAGTATTTGACCAATAAAATATAAAATATATTTAATTAATTTGACTACAAAGTTTGGGCGGGAAAATGAAATAGGAGGATTTTACTTTTATATATATATATAGATTATTATTATTATTATTATTATTATTATTATTATTATTTATTTATTTATTTATTTAATTTCCATTTGACATTTACTTACCAAATAAGTTTTACTACAAAAGTTTTGGGGGGAAAATTTGTTAGGAGGATTTTATTTATTTAATTTCCATTTGACATTTACTTACCAAATAAGTTTTACTACAAAAATTTTGGGGGGGAAAATTTGTTAGGAGGATTTTACTTATATATATATATATATATATATATATATATATATATATATATATATATATATATATAGATTAATAAATAGATTCATTTTGTAATGTTTAGTAAGGTTCAGGGCCGTATTTTAAATTTTGGTGGCCCTGTTCTGGTAAATAAATGTGGCCCTACCAAAATCACAATTTTTAAAATCAATACATGCAAGTTTCGAACCTTTGACCTCCAAGTTAAAATACAATAAATATACATTTTTACCATCTCTTCATAGAACCTTTTAAGTTTAATTGAAAACTCTTAATTTTTATTTCTAAACTAGCTAGGTAAAAATTAAATATTGGACCTATAAAATTTGGGGCCCCTCTAAAATTGGGGGCCCTGTGCGGTAGCCCAGCTTGCACAGCCTAAAATCCGGCCCTGGTAAGGTTGGCCAACTCATGGTAGCTCATGAATAAATTAAAAAGAATTTTATTACAATGCCAAGTAGTAAACATTAAGAAGTAATTAAAAATAGGAGAAAATAATATTATTCTCCAATGATCCTATCACAAGCTAGATAAAAACTCGACAAAATATATAAACAATGTTATTTTTCACTTTTGATTCTCGGCTATTATTCACTTCTCATATGTAGTCCCCAACTATTAATGTTGTCAGATTTAGTACAGTGCACAAGATACTCTTGTTGCCTCATTTAGTCTTGCTAGCCAAATCTCCTACAATCACTTGCCGAAAGATGTAAAATTCTTCCATCTAAGGTTGCTACAAGGGTAAATTTTTAGTAATAGTATTGTGTATTTATATTTGAATGAACAAATTTTTTTGTAATAACCCTGGTGTTCTAATGAGCAGTTGCTAGATATTTGGTCATCAAGACCAAATGTGACATATATACTGAAGCACTAAATGTGACAAAATTAATAGTTGGGGCCAAATATGAAAAATGAATATTACTCCAGGGATCAAAAGTTGCAATAGCTCTATAAGAAAGTATATAATACAATCACAAGTTCACAACACATCATGTAGTGAATATCATAGAGCTATTTTGGTAGGGTATGTAGCATTACTAGAAATAAATTTATGTTCAAGTTCAATTTTTGATAACACCCTTTTGATCAAGCTTGTCACACATAATCTTTTTATGTGATTTGCAAACTATTACACATGAGTGTGATTTACTTAGTGCACACCTTCAAATAATGGTGACAAGTTACCCAGTCATCCAAAAATCCAAAAATAAATTAATGTTACATTTTTTTACAAAAATGATCAATACATAATATTCACTGCCTTACATGTTACTATTTCTATTGATAGATTGATTTATTTTGGATATTTGATTGTTGTGTGAAATCTTTATTAATTTACAAGTAATCAAAGTTTTCCTCTTTTAAACATTACGTTGAGTAACGAATATTATGTAATAATTTTCGGAGTTAGTTCCATTTTTGGTCTTAGATTTACTGGTCACAGTTCACTTTTAGTCATTTTTTATCAGAACATATCTTTTGGTCCTAGTATTATTGTGACATGACCATTTTTTGTTCTCCATCAACAAAATCGTTAAATTACTGTTAAATACAAAGACATTTTGATCTTTTTAATATAAAGTGTGTTGATCCGTTATATTTTTTATGTTTATCTTTTCGAAAAGTTCATAATTGAAGACCGAAATGCCATTGTATTTAATGACATTTAAATTATTTTGTTGATAGAGGATCAAAAATGATCATGCCACAATAATACTACGAAAAAAGGAGGATATTTAAAAAAAAAAAAAAGTGGTTATCACCTATAAATTTAGAACAAAAAATGGAATTAGCTCTAATTTTAGGAAGGAAAAGTATAGCATTTGTTTTTCTATTAAAAATATTGAAACAGATATCATTGTATCTATCTTTTCTTAGACATCTTATATGGCAATCAATTTCATTCTTTTCCTTTTTTTTTTTTTTTTTTTTTTTCTCTCTCTCTCTCTCCCACCAATAATAATTCATGCAATGTAGGCACCTTTACTCCTGCAATGTATATTTGATCATATAATAATAATAATAATAATAATAATAATAATAATAATAATAATAATAATAATAATTAAATAATTAATTAATTATCATTACAGGAAATACATTCGGATTACTATTGATTTATTCCAATGATATGATTATATAAACTATTATAAACATAGAGTTTTGTAATTGTGAATATAGAGTTCAATAATTATGAGTATGAAGTTCAAAAATTATGAATATATAGCTTTATAATTATAAACATATAGTTCAGTAATTATGAACATAGAACAGTGTACACCATGCATGGTGCACACGGTTGCACAACATAATTTGCCTCTTCTTAATACTTTGGGGAGCGTTATGCTGTGCATGGTCCACACGGTTGCAAAAATGACATCGTTTTGACCCCGACTTTAAAAAAAAAAAAAATCAATTTCGATTGCCGTTAACGACGTTATGTTGTGCATAATTTGAACTATATAGTTCATTCATTCTGGATATATAATTCATTTATTCTGGATATATAGTTCATTCTGTCTTAGTATATATAGTTCATTCATTCTGGATATATAGTTCATTCATTCTGGATATATAATTCATTAATTCTGGATATATAATTCAAATTTTGCACAACATAACGCCGTTAACGGCAATCGAAACTGATTTTTTTTTTTTTTAAGTCGGACGCGTGTTTTCAATCAAAACGGCACCGTTTTTGCAACCGTGTGCAGCATGCATGGTGCACACGGTTGCATGACATAATTTGCCATACTTGGGCAGTAATTATATCGTAGACCGCGGTGCACATGCATTGTGGTAAAAAACGTCGCCGTTTCTTTAAGTAAAGAAATGGCCCGCCGTTAACCCGCATGTTTGGTGTATTAAACACCAACTGACATTACAGTATATCTAAACCGACACTGCCTCACGACAAATGAAACTGCAGTTATATCAAAATGATACTGTAGTTGTGGTGAAATGAAACTGCAGTGTATATAAAATGAAACTGAATAACATTTCACATATATATTTGAGTGTATATTGTACAATGAAGCTGTAATTATATCAAAATGATCATGTAGTTGTGTTTTAATAAAACTATAGTGTATATATAAAATAAAATTAAATAACATTTTCACATATTTGAGTCTATGAATATCGAATGAAACTGTAGTTGTGTTAATTGAAACTGCAGTGTATACAAAATGAAACTAAATAACAGAGTTACTTTTTTGCGGAAGGGTACGGAACGGCAGAAAACGAATGGGGTTTCTTTTCATTTAACAAAACGACGTCGTTTTAATGCGCGGTGCATAATCGATTATGCACCGCGGTGCACGATATAATTCGTCATACTTGGGCTAATGGGCTCGGACCTACTATATATTTATTGAGTAATTGTTTTTTCTTTTTAAATAATCAAAAGTAGAATCATTTTTAAATGTTTATTAATATGATATTATTGTTCTTGTTATTTCAATATTAAATGCCACCGGTTATGTGATTATGACCCAAGTGTCCTTTAAAAGTACTAAAAATAAAATTATCACTGTAGATAACTGAACTACAACCTAGCTAACTCATGTAACAAGCAAAGAAACAACGTAACCATCATCGTACAACAACTTTATTAATTATTATTAACTAATAACTTTAATTATCTCAATCACCTTAAATGAAAATACAAAATGTTATTGTGGTTAGGGCTTTGGTATTTGACATAATGTGGTACCTCGTGTGGTGATAATAGGGATTGTTTTATGGGTGTCGATAAAATGGCACAAATATGTTCTAATTTAGTTAGATGTTTCAAGTTGAAGGCCTTATAGTTAGAATGTAAATTGAAATGAAATAAGATTCATTATTCATTTTAAAAAGAAGAAGAAGAAGATAATATATTGTTTAGTCAAGGCATTATAACACATTTGGTTCATGGAATTAATAGAATAAAGAGAGATGTTCTAAAAAAGAAAAGACTGAAAGTGAACTGTCATTTATAAATCTATAACAAAAAAAATAGAATTAATTTTAAAATACTTTATCCTTTTTTCTATGTTTGAATAAATGTTTGGAAAAAAATGACATCTATCTAATGAGTAACAACTGTCGAAATATGTTGAGCAGACAGCTAAGTTTTGGTAAACTGATGATAAACTAAGTACTTAATCAACTAAATTTATAGAACTAAAATACTTTATTTAAACTAAAATACTAAGAGAACAATATAATAGGTATTCGAAGAATCTTTCATTGTTTATGCAAATCTATTAAGGAATCAATTATCATATACTTGGAAAACGTTTTACATTAAACTATGTGTATGACATGTTTTAGTGTTGACCAAAACCAAAAGTTCATGATGAATTGGCTACTATCTTCAAAGAGATTGACCTCTCCCTATAAGAAAATGACTACTTAATTAGTGTCTTAGTGAGATTATCTAATTTATGCATTCACGTGCTTAGCTCGCTGGTTCATTAGATAATATTTGGAAGAAGAGATTATTTAATTTAGTAATAACAAAATTGTAGGTTTAATATTTTAGCTATGAACTATATTAATCATTAATTCATATAAAATTTATCATTCTCTAAGTAATTTTCACTCCATTTAATTTGTCAAATTAATTAATCATTTAACTAATATGGTGTATAATTATGATTTTTAATGGTGTTTTAATAAATTTTTCGTTTCCCTTCTATTTTTATATTTTACCCCCCTCAGTCACTTTTCTCATAGTTATATAATAAAACTTATTTATACAATCATCTTGGCTAAAATGATAAACAGGAAGAACCATGAAGTGGTAGAGAATCGGTGAAGATTAAAGTAGTAGTAAAAAAAAAAAAGATGGAAGCGAATTCCACATGATCCTTTCTTCACTAGTGATGAACAATATGGTAACTATAGGGGCAATCAAGAAGATGATGATAGACAGTGAAAATATGGAGATTGAACTTCTTCATACTAAGAAGGTTGATAGAATAAAGGCTGATTATTTTTCTAATCATTTTTTTTTTCTTTCAAAAAAAAAAACAAAGAAGATTTGTGGAGATTTTTACAATGATATATGAGAATTCTATAGTTAAAAAATGAAAAAGCTTTTGAGATTTACTGCGGGGACAAAATGTACATAACAATATACATTGAGTTTGGCCTCTAAACATTGTGGCAAAATGAATTAAATCAAATAAACCATAGAAGAATTCAAGAACATAGAAAAATTTCATAATTTGTGAAGAAATCTAGTGTCTAAGTTTTTCTAAGGTGTAAAGATGTCTCTTAGAGCATGGTTGAAGTCCCAAAAATTGTTTTGGATCATCTCCTTAAAAAGTCCCCCAACATGGTTAAAATGCTGCTTAAATAGAGTTGCGATAGATCAGATGACCTGCCATGTTACACAACTGTGTTGTCAGGCGTGTCAAAATCTTTCAAGTTTTATCTTCAGGATTTAAACTGAATCTCTGAAAATTTTGAACACAAAAGTTGTAGAGCATTACCTTAGCTTTCAAGGAACTCTTGAATCACTTCAATTGGACTTCGTATAAAAGAGATGCATTCAAAATACTATCATCATATCGTGTCCTAGGCATGTCAAAATATGTCTAACTTTTTTACCCTGATTTGTCCCAGATCTTTGAAAACTATGAACATAAAAATTGTAGGAGATTGTCTTAACTTTTTATGGACACTTTAACCTCTTTAATTGGATTTTGTATGAGAGATATGTGGCCAAAATACTTTTAGCACGCCACAAAGTGCTTGTTTTGTCATTTTTGCTCATAAATTCATGAACATCAAATATCAATGAAAAAAAAAAAACTATTCTACCAACTAAATAGAATACAAGCAAAATCATCATAAATAGGGTATTAAAATTATGCGTAGGCTTTTGTTTTGCTAAGCTAAGCGATCTGCAAATCTTGCTGTTCACATTGTTGATCGGAAAGTTGTTTCTATGTCAAGTTCCGGGAAGTGATTTGACAATCCTCCACAATTTCTTGTCGATTGTCTTTTATCTAATTTAATGAATTAAGTTCATTTTCTCAAAAAAAAAAGAAGAAGAACAGAATTATGTATAATTAAGATACGTCGTTTTTGCAACCATATGTACCATGCATGGTGCACACGATTGCACAGCATAACGCTCCCAAATAAAGGTGATAGCCCAAAACATGTTTTTACCAAAATTCTTCTTCAATTCACTCATGATCTTCAAGAAAGTGGTGAAAGCGATGTTCATCAAATCAAGCGACAATCTAGCCGACTTGTTCACTAATGCGTACTTTTGAGAAATTGATTCATAAGATTGACTTATTTTTTCTATCGAGTGTTTCTTAGTAAGGTTTTTAATGAAACATCAATCGATAAATATTTAAGGACGAGTTATAAATAATTGTCGAATAACTATATGGACTTAGGGCGTTTGGTTGGAGGGAATTTAAATTTCATTCTCACCTAATACCAAAGTCCATTAAATTCCTTAGTTTGGTTGGAAGGAATTGCAATTCCCTCATTTTCATGGAATTAAAATCTCATGCCTCCCTTGGGATTTTAATTCCATGGATTTTAGGAAGAAAAAAAGATAATGATGAGACAAATTATCCTTCCCCTTTTTAACCTAAAATTGATGTCTGACAACAACCATGGTCATTTTTAACTTTATATTATTATTATTCCCTTTCAATTCTCATGTATTCAATAATTTTATTCCGGTAAACCAAACACTAGAATTTAAATTTCTACTTTATTCTCAATAATTTATCCCCTCCCTTCAATCAAAAGTCCATAATTATCAAGTTAACCGCTTAATCAACTTGATTGTCATTCAATATGAGAAATAATGCATGCTAATGTATAGTATGGGCGCAGAATGGTGATATAATTATTACGGAGTACAATTTACGTGCGTAATTCGGGCCAGATCCGCACCAGGTTTACGGGTCGCGGAGTTCTTTGATTCCTCCACTCGTCCGTGCACTCTGTCTCTCTCTCTCTCTCTCCATTTCTTCGCATAAAGATTCTGAGTTATGCTCTGATACATGTATATAGTGGCGAACTCCCTAACCTCATTACTTTTTTTATTCTCATATTAGCCGCTATAGGCTCATCTGATCAAGTGTTTGGTACTCCGGATCTCTCATTTCTATTTCCATTGATATTCTTAATGTTTTATCGTTAAATTGGTTGAATTTCATTTTCAACCTTCGTATTAATAACTAATAGGAAACTATAAATCCGTAACTGTTCTGTATTTCGTTTTATTTTTCCAGAGAGGATCAGAGGGTATTGCTGATTTTGCTTGTAGATCTGATCTGCGAGGAACTTTGAATAAGGGAACGGGAAATTGAAAATGGGAATTGTGTTTACTCGGCTTTTCTCGTCGCTGTTTGGTAACAAGGAAGCTCGGATCCTTGTTCTTGGATTGGACAATGCTGGGAAAACCACGATCCTCTGTACGATTTCTCAGAGATTTTGCAGCCCGTTTCCTTGATTTGATGTTTGGGTTTTGGATTTGTCGTAAGTTTAAAATTTTCTGTAACTCTATTTTCGATTTTTTTATGCAGATCGGCTTCAGATGGGCGAAGTCGTTTCCACTATTCCAAGTTGGTATTCTTTCTTTTTCTCCGGGGAAGATATCGAATTTGCATTCATAAAATTTATGGTTTATCTTTTTTATTTTAATTTTTAACGACTTTTTTTCCTTGCTGATAGTCAAAGTTGGATATTAAGACTTCAATATTAGGATGTTATTGAAGTGAATTGTGATGGGTAATATGTAATCCTTTTTTCCCTTTTCTTGTGATGCAGCAATTGGATTTAATGTCGAAACAGTGCAGTACAACAATATTAAGTTTCAAGTTTGGGATCTAGGTATGCTGACCAGTTAGTTTATGATCTAGGAAACTTTTTCCACATTGCATGTTCCTATTTAGCCATTTATGGTCATTATTTTTTTCTTGTGTTATGTTTTGTTCTAATTGGAATTACCTGAGAAAATGATACATATTATCAAGATCTTAATCATCTTATCCTGGAATATTAAGAAAATCAATGCCATTGAGGTGTTAAAATGGCTTGTTACTTTGACTTTGGCCTACTTATTAATCAGATATGTCTGTTTCACTAATTCACTATAGAATAGGAGGGAAGAGTTTACATGAGGTGCTTTAGTCTCCCACCTGTTATGAATCTTTCAGGAACTCTGCTCATAGAATTTCACATTGATTTGCATTGCAGTTTATAGACCACCCTCAATTCGATTTTCACCATGTTCACTAGCAAAGTAGTAATTTGTATCTTAGTTGATCACAACCATTGTATGTACTGAAATTAGAGATCATCTATTAATTCTCAAACTCTTTGTTAGGTTGCTATACGCAATGTCACTCATTGGAGTCATTGCTGTAAGTAGATAAAGTGAACAAGAGTTTCCACCTTGTGAACATTTTGTACTTTTTGCATAGTTTCCACAAGAATTGTTATCCCTATGTTTGACTATTTATCACTCTCTAGAGACATAGTGACTATTTGGATTAAAAAATAGGTATTTGTGAGTGTTATAATCTTAAGACTGGCCAAGGTCACTGATAGAATACAGATCCTGCTGCCAATTTGCTAAAATTGATTGGGAATCAATTTAGTTATCTTATTTCCTAGTTTATTAGTAGTTTCCCTTTTTACTTTAAGTAAGCATATTTTAGAATATTGTTTCCTTATGTCTTAAGCTTTTAACTCTTATATATAGGGAGCATATTAGATTGTCTTAGTAAGTTGGAATTTGAATAAAATCAAAAGGGAAGTTTCTTCCTCCAACTTCTCTCTCTCTCTCTCTCTCTCTCTCTCTCGTACTGTTCTCTGTCACCATAGGGAATCCATCTTTTTCATCATTTGTTAACCACCGACTCGTGACGCGTAGCCAAACATCTGACTCATATCATCTAGTTCCCGTTGCCGGCATCATGGGTACTGATTTGAACATCAAATTAGCCATCAAAGCTTTGCAGAAATCTGTCAAAGCTTTGGAATTACAGCATGACAAAATTGAAAATTTGTCCACTATTGTCGCCTCGTTGTCCGCATCCTCTCACACCTAGGAAACTTCTCTTGCCAGATTGGAGAAACTGGTCCAACAGCTACTCACCAGTCATGGTAAACAACCTGTCCAGGAGGAGGACTCTGTTACTGCCCTTCAAACCGAAGGGGTTTCCACTGCAACGGACATAGGGGATCACCACCCCCGTTTTTCTCCGTATCCTAAGGTTGAATTTCCTTTGTTTTCCGGCGAGGAAGATCCTATGGTTTGGCTTCTTTGTTGTGAATCTTCGTTTCCCCTTGTCGGCACACTCAACCAAGACTGTGTTTCTCTAGCAGCACACCACATGACTGGTGAGGCACAACTATGGTACCACTCCGAAATAGAATCTCCGTTCACTTCCTGGGCATCATTTAAGGAAGAGTGTTGTTTAAGTTTTGGGCCACCCCGTAGCTTTAATCCTTTGGGTGAATTGAAGCTGCTCTTTCAGACAGGCAGACACATTGATGATTATATCAAGGACTTTTGGGCTCAACTTGCTCGTGCAGGCACAGTGCTCCTAGCCCAACGTATTGATCCTTTTACTGGTGGTCTAGATGAAGTGCTTCGAATCGATGTCTAAAGGACCAAATTGGGTTCTCTTAATGAAGCCATGAATATGGCTCGGGATTTCTACAGAAAATGCCACCTTTTAGGCCTTTTGACAGCCAAACCGCCACACAAATTACCAGTCCAGGCTTCACGCCCCCCATCAGCCCGTTTTTCCCCACCCCTTAATCCGCCTGCCAACCATGCCAATTCTTCTCGACCTCCGGTTAAGTTTTTATCTCCAGCAAAAAAAGCCAACAGGGATGCCAAAAAACTGTGTTATAATTGCGATGAGCGATTTTTTTCCAGGTCATAAATGCCGCCACCTTTTTCTATTGTGGACATTAGAGGATGACGAAGAACCCCCTGCTTGGCTTGCATCCACGGAGAACTTCCTTGAATTCAGCCTGAATGCACGCGATGGAATCACTTGAGTTCAACCTGAATGTTGTCACCTGCTTCAAGCTTGAGGGTCAAGCTTGATCTCCGAGAAGGGTGTAATGATACAATACAGATCCTACTGCCAATCTGCTAAAATTGATTGGGAATCAATTTAGTTATCTTATTTCCTAGTTTATTAGTAGTTGTCCTTTTTACTTTAAGTAAGCATATTGTAGAATATTGTTTCCTTATGTCTTAAGCTTTTAACTCCTATATATAGGGAGAATGTTAGATTGTCTTAGTAAGTTGGAATTTGAATAAAATCAAAAGGGAAGTTGCTTCTCCAACTTCTCTCCCTCCCTCTCTCTCTCTCTTGTACTGTTCTCTGTCACCATAGGGAATCCATCTTCTTCTTCGTCATCTGTTAACTATCGACCCGTGACGCGTAGACAAACATCTGACTCATATCAGTCACTCAACTGGCCTATAATGCATATGGACCAAACCACACTAAAAGATTGAATCCAATCAATTAGCTTGTCTAACCCATGGCCTTATAAACCCATATGTGGGACTGTTAACACTCCCCCTCAAGTGGACAACCGGGCCATTTTGAATCTAATCGGTTGACCACTTGAAATTGGACCCTTCCCCTGAAACTAAAGCTGCCACTAATACCACGGGTAGACAACCGGGTGAACACAAAGTGGATTGAACAAGCTCTGATACCATGTTATAATATAAGATTTGGGCCAATGTCACTCAATTGGGCTATACTGCACATGGACCAAACTACACTAAAAGACTGAATCCAATCAATTAGCTAGTTTAACCCATGGCCTTATAAACCAACAGTGAGTAATATCATTATGTTGAGATTAATTGATGAATGATTGAACACCTAGTATTTGGTTTCCTTTTTGAGAGGGATAATGCGGCCAATACTGATTAAGTGGATAACAGTTGTTGGTGGTCACTGACTCACTGTCACATGAGAACTTTCTGATGATTATTTTGCACCAAATAAATAAATTCTTCTTTCTGTTAGTCAGCCTGAGAGCTTTTGCTATTAATTTTTCTAGCTACGTGTGAGGAATGCGAAAATATTTCTTCTGATTTTCTCCATTGAGATAGTTGAATTTTTCCTGACTATTTTGTTTTTGCCATATTGCAGGTGGACAGACTAGTATCAGGTAACTTCAAATTCAAGTTTGTGCTTAGACGTTAGAATGTTAGATCTAAAGGAATTTACAGAGCTTTTATGACAAAACAGCTATTGTTTAGCATGCTAGGTAATAATGTTTTGTATTGTCATTAAGCTCAGCGGTTGTGTTCTGTTTCTTTTCATCAACCAATATGATATGGCTCCTTTCAAGCTTAATAGCACATCTAATGAAAGTATGATTTTTGGTCTCATTCTTGATAAATTTTCTGGTTGACCTAGCCATGGTTGTCCTTTATTGCACAAGATTTTTGAAATGTGAATGCTGCATAAATATTGATCAATGCTACATACTTTTAATTATTAAGGGGCATAGTAACATGAATTTGACACGTGCTAATGTAACATATAGGCCTTGGCTCTCACTTAACGATGTTCCACCTTGCATTGGTCCATAGATTTGATTTTTCGAGATGTGTGATTGACAAATTCAGTGCGGCGTTTACTAGGAATCCTGTGTACACTATTGGCATCCTGACTTGTAGTACCTGAGTAACCTATTGGCATTGCCATTATATGTTCCAAAATGGGAAACAACATACAGATACGCACTCTTAAGTTGTTCCAAAAAGGGAAACAACAAACAGATATGCACTCTTAAATTAAACTAGATTCATAAAGCCTGATAAAATGGAATTGGAAATTAAAATTGTTAGTTGCTGGTTTCCACTATTAATTACTTTGACAACTAATGGCTCTACTTTTTGGGTTGTCTAGGACTTATTTCATGGGCTGAATATTTTCTTTTTGAAATTTAATCCTAGAGCATACACACTTTCTGTTATATTATATTTATTATTGTGGTATGCCCTTCCAGATTTCTAAACTACTTTAGGGCACACTTTCTGGAACAAATATGAAATACATGTAGAAAATGATCTTTGATTTCTGTATTGCTTGAAAAAATCTCCTATTAGGAATCTGAATTAAGATGCTCTAGTACATGTGTTTCTCTTTACCTGTCCAATTTTCTTGTTTGCCATCTTTTGTTGTTGTTCAGTGATGCCAGTTTCTTGAACTTTGTTGTTTGCCAGATTTCATGCTGTAGATGTGAAATTAATAAGAGCTAATTCTTTTTCTGCACAGACCATACTGGAGGTGCTATTTTCCAAATACTCAGGCCATAATCTATGTTGTTGATTCAAGTGACACTGACAGGCTGGTTATTGCTAAAGAGGAGTTTCATGCCATACTGGAGGTACCTTCATGGTGTAGATGTTACATATCTTATAATCTTATTTTGCACATTTTAGTGTACTTGTTTGGAGAATGTGTTTTTGCAGAAAAATAGGAATCGTTGCCTTTATTCATCTCCCACAGGGTTCCAGCCCTTGCTTCTAGATGGTAGTAAAAATTGGAATTGATTTTTATTAAAAACAGTAATTGGATTGTATTTTTAGCGTAACAATCAGGAATTCAAGAAATCTGACAATCAACAGTTAAAGTAACTGCACAGTTCATTAACAATGGCCATATGACCATACAACAGTTCAGTTTCCAGTTTTCAGTTTATGACATGGCATGGTTGGATGTGTTACACTTGAGTGCAAGAGAATGGTTAGGCGTTCATGAATTTAACTGAGAAAGAAACTAAGTTTAAGGAAGCAAGCGTATCCAAATTCTATCAAATTGTTTAATTGCTGTAATCCTTTGTTATTTATTTTAAATATTTAAACCAGTTATGATGAACCAACGACAGCAATGGAGATTAGTGGAATTTAATGTCCCATAATTAAATTACCAGAGTATGAATACAATAACTTCAGAAATGGTTTTGACCCCAAATCCTTTTGAAAAGAAGCTATGCTTTCATGTTCTAGTTTTCCTTAGGGCTACAAATCCTACAATGCTATCTATTAAATGGAGTTTTTAAAAGTCGATTATTAGCAGTTTTCCTAGCGTGATGTGTTCTATGTTTTATATAGTTTTTGACATCCAACTTAAATAAATTGCTTCTAATCTGGATGGGAAGAAATTATGAATTTCAGTCTCTTCTGACCAAACTTTCCTTGGAACTATGATTGCATTGATCTAAAGTCATGTCTTATCATTTGAAAGTATGCTTTTTGATAGTCCTAATGAAACTCTATAACATTATCTTTTTTTTTTTTTTTTTTTTTTTTTTAGGAGGAAGAGTTGAAAGGTGCTGCTGTTCTCATATTTGCTAACAAACAGGTCTTATATTTATCTTTCTGCTAATTCTTTCTTACTTTAAAGAAAAATAATAGCCTTAATGTGTAATGGTTTCTGGTAAAAGTTCTCTGGCACACATAGTCAAGCGTCACACACATTCAAAGAGAGAGAGAGCGAGAGAGATGCACAGTGAAGCACTTACGGATGATGCTCTTTTTCAATGACGTATTTTCATGATGTCTTTCTTGATAACAGGATCTTCCTGGTGCACTTGATGATGCTGCAGTGACTGAGTCCTTGGAGCTGCACAAGATTAAGAATAGACAATGGGCTATTTTTAAGACTTCTGCCATCAAAGGAGAGGGCCTCTTTGAGGGCTTAGACTGGTAAGCTTGAATAAGTGTTTATATTTTGAATGCCCTTGTAGACTTTTTGCTTGCTCAATTGTATTCTTGAGAATACTACACTTGTTGTATTGCTTATGCTTATCCTCTTGTTGTGGATTATATAGGTTGAGTAACACCCTCAAGGCAGGAGGTAGCTAAATTTTGTGTTTATGAGGGGGCCAATGCCTTGGAGACAGACACACAGCAAAGTCTTGGTACAAAACTACAAATTATGTTAGATATGCCGGTTTCTGATGTTATAGCTTCGGAAGTAAAGTGCGGGTATAATGATATTATCTGGCTTTTATTACAACACCCTTCTTCCTCTCTTCCCAAAATTTTTGCGACTTTCTTCATTCTCATTCAAAGATGGTAGGCTTATGTCTTTGGTTCTTCTATACATTTCTGGTGGAGATTCCATGTGCTGATCTTCTGGGAGTTTAAAATGAAACAATATATTTTTCTTGCACATAGAAAATGTGATTAGTTTTCTTGACTTCTGTTTAGAACAAATTTTTGACCTGCGTCAAGTGAAATACTGATTTCGGCATCAACAATGTTTTATTAATTGCTATAGTCTAATATTCCTACTTCTCTAGGATAAAAATTGGGAGAATAGGAATGTTTGGTGCAATACGATGTGTTATCTGCTGACACATAATATGTTTAACAAATATATTATGTGTCTGTAATTAACATATTCTGTAATTGCAGTTAACAGTTTGTTTGTAGTTACTATTTTATGTGTTTGTGGTTAATATGTTATGTACCTTAAATTTATTTACAGACACATTAACTGGGTACAAGATGCAAAGTAGATCATGGTTCATGGTATAATTTGCAATATGGACCATGGCCGTATAATTTGCCATTTGCAAAGGGAGAAGGCTTAAAATTTTGTTGAGAAGCCCAATTTGAAGTTGGCCCAAAATGTAATCACACCAAATAACAAACCCATTTGGGAATTAGCCCACAAAGGAAAGTTGACAATTTATACCATAGACCAGAGTCTACATATCATTATGGCCCTTGGATCAAGAGTCTACATATCATTATGGGGCCTTGGATCAAAACGAGGTACAAAATTTCATAATACAAGATATAAAAAATTACAACACAAGATACATAGTCACATACGACAAAGTATGCAGTGAGCACATGCCTACCTTATAAGGTGGACACGATTCCATATTCATAATTTCTACACTGTAGATTCATAATTTTTATATTGTAGATTTTTAAAATTTATACTTTAGATTCCAATTGTTGAACTCTGTTTTCACAAATTAGAGAACTATATGTTCATAATTGATAACTATACAGTTTAGAAATTATGAATTTACAGTATAGAAATTATGAATCTACAATACATATATTATGAATCTGCAGTATAGAAATTATGAATCTACTGTATTTAAATTATGAATCTACGATTTAGAAATTATGAATCTAAAGTATAAATTTTATGGATCTACAGTATAAAAATTATGGATCTACAGTATAGAAATTATGAATCTATAGAATATAAATTATGGATATGGAATCGTGCCCACCTTGCAAGGTGGGTATGTGCTCACAGTATAACGATCTGAGACTTTGATATACCAATAGATCGATTAGGAAACGGGAGTTCTAACCATTTCTTCATCCATTTTTTTTTTTTTTTTGAGTTATGAGGGAGACGGGTAACTACCACGTAAGGGTATATACTGGATAAATCTCATTTTATGAATCAAATTTATAATCTTGTAGTTATCAATTTAACTGACCAACTTGGCTAGGATTATCCTCATTTCTCCCTCAATTTTTTTTGGGACACATTAGTTTTATTTTTGTTTCTTATTCTATTTTGGCCTTTGATTTGGAGTAGATTTGTCCCAATATATAGAGAGAGTGTGTATTATAAATTTAATTAACACCTACACTAGTTAGGTTGGTTAACTACAAACAGCTTATAAGAGTCAAACTCAAACCATCTACAAGTCCCTATATTATACCAATATGTTTGATTTAGTTCAATTTTAATTTTGAACCATTTGATCCTTGAGCTTTAAAGTTGATAGATTCAAACACAAAAAATTCATTAGCTTTCTTTGCATACCAGTGACATTATTATTATGTCATAATACGTTGACTTGACAATTATCGTGTCAACATTTAAAATTTTTAATATTCCAAAACTAAACCAAATAAAAATTAAGAGGAAATTTCAATTTTGGTCCTATGACTATAGGAGTCTTGTTAATTTCAGTTCTTAATTTTTAAAAGTGTCAATTTGGTACCTTAACTATGCAAATTTTGTCAATTTTGGTCACTCCAGTCAAATTACCGGTCAAATTTCGTCAGAAAATTTTAATTATTAAAATAATAAGGGTATTTTTATCATTTCACGTCTCTTTTCTTCTTCTCAGGCGAGTCCATCCCTTCCTCCCCCGTTTCCGGCGAATGCAATGAACTAAGATGATGGAGAAAGGATGCTTGATGATATTAAAGATAGGGTTTACAGGGAGAAAGAACGCCGGAAACAGGGGAGGAAGGGATGGACTCACCGGAGAAGAAGAAAAGATGCGTGAAATGACCAAAATATCCTCATTATTTTAATTATTAAAATTTTCCGGCAAAATTTGACTGGCAATTTGGCCGGAGTGACCAAAATTGACAAAAATTGTATAGTTAAGGTACTAAATTAACATTTTTGAAAGCCAGGGGCTAAAATTAATAAGACCCCTATAGTCATATGACAAAAATTGAAATTTCCTCTAAAAATTAATTAAATACAATATGTGTCGGAAAATAGATGTTATACCAGCCTATATTTGAATGTTGGTATATATGTACACATGTCTGGGTAGTACGGTTTGTGCATTCGAGTATGTTGGTTGTGAAACCCAGTGTTGTGAGTTGTGCATCATAGGTTGGTGAGATGTGCATTAGTGCACTTAGTGCGGTGCATCGTTGGACATTGGGATGTCTATTGTAGATTTTTTTTGACGGTGTTTGAATGCACAACTAGAGAATTGTCAATGCACGACATTCAGTTAGGAATGCACAACTTCTAATAAGACTGATTTACCCCTAATCGTATATTTTCTAATATTTTAAAAGGGTTTGTTTTCTTAACCCGTGTGGTTTGTTCTTTTTTATCCCAGTTGTGCATCATTTTGATTTAATAGTCTAGATTAGTCTTCACGTTTTACATTAAGGGTGGTTCTCATGGGAGTGCGACCATATATATATATATATATATATATATATATATATATATATATATATATATATATATATATATATATATATATATATATATATATAAGAGATTAAATGTGAAGGACTCTCAGGTAAAAAATGGGTGAAATCTCAACCATTGATCTAGTCTAAATCAACCGTCCAAAATGAAGAAAATTTTAAATGGGGTGACATTATGGTAATTTTATGTAAGTTCAATTTTTTTTTTTTGGGGTCTTTGGGTGCATTATTTTCCTTCTTTGAGTGCATATTTTTCCTTCAAATATTGTCTTGCTTACTTTATTAGCTTCTTAAAAGAATACTTATGGTGCATAACTTTAAACTTTGAGGTGCATAACTTGAAACTTACAGGTACATAACTTTGAATCTTGAGGTGCATAACCTTAAACCTTTGGTGCATACCTTTAATTCTTGAAGTGCATAACTTTGAACCATGAGGTGCATACATTGAGCTACGGGTGCATAACTTTAAATCTTGAGGTGGATAATATTTTGTAATGTCAAATAGATCATTCTAAGTCTGTAATATATTATTTGTAGTGTTAAGTGTTTCTTAGACTGGCCTAGATGAAAAGCTTCCATTTTTAGAAGGATTAGAATCAAAAGGATATTAGTCCTTAATTAGTTATGAAAAGTGTTTCTGCTTGCTAGTATAGTGGTCATTAGTGATAACGAAATGTGTCTTTTTTCTCCAAAATTATTTGTGTTTCTTGAAACTTCATAGTGTTAAATCAATTGACCTACTGATAATAACATACATGTTTTTGTTCTTGAATTTCCAACCTCGGTTATGAGGGAAATGAAGAAGAAAATTGGAGAATATATTGAATTGGTTTGGAGACTTTCAATTATCTTATCTCTATTTTTTGGAGTTAGGCTGTCACTCAAAGCATAACCATGTCTTTTCTCTCTAACGTTATAGCTAGAGTTTAGTTCTTGACTAGAAGAAAAGTATTCCCGTACAATCTCAGGGTTGTATTAGTTGACAGGGGCGGACCCAGCATGGGGGCAGCTGCCCCCCTCACCCCACCTCCACCATATATATAACCCCTGTATGTATATATGTATATATAGTACAAGTTTTAGTATATGTATAATAAAATAGATAAAAATTAACATTTAATGACTAGACCAAGTAGCAAGGCTTGCGTTTAGTTTTTGTAAGTGGCCAAGGTTCAAATCCTCAGTGTGTTGTGAGATTTATACACATATATATCACTTTTTTTTTTTTTATATTAATAATGAGATGTGTTTATAATGTATTTTTTATTCGAATTATTTTATCAAATTAATTATGTTTCATATTTTGTTATGAATATTTTTATAAAGTTTTGATGTGTTTTATTTTTCGTCCACATCCAACAATATTTATTCTATACATTTAAGTGTTTTATTTCACTTTTTTTTTATATAAATAATGAGATGTGTTTATAATGTATTTTTTATTCGAATTATTTTATCAAATTAATTATGTTTCATATTTTGTTATGAATATTTTTTATAAAGTTTTGATGTGTTTTTATTTTTCGTCCACATCCAACAATATTTATTCTATACTTTTAAGTGTTTTATTATTTTTTTTTATCAAACTATCTCTTTTGTTTTAATGCGTTTCGCCCTCATTGAACAAGTTTTCTGGGTCCGCCACTGTTAGTTGGTGCTTTCATTGAGAGTCGAGTGGTGCTTAAGATGGGGCCGAACCTCCTCTCATGAGCTAACTTTTTGGGGTGGAATTAGGGGTTTGACTTGAGTGTCGTATCATTATCTTAAACTTTGACTGTACTCCGCAACACTATCAAGTGCATTCTTTGATATCCAAAAGTGCAATCTCTCGAGTGCATTATACATAATATTGAATGCGCTTGTAGTTTTGATAAAATACACTTGTACATGCCAGAAAATGCACTTGGTATTGGTAATTTTACAAAGTGCGCATTCACAAGGGTAACCCCTAGCCAAGTTGGTCAGACAATTAATTTGATAACAACACATTAAAGTTCAAACTTCAAAGTTTCACTGCCTCTAGAAAATACCTATTGATGACTTTCTTAGTTTGAACTAATCAGCTATACTTTAATTTGTAAGTTGAGGCCCAAAGTGCTCTTCACTCAAAGCGTACATTCACACTTTGGCGTGATTTTTTATTTGAACACGCAATAAGAGTTTACATATTATGAATATTATTTATAAAATGAACATATTTAAATGTATACTCAAGTTAAATAATTACCAAAAGACTGATACGTAGTTTGTATCAACATATATAATTAAGCAATGAAAAAAAAAAAAAAACTAGCTCATGAGAGGAGGGATCGAGTCTCACCAGCGGCAGCGTAGGAGCAACCTCTCAAAGTGAGGGAAGTTTCTTGTGCGCAGTGAGCAAAGTTCTAGCCTCTGTGGTTCATGTTCAGTTGAGTTACCATGATTTACATCCTCTCAAATGTTCTGTCGGGTCGGAGTGTGGGGACCCTTAAAGTTGGAGTTCAGCCTTTTGGAAGAATGAAAAAAAAAAAAAAAAAGAGTACAAGTTTTTCTTAGTACAATTAGAGATGACCACGGTTCTGGTTCGAACCGTAGGTTCGAACTGGAACCGTGACTGTGCGAACCGAAACTGAACCGGAATCGTCCGTACGGTTCCGGTTCCGGTTAAGGTTCCGGTTAAGGTTTGTAAAATCTTGGAACCGGAACCGGCGGTTCCAGTTCCATACCGGAAAAAAATAAATATTATAGTGTTTTTAAAATTTTTTTTTTTTTAATAATCCGGTTAGAACCGGTGATTCTAATCGGAACCGCCGGTTCTGAACCGGAACTGGAACCGGAACCTTACTATAAGGTTCCGGTTCCGGTTTCGCCATCCACAGAACCGGAACCGGTAATTTCGAACCGGAATTGGAACCGTGGTCACCCCTAATTACAATCCAAAAAAAAAAAAAAGAAAGTTGCATTTCCTATGAACGAGGTTATCCATCTAGCTATATGGTTTGACCTAATTTCTTTAAACGAAGATATTGTGATTGGTGGATAAGCATGCCCCTCTATATGTTTAGTCTCTGTCTTAATTATCGTGCCTAATAGGTAGGAATTCCCCACCACTAACTTTGTTGGAGCTTAGCAACTAGGTACTATACACTTTGATTCCAATACAACATCAAAATTCAAAACGCATGTCAATAGGTTTTTACTTTTTATCATTCAATAATAATAACATTTTTATTTATAGTTATATATTTTGTATTAAGTCTTAAAATGACATAACTTGTGTGGTGTGAATGAGAAAAACAAACTGTGGAGAGAAGAAAATTTATTGTTATTTTACATTTGATTGTTTATTATTTTGAACTTTAATGTTGGCTATAGATTTGTGGCTTGTGAATTGTGGATTTTGGAGTTATGATTTTTGAATTTGTGGTTTATAACTTTTTGAGGATTATTAAGTTATTAGGGACTTGCACTTGCATTATGTTTTTTGATGAAATTTGGAAATGATGATTTAAATAGGAATTAATTATTTTACGTTTGATTGTTCTGCGACGGGATTGAATGCAATATTCGACCAAGCAGAAAAAGAATGGAAGACATTGATAGACCTACCATGCTCACGATCACGATATGGTTGATATGGAGATGGCGAAACAATAGCATCTTCAGAGGAGAAGCAATTGAGCCCAACAGAAAAATCGCCTGGGTGTTAGAAGCTGAGAAGGAGATCAAGCGTGCATTCAAGCGTCTGCATGCAATGAACTCCGACAGCCACAAACGAACGGCCATGAATCCTCATTGGACTCCATCCAACGGGCATATGTGGACCCTAAATGTTGACGCCAGTGTTAAACCATCGTCACAGAAGGCTGGATATGGGGACATCCTCAGAAGGGCTGATGGCGAATGGATGGGAGGCTTCTGTGGAAAGACTAGCTATGAGAATGCTGCCATCGTTGAAGCTGAAGCCATATCGAAGGGCCTCACCTGGGCTTGGAGAGATGACATTAGAGACGTTGAAATCCAGTCGGACGTCGAGAGAGTTATCAATGGGGTTTTGGGCAACTCACAACTGAGGGGTCCCATGTGCGAACATGTTGAGAATATTAGACATTGGCTAATGCAAAACTGGAAGGTGTCCTTCAAGAGTGTCATTTGTGAGCAAAATGAGTGTGCAGACGCTATTGCAAATATGGGCGCGAACATGGATGTGGACTGGTGTGGTCTTACATGGTGCCCCCCATAATAGAGGAGATGATTGGCAACGATCGCCTACGTGCGACTTGGTCTCGCAGTGAAAGGAACTAGATGCTACCCCTGGGTCCCCTCCTTACTGATCTAAAAAAAAAAAAAAAAAATTCTTATCATCATTATTTTAACTTATTAGGTTTAAAATGTTTAATGTATTTGGAATCACTACTACTTGACTTAAAGTGCTCACAACACATGAAATATGTATGGGAAAAAACTACCACTGCCAAATATCAACAGACGCTTGTAAGATAAAAAGTTCATAGGACAACTAAGATCCTAATCATATACATAAGGCAAATCCAAAGCTTCTTACACCATAATCTCATTGCATGACGTTGTCCTCTATGGTACCACCAGTAATTCAATTGCACATGACACACTACCAATAAAAAAGAAGAGTACAAGTACTGAAGAGGAAGACAATGACAATGCTACCCAAAATAGAATTACGAAGACTTAGAGAAATTCAAACAAGTAGTATTTATTTAGATTATTATTTTTACACTATCGTTTTTACAAAGTTACAAACATTTATTTTAATGACAATTATAATCAATCTTTCCTATACTATCTTGCATTCATATACTTTAAATTATATTGATTTAAATAAACAAATTCAACATTCAATTACCGTATAAATATCTCTTATATATCTTACATTAATATACTTTAAAATAAACATTAGGCATTATCTTATTTGACCTGCAAAACTACGTACAAATATGTATACATAAAGAGCCCGCACGGGTTTAGCTCAATAGTTCAGTGGGCAATATGTATACATAAAGAGCCCGCACGGGTTTAGCTCAATAGTTCAGTGGGCAATATTTGGAAGAAGAGACCAAGGTTCGAACCTTGGCGGAATTATGTTCAAAGTGAGCAGATTTCTTGTGCGTGCCCTTTCCGCTGAACCATTGAATCACACCGTAATTTACATCCTCCCAAATACTCTATCTATCGGGTTGGAAATTCAACCTTTTTGGAGAGAAATATATACATAAAGAAAAGAAAGTCCTAGTAAAATAACCCCTACGCTGCTTGCTTCTCGTGATCTAAAACTGGATTTCTCTCCCACTTTACAAGTTGCCCCGTAACAATCAATTTCAATTCACCCAAAAACACAGGGCAAAATGTAAAATCATTGAACAGCCTGTCCCATTCTAGTGGGCCCTACGTCGGCACAGACAAATGACAACTACTTAACATAAAATATCACTCATGACTCATCAAACCTGCTTTGTGGCCTCTAATGCTCCCACGTGTCACCACAAAACTCGTCAGCCATCAATATTTCCCCTTAAGATACATAGAGTAGATGCAATCTCTTCATTTCCATCTTGCCACTACTATACTCCTAAGCCATTTGTTTATTTCTATTCCTAGAGATTTCTTCTTTTAGATACTTGAGTCAATCAACCAAATATGGTTATTGCTAATTGCGGCGGTGGCGGTGATTCTGTTATTCATTCACGAGGTTTGCCTGGTAGTTGTGGTGGTAGTGATTCTGTTATTAACTCACGATGTTTGTCTGGCGGGTGGGGTGCGGCCGCCGCGGCGAAACCGTGCGACTATTGCAAGGTAGCTGTGGCGTTGGTGTTTTGTCGCGTGGACGCGATTTTTATGTGCCTTGAGTGTGACGCCAAGGTCCATGCTACTAACAAATTAGGGTCGAAGCATGCCCGTGTGTGGGTGTGTGAGGTTTGCGAGCACGCCCCGGCGGCGGTCACGTGCAAGGCTGATGCGGCGGCGCTATGTGTCACGTGTGACCGCGACATCCACTCGGCTAACCCTTTGGCTCAGCGCCACGAGCGTGTCCCCGTGGCCCCGTTCTATGACACGGCGGAGTCCGTGGTCAAGTCCACCGCCGCGACTCTCTTGGTTCCGATGAACGATTCCAACCCCCCGAACTTCGCCCATGACAATTTCGCCTCTGATCCCTGGACTTCTTCCGCTTCGATCACCTCCTCCAAGCTGCCGGAAAACGCCGCCGGCGGGATGAAATCTGCGGAATTCTCGCTCTTCGACTCCGACAACTTCCTCGATTTTGAGTACCCGGTTTCCTGGGAATCAAATTCTCATCAAAACCAGTACAATTCCGACAGGGTTGTCCCAATCCAGACCATCAAAACGTCCGCTCCAATCATACCCCAAGAAAAACATTTCGAGATCGATTTCACAAGATCCAACCTCACTTCCTACAACTCCGGATTCACCAAACCTTCCTTAAGTGTAATTCCTCATTCCTCCTACTCCTACTACCATGAATCTGCTTTAATTTCCCTTGCACTGAACCTGTTTGATAAAATGTCTCAATCCAGGTTTCCTCATCTTTAGACGTGGGAGTGGTCCCGGACGGGAGCTCTGTGTCGGAGATATCCTACCGGAACATCGGCGGCGGGAGCGTGGATTCCAGAGGCGGCTCGCAATGGAACGGAATGGATCGAGAGGCCCGGGTGCTGAGATACAGGGAGAAGAGGAAGAACAGAAAGTTCGAGAAGACGATACGCTACGCTTCCAGAAAGGCGTATGCGGAAACACGGCCACGAATCAAAGGCCGCTTTGCGAAGAGAACGGAGGTTGAATCAGAATCCGACATTGATACCTTGTTTTCATCGGCAGATTCTGCCGCTGATGTTGGTAGATTCAGCGTTGTTCCCTTGATATGGTAGGAATCAAGAAAACAATTGACATGTTTAAAAGTGTTTCTAGTGTACTATAGTTTTTCTTTCCTCTCTTTTTTATTCAAATTATTATGCAAATTATAATTAATTAATCCTCTATTTTAAGTTTGGAGGAGCGGTTGGAATATTCTATCACAGCTTAGCTCTAATCGCTTTTCAAAATATTATTTAAATGAATTATGAGTTGAGCAGTTAAAATGATATGTTGTCCTAATTACAAATATTTTGTTTGAAATTATAAGCGTTTGCTATACAAAATTGTAATATTATTTGTATAATTATTTTAATTTTACGATCACGATTCTAATTATTTCAAAATTACTGATCACAAGGGAAGTCTAAGTCTGCTATTTTAGATGAATAGTCTTAAATTAAATCTCCATTCCCATCTCATATGATATGTACTAGATAAGAAGATATACTATACTTTTGGGTTATAATTGTTGAAGGATTAAATTCTATGTTGGAAATTAATTTATTAATAATATATAGAATTTTAAAATTGATGTTATTACTTATTAGTATGTGGTTAATGTATGTCTTGGCCTCTTGGGTAGAGCACAGGATCTGTTTCTGAACTATAATTGGCCAATAAACATTTTAGGTCCCACAACTAAAATATAATAAAATATAAAAAAAAAGTTTATTTTAAGGAATTTAAGGCAATTGATTTATTGAATTCTTAGCAACTAGCAAATCTGTCTATATGTGGCACAGCATATCCAGTTGGAGTCTACTGAAATTAGGTTACCAAATTTTTAATAATTCCCAATTCTATAGAAACAAAATAATTGAGGGACTGAGAGGATAAACTTTTTTTCTTTTTTGAATGGATAAACTTTTAGTCCGTGTATATCACGTAAAACATAAATCATCTAATTATTTACTTAGATTTTTAGATGAGAAAAAACACATTTTTCTAATTATTATTATTTTTTAATATTATGTGTTTAAAATGCCCATTCACATTTGTGGCCAATTACAATTTATAAGGATGCATTTTCTCTCAATTAAAAGTATAAATTAATAGTTATGAATATTATATTCTTAACATATATTATGTGATCAGCTTTCAAGCTTAAAGATTGAATCCCGACGGATGAAAATCACGATGACTCAGTGCGCACAGGGGATCTGCCCATTTTAGACACATAATCCCCATATTGCCGCCGTCGAGATTTGAATTTTGATATTTTCTTTTAAATATTGCTTATTGAACTTACTGAACTAAACCCGTATAAAATTTAAAAAAAAAAATTTATGAACTTTATTTTACTAACAGCAAAATGGTATGAATTCAGCCTTGACTTGAGGCAATTGATTTTGCTAATAGATATTTATTTGTAAAAGTAGGTAAGGCTATATATAGGTACCTTTCAAGATATAAATATAAATAATGCTGCACTGGTCCCTCTGCCATCAAAGTAATCTTTTTCTGAAATTTGGTTGGCTTATCTTCTTTTTAATTTTGTCTTTTTTTTCTTTGACTTTTATAAATGGAGTAATAAATTAAGGGAATAAAGAAATGTGGAAATTATCAATTTAGTGCTAATTCCACCGGCCTGTTTAGTTATAAAAATGTTTCTACTTTTCCATTTTAAAAATTTAAAAACTTCTCATTTTCATTGAAAAAGCAAGAATCTTTTCAAACTAAATAATTTTTTAAATTGCCACCTAATGGTCACTATGATGGTATCTTGGTAACCATTTTAAATGGGTGGTCATAAGTTCAAACTCCGATAGTGAAAGCTTAGATTCTTTAGGCCGAAAATGATAACTTGAGAAAGTATATAACATATACTACCTTGTAAAGAATCATGAATGTTTCAATTTTTTTTTTTAAAATTCATAAAATATAAAATTATTTGGAATTTAATTATTTTCATTATTATATAAAATTACTAATTTGTGTAATAAATGAAAACAATATTGAATAGAGAGAAAGTAATAGTGGAAGCTAAGTAGGCAATTCCCAATCATTATATGGTAGATCATAATCTACTTTGTAAAGTAGATCACTGAGGTAAAATATAATTGTATTATACTAAAGATACATTTTTATTATACTAAAAATTTATTTTTTGAAAGTACATTAATTGAATACTGAATGTACAATATTTAGTAGTATACCAAATAATGTATCTTCACTATTCAAATAATGTAAAATTAGTATATTAAAAATGTAGATTTATTTAGGATTGTCCATAATATAATATGCCAGAAGTAGATGAGTTGTGATAAAATGTAGATACATTTGAGTAAAATTAGACAAATATAAGTGGGCGAACGCGATCGTAATGTGAGTAGACCTATATACTTTTATATTTCAAAATTTTGCAAAAGACATGCTCAAAATGTGTTCTCCAAACATAATTGATTTAGAAAATTGTATTTTCAATTTATAAAAACTAGTGAACTGAACTTTCTTATTAAATAGACTCTAGAATTTATTGATGATTAATTAGAGATTTTTTTTTTTGAATGTGATTAATCAGAGATTAACTTTAACGTTACCAGCACAAATACTAGAAAGTAAAATAGTGATCACAACCTCCTACCGATTTCTTAATCATTACACTACAAAAGATTTGTTAGGATGTGAGTATACTATCCATTATAGATGTATAGTGTAGGATTATTTTAAGAAAAATCTCGTACCTTAAGCAATTACCTCCTCATGAACATTGCTAATTGCTACCAAAAAATAATCGCAACATTAATGACAGTTCACTTCTATAAATATGAAGAATCTAAGGAAGAGGGGTGATTATTAAAAAAAAAAAAAGGGTGGTCCCTATTCAACATCTAATCCATATCCGCCTGTATAACAATATAACATGTCTAATACAGCAAAGATATATTCTTCTCAAAAGGTTGAATCCCCAATCCCAATGCACCCCACGCTCCAGCCTGACAGAGTATTTGGCAGAATGTAACTTAGCTGAATATAAAGGCTAGACCTTTACTTACTGTGGACAAGGAGCCCCCTCCACTTTGAGAGGTTGTTCCCACACTGTTACGAGTGAGACTCGATCTCTGGTCATTATTCCTAAAATTCACCCGTGTGACTAACTGAGTTGCCCATGCGGACTACACCAAAGATATATGTAACAGGCAACCACTGCATGTCTTCGCCAACCAACATTATATAGGTACTATTGGTACCTTAGTAATTTATAAAAATAGTAAGCGCAAATAAAATGTTCGGTTAAACTAAAATTTGAGTCTTATGTCACTCAGAAGAGAGCTAGTTTCTATGTTATACAATTCAAAAAAATTTTCCATAAAGGGAATTGTATCTATATATTGGTGCAAACCCACTTCTATTTTCCAATGTGGGAAAAAGGCTCCGTCAAAGCCTTCCCAACTCCATTTTTCTAACTTAAATGTGTACTTAGAATTAATTTCTTATTTACCCATTATTCGTTTCGAATGTATAATATATCAAATTAAATCTCTCACTTAGAAGAACATGAAACAACTTTCATTTGATCCAAATTCGAAGTAGACCCTACTCAAAATTATGCCTGAAAATGGTCATTTAATATGCCAATTAAAATAGCTAAATTTTTTTAAACATCTTTTACTTCCTCCTGTCAATCTATCATCGCACTCTAGAAATAGCATTCCTCCAGGCTAATCTATCAAGATTGCAATTACAATCTAATTAGGCGGGGTTCTTTTTATTTTTATTTTTATTTTTTAATTTTTTTTTAACAAAATTAATGAAATTTAAGGTTGTCTAGATTTCCGGTCCCTTGGTTCCTCAACAACTTATAAACTTTTATAGAAATTTCAACTTTAATCCTTACTTTCTATAATTGTATAAAAAATTATAATATAACCAATCAAAACTTGACAAAATTATTTAGTGTCTTGATCACCAAACAGACAACAGATTAGGTTGCATTTGGAATATATCAACCTTGAAAGCTAACTTTGAGAAAGAAATTAGTTCAAAGAACACACACACACACATATATATATAATATATATATATATATATATATATATATATATATATATATATATATATAAACAATTTAAAAATTTCTAGATAAATCTTAGTTTTTCTAGATGAATTTTAATTGTAGTTAAAGAACGAAGTTTCTAATGACGCGATTGATGATGGTCGTATTAAAGATTAAAAAGTATAGATTTGATATAGAAAATTGATTAAACAAAGGTATAGTAACTCTCGGAGATATTGAAGAGGCGTTTGTTGTGAGAATGGAATGATGTTAACGTTTGAAAAATAAGATTTGAGCAAACCAATAAATTTAAAGTTTTTGTTTGTCTTTTGGTTGCTATGCGCGACGAAAACTTGGGGGGCCGTTTTCACGACATTGGTGCACCACCAAATACCAATTATAGCACCCACACACGACAGGGCAGGCTCCACTTGACATGAAGTTGATGGCGGTCCCAATGCTCGTGAACTTCACGTGTGCCATGCCCCACCAATAAACCCTTGTCTTTTTTTTTTTTTTTTTTTTTTTTTTTTTTTTTTTTTTTAAATAAATTTTATATACGTAACATTGAAAAGACACCGTACCTATTATCTAAAATAAGAGAGACAGGACAATTACAGTCAAGGATGAGCAGGATTCGATTCGAATTGAACTAGACACCGTAAAAATTGAATTGAAATTATCGGACCGGTTGATTCTGGTTTCGAACAAAAAAAAAAAAAGAAGTAGGAAAGTTTTATTTTTAAGAAAAAAATGTTCTAATTGGCGGCTCAAATTAGAACTGTCAATTCTGATTTATCATTTCTTGGAACTGTGAACTGGTGGTTTAGAATTGGAAGCGAACTGCGATCATATCTAATCTCAGCTAAATTGATTGGATGGTTATCATGATAACCACAAGATTCTATGTTTGACTTATAGTAGAACGAAGTAGCCTATTGAGCTTCTTAGTATGTGTTGGATCGGTTAGTTTACTACATTGTGGTCCTTTGTCGATTGTGGTTACAAGACAAGGTTTACCTAATGAACACTCTCAGGTAATGGTTGCTTGACATTTATTTGTGAGTAAAATAATAGTCATTATTTATTAAAATGTCATTGATTTATATTATTATTATTATTTTTTGGTGATTTTTTTTAATGTATGTGTGTCCATGTAATAAAATGACAATTTTATCTTATCAATTTTAACTAAGGGTGTATTTGGTTCGCATAAGGGAATAAGAATCGGAATGAGAATGGAAATCAAATATTTGGTAAAGGTAATGCGTTTTGGTAAAAGTATTTTGCATATTTGGTAGTATGATGGAATTAGAATGATTACCAATATTGATGTTTGGTTATACATGACCCTATAATGGAAATACATGTTTTAAAAATACAAAAAATAAAAGTTAAGGTAATTGATCTTAATATAATGACATCCAAAGTACCAATATGAACAAAAAAAAAATCAAAATAAAAATTTAAAAGTATTAATCCAAACTTAAAAATCAGATTACCAATAAGATAAATGGGATGCTACTGATTTTTAATTAAGAAATGATGTTTTTAATTAAAGGGGTAATCAAACCTCATAATTATGTTTTAAAAAGTTGTCAACTAAACACTAACTATAATTTTAATTTTTATTCTATCCTAAATCTGTTAAGGAGATTGAAACATGTAGTTGGTAGATCAGTGTATCAATAACTAAGCAGTGGACCAAATTGTGTCGATAACCTTGTCAGTAAAACAATTACACCGACCAAAGGGAGGATATTAGAAATCTCCATGCTAGCAAGTCCATGCATGGATGTCTGTTGTTGGAGCATTTATGGGGAGCAAAAGATAAATAAATAAAAACTTTAAGATAGTGAATTGGTACTATATCGATCTGCATTGGGTATAATTAAAATGCATTTTAAATTTCATCTACCATACTTGATATGACTAGATATGCATTTTAGGATGTATTTAGTATAAATCGGTATAACGTCAATCAATATACGAGATTTTTTTCTAAATATATCACTTAATTGGATTATTCTTGCATGCAAGGGGAGCTCGCTCGATTCGCAGATTGGTCCGACTCGTAATTCACTTTTGACAAGTTATAATATAATATATTAATAGAGCCAATAAAGTTAAGCCTTTTAACTAAAAAAATATTAGTCCAATTATTTTTTTAAAATAAATGGTTCATATTATTTTTATTTTAATAATAATAATATTATTATTATTATTTACTTTACCCACTATTATATCATTTACTTTACTAAAGTTTACACTGACGGAATACAAAATTATTTGAGAGAAGTAAATATAGGCGTGTTCAGGTGAGAAAAGATGCTCAGGAAAGAACTGAGAACCAATCGCAGTCGTCCACGTGTCCAGATTTAACGGATCAAATGTAATTTAAACAAAAAAAATGCGATTGTATTTTGGTAAATAAATCAAACTTTGGTTCAAGTAAGATGTGTTAAAAGTGCAAGTAACTGGAGCAAATGTGCAAGTAAAATCACTTAAGATTCAACCATTTCACTTAATAGTGCAAATAATTTACATTTTTAACATTAGTGTACCTAATGATAACGTCTTACACATTGGTGTACTTAATGATAATGTTTGGTGCAACTGGTTTAATCGATAACTTTAGGTAATCTCTGATTTTTAGTAATCATATTTTTCAACTGATTTTTAGTAAAGTCCTAAACCAATTAAACTGGAAAAAAAATAACAAAATAAAATATGAAGAGACAAAAATGCCCTTACTAAAAATAGAAAAAGTCACGAGAAGGACTAAAAATGTCTAAAAAATAATAGTTTGGATGTTAAATGACAAAAACGATAGTCTGAACTAAATTTAAAATTTTTATCAAAGACAATGGACCTCTTGTGAAATTAACACTAAACAATAGTAAAACTTAAAGTTTATCTCCAGCTTGTTAATAAGAGTAGTCTTAACTATATTAACGGTAAAAAAAAAAAAAAAAAAAAAAAAAAAAAAAAAAAAAAAAAACAAAAAAACAAAAAAAGAAGAAGAAATTACTCTATATACTAGAAAGAATGAAAACCTTCACCTATGTCACAAGACTATTAAATTGTTTCTTTAAAACTACCATCATCAGAGCATAACATAATAACAATTGTTTTCTCAAATACAAATATTGTACCATTTTTATATTAATTTATTAAATTAAATACAAAATTCACCACATAACCACAACATAAAGCCACAAAATTAACTTATAAATACACCTTGATATCTATTTAGAATCAAATAAAAATATTATTTAAAATAAACAACATAATATGAATAAAAAATTAACCAAACAAGTAGTTATAAAAAAAAAAAAACAAAAATTAACTTAAACATATCTATAATTTTTAATAATGACAAATTATCATGTTCTAATGTTTATATATGACACATATATACCAAGACTATGTAGTCTAATGGTACCTGGGTTGGACTTCCATTTGGAAGGTTGTGAGTTCAAATCTCAGTGGAAACGTTATTTGTTCTTTGTGTTTCAGGATAACAAGTCTTCTTCCTCATAGCAATTAATATATATATATTAATGAATTACTAAGTTGAATGTTGCATATTTTTGTGGCTGACCTTATATATTTTTGCCTTTTAGTGGATATTATTATGCCTTTCAAAGCACATTGTTGTACCTTCCAATGCACATTGTTATAGATCGTATATGGCGAATTTTTTTTAAAGGAGGAGTTGATCTATGGTTGAGATTCCACTGCACGTTTCACCTGTGGCCTTCACCGCACTAGAACCTAAGCCTATATATATATAGATGAGATCTGGTGCGGAAACTTGCTCAGGTGCGAATATGCGGTTTAATCTGAGCTGTTGATCAAATCTAGATTAACGGCTCAAACCAATGAAAAAAAAAAAAAACGCATCTGAAAGGAAACCATGCACCTTAACTTTAAGCATTACAATGTCGCACCTTGTACACAAACCACGCACCTTGAGAACACAAACCATGCACCTAAAGTTTTAAAATGATGCACCTTAAGTATTATAACTGACGCACCTTAATAAAGTACCGAAACAAAACATTTTAAGAAAGAAAACCACGCACCTAAAACTTTAGACTGACGCACCTTAAGTTTCAACAATTGACGTACCTTAAGAGACAAACCACGCACCTTATGAAGGAAAACCATGCACTTAAAGCTTTTGACCGACGCACCTTAAGTTTCAACAAAAACGCACCTTAAGTTCTCAACTGAAGAACCGACACACCTTAAGCACAGAAACGACGCAACTTAAGAAGAAAAATCACGCACCTTAAGAAGGAAAATCACGCAACTTAAGTTTAATCTAAACGCAAAAAGACCAAATTGCCACAACGTTTTTTTTTTTTTTTTTTTTTTTTTTTAAAAAAAAAATTTTTGTTCAATCTGAACGATCCTTTTTAACGAGATCAACAACTATCATTCAACCGCATCTTTCACCTGAACATTGTATCCACAACTGATCCTATATATATATATATATATATATATATATATATATATATATATATATATATATATATATATATATATATATATATATATATATATATGATTCAGGCCAAGGCCCCCACGGCACGCAAATTATGCCATGGAATCGTGTTCACCGAGAATGGTGAACACAAGGCAAAACGACATCGTTTTTAGGCCAAAAAAAAAAAATTCGCGGATGTGGAGTTAACGGCGCGCGTTTGATCAAATTATGAATTTTCTGTTATGAGATTATGAATTTTATGAAAGTTCATAATCTCATAACAGAAAATTCATAATCGCATAACAGAAAATTCATAATCTCACAACTGAAAATTCATAATCTCACAACTGAAAATTCATAATCTCATAACAGAAAATTCATAATCTTATAACAGAAAATTCATAATCTCATGGTTCCAAAGTGAATGTGTAGGCATGGTTCCAAAGTGAATGTGCAGGCATGGATTCATAATTTATGAATGTCCGTGATTTCGGACGGGAATATGTAGGCATGGTTCCAAAGTGAATGTGCAGGCATGAATTCATAATTTATGAATGTCCGAAATTATGAATGTAATGAAAATTCATAATCTCATAACAGAAAATTCATAATCGCATAACAGAAAATTCATAATCTCATAACTGAAAATTCATAATCTCATAACAGAAAATTCATAATCTTATAACAGAAAATTCATAATCTCATGGTTCCAAAGTGAATGTGTAGGCATGGTTCCAAAGTGAATGTGCAGCCATGGATTCATAATTTATGAATGTCCGTGATTTCGGACGGGAATGTGTAGGCGTGGTTCCAAAGTGAATGTGCAGGCATGAATTCATAATTTATGAATGTCCGAAATCTTTGTTCACCTCAAATTAAAGTGAAACCGCAAAATGTGAAAATAAAGAAGAAAAGTCACGCAATTAATTAAAAAAAAAAAAAATAATAACGGTGTATTAACACCGTTAGAACCGTGTTCACCATGAATGTGAACACGGTTCCATGGCATAACGTCTGCCCACGGCATACACATGCCCTAGCCCCCGTATATATACACATAATTTTCTTTGAACTTCTTCTGAGATTCTTCTCATGGATTATGCTCTTCGATCCAACCCCAACGTGGACTTTGTATCACATGACAAACACAAACTTTCAAACATTTTCTTTAATTTTCCACATTGATCAACAACTGCAGTATGGCGGCGGCTTCTTCTAGTCTTCTTCGTTCAATACCCCTCTCAGCCGTTCACATTCAACTACTGCTTTGCAACTCTATTACTATTTCTATTTGTTTAAAATTAAATAATATCAATATTTATTTAGAGAATATAAAGTACCTTGACACAAATCCTGCATTGTGATTATATCCCGCATATGATTACAATGTGGTAAACTTCCCCAAGTAAATTCATTTTTAACTCCTGATAGAGTCAACCAATTCATGAGCATCTAATAAAAATATAAAATTTTATTCACAAAATAAACTTAGGAGGAGAAAATAGCGTAACATTGTTATGAAATTGGTGGTTGAGTGGATTGAACATTATTCTCGTACCTAAAGGTCACAAGTTGATTCTTGCCAACACCATTTAGACTAAGCCTTTCATACAAAGCCTTCCTAGTGACCGTGAGCCGTTGTTATACAATGCATGGACCAGGGTCCACCTTGCAAGGTGGACATTTGTGTATTTTTAGCAAGGTGGACATTTGTGTATTTTTAGTATTGAAATTGTGAACATCTAGAATATAAATTATGTTTCTAAATTTCGAGAATTTGTGAATACAATACAAGGTTATCACAAATTGTGAATTCTTAAAAGGTAAATTGTGAACATTTGAACCCAAGATGGATCCGGGTCCACAAAATAATTTGCCGACTGTGAGTTTCATTTGTCAAAAAAAAGTCTAATTAACCATTGTTAGGCAGCCTAGGGCCAAAATAATAATTCTACATGCCGCTCGCATGGGTAGCTCAACTGGTCATAGGGATGAAGTTTGGAAAGAATAATTCTTTATCAGTTAATGTTTGGATCATTGTAATTAACTTATTTAACCAACTCAAACTAACCCAGGACAACAATTAAGTTATTTAGATTGAAAAACTAATCGCTTTAACTAAGTAATTAGACTAATAACTAGATAATTTTATGGGTCCTAAATCCTAATCAATTCAAAACATTAATATAATTAAATAATTACTGCAATAATCATCATCCAAATGGAAACTTCATAATCAACATATAAGCTCATTTATCATCAAACTAATTTTCAATGCCTATAAAGTCTTTAAAAATATATATATTTATATTGCTTTTAGAGTTAAATTCTTCCATATCTTTTTTCTAATTCTTTTAGTCAAACCTCACCAGTCACCACCCACTCACAAGGTCCTTACAAAATTGTTAAAAATAACTTTTAGTCAAATATCTGAAAACATTTTTTTGAATCCAAAATGGCTCCAAAACTAAAGAGTATTTTAGGGTCAAAAGGTTTCAAAACAAAATTTGCGACCATGTTTGAAAAGGTTTTCGAAAAAACTTTTTATTTTTTTTTGTTTTAAATGTACTCAAATTCGTTCTAGTCAATGTGGTTGGAAACAATTTTATACTTCGTAAGTTATTGGTTCGAAATCTCTAGCCCACACAATTTTATATAATAGACCTATTTCTCTCCTTTTATCTGTCACGTTCATTTTTTATTTCTTTTAATGCTACTAACTCTATTAGATTGTAGTATCTGTTCAAACATACTTTTTCAATCTAATGAAGTAGAAAGAGCCAACAACGCCTCCATTGAGACTCGATCTCATGACCTCCCACATGGAAGAGATCACTACATGTCATCTGAGCACAAGGTGCTTGGTACTACTCCAATTTATTTATTTATCGTAATTTTTTTTAATTAAATTAAAATGCTTAACTTTCCTAACTAGAAGGAAAAGAAGCAAATACAACAAGATAGCTCAAGTGACAAAGAAACTCTTTTTGTAAGGAAGAATTTTGGAATGGCAAATTATATTATGCACCGCAGTGCATAATCGATTATGCACCGCGCGCCCTTTTTTTTTTTTTTAATGAAAATAAACAGTGTTTGTTTCCGCCGTTTCGCATCCTTTTGCAAAAAGTAACTCTGTTATTCAGTGTCATTTTGTATACACTGCAGTTTCAGTTCAACACAACAGTTTCATTTCGATATAACTATAGTTTCATTCAATATTTATAGACTCAAATATGTGAAAATGTTATTTAATTTAATTTTATATACACTATAGTTTCATTAAAACACAACTACATGATCATTTTGATATAATTACAGCTTCATTGTACAATATACACTCAAATATGTGAAATGTTATTCAGTTTCATTTTATATACACTGCAGTTTCATTTCACTATAACTACAGTAACATTTTGATATAACTGCAGTGTCGGTTTAGATATACTATAGTATCAGTTGGTGTTTAATACACCAAACAAGCGGACTCCATTAACTCTAACAGCGGGCCGTTTCTTTACTTAAAGAAACGGCGCCGTTTTTGACCGCGATGCACATACATTGCGGTCTATAATATAACGACTGTTTTGGAATAATCTGGATTCGATTTTCTTGGGCCAACTCTCGTACCTTTCAGAACGAGCGAAGACCCCAAACACCTGGTGATTTATACCAAGAAAAAAAAAAGAAGGAAAAGAAGCTTTTCTATTGGATTTGTATAGTACAAAAGGATAGGTTTTGGGGATTTAAAGCAATGGGCTGAGTTATTCCGGGCTGGTTGAATTGGGCTGTTCAATCGAACAAAGAGTGATTTAATGATGGGCTATAGGAAAACGATGTCCCAATATTGATTATTTAGTTTGACAAATTTTACTATAGATAATAGTCCATGTATCAGCATGAACTATAGTGTGAACTTTGTTTCAGTTTCATTTCTCCACATGCACTAGTTTTATTATAGTACCACTGAAGTATAATTTTAATTCTAAAATATGTTCATTTGACAATAATATTTTATACATACAATAAGTTCATTATAGAAAACTAAAGTTTCATTTAACAATATATATATTATTTTTAGAGTTGGATGTCTGGACTTTTATAAAAGTAGTGACAATCAATATATTATATACCATGATCCATATTGCAAGGCAAATTATTGACACAATGTTCATTATTAGTATACAAATTTTCATTTTTAATATCCTGAATGTTTATTTTTTGAATATTCATTTTTTATATACTACATAAAAATAAAAAATCAGTACATTAAAAATGAATATTCAATATACTAAAGATGAACATTTTTCAATGATTCATCTTTCAATTTGTATCATGGTCCACAATATACTTTGCCAAATAAGTGGGCAAATTATGCCGTGCAACATGGTGCACACGGTTGCAAAAACGGCGTCGTTTTGATTAAAAAAACGCGTTTGGCTTTTAAAAAAAAATCATTTTCAATTTCTGTTAACGGTGTTATGTTGTGCTATATGTCCATAATTAATGAATTATGTATCTAGAATTAATGAACTATATATTCAGAATTAGTGAACTATATATCCTCACCGGTTACTGGTACTCTGTTTTGGCTTATGGCAGTTCGTTGCGTCTGTGTATTCAGAATGAATGAACTATATATTCTGAATTAATGAACTATAAATTCAGAATTAGTGAACTATATATCCAGAATTAATGAACTATATATCCAGAATTAGTGAACTATGTATCCAGAATAGTGAATTATATATCCAGAATTAGTGAACTATATATCCACACCAAAAATGGTGGAAATATCCCGTCGATTGAAGTTAAAAAAAAATGATTGATGGAGTTAAAGCACCATTACTCCATCATAGTGAAACGGCGTCGTTCGTAACCGTGTGCACCACACGGTTGCACAGCATAACGATTGAAATAAGTGAATGTGGGTATTTCTTTTCGGGACGTTATGCCATGGAACCGTGTTCACCATTCATGGTGAACACGGTTCTAACGGTGTTAGTACACCGTTATCTTTTTTTTTTTCTTAATTAATTGCATGACTTTTCTTCTTTATTTTCACATTTTGCGGTTTCACTTTAATTTGAGGTGAACAAAGATTTCGGACATTCATAAATTATGAATTCATGCCTACACATTCACTTTGGAACCATACCTACACATTCCCGTCCGAAATCACGGACATTCATAAATTATGAATCCATGTCTGCACATTCACTTTGGAACCATGCCTACACATTCACTTTGGAACCATGAGATTATGAATTTTCTGTTATGAGATTATGAATTTTCTGTTATGAGATTATGAATTTTCTATTATGAGATTATGAATTTTCATTACATTCATAATTTCGAACATTCATAAATTATGAATTCATGCCTGCACATTCACTTTGGAACCATGCCTACATATTCCCGTCCGAAATCACGGACATTCATAAATTATGAATCCATGCCTGCACATTCACTTTGGAACCATGAGATTATGAATTTTCTGTTATAAGATTATGAATTTTCTGTTATGAGATTATGAATTTTCAGTTGTGAGATTATGAATTTTCTGTTATGCGATTATGAATTTTCTGTTATGAGATTATGAATTTTCATAAAATTCATAATCTCATTACAGAAAATTCATAATTTGATCAAACGCGCGCCGTTAACTTCACATCCGCGATTTTTTTTTTTTTTTTGCCTAAAAACGACGTCGTTTTGCCTTGTGTTCACCATTCTCGGTGAACACGATTCCATGGCATAATTTGCGTTTCTTTTCCTACTGGGCTGTGCTGGGATAAATTGGTAGGCATTAGAAAATTTGTTTGGGCTGAACCGGCAACCCGATTTTTAAGAAGTGTTTGCCAAGACTAAAATCACGGTATGTATCTATGCGATTAAGGGTCCATTTAAAAATTTGAAAATTACTTTTGAAAGTTAACTTTTAGATTTTTTAGTGCTTGGGTGTTCAGATAAAATGAAGTCAAAGGAAAATATTTATTATGGTCAACGGAGGAAAAAAAAACTCAATTTGGCAGAACATGTCATCCTAATTTTTTAGTCCGGTGACATTTTTCAAATTCTTTATTTTTCATCTATCATCTATATCTTTTTTTTTTAAAAAAAAAGTTAGTTTCAGAATTATTATTATTATTAACACCACCACCCCACCATCACCATATATTATTATTAATAATATTAATATTAATATTATTATTTTATTACAAAGGAAGCGGGATACCAGGCTTGAAACCTAGACCTGAGCAATCCGATACCCATGAACCACAAGCCACTTGGTTATTATTATTATTAATATATTATTATTATTATTATTATTATTATTATAACAAATAATATGTTATTTGTTAGAATAATGAACCAAACAGAAAAACATGCAATTTCTTAACTTTTAGTTCAACAGAAAAAGATAATTTTTTGACATTTTCTAAAAAATGAGTCATTTATTAAATGCAATACAGCCGCCACATTTTCCAAAATAAAAATGCCTCTTCATGTTTTCAACTTAATTTAAAACAAACAATTGAAAACACCTTCTTAAATGATTTTTATTTCTCATTTCAATACATTATTTTTTTTATGTTTTTCATTTAAAAATTTTCCATCTAACAAACGGTCTAAATTGCTACTCCGTATTACAATTAAAAGTAATGAAATTTTTATTCAACATGACTTTTTAATGAAGTGTTAATATTTGATTCATTGGCCATGACCTTGTTTGGTGCATATCGTTTTTTTTTTTTAAACTGTTTTTTTCCAAAAAGTCAATTTTGAAATTATATACTTGGAGTAAGACATAATAATTGGAGAACATCAAACCAGATAAATGGAACAAAAATGTAAGAGCAATTAATATACTCCGTAATAATTAATGACAATAAAAATATGAAAAAAGAAAAAAGAAAAAAAAAAAAAAGAAAGAAAAGAAAGTAGACCAGTAGTCAAGAAACCAGGAATCACTCATTTGGCGGCCTTTCACCAATAGGTTTAGCCATTTCTTTATATTTATTATGATACTGACTACATATATGTCTACAATTCGTGAAATTATTACCATCCCCTCCTATTAAATATGAAACGACAACATCGTATATCGTTATCCATTGGCAAATAATTGCGTGAAAACTGTTAAATTGGTGTATGATCTAAAGATGCCATACAACAATAACAACAAATACACCAAAAAGTAGCAAAGTTGACTGATCATGATACGTGTGTGTAATATCTTTAACTGATGCATTGTCCCTGTTGACGATGAAAATTTGATAAAAGTTAAAGATTTTTTTTTATATTATTAAATTTGAATATATTTTGAATAATATTGATATTATCTATTTTTTTTGAAAGTGATATTATCTAATTTGTTTAATTAGATAATATCAAAAGAGTTTGAACCTATCAAAACTCTTCTATCCTTCTCCGAATATAAATAGGAGCCCTCATCCCTATGTAAACATCCCAGAAAAAATCATGTAAACATCCGAAAATATTATTCAAAGATCACAATAAAATGATATGAAAGTAAAAGCCCTTTCATGAATATCATGCCAAGCATGTACATGTATACTTAATGGTGTAAACCGCACCGACCACACGGGAAGACTGGTTCTCACAGGAACCTGACCATATATATATATATATATATATATATATATATATATATATATATATATATATATATATATATATATATATTGCTTGTCACAATCATTGGCATTCAAATCTTGAAGTTCCATCTTCATTGTCTATATATTTTCAATAGTCTTCACGATTTCATTGGAAATCTATGCTTAACCACAAGAAATGCAATATGCGATTTCTCGTCATCAACTTTTATTGAAGATTCAATCATTGAAAAAAAATATAAAAAAAAATAAAATAAAAGCACTGATATTATTTATGCCGCTTCCACGATTTAGCCAACAACTACTGTTGTTCTGAGAGAGTCAAAGCCCTCATTGAAGAAAATATTTACTTTAAATATCTTAGCTGAATATTCATGCGGCATCATATTTAATAAATTAAGCATTTACATAATCGTTTTTTTAATTTTTATATTATTCTAGTCACATTATCTTTATCATGTCAGTTTCGACTACAATTTCATCACAACAACATATATTGTTGGAATTATTCCTTCCAAGTGATTTATACTCAATATAACTTCAATGTGGTTGGACTTAGCGTCATTCTTTTGATTAGGACTATAATGGGTGTTGCTGTTTATATAGAAATGGATTACTTGTTCATGTACATGCTTGGAGCTGCTTACATGTAAGCATGAATATGTGCTAAGTGCTAATGTATAGAAATTAAACTGATATGACATTATCAAGACATTGTAGAATTTTGAAAATTAATATTCGATGGCAGTTATAATTCTAATTGGGTTATATTGGAATTTCTTTTTGAATGATTAGATTGCTTGAGATGTTGTGTATAGTAAATGGTTGGTGTAGTGACATATTTATTGATTGTATTATCTATCTCTATTAATTAATTGAAATTTTAACACTTTAATATTTACTATTTTGAAAAAAATAAAATAAAAATTTATTTGACATATTTTAGAATTAAACGTATAATCCTTGGCCATAGTGATTAAATATAGCTTCAAACATAATTATAATTAACATCATTGAATATCTATGATTTTTATAAAATTGGACGATCGGAGATCAAATTTTTTATATTCTAATCTAAAGTTAAAAGTCGGTGTCACTTCACCATTAAACCTTGGGTTTGGATATCCACGTTTTAAGTCTCTACTTTGATTTAATGGTTTTCATAAGTGCAGAATTAAAAGTAAAACCTCATTTGAAATTTGAGAATTAGAGTATGTAGGTATACACACAACAATCAATTCAAGAGTTAAAATTACTACCTTAGGGTTGGGGTTCAGCCTTTTGGAAGAAGAGTTAAAATTACTACTTTTAGTCCTAAATAACTAAAAATGCAATTTGCCCACATATATACATATATATATATATATATATATATATATATATATATATATATATATATATATATATATATATATATATATATATGGGTTCCGTGCGGTTGGTCTTCTCAGGTGCGATTGTGCAGTTGCTAAGGTGCATGGTTTTCCTTGTTAAAGTGCGTGATTTGTCTGCTTAAGGTGCGTCAGTATTGAAACTTAAGGTGCGTGGTTTTTCTTCTTAAGGTGCGTTGTTTTCCTTCTTAAGGTGCGTCAGTTGTTGAAACTTAAGGTGCGTCATTTTAAAACCTTAGGTGCGTTGTTTGTATTTTTAAGGTGCTTTGTTTGTGTACTTAAGGTGCGTAGTTTGTGTACTTAAGATGCGTCGGTATAAATAGAAAAGGGTTCCCGTGCGGTTGGTCTTCTCAGGTGCGATTGTGCAGTTGCTAAGGTGCGTGGTTTTCCTTGTTAAAGTGCGTGATTTGTGTGCTTAAGGTGCGTCAGTGTTGAAACTTAAGGTGCGTGGTTTTTCTTCTTAAAGTGCGTTGTTTTCCTTCTTAAGGTGCGTCAGTTTTTGAAACTTAAGGTGCGTCATTTTAAAACCTTAGGTGCGTTGTTTGTGTTTTTAAGGTGCTTTGTTTGTGTACTTAAGGTGCGTAGTTTGTGCACTTAAGATGCGTCGGCCTAAAGCTTTAGGTGCGCGTGGTTTGTGTTCTTAAGGTGCTTTGTTTATGTGTTTAAGGTGCGTAGTTTGTGTGCTTAAGGTGTGACATTTTAATGTTTAAAGTGCGTCATTTTAATGCTTAAGGTACGTCCACTGCACGGGAAGTCATGCATCCCCGCAGCTGAACCCTTCCATATATATATATATATATATATATATATATATATATATATAGCTGATTAGTTGTCACTAGTTATGCTTTTCAAATAATTACCCTATAAATTAAACTAAGATGCCTCAAAAGGATGGCTCGTATATTAAATAGTTGTAAGTTAAATTTTAGCCAATACTCTCTAGATTGAACTTGTTTTATGAATGAAATTAACCCAATGTACATAAAAAAAAATGTTTTCTGATCACATTTACTTATAGAGTTAATTTCATTTTTGGTTCTAGATTTATAGGTGTCAATCTATTTTTAGTCCTTTTTTTTTTCAAAACATCCCCCTTTGGTGCTAGTATTATTGTGGCCTGACCATTTTTGGTCCTTTGTGGCTTTGTCAACAAAACCGTTTAAATAGGATAAAATACAATGACATTTTGGTCTATTAAGTTCTAAGTGTTAAGTCATTTTTCCCTTTTTAGTCCTAGATTTGTATGTGTCATTCCACTTTTAGTCATTGTTTTTCAAAACAACCCCGTTAGTATTAGCATTATTGTTTTTGGTCCTCGATCTCCGTCAACAAATATATTTAAATGGCATTAAAAATAACATTATTAACCACTCAAAACCCTCGTTTTTTCTTCTTCTTCTTCCTGTGGTAATAAAAGTGTTATCATCAATACATAAGCCTACTTCAATTTTTTTTTTTTTTTTAAAAAAAAAGTGAAATTGAAAAAGCCACAAGTCTACTTCATGGCAAACCTTAAGCCCAGTGCATAAGTCTATTTCATAAAAATTCATAAGACTTGTGCTTTTATTTCCAAGAAAAAAAAGACAATTTTAAGTGGTTAATAATGTCATTTTTAATGTCAATTGAATGTATTTGTTGACAGATGACAAAAAACGGTCATACCACAATAATGCTAGGACTAACAGAGATGTTTTGAAAAAAAATAAGGACTAAAAGTGAAATTAAACATATAATTCTAGGACTAAAAAAAAAAAAAAAGAAAAAAGACTTAACACTTAGAATTGAATAGACCAAAATTCCCTTGTATTCAACGTCATTTAAATGATTTTGTTGATAGATGATAAAAACAATGGTCATGCCATAATAATACTATGATCAAAAGAAAATGTTTTGAAAAAAAAAACGATAAATTAAAAGTAGATTCACACCTATAAATCTAGGACAAAAAAATGAAATTAACTCTGTACTTATATGTTTATTATTTAATAAGTTTTAAAATATATCAATTATATTTATTAATATTAAATTAAATATTACATAAAAAGATTATAAAGAAGTTGAGCAGATTTTATTAATTAATAAAATCGGAAAAATAAAATAAGATTGAGAGTATAATTTATGACAAAAACTTGTGCAAAATTGACTCATATCTTTATCTGTGAGACGAGTCGAGTTAAGATGGAAATGTAATATTTTTATACTGAAAATGCAATACTAATAAGAATTAAAATGTTTGTTACTTTTACAGAAAAATGTAATACTTTTACAGTTTGATTTAAAAGTATTATATTTTTCGTCAAAAATATTACATTTTTCTTTATAAATAACAAACAATTTATTTATAATTAATATTACGTTTTTTAATACAATTATTACATTTTTATTTTGACCCAATCCATCTCACAGATAAAATTTTGTGAGACTGACAGACGGTCTCACAGAATCACATGAGAGTCACTTATGGCCCGTTTGGTTAACGGAATCAATTTGGAGGGAATAGGAATGCTATTCCATAGGTAATGAAATATGTAAGGAATAGAATATGAATTGTATTATGTTGTTTGGTTCGCTGAAGAAATAAACTTTAGGAATTGTATTCCAACGTTTTGTTGGTTAAGGAATAGAAATGGAATATATGTGTAAAAAACATAAATGTCCTTGTACAAAATATATAATAATAATAATAATAATAATAATAATAATAATAATAATAAATAAATAAATAAATAAATAAATAAATAAATAAAATAACAAAATTAAGCAACATTTAACAATCCAAAGACTGATAGTAGCAAGCCTCCCACTGCTCCTCGCACCCAAAATCGCCGTGATCGACCATCTTTGGAGGAGAATTGCGATCGCGGCACAGTATCGGGTCGTCGACTGCTTTGACGACTATCCAGGCCGGCGATGGCCCCTCTAGACCTACTGGAGATGTCGCAAACTAACGCTGTGCGGGGTGATCGTCATAGTCCAATTGGGAATTGCCTGCCAATCCCGATGACGGGTTGTTCGAGGAATCCATCGTCGACGGAGGTGTTGCCGGTGGTGGAAGTCTCGTGTGGCTAATCAGAGACTGGAGGTGGCCTGTGGGATATGTTGCGGTCGTAGTTTGCCACTCAATTGGATGCTCGAAGGCCTCTTACCCTGCCGGAGTCAGCTAGGGTTTCCATCGGCGTGTCTGGCGGAGGTGGTGGTCTCATTAGAACTGATGGTCCTATCACCTCTGGTTCGAATTGCGATCGTCCGCCATCAGGGGGAGCCCAATCGCTTGTGGTTGACTCCTCGAGGATGGTCGTCTCGGAAGCGGGTGCTGTGTGGAGAATTGGAGGTCATCTGGGCTTTCAGAGAATTTGATCGCATCTTCGTTGAAGTTCACCGGTTTGACAGTCTGATTGGAGGTCATCTGGGCTTTCCGAGAATTTGATCGCATCTTCGTCGAAGTTCACCGGTTTGACAATGACGATCTTGTTGCTAGGGACGGACGAAGGCTCGGCCAAGAAAAGTTGAGGATAAAATAGGAAATAATAACTGGGGGGGGGGGAGATCTCTATTCCCTTTTAAGGATAAAATAGGTCATTCACATGAATAATGTTCCTAGGAAAAGAAATTTTTAATTTACCAAACAAATGAATAGGTTTATTACTGGGTATGCTATTTCATTCCAGGCCTATTCCGCGAACCAAACATATCATTATAATTTATTTATTGCGTATAATGTTGAATTAAAATCAAAACCAAAACCCATATCGTAGTTATGTAACGATCATTATGGTTGGAAGAAATTTAAAATGGGAAGTGGTCAAACGATAGTGCGTACCAACGCAATGACAAAATAAAGATTATTTGATTGGAGATTATATGCAAAGCCGTAGCTGAACAGTATACTCATCGTCAGCGCAACTTACTCTTTCAAAAAAAAAAAAGAAAAAAAAAAGCAATTATTAATGTTATAGTAAGGACACGTGTCGATACAATATATGATTGCTTTGAAGATTTTTGTATTGCTTCTTGATATTTAACAAACATTAAAATACCTATTTATTAAATAAAATTGTAATGGAATTTAATTAGTATCATTTTTCAATTTGTAAAATAATTTTTCATTTTTTCAACTTAACAAAGAATGTGGACGGTCTACAACCGCGTGTGTTGTTTATTTTTGTTTAAATGTTGTTTCTTGAAAGTCGATTCGGCATAAGTTGAGTATTGAGCCTTGGCGAATGTAGCTGCAGAGGTTATGTGGATACAAGGATTACTTCGGGAGTTGCGTGTTGATCTGTGCCAATGCCGTACGTTATTTTGTGATAATCTGAGTGCTACCTATGTATATAAGAATTCGGTGCTTCACTCCCGCATGAAGCACCTAGCATTCAATTACTCTTTTGTTCATGAATGTGCTGTTTACGATTTCTGTAGAGTAGGTCTTATTCTTGTTGTAAGTTGTAACTGCATGCTATTTCTTCTATTGATCTTCTCCATTATCTAAAAACATAATAAGTGTGAATGAAAGTTATACCCCTGATTTATGTCCATTTTTTCTGTTAAATTTTTCTGTACATTATGCTATAAAGGTTGTACATTAAAATATTTTGGACAAACATACCCCTGCCGTTATAACTTCCGTTATCTTTTCCACTATTATTACCATGCACATGCATTCACCATATATTTTCTTATCTTCTCCATTAATAATAATATATAAACATTATATATTTGAGTTATATGTTAATTATTACATAAAATATAAATATCAAATTTATAAAAATGATTTACATTATTATTATTATTATTTAGAATAATTTAAATATCTAAAATTTAAATAAATTTAAAATTTTAATATAATGTATTAATATTGGGCACCCTCGCATTTATGTCTTGCCTATCACAATGCTTGGAATGCCTGGACTACAGCCAATGTTTTCGACAAAGCACCCACACTGTCTGCGCCCTTGCTGCCGTATGCTAATCCAAGCCAAACTGCTCCCCAACCAGCGGCATTGTCCACTCCCTTACTGCCGGCGGAATCTGTTGTGGCCTGTTACACTGATGCGGGCTTTGATGGCGCAACACCAACCTACGGATTTTATGTACGCACCGAACAAGGTAACTTCGTCGCAGCGGCTAATGGACCACTCATATGTTCGTACGATCCACTTCTAGCTGAGGCAATGGCGATACGAGAGGCTCTATCATGGTTACAGGATCACGACTTTCATAATGTTGCGGTGTTCACGGATTGTGCGGTCCTAATTTCTTGCTTCCGCGATACGTCTATCTACCGTTCGTATCTAGGTGTTATTTTAGACTCATGTCTACAGTTGTTTCGCTCTTTTCATTATTGCTCGATTAATTTTGTACGCAGGGATGCCAATTTGGTAGCTCATGCCTTAGCAAAACATGATAGTGCGACTAACGCTCGTTCGGTCTGGAGGGATATATTATCCTCCACCTTTTGTCTCGTCTTCAGTTTAATGCAATATGATTTCCTTGGCTTTCAAAAAAAAAAATATTGGGCACCTATTTTTTGCGCATCGCGCATAAAAAAACTAGTTAGTACTATATATTTGTGTTCAAAGCTTAATAATAACCATCCATTCATTCGTATTTTACATCATGTCACATTAAAAAGTGATTTTAAATATTTTAGTTTCTAACCTTTGTGGGATTATTTCTCTCTATATACTCAGTTGTATCTCATCAAAATTAGATATGAACTATTCAATATATTCTATAGTTTTCATTTTGAAATTAATACTAGTTTAATAAAACAATCCAAAGTTTGCAAAGTGATAATGCTCAAGAATATTTTTTGGTGCATTTTGTTGATAGTGTTTAGTGTATATTGAGAGTTAATTCCACTAGAGGCCCCTTGTCTTAGTTCTAGACTATCGTTTTACTATTATTTTTTGGACTTAATTTGGAATTATATTGTCACAAAAAACAATGGACCTATGGTAGAATTAACTATATATGTATATTGATAATATAGTGATCACAAGTTGTGATTAAGAAGAATTGAGACACCCAAGCATTTTCTTAAGGAGAAGTTACGTTCTACATGAAGGATTTGAGAATGCAATGTTGAAGTATTTCTCGAATATTAAAGATGTCTGCTATAGAAAAAGTATATTTCTCTCACAAAGAAAAGAGCGATATGATATCCTACATCTACTTAAAGATATTGGATTATTGGGGTCAAGGTCACGTGAGATACCCATGAATTAGAGTATTTAGTTTGGTGGTAGTGAGGGCAGCTAGCCCTTTGATAATCTAAAGAAGTATAGGGCATCAATGGGGAAGTTCTCACTATTATCCATCAAAATGTTGTTTTTCCTGTAACTAAGGTGAATTAATTTATTGAGGCCCCATTTGTAGCTTCATTGGGATGCAACCGTTTGAGTTGGAAATTAAAGTCGTACCTAAATAGTGTTGTTGTGGAAGCAATTTTATATCTTAATCATAGCTAGACACATGAACATTGAGGCATTTTCTAATGTTGATTGGGATAGGTCACTTGTATGTAACATGAAGTCCACAATACGATTTTGTGTGTTTGTAAGAGGTAATTTGATTCATGATTAAATAAGAAGTAGAATGTTGTAGTCTGCTCTAGTGCCAAATATGAGTACAAAGCAAATGTCTCATGTAGTAACGGCAGGTTTTAGAATAAGTCGATAACCAAAAATTATAGAAATAAATTAAAGCAACGAGATTTTAATTCTCATAAATAATTCCAAATGGCCAAGAAAGGAAATTCAAGTCAAGTGCACCAGACACTCTCTTTAAAACCAGTTTGTTACCTCCCGAGGATGCTAGAAATGTTGTAGCTTCAGTCTTGTAAAATAAGATGGATTACAACACTATATTTGAGCACTCGAACTTAAAACTTAAACAAAGGAAATTTTTGGAAGAGGAAAAAATAGAGTTCCAGTAGGCTTTTCACCCAATATCCATTTTGACTGTATAATATATCAAATTAACTCTCTCACTTAGAAGAATCAAAATTTATATTGACCCGACCCAAAATCAGAAGTGTGCCCCATTCAAATTTTATCTTCAAAATTTTCGTTTTACATGCCAAAAACAGCTAATTTTCAAACAATGACTTGGATACAGGACATTCTTGTAGAGATTGTGGTAAAGTTGAGCGTGCCCATGAGTTTGTGGTGTGATTATCAGGTTGCTATACACATTCCGAATAATCTTTTTCCCATGAGCTAACCAAGCATATTGATGTGGGGGTGGATTGTCATTTTGTGCAAGACAAAATTCAACAATGCTTATTTTTTTAGTAAGCATGTTTAAAGCAATAAAAATAGACTCGAGTATATTTGTAACAAGATATGCATGATTAATTACTTTACACTAACTTATGGGGAAGCATTAGAGAGAATCCAATTAATCCTAGCTTTGTGTTTAAATTCAAAATATGTGGTTGTATTTCTTAGGTAGTATATGTAAATAAGATCCACTTATACTTTTAAAAGATAATTTCAGGGGATTGATATTTTGCAGCCTTGACAGCTGGCCTAACCACCTCCAACCAACTTTGTTATTTTTGCTATCTTTCCCGCTCATCTATCTTCTTGTAAATATATAAGCAGTGTAATCTTCCCTCTATGTTTTCCTAGATGAAAATACATTCCTTCTTTCCAGTTCTATGCATTCTGTTTTCTCCTTTGTTAATTCGTAAAATGGTATCAGAGCTCCTGTAAGGAAGCTTCGTTTTCCAGAAGAACCACCACCATGGCAGCATGGCCGCCGATCGGCACGCGAACAACTCCGATCGATAATACAGCAGGAGGAACGGCATCTGGAACTCCGGCAATGCCTGCTCCACCTCCTCCGCCTCCTCTTACGACCGAGGTGTCTTTGGATTCACAAACGCAAGCGAATCCCTATTTTATGCATGCAAGTGAAAATCCGGCTTTGGAGCTGGTGTCTATGCCTTTAGAAGGTCCGAACTATCACCCCTGGGCTAGGGCTGTGTCCATGGCGCTGTCATGTAAGAACAAGCTTGTGTTCGTAGATGGCACCATCACCAAACCGTCCAGAGATGATCGAAGATATCCCTGTTGGGAGCGCTGTAACAACATGGTAGTTACCTGGCTGGTTCGTTCCTTGTCTCCGACGATCGGCCGGAGTGTCCTCTGGATCGATACAGCATATGGAGTGTGGAACGATCTTAAGAAGAGGTTCAGTCAACAAGATCTGTTCCGGATCGCCGAGATCAAATGCGAAATCTATCAATCTAAGCAGGGAGAGAGCTCGTTGAATGAATACTTCACTCAACAAAAGCTATTATGGGATGAATTACACATACTTCAACCTTCTCTGTTCTGCAATTGCAATAATAGGTGTGAATGTGGGAGAAAAATTGATACAATAAATGAGCAAATGGAGAAGGACAAGTTGTCTATCTTCTTGATCGGACTGCACGACAGATATACAGGTGCAAGAAACCAAATTATGTTGATGAAACCATTGCCGGAAGTTAGTGAAGCATACTCTATGATAGCATAGCAGGAGAGGTAATTCCACATTACCTCATCTGGTTCTGGAAGTCAGATGTTCCAATCTGGAGAAACCAATGCAGCTGGTAGTGTTTTGATGACCAGAACCAATACTGGACAGCAGAACTATAAGAAATTCACAGGGGGGAACAAGAAGGCTGTGTGTACATTTTGTGGATTCACATGACATACAGAGGATAGGTGTTACAAAAAGCATGGCTATCCACCTGGATGGAAGCCAAGGCCCAAAAACCAGAGCTATGTGAACAACACTCAAGGTCCAGTAACACTCCAGCAGCCTAGTTCTAATGGGAGCATATCATTTACTCATGATGACTTCAAGAAGTTTTTAGAGTTTGTACAAGATCAAAGGACACATGGGGACAAGGGACCACTGAACAACACTCCTTTTGATCAAACCATCCACATTGCACATGCTAACACAGCCTCAGTTAACCAGATGGAAGGTACTGCCATCTATCATAAATCTGCTAGTCATAACAAAGATATATGGATACTAGATAGTGGTGCAACTCATCATATTGTGTGTCATAAGGAGCTGTTAGCCAATCCTAGAGAAATCTACAATATGCATGTTAAACTACCCAATGGACAGCAAGTTGCCATTTCTTGCATTGGAACTGTCCATCTCTCTGATGAATTCATCTTGTATAATGTGTTATATATTCCTGGATTCTGCTATAACTTGATATCTGTGGGAGCATTCATTAAGAGCTCCAACTGCACTATGAAGTTGCATACTAACCAGTGCATAATACAGGATGTTGTCCATGGCAAGATGATTGGATTGGCTGAACTTCACAATGGATTGTACTACTTGAGCTTTCCTGATATTTTTTCTTCTGTACACAGTGTTACTTCAAATGTGAATAAGTGTACTTTGTGGCACGCTAGACTAGGACATGCTTCATACTCTAAACTACAGTGTTTGAATAAGGTGGACTCCACAATTCATATGAATAAAGACTTGCCATGTGACTGTTGTCACTTTGCTAAGCAAAAAAGAATGCCCTTCTCTCCCAGTGATTCTGTTTCTATCGCTTGCTTTGATTTATTGCATATGGACATTTGGGGTCCCTACAAGGTACCCACCCTCCATGGCCATCAATTTTTTCTCACTATATTGGATGACCATAGTAGGGCAGTATGGGTATACTTGATGAAGAAAAAATCTGAAGTTAAAAGCCTAGTCATACATTTCTGCAATATGGTTGAGACTCAGTTTGAAACTCATGTGAAATGTATTAGAACAGATAATGGCCTAGAATTTGATATGAATGAGTTCTTCAGTCAGAAAGGGATCCTACATCAGACTTCTTGTACCTATACTCCACAGCAAAATAGTAGAGTTGAAAGGAAACATGGACATCTCTTATCAACTGCTAGGGCATTGAGATTCCAAGCAAGTTTACCTGAATATTTTTGGGGAGAGTGTGTATTACATGCAGCTTATATCATCAATAGGTTGCCATCTGCTGCCATCAGTGATCAGATACCTTATCAAGTCCTTCTTCACAAGGTGCCACAGTATCAACATCTGAGAGTATTTGGTTGCTTAGCCTATGCTGCTACCCTAGGTCCCAGGTTGAAATTTGATCCAAGAGCCCAGAAGTGTATTTTCCTGGGTTACAACAATGGTACTAAAGGTTATAAGCTGTATGATCTGCACACAAAAAGGATAATTGTATCCAGAGATGTGTCTTTCTATGAGCACATATTTCCTTTTCAACCTATTGCTACTCAAGAAAAGAACAAATTCTCTGAGATTATACTTCCTGTTATAAATGACACTGCAATGAGGTTTTCTGATGACTCATTTGTTTGCTGCCAACCTGATAACAGTTCTGAGCCCTTACCTGAGCAGATTCACAATCAGATTCCTGAAGATTCAGATATCAACTTACCAGACAACATCCCATTTGAACAAACAGATAACTCTCCTTCCCCAGAGCCACAACAGCCTGCTAGAAAATCCTCCAGACAAAAGCAGGCTCCCACTTACCTAAAAGATTATGTTTGCCATAATTCTGTGGTTAAGACATCTCCTCATGACATCTCTACAGTTGTGAGTTACACTAAACTTTCCCCTCCTTTCCAATCCTTCCTTATGAATGTTGCATGCCATACTGAGCCCAAAAACTACAAGGAAGCAGTCAAGCATGAGTATTGGAAAGTGGCTATGCAAGAAGAAATTGCTGCTTTAGAAAGGAATCAGACTTGGACCTTGGTGGACTTGTCCCCATCCAAGAAACCTATAGGTTGCAAGTGGGTGTACAAAATTAAACACAAGGCTGATGGGACTGTTGACAGATATAAAGCAAGGCTGGTGGCCAAAGGTTATACTCAAACCCTTGGTATTGATTATCTTGATACCTTTAGTCCTGTGGCCAAAATGACCACTATCAGGACTCTCCTGGCCATATCAGCTGCAAAGGATTGGCATCTTCACCAATTGGATGTGAACAATGCATTCCTAAATGGGGATCTAGAAGAAGAAGTTTATATGGAACTTCCTCTTGGCATTACAGGGCAGAAAAGTGGTCAGGTTTGCAAATTAAATAAGTCTTTATATGGCTTGAAACAGGCTAGTAGACAATGGAATACTAAGCTATGTGATGCATTGCAGAGAATGGGCTTCAAACAGTCAATACCTGATAATTCCTTATTTACAAAAAGGAAAGGACTATCCTTTGTGGCACTACTAGTTTATGTTGATGACATAGTGATAGCCAGCTCTGATTTGGATTTGATTAAGCAGATCAAAATACAGCTCAATGACATATTTCAAATCAAGGATCTAGGCCACTTGAAATTTTTTCTGGGATTGGAAGTAGCAAGACAGAAGAAAGGAATTGCAGTCACACAAAGGAAGTATGCTCTTGAATTGTTGGAAGAAACAGGTTTTGATAAAGCTAAGCCTGTACATAGCCCTACTGTTCCATCTCATAAACTAAGTAAAACTGAGGGTGATCTGCTGGATGACATTGCTCAGTACAGAAGAATGGTTGGTAAACTCTTATACCTTACCATCACTAGGCCTGACATCAGTTTTGCTACACAACAATTGTCTCAATTTTTGGACAAACCTACACATCTACATCTACAAGCTGCTCATAGGGTATTGAGATACATCAAGAGTGCCCCTGGGCAAGGACTTTTCTTCCCAGCTTCCTCTGATTTAAAGTTGAGAGCCTTTTCTGATGCAGATTGGGGGGCCTGCATTGATTCTAGGAAATCTATGACAGGATTCTGTGTCTTTCTGGGGCAAGCCTTGATTTCATGGAAGTCTAAGAAGCAAGCTACCATCTCCAAATCCTCTTCAGAAGCAGAATATAGAGCCTTAGCTGCTACTACTTGTGAGGTACAATGGATACTCTATTTACTTGCTGAATTTGGATTGCAGCCTGTCATTCCCACATCAGTCTATTGTGATAGCAAGTCAGCTATAGCAATCACTGAGAATCTAGTCTTCCATGAACGCACGAAGCACATAGAGATCGATTGCCATCTTGTTAGAGAAAAGTCACACAAAGGAGTGATTAAACTCTTTCATGTTAGTTCTGCAAATCAGTTGGCAGATATATTCACAAAAACACACTGTCCAAGCTCCTTTTACAGCTATGTTTCCAAGCTTGGATTGCTCAATCTATACAATCCAGCTTGAGGGAGGCTTTCAGGGGATTGATATTTTGCAGCCTTGACAGCTGGCCTAACCACCTCCAACCAACTTTGTTATTTTTGCTATCTTTCCCGCTCATCTATCTTCTTGTAAATATATAAGCAGTGTAATCTTCCCTCTATGTTTTCCTAGATGAAAATACATTCCTTCTTTCCAGTTCTATGCATTCTGTTTTCTCCTTTGTTAATTCGTAAAAGATAACACAAGTCTTACTTAGGTAATAAGTAGATAATGTACAAAAGAACACACTATTGTTTTACATTCATCATCAAAATTATTAATATAATTATTCTTAACATAGGCAATTAAGTGGATTATTGTATATATATATAGTCAAACCTCGAATAAGGATTAAACAATTGATCGAGCTAAGGTTTATGTGAATGGTAAAGATAGGTAGTGGGCGGGAAATGAATGCGAGTGTAGGCATATGGTAGAAATAAAAATTAAGGTGGATTAGTGGATATGAAATTGGTTAAGCGAATTATATGAGGGGAAATCAGCATTTTGATCCCTCAATTGTTTTCCAATTGTTGATGTAGTTTCAAATTTTTAATTTTAACCAATTTGATCGTTGAACTGTTTTAAATTTCGTCAATTAAATCATTCCAGAAACCAAATTGACAAAATTTAAAAAATGTGAAAATTACCATTTTGGTCCCTAAAAGGATTTAATTGACAAAATTTTAAACAATTTAATGATCAAATTGGTTGAAATTGAAAAATATATATGAACTACATTGACAGTTGGAAGACAATTGATGGACCAAAATGGTGATCAACTTATTATATTAAACAAAGAGAATATAATTGAGGTGATGTAATTATATAAATAATATAATTGAGGTGATGTTATTATATAAATAGATTCTTAAATTCCTTAATTGACATATATTACGTATACCTAAATAAATATTGCAGCGTGTCGTTTGTAGGAAGAATATATAACAGGATGAACCTATTTAATAATAAATTGTTTCTTTAATTGATTTTGAATTGTGACAATTAGGAAACCTTCAATCAAGGAATATTGTTCTAAAAGGATGAAGGAATTTTGTTATTGATCTAGGATAAAACTAAATTAAGGCCAAAAAAGAAAAAAAAAAAAAGAAAAAAAAAAAGCCTAGAAATTCCATACCTAAAACTAAAAGCATTTTGCACAAATCGAATTTTGATGTTAAGTATCGCATGCTGCCTAAGGCAATGAAGATGATAGATTTAATAAAGTATATATGAGCAAAAGCAAGACAAAAGAGTTTAATTATCCCAAAATAATAATAAAAAAATAAAGATATAAAATGCATGAGCATCTCTTTCATTCATGGAACAATGAAAGGCATTGCAAAAGCAATTCGTTAGGAATATAATATGTCACAAACACGTGGCATCCATTAGCTTAAGTTGCCCTAAAAAAAAAAAAAAAAAACCACATTGTTTGTTAATGGGTGTTTGGTAAATAGTTGTTAGCTGATTGGGTTAGTGAGTTTGACTAGTTGATAACATTAGCTGATTGTAGAAAAATGTTTGGTAAATTAGTTATTAGATAATAACTGATTACATACAAAATGTTAGAAAAATGTTTGGTAAATTAGTTGTTTTGAACAACTTTTTGAATTTTAGTGTTTTGGAGCAATAAGTTGTTACAAAAAATTAATTAAAACTCATATTGGTTATTTAACCAAATCAAACAGCTAATAGTGGTCAAACAAATCAAAAATGACTGATATGCTAACTATTTTAGCAAACATGTAACGGTTATATATATATATATATATATATATATATATATATATATATATATATATATATATATATATCATATCATTTTTTTTAAACCAACCATAATCATATTAAACCATTAAAAAACTCCAAAATACAATGGGATCGGGAAGACTCCCAAGCACGTGAGCTACATGATTCGCTGACCTTTTGACATGACCAACAATATCACATCACGTCTTTAGTAACAATACATTGTATGCTTTACCAAGTGTAACTCAAAAGTTAGGTTACAATACTATCAAACAACGTATCGTCAAGACATGACGTTACAAATTTATGTGTTTCTCAAAGTTTTGTAGTACGGAAACACTATTTTTTAGTGACGAAAAAAAACTCGCAGTTACTACTAATAGCTAATATCTATTGGATAAACCACGTTGTGTGATCCTAGTTGGCAAGAACCACAAGGTGGTAAACAAGTCTAGGTTGCGAATAGTTGATCAATTCATTTTATATGTCTCGTTGATCAAATAATATAATACTCTTTCTAAATTTGTTGCATTATGCATCGTGTGACTTTTGATATAATTTTTAAATATATAAATTATTTCATTGATTCTTAATTAAATATTATTAAATTTTAAATTAGAAATAAGATGGAGTGTTTATATAGCATTGAAATTAAAATTTATACTAACAAAATATAATGCATCAATATATATTGTAGCAAACCTTGTTCATTTTATGTACTTAAGTTAATTTCATTTTTTTTACTTCAAAATAATACGAAAGTTTGTGTAGTACAAGGTTTACAGTTCCAAGGGTTGTACTACTTCAGACATGCATTCTCTTGTCGCCGCATATCTTTACTTACCAGAAGTACGTATAGTTTCTGATTCTGTTCACCATGACTGCCATTTGCATGGTTCTTCTCAGCTTTTGTCCTTTACGGTGTAGGTTTTCTGCAGTCGTCTTTCTTTTCTTTGATGATTGATGGATTCGATCTTTTTTTTTTTTTTTTTTTTTTTTTTTTTTTTGAGAAAGATGGATTCGATCTGATAAGAGCATTTAATACTGTTTTCGTGACTTTATATTCCAAAGCTTTAAATAATTTACAATCTATAATGTCGCGTTAATAAAAGCAAGATTTCGACATGCACGCCATTGCTACTTTAATTTTGAACGCAATAGTTTCTCTACTGTTTTAACCAATATTACTGTCATATTTTAAGTCTAAATTAAATAAGCGATTATTAATTCTACTATATATAGAAAATGTATTGGTTAATTTGGGTTCACCATCAATTTAAAATTCGAGAATAATTAAAAAGTACGGAGTAATAGATATTTGATCTATATTGATTGATACCATCAAAATCTATTTGTTTACCTTGACTAATTGATTTGATAAATGCATAAATTTTAAAAGCCTCAAAAAATAAAAAATAAAAGAAATTGTGACGCAATCAATCAACAATCATTTTAATTATTTAATTTATGGTCAAAAGTAACGTTTTTTTTTTTTTTTTTTTTTGGATGATGGAGCAACTTGATTTGAGTGGTGGATGGACAATTTACATGGGAGGTTGTGGCAATGGGGGTGTGAGTAGTGGGGCACAACTTTCTTTAAAAGTAGTTGTGGAGGAGGAGGTGGCACTTGCACAACTTCCTTAATTTGGAGGGGGGCACAAAATACAACTTGTTTATACATATGAGTGAGTGTTTTGCAATGGCCAAAAGAGAGGGATTAAAATGATTAGATGGACTTGAGATGCTAAAAACTCTTGTAATGGGTTATGACTATGTTCAAGTTGAGTTTGATGCGTTGCAAGTTTTGAACGAGATTTCTTCACCAAAAAAAAAAAGTTTTGAACGAGATTTTTGCAACATAACTTATTGTTGAACTGGTCATAGAGGTGAAACTTTGAAAGAATGACCAGGGATCGAGTCTTACGTGGGAGCAACCTCTCAAAGTGAGGGGGACTCCTTGTGTGTAGTGAGCACCGGTCTAGCCTCTGTGGTTCATGTTCAGTTGAGTTATCATGAACAATCAGAGTAGGATATTTTATTTCTTTAATATTTGCAAATGTCAGTCAGGATGCTTTTTTTCTTTTCTGTCCGAATGGTGTGAAGTATTAGTCCCCCGATCCCTTATTTTATTGTGGATGTTTCTATTCATGATATTGATAATTAATATTACGTATTCTTTTAAAAAAAATATATTTTCCTAGTTTTAATAATACCTAAAGTAATTTTTACATAGTTTAGATTTTAAGTCTAAGGGGGGTGTATTCAATCCAGACTTTTAAAAGTTTTAAAGACTTTTAATGACTTTCAAAGTTTGGGGGTATTCAATTTAGACTTTTAAAGACTCTTTAAAAGTCTACCGGTATTCGATTCAGACTTTTCATAAGTCTTTAAAAGTATACTGGTATTCGTTTCAGACTTTTATAGAGTCTTTAAAAGTCTACTGGTATTCAAATATTTATCAACTTTCATAGACTCTATCAGAATAGGATTTCTGTAGACTTTTTCTTCATTAATATAAATAGATGAAATCCGACCCTCCAACCCCAAACTTTTCAATTTTCTCTACAGACTTTTTTCTCTATCTAAACCAGACAACTTCTTCATCAATTTCTACCAAATTTTACGGTATGTTTCAAACTTTTCATAATACTATACTTTATAATTTACGTAGTATTATTTTTTTTATTTATGCAATTTTGTTTTAATTTGCTTTTCTTGTTGTTCGCAGCAGCGAACAGCAAGCTTGCTGTTGGCAGCAAAAACCTGTTGCGAACAGCAGTAGCTTGCTACTGTTCGAAGCAGATTTTTAATCTGCTTAAATCTGCTGCGAACAACAGAAGAAACCTTCTATAAATTTTTGAATTAATATACTCAAATTTTTATAAATTCGTTTTATATAATTAACATAATTTTATGTTATTATTGTTCATTAATTATTAATATATGTATTTGTGTTAAGTTGGATTTTTTGTAAGAAAATTATAAATAGTGTATTAATAAAAGTTATGAAATGTTTGTAAGGGTGTATTCAATTTAGAGTTTTAATGACTTTTGTAGACTTTTTAATATGAAAAAGTTTTTAAAAGTTTATAAATGTTTGTCATGTGGATTTTTAAAGACTCTTACAAAATTGATGAAAGTTTAAAAGATTCTATGAAAGTCTACAAAATCTCTACAAAAGTCATTTAAAATCCATCACTTTAAAAGTCTTTGAAACTCTTTAAAAATCATGATTGAATACATCCCCTTAACTTTTATGATCGATACTAATTAATGTAGTTCATATATAGAATGTATAAGCTCGATTATTGCTGCAGAAGTTTTTGTATAGTTAATAAATTTATTTTGATTCGCGGAATAGGTCTGGAATAGAATAATTCTCAGTAATAGGCTTATTCCTTTGTTGGTAAAAACTTCTATTCTCAGGAACAATATTTCTGGGAATGACATATTCCCCTTGCGGGGGAATAGAGATTCCTGCTCCCCAGGTATTAAGCTATTACTGAGTTCTAGTCAGGAATAGCCTAAAGTTGTTATTTTCTATTTTAACCCCATTCCCCTTGGTTGATCTGAATCGGAAAAATAAATGATCGGAGGGAAAAGCTAGAGTCGACGCCCTCATCGCGACCATCTAGGGCTGGTCTTATCGACGATCGGCTTCCAGCGAATTCTTCGCATAAGCCTGCGCAACTGGCGATTTCCCGGCGACCTCAAGCTACGAACAATGAAACTTGTGGTGATACTAGCCACCGGAGTTTCCGCGGCGGAGAAGCTAGAAAATCGAAGACACAGATCTGTTGGCATAAAAAAATAAATCAGATCAAAGAAGCTCAGAAATAAAACAAACAAGCGTCGTCATCGTCCTCCACCGTGACCATTGTCGGAGGTACGAAGATGGATGGAAGGAGGCGGAGCCGCAGAGGTCTTCACTCTTCACTGTCAGATTGCGATTGTTCGAAGCCGCGGAGGTTGATTTGCGATTTGCGAAAGATTGAGGGGAGGAGGCAGAGGCGGGAGGTCTGAACTCTTCAATATTAGATGTTAGTCGATCTAGGGCTATGTTAACTTAAAAGGCAAATTGATAATATAATTTAGGGAGAAGTGCCAAATAGGCTCATCTAAGGGCTTTAGAAAATTTCTCGAATTTAATCCTTCACAAAAGGTTTGTAATTGTAATGCATTACCCAAAAAAAAAAAAAATTTACTTTTTACACTTAATAATGCAAGTAATTTACCTTTTTACATTTGTGCACTTTAATGCAAGTAATTAACCTTTTACATTGATGCACTTAATGATAACGTTTGGTGCAACTAATGAGAATGTTAGGTGCACTTTTAGCACAATTTTTTTTTGAACTCCAGTGTTTGAATTATTTAGAAAAATGTCATCGCATTTTTTTAAATTGCTTATGATACGCTAGATCTTTCCAGATGGATGATTGTGTTTGATTCCAAATCTCTCCTTCGCACCCGTTCTCATTGTCTCACACACACACGCATATATATATATATATATATATATATATATATATATATATATATATATATATATATATATATATATATATATATATATATATATGGTTCTGGTGCGGTGAAGGCCGCAGATGAAACATGTGATAGAATCTCAACCATAGATCAACTCATCCTTTAAAAAAAATTCGCCACATACGATATATAACAATGTACACTGGAAGGCACAACAATGTGTTTTGTAAGTCATAACAATATGCATTGGAAGGCAAAAATATGCAGCCACAAAAATATGCAACAACTATTGAAAAGATTAAATTTAATACATGATTTTCAACACAATTCATAAAAGATCACAATATTCAACTAAAATTAGTAATTAGTGATTCAATCAAAATCAAATGCTCTTTGTGTGTGTGTGCGTGTGTGTGTCTATATATATATATATATATATATATATATATAAAGATCAAATTTAATGCAGGCCGGCCTATATATAAAGAGGCTAGAATTTTAATTGGGTGGGATAGAAAATATTTTTTATAAAATAATTTAAAAACATTAAAAGTTAGGATCTTATTCTAATCTATATTTTTTTTAGAAAAAAAAAATCTAACAGAACGGTTGATTAAATAAGCTATAAAGTCGATCAAACAGAGTTTACGTGGCTTGTCATCTCATTCATTACCTGATTTGATGTACGAACATGATTATAAATATTGATACTGCTAATTATATGTAAGCAATATAAAATAACACGAGACCAATTAAAACAAGTAAAATCTTTATTGATCACGGTAAAGGCCCTAAGTACAATCTACTTGGTTGCTCTGAGTACCGACTGAGTGCGGTCGGGATTCTCTAACAACAACCTATCGATCGTCCAAAAGTCCCTTACACTGTAGCTACTGTGGGTATTTATAGCCGCTATGCCGGGGACAGGATTCCAGCCGTTCGGCATGTCCTCCACGTAGCCACCACATGTCATCCTCCCGGGTGCCCTGCCTGTCGATGTAAAGAGCCGCCACGTGTCCTTCGTCAGCTCTTTCGCCAAAGGGCTACCGCTCGGTGGTCGACAACAGCGTTCGGGCAACTTCCGGCCATTCCCGACCGGGGTCTCCATGGAAAAAGCCCGACCTGCCACCTGCAAAGATCAGAAGAGAAAGACAAAGGCAAGTCGGTCGTGGTGGAGCTTATGTCGGTCGGGATATTCCCTACCAAAAGCCCCCCAGCCCGGGCATTTTTGATCAGTCGGGAAAAAACGGGACGGGATGAAGAAGCCCAACCGTCAGCCACCAAGCCGACCTGCCAGCTGTCATTCCCTCCTACGCCACGTGTCGGCCTCTGCCGGCCTCGGCGATCCCATCCGTCGCCTCGGATTCAGCACGGGTCGTGTCACGCAAGTGGATTCATTTTCCCGCCTAAATGCTCTCCTATAAATAGGCCTTTGAGGCCCACAATTGAACTTTCCTCACTCTTGCGCATCAATCGGTACCCTCGGAGAGTCCCGAGCAGAGCACCTTAGCAAGGCAGTCGAGCAAGCAAACTTCGAACTTCGAGCTTCAATCTCCCTCCACTCGGTAAGCTCTTAATCCTTCTTCTTTACTTCACGCTTTCAACTATAGGTAGAACTGCTAGGTCAACTAACTGTCCCGGACGACTCAAGTCCTTTACTAACCCCGACCGACCTTTAGGTAGAGCGAAATGACGGATTCTGACAGTCAAAACGCCTCGATCGCGGATTATGACGAGGAGGTCGAGCACATCAGCGGCGAGGACGTGGACATTACGTCCTACACTCCCGAAGCCAGCCCCCGAGCAACGTCAGCCCCTGAGCGAGCCGTCGAGCATAACAACGCATCAAGCTCTTCCGGGACGTCGAGCTCTAGCTCCAGCGGATCGGGGAGCTCCAGCGAAGAAGAGGAAGAGAGAACCACGTCAAGCGGGCGGGGTTCTCCGACCGAGGGCGTTAGGGAAACGCCTACCCGGGTGGTTGGGGACTACCCGGAAGCTGCTCCTCGAGGGGGTGATCGGGAAAATACCCCCGAGCAGACCGAAGAAGACCCGGCCGGGCCGGCCACACCAGTAGTCGAGCTCGAATTCTTGAACAGCGAGAGTGTCGAGCAAGAAATGAGCCTGCTGACCAAAGGCGAAGCGGCTCGGATTGCTGAAGTACTCCAGGGTCGGGTAGAGTTCGACACGAGCCGGCAGCTGGGGAATGTAATTGACAGGCATCGGGGCAAGTGGATCGGGATGCATTACGACTCCCTAATGGCCCCGATTGCCATTCCCTTCCCGGCCCTCTTGACGGCCTTTCTAGCATACTATCGGGTCGTTCCGGCTCAGATCTGCCCGAACGCACATCGGATCCTCGCCTGCTTCCCGCAGATATGCACTCGGCACGAGGCCGAGTGCACGATGGAGTTGTTCAACTTCATCTACCAGATCAAGGTTCTCCCGGGCCGCTACGGGGGCGGGTTCCTGATGCTGCAATCCCGAGCAGATATGTGCGCCATCAAAGGCCTGCCCGGGAACAACAAGGGGTGGAAGAACAGAATTTTCTCCATCAAATACGACCCCTGGATCCTCCCGGTCGATCGCACTTGGAGCAGTCACTACAGAAAGCAAGTGGTGCCGGCCGTGACTCAGGCGCTCAAGGAGACGGTCACTCGGATCTCGAGTGAAATACACGAGTATTCCATCTTCCGGACAGCCGAGAGTCTCGCAGCCGCCAAGCTCCCGCCCCCCACGTACGAGCTAAGGGAGAAGTACCTGCCCGTACCGATGGGCGTGACGGTCGCCAAGCCGTCGAAACGAAAGAAGAAAGGTTTAGCTCGAACTGTTCCTCCCGACCTAACTTCATTTCTTGATCAAACTAACTTAGCTCTTTTTATTGAAGCCATGGCAGAATTCGGTGATGAAGACACCGCCCTTCCCCCGCCCGCCAAGATCTCCCTCGGCGGGAAGAAGAAGGCCAAGACCAAAGCGGCTGGGGAAAAGGAGATTCCCTTTGCCCGACCTCTGAGCGCCTCGACCGTGACGACGGGCGAGGGCTTCGTCGTCGAGCAGCCTGACGTCCTGGTCACCCGGGTAGAGGTCGCTCGGGGAAAGGAGAAGGTTGCCGACAAGGGCGCGACCGAGGTGGGCGGCATGAAGCGCCGCCGTGACCAACACAGCCCGAGCCCTTCGGTCGGGCGGGAAAGGGATTCTACGTCCGTGCTGGCACGGATCGGCAACGCCGCGCCAGCCCGAGCGGATCTGGGGAAGATGACCCCGACCCAGGTGGCTGAACGGATCGGCCACGACCTGGCTGAGGTGAATTTCCCAACTTATAGTCTTTCTTTGCCCAAGTATCTTTCGATCGGGCTAATCCCGAACGTCTTTTGTTTTGCAGATTTCCCGGGCCGCCCAACTCCTTCAAGGTCAGGCTATGCTGGCCGAGGAAGCTGATCATCATAAGAAGACGGCCGCTCGTCGTCTGAAGGAGATCAAGGAGCTCCAGGCCGAGCTGGAGAAGACGCAAAAGGCCCTGAAGAAGGGCGACGAGGAGCGGGTCCTCGCCGAGAAGGTCGCCAGTCGGGCGATTGGAGAGGCCAAGGAGCTGAAGGCTCAGCTCGAGAATCCGAGCGAGCTGGCACGGGCAGCCTTCAAAGACAAGGACTTGGGCTCGGCCTTCCTTACAGCAGCCCGGGGAACAGAGATCGGGGAAGAGCTGATCGTCTCGTTCGGTCGCTGGGGCTTTACGGCCGGGAAACGGAAGATGCTTGAACGAGTCCGTTCCCGGTTGGAGCAGGCTCTAGACGGGGAAGACCTTCAGCTGGTCCTCTCGGCATTACCCCCAGACCTAGCCGATCCCGGTCCCTCTCCCTTCGCCCCAAAAGCCAAGGCGTCTGAAGCCGGGGCATCAACGGCAGTCACCTCAAGCGGGAAGGAGGCGGCTGCTGGAGCTCGGGAGACGAAAAAAATAGAGTAGGCTTCTTTTCTTCTTTTTGTAATGAACGTTGATCGGGAGCCCGGTCCCGAATTGTACCGGGCAGCTTTTGTTCGTTAATAAATTTGTTTTTTGCTCTATCTTGCGTCGCTCGTCTCTTGTTTCCTTGCTTTCAATTTGCACACACTGATCATAATCACTCGACCACCTGGCCTTTAGACCCGGTCTCGCAATACTCGATCCGCTCAACGCCCGACCTTACGACCTTATGGCCTGGTCGTGCGTTCGATATTTCGACGTCAAATCTGGCCAACCGATCGGGTTTACCCGATCTCCGGGCCTTTGTCGAAAAATTTTTGAAAACAAGCCTCTACGGTCGGAATGTAACCGAGCGACGGGCCTGCAAATAATTTTTGAAAACAAGCCTCTACGGTCGGAATGTAACCGAGCGACGGGCCTGCAAATAATTTTTGAAAACAAGCCTCTACGGTCGGAATGTAACCGAGCGACGGGCCTGCAAATACTTCCTTATCCCAGCCCCCACACTATTGTGCGCTCGAGGCACGAGTGGGTGCAATAGTGGACAGAAGTTGGACGGATCGGGGAATAATGCTGAGAGCTCCTGGCTTCCCCGATCAGTGGCATGACTTGGGTGTCCGCCAATGTGGAGCGCGTTTTAACCGGTCGATAGATTTCGCCCGGTTGATGAATGTTGAACTGATCTGCATGTAACGAGGGTGAAAGAAAATAACCGATCGGGCCGCCGCATACAAACGGTCGAGCAATTATCGATCGTATATACATTAAACTCTCCCGCTCGCAGGCGGTTGAATTAATTTTACAACCATAAATTTACATAGAAATGACGACCGGGACTAACTCGCAGGTCAAGCCCCCACTTCGTCTAAGAAATACAAAAAATAGGCTAATGCCTAAAAAGAACGAGGTGCTCGGAATTCCAAGTCCCCTCGATTAGCCGACCAGTCGTTGTCTCTAGTCGGTATGTACCCGGCCGTATGATAGCGTTGATGATGTACGGCCCTTCCCAGTTCTGAGCTAGCTTTCCACCCTCTAAAGGTTGACTGGCTTCTCTTCGTCGTAAGACGTAGTCCCCAACTTGAAAATAACGAGGGTTGACCCGAACATCTTTAGAACTCTTGACGCGCTTCTGATACTCGGCTATGCGTCGAGCGGCTAGCTCTCTTTTTTCTTCGACCCCATCGAGATCCACCGCCATGGCATGTTCATTTTCCTCGGCGTTGTAGGTTCTCTCTCGATCGGTCGGGATCCAAGCCTCGATCGGGAGTCGGGCCTCTGCTCCATAAACCAAGGCGAAAGGGGTTTCCAAAGTAGCTTCCCTCGGGGTCGTCCGATAAGTCCATAAGACATATGGCAACTCATCGGCCCAACTACGACCGGCCGAGTGTAACTTCTTTTTCAGACCTTCCAATATCGTCCGGTTAGCATTCTCCACTTGTCCATTTCCCTGTGGGTAAGCGATCGACGACCGGACGTGAGTCGTCCCGATCGTGGCCAAGAAATTCTGGAAGTATTGGCTCACAAACTGGCGACCGTTGTCGCTAATGAGATGCACGGGTGCGCCAAAATGGGAAATGACATTGCGCCAAAGGAAACGAGCACACTGCTGAGATGTGATCGTGGCTAAGGGCTCTGCTTCTATCCACTTGGAGAAGTAATCTATGGCGACGATCACGAACTTTCTCCGTCCGGAGAGCTGAGGGAAGGGGCCCAAGATATCTACCCCCCACCTAGCGAAAGGAATTGCGGTCGTGACTGGCTGGTAGAACGTTGCCGGTCGTCCCGGCATCCGGGCGTACAGTTGGCACGTCTCACATTCCCGAGCTAACTTTTCACAGTCTAGCTGGAGGGACGGCCAATAGTACCCGATCAACATGATACGACGGGCCAGGGATCGACCTCCCTGATGTGAGGAGCAGATTCCCGAGTGCAGCTCCTTCATGACTAACTCGGCCTCGAACGCGGTCAAGCAACGCATAAGAGGGCCTCCATACGATCGCCGATATAGACGACCATCCAAGACTTAGAACCTCGGGGCTCTCAGCTTGGCTTTTCGAGCACGCTGTGGGTCGTCTGGGAGTCGACCGTGCTCGAGGTATTCCTTCAGATCGGTGATCCAGCCGTCCTCCACCAGTTGGATTGGATTGACCGGCAGGCGATGGATACTGTGTTTGGGGATCACCAAGATCCGAGCTATCTTCGACATGTGTTCCGGGGCGTCTTGGGCCAATTTGGATAATATATCCGCATCGGCGTTATCCAATCGGGGTATGTGTCGGACGGTATACCCCCGGAACTGAGCGAGCTTTTCCATGGCAAGGTCTCGGTACAACTGCAAACGCTCACCATTGACTTCATAGTCCCCGAGAACTTGCCCGACCACGAGCGCAGAATCTGTTTGGTCTCGGATGTATTCAGCCCCCAAGTCCCGAGCGCATTGCAAGCCATCTACAAATGCTTCATACTCGGCTTCGTTGTTGGTCGGGTGGAACTGATACATGAGAGCAAAATAAACTTTGAATCCTTCTGGGCTCGTGACTACCACTCCTCCTCCTGCTCCTTTCTTGCTACTCGACCCATCTGTAGCCAGCGACCACCACTCAGCCTCGGGATCCGCAACCTCAGGAGGCCGGGTATCCCGGGCGGTGCACTCAACCAAGAAATCCGCAAGAGCTTGACCTTTAATAGCCGGTCTCGGTCGGTACTCGATCGCGTACTGGGTCAGCATTAACGCCCACTTGACTAGGCGACCGGATGAAGAGGCGGTGCGGAGGACTGGTCCGATCGGCTGATCGGTCAACACGCGAATTGCTCGACCCTGGAAGTAGGGAGCCAATTTCTTCGCGGCAATGTAGAGGGCGTAGACGACCTTCTCGAGCCGGGAGTACCGGAGCTCGGGACCATGTAGCGCGTGGCTTACATAGTACACCGGTCGCTGGACCCCTTCCGGATCGGTTCGGCACAGTACTGCGCTTACTGCACGATCGGAGACGGCGAGGTACACGTCTAGCTCTTCTCCGAGCTCGGGCTTTGAGAGCACAATGGGTGACATGAGGTACTCCTTCAATTCATTAAAGGCCGCTCGGCATTCCTCGTCCCAGACGAATCCATTCACTTTCCTCAATACCTTGAAGAAAGGTAGAGCGCGCTCGGCTAACTTGGAGAGGAATCGACTGAGGGCTGCCAACCGACCGGTTAATTGCTGGACTTCCCGAACGGTGGAAGGTGGTTGCATGTCCAAAATCGCTTTTACTTTGGCCGGGTTGGGCTCAATTCCTCTCTTGGTCATCATGTAGCCGAGGAACTTGCCGGTCTGAACCGCGAATGTGCACTTGGTCGGGTTCAGCCGCAACTGGTACTTCCTCATGATCTGGAAGCACTCCCGGAGATCCCGAGTGTGGTCGGATTGGTCACGACTTTTGACCAGCATGTCATCAATGTAGGCCTCCATCGTTCGGCCCAATAGATCGGCAAAGAGCATATTGACCATTCTCTGATAGGTCGCTCCTGCGTTTCGGAGGCCAAACGGCATCACTCGGTAGCAATACAGCCCGTCCGGGGTTACGAAGGCTGTCTTGCTCTCGTCTTCATGGTGCATCATGATTTGGTGATATCCCTTGAAGGCATCCATGAAGCTCATCAGCTCGGCCCCGGCCGTCTCGTCGACCATTTGGTGAATGCTCGGTAGAGGATAAGGGTCGAGCGGACATGCCTTGTTGAGGTCGGTGAAATCAATGCACATCCTCCAAGCTGGGGGCTTCGGAACAAGGACAATATTCGCCACCCATTCGGGATAGATCACCGGACGGATGTGCTCGATCGCCGCCATCTTTTTGACCTCTTCTCTGACAAATTCGCGGCGATCGGAGGAAAGGTGTCGTGTTTTCTGCACGACCGGCTTGGCTGCGGGATCGACGGCTAACTTGTGACAGATGACCGACCGATCGATCCCGGGCATGTCTTCGGGCCCCCACGCAAAGATATCAGCGTACTCCCGAAGTACGGCCAGAACTTCCGCTCGGAGCTCGGGGGTGAGGGCTCGGCCAATCTTTATCTTCCTGTCCGGGCGGTCCTCGGACAGGGGTACTTCTTCAATTTCTTCGGAAGGTTCAGGCTGCTCCTTCCGTTCCTTAGCCTCCTCTTTGGCTATGGTGTTCACCCGGGAAGATGGACCGGAGTCACGTCTATTGACCGCTCGGGTGTAACACTTCCGGGCGGACTGGACATCGCCACGGACCACGCCGACCCCGTTGGGGGTGGGGAATTTCATGCACAGGTGGGGCATAGAAATTATCCCACCGATCTTCATAATGGCGGGTCGGCCCAAGATAATGTTGTGGACGCAATGGAGGTTGACCACAACAAACTCTAGCTCCGTTTGGATCGACTTTGGAGGCGTGCCGATCTCGACCGGGAGCGTTATTTTTCCCTCGGGGTAGATAAGAGCCCCGGTAAATCCTGACAGTGGTACACCAACCGGAGTCAGCTCCTTCCTGTCAAGGCCAAGCTTTTCAAACACGTCCAAGTATAGGACGTTCACACTGCTGCCCGTGTCAACCATAACCCTCTGGACGTCTGTCCCCTTAACGTCGATCGTGACCACGAGCGCCTCCATGCCGTGGTCGCTGCTGGTAGGTTGGTCCTCAAGGGTGAAGGTTATGGGCTCCATCTTCTGCCTCTTCCTGGTCTCCCGGGAATCCACTACTGCGACCGGGCAATTAGTCCGCGGTCGGGAAGCATCTTCCAGCCCACCAAAAATGACGTGAATGGTAGGTTTTCCGGACGGGCGGCTACCGGACGGAGGGTCAGGGTCCCGTCGGTCATCATGACGATCGTCCCTTCGATCGTCTCTTCGGTCCTGACCCGACCGATCGGAGCGATGATGAGAACGCCTATGGTCTCTCCGATCGGTATTCTTCTTGTTGTCCTCCCTCTTCCCCACGCACTTGTCCAATTTTCCCAGGTTGAGCAGATCTTCCAACAATTGGCGCAAGTAGGTACACTCCTCGGTATCATGCCCGGCGCATCGATGGTAAGCACAGTGCTTACTCTTGTCCGGGCCGTCGCGATCGGGATGGGGGAGTTTGATGAGATTGCAGGACTGGGCGTACTGCATGGCCTCCGCTGCAGATCGGTTCAAGGGCGTAAACTCGCCAGGCCTGGTGCGGGATCGGGGATGGTCGTCTCCTGACCGATGCTCCGCTCGGCCGGCCGGCTTACGGCATTCGCCTCAGCCGACCTCCTGCAAGCGCTTTACGGCATTCGCCTCGCCGGCGTTGGCATAGTCTGTGACCCTCCGAAGGGCCTCCTCGTAAGTGGTCGGGGGGTGTAGGATGAAGTCCTGATACAAATGTCCCGCCCGAAGAGATATGTGAAGCATGTGGGTAGCGGTTGCATCGTCCATAGGCTCGACCTCCCCGACCGCCGCTTTCCATTTGATGAGGAAGTCGGTCAAGCTTTCCCCTTCCAGCTGCTTGGCCTTCTCGAGATACATGTAGGACTTCCTCACCACTTTGGAAGTGATGAACTTCCTCACAAATTTGATCGCCAGGGTCTCAAATTTATCGATCGACCCCGGTGGCAGGGTACGGAACCACTCCGCTGCCCGACCGGTGAGGGTCGAGTAAAAGGCTCTGCACATCACGGCGTCCGAAACGCCCTTCAGCATCATGTTACTGAAAAAATCATTCACGTGAGCCTCAGGATCTGTCCGACCGTCGTAACTCTTCTCTCCCGAGACCTTTAAGTCGAGCGGGTAAGGCTGAGCCATTACCGCTGCTGTGAAAGGCGTCTGGTGTAGGGTCGATCGGTCGGCCGGGGGTGCTGTAGGATACGCACTCCTGAGCTGCGCAACTTCAGCCTGGAGGTTGTAGAGCAATCCTCGGGTTTCGTTGAGCTCGGCGGCTTGAGCGGCTTGGGCTGTATCCCGAGCGCGTCGCCGTCGGTGAGATCTCGACCCGCTATACCCGGATGAAGCCTCGTGGCTAGCTTCCTGCATTTGTACGTCCTCTTGCCCGCGATTCGGGTCTTGGGGTCTCAAACGCTGGCGCATCTCTGGTCGGAGACGATCAAAAGCTACCGCTCGGGCAACTTCTTCAGGGTCCTCCGCTTGAACGGCCTGAGCTGGTGCCTCCATCGCATCAGCACCCCCCGACCCCAACCGCGAATGAGCCGAGCGTCGAGCCCGGGATGTGGACTGACGCTGCGGCTCTACTTGTGCGGTCGGTTGTACTGGAGGGGCGGCGGCTGGAGCTGCATAAGCTGGCGTATACGGTGGATAGCCAACCAGGGAAGTGTAGCACATTGGTTGGCCTGGCCAGTACCCATACGGTGGAGGTGGGACCGGGTACGGATATTGGGCGGGATACATCATCGGCTGCTGCTGGTATGGCAGACCGGGTGTTGGGTATCCCGGTTGTATGTAATTCACCGGCTGCTGGGCGGCTGGGTATGTATTTGATGGATGCGGTGGCGAGAGGTTGAGGTTGAGGTCCATCGTCTGACCCTGCTGTTGGGTAGCATAGTGGTCGGAGGAGCTCGCCGCATCCGCCTGGTCGTCAGCAAAGTTGTTGTGTGCCCACGGATACATGTTGGTATAGAGACCGGGTGCTCGTCAAGACGTTGGTTTCTTGCACGGGTCCCCACAGACGGCGCCAAAATGATACTGCTAATTATATGTAAGCAATATAAAATAACACGAGATCAATTAAAACAAGTAAAATCTTTATTGATCACGGTAAAGGCCCTAAGTACAATCTACTTGGTTGCTCTGAGTACCGACTGAGTGCGGTCGGGATTCTCTAACAACAACCTATCGATCGTCCAAAAGTCCATTACACTGTAGCTACTGTGGGTATTTATAGCCGCTATGTCGGGGACAGGATTCCAGCCGTTCGGCATGTCCTCCACGTAGCCACCACGTGTCATCCTCCCGGGTGCCCTGCCTGTCGATGTAAAGAGCCGCCACGTGTCCTTCGTCAGCTCTTTCGCCAAAGGGCTACCGCTCGGTGGTCGACAACAGCGTTCGGGCAACTTCCGGCCATTCCCGACCGGGGTCTCCATGGAAAAAGCCCGACCTGCCACCTGCAAAGATCAGAAGAGAAAGACAAAGGCAAGTCGGTCGTGGTGGAGCTTATGTCGGTCGGGATATTCCCTACCAAATATAATTACATCCTCCCAAATATTCTGTCGGGCCGGGGTGTGGAGCCCTTAAGGTTGGGGTTCAGCTTTTGGAAGAATGATTATAAATATAATTAAAGTTTTCGTTATATAAAAATGTTGGATTTGTAGTTCATTAAAAAAATAAATAAATAAATAAATAAAAGGAAGAAAAAAGAGCGTCATACAGGTAGATGTTCACAGATATGAAATGTCACGTGACCAACTAAAAGCAGCACCCAGAATTAATGCCAGAAATTCTTGTTTGATCCCTTCACTGTGAATTCATGTGAATTGCTGAACCACTCCGGTCGAAAACCTGACTGGTTGGTTGACCAGCCGGTTTAATGCTGTTAAAGGAAAATTGAATCAACCACATTTCACTATAGGCCTTAGAAGCTTTAATTGTAGAGCCCAGCACCTACCTAACTACATAGCAGGTAGATGATTCACATGATAGACAATGATATAATTATTAGTTTAGCATTTACATCTTGCAAGTGTGTATATATGACATTGTTTAGTAACATAGTTAGCTTATCAGTAAATTTTGATTTGTTTGATTACTATTAGTTGTTTGATTTAGTTATATAACCAATATGAGTGCTTAGTTAATCAGCTTTTTATAACAGCTTATTATTTCAAAATGGTAAAATTAAAAAACGTTCAATTTTTTGAGAAAATAAATTGTACCCTTAAAGATCAGTTTGCACTTAATTAGCTATTACGACATTCTCAATCGTAAGGTTTTTTGGATCGATTTTTGAGGTGCCAAATAGGAGAAAGGAGAGAGAAAAATGTGAGAAAAAAGAAAAAGGAAAAACAACAAGCCTGAAACAAAAATAACAATAATAATAAATATTGTATTTACGCGCCCAGCATGGCGCGTGACGTGCACGTGCCCGACTGGGCGCCTTTTGTGCGCTTCACACGAGCTGGCGGCTACCCCTCCTCTTTTGGTGGGACCCACAATTCACCACAAATCTGAAAAAAACTTGGGTCTTTGCAAGGTAAACCTCACTCCCTCTCTCTCCTCCATCTCTCTCTTCCATGTGGGAAAAAAAAGTGAAAAAATCACCTATTGTGGATTCTCTTAGCTAACAGCTAATAACTAATTTACCAAACATCTTTCTTCAACAGCTAGTCAAACCCACTAACAACTATTTTTCAAATACTCTCATAGTGAAAAATGCATTTTAATTCCTCGATCAATTATTTTTATTAGTTGTTTTAATCCTTCAACTATTTACCATTACAAAATACTTCTCTAACTTTTCAGAAAAAAATTACAATTTTAACCTATAAAGCAATAAAACTATTAAACTGGGCACTAAATGCTGGGCGCCGAGTTGACGGATTCAAATTCTTTAATAATCATAAAATCTATTATATTTCGTCTTTCTTACTTTTGAACACTGAACAGTGAAATAAAATATGATAAAGAAAAAAATAAAAAACAATAAAAAGTTGCATTAAATATAAAATTTTAATGTGTGTTATACACTTATATATTTTGTTCTAAAAAAATGCATTTATATATTTATTTTTATTTTTATTAATTAATTAATTATTTATTTAAATTTCATTTCCTATTTACTACTAGGAAAATGCTTCTTTTCCCCCATAAATTTCTCCTCTGATATTTGCCCTCTTGATGTGGCTCCCAATCATTGGGTGACCAACCACTAATAAAAAAAAAAAATTAAACCAATCAAATAATATCAAGTCAAGAAGAGAAAGACGTATGTAGGGAAATAAATAAATTAGGAGTATATAGCATTACTCTTTCTACTAAACAATGAGACTCATTCCATATATTGATATCCATTACCATTATTAATACCAAATATTTGATTCTCATTATCATTTCGATTCTATAATTATTTGAACAAAACTCACCCTTAATTAATTACTTTTGGGAAGGTGCTCTAGGTTGTTGCCAATTGAAATGTAGTGTGCAAGGCAAAATTTGTCTTGAATTAGAAGGAAAGATAGCAAAACATGACAAGCTCTTCATTCATTTTCATTCTCCAAAAAGTATTTACATTTCCGGAATACAATTTCCAAGAAATTATATTTTGCAAAATATAATCACCTCAAAATGCTACCTTTCAATCAAAACCCAATTTTCCCTTTTTTTTTTTTTTTTTTTTTTTTTTTGGTTCTTGATTTTTGCCCTCAAGAACTATATTGATAATCCCAAATGATCCTTTCACCTTCTTCTTCTTTTTTTTTTTTTTTTTTTTTTTTTGAAGATTGGAAGAAAATTGGAAAGAGGATTAATTTGGAGAAAGATGATCTGTTCCCTGGGGGCCCACAGCCCCCATTTGCACCTGGCTAACGTTGTCATCCTGCTTCTTCTCTTCATTCTCTTCTCCCTCGGATTTCTCGAGGGTACTACTTTCACTGCTCAGAGTACTACTGCTTTTACTTCCAAAAGACGACGCTCTACTCGATATCGCCGTGGCGATAAAAGTGGGCTTCTCTTCACCGGCCATGATCACCAGAAACTTCTCTTCCAACACCGGCGCCGCCGCCGCCTTCTTTTCGCCGTCGCCACTACCCTCTCCGACCTCGAGATCCCTGCCGTCGCTGTCGGCGCTGTTCTCGAGGTAGCCGGAGAGGCGCCAGTAAGAGCAGGCGAGGATGAGTAGCGCAAAAGCAATTAGGCCGAGCATGGCGGCCAGCCCGCCGAAAAGGTACGGCACCGGCGAGTGCCACGGAGAGGTAGCCACCGGAGATGTTGGCGCCGGAGCTGATGAACCTTCCAAGGTTCTCATCTTAGCAGAGGACTACGTGATGAATTGAATTCTTTGCTTTTAGTCGAGAGTTGAAATTAGCGCCACCGTGGTGGTGGAGGAGACGGTGGAGGTTGAGGAGGAGGAGGAGAGAAGAAGAGTGGATTGAGGAGGAAAAGAAGGGTTATGGTGATTATTTATAGATGACAAAACACGAGTCATTTGCATATTTATTGGTGGGTTTTAGAAATTATTCAACTCCTTTAAATTGAATTTATTGTATTTGAAATAAATATTCTCTCAACTCCTCTCCCAAATATAATCAAAAGGTTGAGGCCCCAACCCCAAGGGCTCCCACACTCCGACTTGACAAAGCATTGTAGGAAGTTATAAATCACAGTGACTCAATGGTTCAGCAGGCATGGCCAAATATTGGTGTGCATAAGGAATCTGCCCACGTTGGACATAATTCTCACACCACCGCCGCCGATCAACTACATCAAGGTTCAATCACGTGTTCTTATACCCAAAATCTGCTATCCAAAAATCAATCGAGCTATCTGTGCAAGCAACTCCATTTTACCTGCCCTACCTATTATTAATTGGTTAAATTAACACATCTTTATTTTTTAAATATTTTTTTTATAAATTTTAAATTTAATTTTTCTGTATTTAATAGTAAATTTGATGTAATTTTTAAATATATAAATTTAATATACTAACACTAAATTAAATATTTTAAAAATTTGAATTAAAAATAAATTGAGTCAAGTTTCGTTAATCAATTACATAAAATGGTACGAGAAGAGTATTTGTTATTAATTTTAATTTTGTGTTCAATAAAATACATGTTATTGTGTTTATATATATATATGTTATTATGATAAGTGTTAACAAAATATTACTAATTTTTTTATTGTTATATCTTTCAAATAAATTTAGAATCAATTAGTGTCATATATCTTATATAAAGAGCTCCTTTAATCACGTTTACTTCGATCTCTTTTCTCATACTTTCTTCCAAAAGGTTGAACCCCAACCCGACAGAACATTTGGGAGGATGTAAATCATGATAACTCAACTGAACATGAACCACAGAGGCTAGACCTGTGCTCACGGTGCACAAGGAACCCCCCTCACTTTGAGAGGTTGCTCCACTGAACATGAACCACAGAGGCTAGACCTGTGCTCACTGTGCACAAGGAACCCCCCTCACTTTGAGAGGTTGCTCCCACACTGTCGCTGATGAGACTCGATCCCTTGTCATTGTTCTAAAGTTTCATCTCTGTAACCAATTGAGCTGCTCATGCGGGTCTCTTTTCTCATACCTATCACGAGGGACAGATAGTTTAATTTGAACTTAAAACGATTATTTAAGTTGAGACGTTTTGATCATCAAATTATACTCTAAATTTGGCTATAAGTAATAATACTAACAAATAAAAGCAAAAAAGGATGGGTGGTTTTTAATGTGAGATAAAGTAAATGTGGGGTGTGGGGCAGGAGGAGCTCGAGTTTTAATTTTGTTAGTTGAATTTTTATTTTTTATTTTTTGGAAAAAATTTGTTAGTTGAATTATGTCGTCATTTTGCATGAGGAGTGTGGGGTCAGTGTGTTTATGCCTTTTGCATAATCTAAAAATGTACAGTGGACCGCACTTTGGACAATAGATTTAAAAAAATAAAAAAGGATTATATTGCCAATCATGGGATGAGCCAATGTGTGGGGTGTATGCTTCCATTGTTGTTACAATTATATATGACGGGAATACGAAAACTTGAGAAAATGATTATCCTTCCTGTGTTAAATTAATGGACTATAATCTTAGAATTAATTTAAACGCTATCTGCATTAAAAATATACTTTTTTATTATATTTGAATATCCAAAACTTGTCGCGTGTAATAAATTAAAGGATTAAGGATTGAATATGTCATTTAACTACTTACACAATTACAATTAAGACATCGAACAGAAAAAATAAAAGAAAACTTTAATTGAATCTTTTAAACTCATAAAAATAGTACATACCATTGATTCATTTTGCATCCAAAAGCAACTTTACAATTTGTTAGAACTTGTCTTGATACTAGAAGTCGTAAAAATTGCGTCCAACAATTCTTTTTCTATAAAGACATTCTTTATTTTTTGTACTTAATTCTGTCGAATATATTTTTGTCGGTAGACCTTGGATCTGTTGCAATGAAAAGATCTGTTATACTCTTACTTAGATGATTTTACTAACTCCAATAATGATTGGGTGTTAAGACATCTATCGAAAGATATCAACACATGAATTAAAAGTTTGTCGCGTATGTCATTTGAATTGCTATATAGTACTACTTCTAATGAGCCAAGTTAATAGCTCTGATGTTGAATAGAGACTACTCGGATCTGTTAGAAGAGTTCTCTTCCTCAAATATTCTCTTGATCGATCTATCAAGTTCGGATGTAATCAATTTTACAGTGTTTGTTGTAGGATTTTTTAGATGACTTTTGCTAAAGTGTTGATGTACTATATCAAGATATACTGCCTATGGGATCTTTTTAGATAAGATCTGCTAAAATAAATTTTGAACGATATATTATACTAAGTCATATTTTAGTCTTTAAAAATCGTCCTATCAAACAAGAATTACAATGGAATTTTGGAGGTTCTAAAATGCATAACATTACACATAATTAACATCACCAAAATCTAAAGGCCATTATTCCTAACACAATAACATATGCACTGTTTAGCTAAGTAATGGATATGTGGTTATTAGAGTTTAGTAAGTTCAATTCCACTTACTATATTATATTGATTTGTATTTGGTAGAACCCAAAATACATATATAGCTGATTTTTATAAGTTATAGTGGGGTCATGGTGCAACAAAAATTAAAGATTTCATTTATCCATCTATAATCTAATTCTCCGTTTTTCATTTAACAATTTTTTTTTTTTTATAACTTTCAAATTTCCTATACTAACTACTATCATATTATGGTAAAGTAGCATTTTCAATTGGTTTCCGTCCAAAGTTAGGTGCAGCATAGGATTCTTTATAAAATGTAACATTCTTTTGTTCTTTCACTACGTCATTCGATCCCCTTCGATTACTAGATAAGATTTAATTTAGCTATGAAACTTAAATGAGACCTTGAATTGGTTAAAGTATTAAAGTACTCTCTATACTATATAGTTATGCTTAATTTATTTAACTTCTATACTTTTGAGTTTAATGAAATTAAGAACAAATATTAGTATTGTTAATTCTATTCATTAAGTATGCTTTTGATCTGATGCTAGAAAAACTTAGCCCGGAATGAAAAGCAACAACAATTGAAGGACTAGTGCTTAGTGTCCACAAGAAGCATTACAACTATTAGGACTCGATCTTGTACTTTTACTTCATCACGGAAATTCAAAGCAATAATGGGATGGCTTACTCAATCTAATTTTCCATTTCTGTTCGTCCTATTTTATATATGTTCCGTTTTAGTACATTTTAAAGTAATGTTCATTTTAAAATTTAAATGCGGTATCTCTAAATTTTTACTTTTCTTTCAATAGTTTATTTTATTTATAGTTATAGGTCGATGGTCAATTCTAGCTAGTTAGTATCCTACAGCTCAAAACGCCACTCTAATTGCTATATGTATATATAACATCTACGTATTTTTATGCTATAACTTTTAGTATAATGCTAAACGTTTAATTTTAATAGTGGTCTCTCAATAATTATAATGGCATGTCCACTTCTACACCTTAACTATAATTTGTTCCACTTTTAGTTTTTGACTTTAAAAAACATTTTTTTACGATAAGGTATATATGGTAATGTTTTCATAAACTAATAGTATTTTGAATATTTTGAACTAAAAATAAAGCGTTGTATGAAGTTAATAACTAATTATAAAATAAATCAGTCAATAATTAAAAGTAAAATTTCAACTATAGTCAAAAACCAAAAGTATAATAAACTCTTTTTCTTAATTTAATTACTTTATTTGTCTTTTAAACAAAATGGAGAAGAAAATCACATTCTATTTATTTGTATAATTTTATTTTTACTTTTTGATTCCCCAATTCCCATCATAATAATATTCACATCCAGCAATTAAAATTTTTATTTATTGACTACCATAAATTGATCAAGTGATCAATCACACTCAATGTTAAAATAAAAACCTACTTATTAATTAATCAAATATAAATGAAATTGAAAACAAAAAATAATATAACATTACTTTTATTTTCCGGGTAGTATATGTTCAATATACTTTCTCCATCTGTTGGAACAAATAGTCAATACCCCACCGCCGGGGGTTTGATCCTCTAGGCCCTGTTTGATAAAATAGTTAGCCTATAGGCTAATTTTGACTTATTTGACCGCTATTAACTTTTTGATTTGGTTAAAAAATCAATATAAGTGTTTGCTTAATTAGCTTTTTGTAACTCCAAAATGCTAAAATTCAAAAAGCTTCTCAAAGTAACTTTTTCAAATAGCTTTTTTAGAAAGAAAATTATACCAAACAGTTATCAGCTAACAACTAATTTATCAAACACCTTTCTACAATCAGCTAATGTTATCAACTAGTTATACCCCAATCAGTTAACAGCTATTAGCTAATAGCCCCAAACAGGACTATAACTTTTTCTCAAGGAGAGCCACAAAAGTACCAAATGAGTACAATGTTGTAGGCGAGTTGAGTATTTATTATTAGTTAGAATGAATGTGACATGTTTTGGTACGTAGTTTACATAACTACGGAAGCCACGTTAGATTAATGGTAAGAAGAAGAAGCTTAATTAATTTGTTCAATCATATTTATAAGCTTAATTTCTTGAGTTTCAATAAAGCTCTAAACTTTTGCCGTGAAAGCTACGGGACTCCTTGCATGCTTTGCTTCTTCCATTTAATTTCCTTTTCAAAAGTATTATACATTTATACTTTAAGGAAAAAGAAACAGCCAACATAAATAGATCAGCAGACAGTTGTATATACGCTATAGCGTAAGAGGTTGTTTCAAGTCCAACAATTCTCTAGTAAGTTGAAACTGCAAATTATATCGTGGACTACTCATACGTACATAATTTAGATACAAATCACACAATAGAGGAAAACTACACATTTGGAAGACTCAATTTACAAACTCGATTAAAAGAGTATTGACAATAATTATACTCGTGGCATTTCAATACGAGGATCGTACTCTACTCGCTTGGCCGCCTCTTTTGAGGTAATGCCATTTTTTTTTATTTTTTATTTTTATATTACATAGGTTTAATTTCTCAACTTACGACAGACTAATCTCTCCTAGCCTCCAGTTATCTATCCCAAGAGTTACTAGAGGATGTAAATCAGAATCCCATGATTAGCCTTTTAGTTCGTCCCTGCATTACTGTGCGCACAAGGAGCCCAATCTATACTTTATTCCAACTTAGAGATCCTAACTCCAATGATATTTGAAGTGGAGTTTCGTATCTTGATCCTGCCACCTCCAATCATAACTTGAGATCATGTGATCAATTACTATATTAGTCATGGCCGGATAATGGTGTCACCGTGTCAGTTACAATATTTATATCAATAATAACATATAACGGTTTAATAAAGACAGCAAACGGTTTATTAGCGGATGTCGTATTGTTTTGAAGGTTAGAGATGGAGAGCCCGCCGCTTTCATTACCTTTTGGCTGCTTAACCCAACTGACTTCTCTTTTGTCTGTCTTAATGTACACCACATAAAGTATAAGCTGGTAAATTAAAAAGATGTATTTTTAATTATTTAATTATGATGATCGATAAATTAAAAATGATCCTCTAAATAGTAGGATAAGTAGATGTGGTCTACAATTGTAACCATTCTTGGCCAAATCAATTCCTCAAGTGGTAAGGCTCTCTTCCTAAATAAAATTTCAATTTTATTATATATTTGATTAATTGTTAAACAGTATATTATTTGTAAATTAATACTTTATAAACTAGTAGCTTAGAGCATCCGCATCAGTTGGGGTTATTTGGGGATAATGTAAGAGTGATTATGAAAGAGAATGTGGGGTGAGAGAAAAAATAAAAAGGAAAAAAACAAGAATAAAGTTGAATTTTATAAAAATAAAAAATAAAAAAGTTAATGCGTCAGGCGCGCTGTCAGCGCGCCTGACACGCCACACTGCACGCGCCCGTGTGGCCTTTAGCTGTGAACGCGCACAGCATTTGCTGCTTTTAATTTTTTATTCTTTTTCTTTTCTGACATTAATTGGGTATTTGCAAGAGAAATATTTTCTAAAATAACCCCACCCTACATTTGCTATTAACCCCACCCAAGTTAATAGATCTGACATTAACCCCTATTTCACCTTTGATGTGGATGCTCTTATAACTTTAAACATTTAAAATTTATACAATTTGTAATGAATAAATTTAAACTACTATTCCGTACAATATAATGATTCTTATAATTCACTGGTATAATTGTATGTGTGAGATTCTCTCTAAGAGATTTAAGGTTTTGAAATTAATTTTTAGAGTGTAGAGGAAAACGCGCAACTATTATTTAAGGATGTGCAGTATGTAGTTGAACATCTTCTTGTAACCTTAGCCAACAAATGATCATAAGGAGGTAATTAACCAGCTTAGCTAGGTTTCCCATAGTTGATCGGTTTAAACCAAGAAGACGAATAGGCGGCTCCCATTGGGAGTCAAACTTATAACCTTGTAAGTAGTTACCAAGTCAACAACCTGACCAACTTGACTGGGATTGTAACCTTCTACAATCAAATTTCATCGTATGTAAAAGAAGTTTAAGACATTCCATCCAATAAGTATGGCCATAACTAGAGCCGTCAAAATGGAATTTTCCCACCAAGTCTACCCACCATGTCCCGTCATAGGTATAGGGAATGTTTAAACCGGCAAGAGGCGGGATTTTTATCCCACCACGCTTGGGTCATGGGCCCAGGCAACGCGGGCTGCAAGTTTAGCCTGCGACCTGCTACTATAAAGAAAAAATTAAAACTACTTAACTTAGTAGTCTAGGCGCGTTAAACTTCGGGCTCAGTTTTGAAGTTATTTTGCTCTAATTAAGAGAAAACTTTGAACATAAAAGTTGTAGGGCACTCTTTGAACTATTCATAGCCACTTGAATCACCTTGATTGGACCTCAAATGAAGGAGATATGATCAAAATACTATCAACATATTGCATGACAAATTTCTCAAAATGTTTTGACTGGTCAGCCCGCCCCGCCAGCGGGGTTTGGCATGGCAAGGTGGGCATGCCACCTTCCAAGCCCGCCAATAGGCAGGGTTTTTAGTCCGCCCCGCGCAACAATTTCGATGGCTCTAGCCTAACTCATATTAGCATCACTAAGTTTTAATTTGCAGTAACTTTCAAAATGTTATAATTATAATGTTGAAGCAATTATTTCAAACATTATAAACTTCAGGTTTTTTCTTATTATTTAAACAAACAGAGGAAAAACCTATGAAATTAAAATAAGAAATTTTATTTATTTGCGTAAAGTTATTCATTAGAGGAATAAAAATTTAAAGCATTACATATATTGCTCTGTTATAGGTTAAATTAATTAATATTAAATTACTTTAGGATCACATTTTGACCCCATGGTCAATAATTTATAGGTTCACAATTGAAATATGTCACTGATAAAAAGCTTATTAACGATTGAAAAGTTGATAAAGAGACAAATAACAATAATTGTGATGCACTCCTAAATCATAATTGGAGAGATATGCATGGATCGGAGAAGGTAACCCAAATAATTGTGTGTCCTCTTCATTATTACAAAAAGTAATGGTAGGCCGAAGATCAGAGATGAAGCAATGCAATCCAGGTCGGAGCTGACCATGAATCTTGTCTTGTATAGATGTATTCCATTATATTGTGTCAAGTCCCTGTTCAAAACGTGAATCCTTCATATTCCTTTTCTTATGGGAGTTGAATGAGATATCGTAATGCCTAATATAATGGGATGTTTACATGTTGCACCAAAAAAAAGGGATGTTTACATGCACTAAATGAATCTTGGAAGGGATTTTGGACTGAAATTAGTTTTGGATAATGTTGAAGCTAGCACCAATTTTAAAACTACAGAGTTTTATTTAATTTATTTTTCTTATACTTTAAGTATCCGAGCTTACGCAGTTACCCTAGACTAATTCTAAACACCCAGAGTCCCTGTCCAAGAACCGTGGGAGGAGATAAATCGCGAGTCGCATCGTCAGGTCTAGGTTCCCACCCTTGGCTGGACACTCTCCACAAGAGTACGTTCATCTCCTCTGGTCGATCAGGGTCTCGCAATGAACACCTGTTTCCCAGAGAGATTTAAACCTCCACACTCCTGCTCGCTGGAGCAAAACTTTAAGGTGATCTGTTGAATCAACTAAGTTAGTACCGTTGGACACAATCAAAGTTTTTGATACATGTGCATTACAACATATGCAATTGCCTAACTACGAGGGCACAATCAAAGTTTTTGATACATGTGCATTACAACATATGCAATTGCCTAATTACGAATATACAATATAATCCCTCCGTGCACACATGGGCAATTTTTTAGAAAATGTTATTTCCACTTTAAATCGTTCACTTATTGTATCTCTTTCACATTTACTCATTGACTATTAACTTTTCTATATATATTTTTTTTTTGAAAGGAACACTTCTGTATTTAGTACATGACTATAAAATTCCTACTACATTGTGTCGCTTTGATTAATTTTGTGGCAAATCTTAAGTGAAATATCTTACATGAAAGTTATGTTAGTTATTTGAAAAAAGTAATGTTAGTATTTAAATTTAAGCAACATATAAATCACGCAATTGAATATAATCGTATTGAAGTTAGTGTTGATGAAAATTAAACATGATTGGCTAGAAAATTAATTTGAAGGACCAAATGTGACATGATATAGTGATTTGTTGAATATAAAAATTAATAGTCAGAGATCAAATTTAAAAGAGATATAATAGTCAAGGGAATAAAAGTGAAAAAAAAAATAAAAAATTACACCTAGTCATGTCTCTATCCAGATAAGGAACCATAAGTTTAATTGTGTCATCAGTGGACAATTCACATCCGTAAAGATGGAAATTGCCAATACAAAATTTTCACTATATTCACAGTTGAGAGTATAGTAGAGTAGAAGAGTGATGATTGGACATGGATAACAGGCTGTTGCTCGAGTGATATTGGGAATCTCCACCAAAGAAAGATTATCAAATTATCTAATTTAATTGGTACTTTAATTTTTTGCAAAAGGAGAATCAGATGATGAGATTGCTGAAATGGGTCCGTTTAGAAATTTGGTCCTTATGAAATGACACTGCCACTACTATATTATCAAACTATAAGATATGACGCCCTCCGTCACCCCT